>NW_026870929.1:706998-1413997 GCF_033118175.1 Dama dama | reverse complement strand
GTGAAAAATATGAAGAGCTTCAAAAGGTGTCAAAAATATGAGGAGCATGAAACAGTCCGAAAAATAGGAGCAGCATGAAGCGGATTTGAAAAACATGAAGAGCCTTAAAAGATGTGAAAAATATGAAGCACTTCAAAAGGTTTCAAAAATATAAGGAGCATGAAACGGTCTGAAAAATAGGAGGAGCATGAAACGCTTTTCAAATCGTGAAGAGCCGGAAAAGGTGTGAAAAATATGAAGAACTTCAAAAGCTGTCAAAAATATGAGGAGTATGAAACGGTGTTCAAAAACATGAAAAGCCTGAAAATGTGTGAAATATATGAAGAGCTCCAAAAGGTGTCAAAAATAGGAGGAGCATGAAGCGGTGTAGAAAAACCTGAAGAGCCTGAAAAGGTGTGAAAAATAAGAAGATCTTCAAAAGGTGTCAAAAATATGAGGAGCATGACACGGTCAGAAATATAGCAGGAGCATGAAGTGGTGTTGAAAACATGAAGAACCTGAAAAGTTGTGAAATGATGAAAAGCTTCCAAAGGTGTCAAATATATGAGCAGCATGAAACGTTCTGAAAAATTGGAGGTGCAAGAAACGATGATCAAAACATGAAGAGCCTGAAAAGGTGTGAAAAATATGAAGAGCTTCAAAACGAACCAAAAATATGAGGAGCATGAAATGGTTTGAAAAACAGGAGGAGCATGAAGCCGTGTTGAAAAACATGAAGAGCCTGAAAAGTTGTGAAAAATATGAAGAGCTTCAAAATGTATCAAAAATATGAGGAGCATGAAACGGTCTGAAAAATAAGAGGAGCATGAAGCGGTGTTGAAAAACATGAACAGCATGAAAACGTGTGAAAAATATGAAGAGCTTCAAAAGGTGTGAAAAATATGAAAAGCTGCTAAAGGTGTCAAAAATGAGATGGGCATGAAACGGTCTGAAAATTAGGAGGAGCATGAAGTGGTGTTGAAAAACATGAAGAGACTGAAAAGGTGTGAAATATACGATGAGCATCAAAAGGTGTGAAAATATGAAGAGCTTCACAAGGTGTCAAAAATATGAGGAGCATGAAGTGGTCTGAAAAATAGGAGGAGCATGAAGTGGTGTAGAAAAACATGAAGAGCCTGAAAAGGTGTGAAAAATATGAAGAGCTTCAAAAGGTGTTAAAAATATGAGGAGCTTGAAACGTTCTGAAATATAGGAGGAGCGTGAAAAGGTGTTAAAAATCACGAAGAGCTTCAAAAGGTGTGAAACATATGAGGAGCATGAAACGGTTTGAAAAATAGGAGGAGCATGAAGCTGTGTTGAAAAACATGAAAAGCCTGAAAAGGTGTGAAAAATATGAAGAGCTTCAAAAGGTGTCAAAAACATGAGGAGCATGAACCGGTCTGAAAAATAGGAGGAGCATGAAGCGTTGTAGAAAAACATGAAGAGCCTGACAACGTGTGAAACTATGAAGAGCTTCAAAAGGTGTCAAAAATATGAGGAGCATGAAATGGTCTGAAAAATAGGAAGAGCATGAAGCGGTGTTTAAAAATATGAGGAGCCTGAAAAGGTGTGAAAAATATAGAGAGCTTCAAAAGGTGTCAAAAATATGAGGAGCATGAAACGGTCTGAAATATAGGTGGAGTATGAAGTGATGTTGAGAAACATGAAGAGCCTGATAAGGTGTGAAATATATGAAAAGCTTCAAAATGTGTCAAAAATATGAGGAGAATGAAACTGTCTGAAAAATAGGAGGAGCATGAAGCGGTTTTGAAAAACATGAAGAGACTGAAAGTGTGTGAAAAATATGAAGAGCTTCAAAAGGTGTCAAAAATATGAGGAGCATGAAACGGTCTGAAAAATAGGAAGAGCATGAAGTGGTGTTGAAAAACGTGAAGAGCCTATAAAGGTGTGAAAAATATGAAGAGCTTCCAAAGGTGTGAAAAATATGAGGAGCATTAATCGGGCTAAAAAATAGGAGAAGCGTGAAACGGTGTTCAAAAATATCAAGAGCCTGAAAAGGTGTGTAAAATATGAAGAGCTTCAAAAGATGTGAAATAAATGAGGAGCATTAAACGGTCTGAAAAATAGGAGAAGCATGAAGTAGTCTTGAAAAACATGAAGAGCCTGAAAAGGTGTGAAAAATATGAAGAGCTTCAAATCGTCTCAAAAATATGAGGAGTATGAAACAGTGTGAAAAATAGGAGGAGCATGAAGCGGTGTTGAAAAACATGAAGAGCGTGAAAAGGTGTGGAAAATATGAAGAGCATGAAAATGTGTGAAACATATGAGGAGCATAAACTGTGTTCAAAAACATGAAGAGCCTGAAAAGGTGTGAAAAAATATGAAGAGCTTCTAAACGTGTCAAAAATATGAGGAGCATGAAACCTTCTTAAAAATTGGAGGAGCATGAAGCGGTGTTCAAAAATCTAAAGAGCCTGAAAAGGTGTGAAAAATATGAAGAGCTTCAAAAGGTGTCAAAAATACGAGGAGCATGAAACAGTCTGAAAAATAGGAGGAGCATGAAACTGTGTTCAAAAACATGAAGAGCCTGAAAAGGTGTGAAAAATATGAAGAGCTTCAAAAGGTGTCAAAAATATGAGGATCATGAAACGGTCTGAAAATTAGGAGGAGCATGAAGCGTTGTTTAAAAACATGAAGAGCCTGAAAAAGTGTGAAAAATATGAAGAGCTTCAAAAGGTGTCAAAAATATGAGGAGCATGAAACGGTCTGAAAAATAGGAGTAGCATGAATTGGTGTTCAAAAACATGAAGAGCCTGTTAAGCTGTGAAAAATATGAAGAGCTTCAAAAGGTGTCAAAAATATGAGGAGCATGAAACGGTGTTCAAAAACATGAAAAGCCTGAAAAGGTGTGAAAAAAATGATTAGCTTCAAAAGGTGTGAAAAATATGTGGAGCATGAAACGATCTGAAAAATAGGAGGAGAATGAATTGGTGTTGAAAAACATGAAGAGCCTGAAAAGATGTGAAAAATATGAAGAGCTTCAAAATGTGTCAAAAATATGACGAGCATGAAACTGTCTGAGAAAAAGGAGGAGCATGAAATGGTGTTGAAATACATGAAGAGCCTGAAAAGGTGTGATAAATATGAAGAGTTTCAAAACGTGTCAAAAAGATGAGGAGCATGAATTGGTCTGAAAAATAGGAGGAGCAAGAAACGGTGTTGAAAAATATGAAGAGCCTGAAAATGTGTGAAATATAGGAAGAGGTTCAAAAGGTGTCAAAAATATGAGGAGCTTGAAACGGCCTGAAAAATAGGAGGAGAATGAAGAGGTGTTGAAAAACATGAAGAGCCTGAAAAGGTTTGAAAAATATGAAGAGCTTCAAAATGTGTCAAAAATATGACGAGCATGAAACTGTCTGAGAAAAAGGAGGAGCATGAAGCGGTTTTGAAAAACATGAAAAGACTGAAAGTGTGTGAAAAATATGAAGAGCTTCAAAAGGTGTCAAAAATATGAGGAGCATGAAACGGTCTGAAAAATAGGAAGAGCATGAAGTGGTGTTGAAAAACGTGAAGAGCCTATAAAGGTGTGAAAAATATGAAGAGCTTCCAAAGGTGTGAAAAATATGAGGAGCATTAATCGGGCTAAAAAATAGGAGAAGCGTGAAACGGTGTTCAAAAATATCAAGAGCCTGAAAAGGTGTGTAAAATATGAAGAGCTTCAAAAGATGTGAAATAAATGAGGAGCATTAAACGGTCTGAAAAATAGGAGAAGCATGAAGTAGTCTTGAAAAACATGAAGAGCCTGAAAAGGTGTGAAAAATATGAAGAGCTTCAAATCGTGTCAAAAATATGAGGAGTATGAAACAGTGTGAAAAATAGGAGGAGCATGAAGCGGTGTTGAAAAACATGAAGAGCGTGAAAAGGTGTGGAAAATATGAAGAGCATGAAAATGTGTGAAACATATGAGGAGCATAAACTGTGTTCAAAAACATGAAGAGCCTGAAAAGGTGTGAAAAATATGAAGAGCTTCTAAACGTGTCAAAAATATGAGGAGCATGAAACCTTCTTAAAAATTGGAGGAGCATGAAGCGGTGTTCAAAAATCTAAAGAGCCTGAAAAGGTGTGAAAAATATGAAGAGCTTCAAAAGGTGTCAAAAATACGAGGAGCATGAAACAGTCTGAAAAATAGGAGGAGCATGAAACTGTGTTCAAAAACATGAAGAGCCTGAAAAGGTGTGAAAAATATGAAGAGCTTCAAAAGGTGTCAAAAATATGAGGATCATGAAACGGTCTGAAAATTAGGAGGAGCATGAAGCGTTGTTTAAAAACATGAAGAGCCTGAAAAAGTGTGAAAAATATGAAGAGCTTCAAAAGGTGTCAAAAATATGAGGAGCATGAAACGGTCTGAAAAATAGGAGTAGCATGAATTGGTGTTCAAAAACATGAAGAGCCTGAAAAGGTGTGAAAAATATGAAGAGCTTCAAAAGGTGTGAAACGTATGAGGAGCATGAAACGGTCTGAAAAATTGGAGGCGCATGAGACGGTGTTGAAATACATGAAAAGCCTGAAAAGGTGTGAAAAATATGAAGAGCTTCAAAAGGTGTCAAAAAGATGAGGAGCATGAAACGGTCTGAAATAAAGGAGGAGAATGAGGCAGTGTTGAAAAACATGAAAAGCCTGAAAAGGTGTGAAAAATATGAAGAACTTCAAAAGGTGTCAAAAATATGAGGAGCATGAAACGGTCTGAAAAATAGGAGGTGCATGAAGTGGTGTTGAGAAACATGAAGAGCCTGAAAAATTTGTGAAACATATGAGGAGAATGAAACGGTCTGAAAAATAGGAGGAGCATGAAGTGGTGTAGAAAAACATGAAGACCCTGAAAAAATGTGAAAAATATGAAGAGCTTTAAAAGGTGTCAAAAATATGAGGAGCTTGAAACGGTCTGAAATATAGGAGGAGAGTGAAAAGGTGTTAAAACATGAAAAGCTTAAAAAGGTGTGAAACATATGAGGAGCATGAAAAGGTCTGAAAAATAGTAGGAGCATGAAGCGGTGTTGAAAAACATGAAAAGCCTGAAAAGGTGTGAAAAATATGAAGAGCTTCAAAAGGTGACAAAAATATGAGGAGCATGAAAAGTTCTGAAAAATAGGAGGAGCATGAAGCGGTGTAGAAACACATGAAGAGCCTGAAAAGGTGTGAAATCTATGTTGAGCTTCAAAAGGTGTCAAAAAAATGAGGAGCATGAAACGGTCTCAAATAAAGGAGGAGCATGAAGTGGTGTAGAAAAATATGAAGAGCCTGAAAAGGTGTGAAAATATGAAGAGCTTCAAAAGGTGTCAAAAATATGAGGAGCAAGAAACGGTCTGAAAAATAGGAGGAGCATTAATCGGTGTTCAAAAATATGAAGAGCCTGGAAAGCTGTGAAAAATATGAAGAGCTTCAAAAGGTGTCAAAAATATGAGGAACATGAAACGATCTGAAAAATAGGAGGAGCATGAAGTTGTGTTGAAATACATGAAGAGCCTGAAAAAGGTGTGAAACATATGAGGAGCCTGAAACAGTCTGAAAGAGAGGAGGAGCATAAAACGGTGTTGAAAAACATGAGGAGCATGGAAAGGTGTGAAAAATATGAAGAGCTTCAAAAAGTGTCAAAAATATGAGGAGCATGAAACTGTCTGAAAAATACGAGGAGCATGAATCGGTGTTGAAAATCATGAAGAGCCTGAAAAAGTGTGAAGAATAAGAAGAGCTTCAAAAGGTGTCAAAAATATGAGGAGCATGAAACGGTCTGAAAATTAGGAGGAGCATGAAACCGTGTTGAAAAATATGAAGACCATGAAAGGGTGTGAAAAACATGAAGAGCTTCAAAAGGTGTCAAAAATATGAGGAGCATGAAACGGTCTGAAAAATAGGAGGAACATGAAACGGTTTGACAAATAGGAGGAGCATGAAACGGTGTTGAAAAACATGAAGAACCTGAAAGGTGTCGAAAATATGAAGAGCTTCAAAATGTGTCAAAAATATGAGGAGCATGAAACGGTTTGAAAAATAGGAGGAGCATGAAACGGTGTTGAAAAACATGAAGAACCTGAAAGGTGTCGAAAATATGAAGAGCTTCAAAATGTGTCAAAAATATGAGGAGCATGAAACGATCTGAATAATCGGAGGAGCATGAAAGCATGTTGAAAAACATGAAGAGCACGGAAAGGTGTGAAAAATATGAAGAGCTTCAAAAGGTGTCAAAAATATGAGGACCATGAAACGGTCTGAAAAATAGGAGGAGCATGAAGCGGTGTTGAAAAACATGAAGAGCCTGAAAAGGTGTGAAATATATGAAGAGCTTCAAAAGGTGTAAAAAATATGAGGAGTTTGAAACGGTCTGAAAAATAAGAGGATCTGGTTTCCTCAGTGTGTATGCCCAGAAGTGGAATTGCTGGGTCATATGGCAGTTCTATTTCCAGTTTTTTAAGAAATCTCTACACCGTTTTCCATATCGGCTGTACTAGTGTGCATTCCCACCAACAGTATAAGAGGGTTCCCTTTTCTCCACTCCCTCTCCAGCATTTATTGCTTGTAGACTTTTGGATAGCAGCCATCCTGACTGGCATGTAATGGTACCTCATTGTGGTTTTGATTTGCATTTCTCTAATAATGAGTGATGTTGAGCATCTTTTCATGTGTTTGTTATCCATCTGTATGTCTTCTTTGGAGAAATGTCTGTTTAGTTCTTTGGCTCATTTTTTATTGGGTCATTTATTTTTCTGGAATTGAGCTGCAGGATTTGCTTGTATATTTTTGAGATTAATCCTTTGTCTGTTTCTTCATTTGCTATTATTTTCTCCCAATCTGAGGGCTGTCTTTTCACCTTACTTATAGTTTCCTTTGTAGTGCAAAAGCTTTTAAGTTTCATTAGGTCCCATTTGTTTAGTTTTGCTTTTATTTCCAATATTCTGGGAGGTGGGTCATAGAGGATCTTGCTTTGATTTATGTCGGAGAGTGTTTTCCCTATCTTCTCCTCTAGGAGTTTTATAGTTTCTGGTCTTACATTTAGATCTTTAATCCATTTTGAGTTTATTTTTGTGTATGGTGTTAGAAAGTGTTCTATTTTCATTCTTTTACAAGTGGTTGACCAGTTTTCCCAGCACCACTTGTTAAAGAGGTTGTCTTTTTTCCATTGTATATCCTTGCCTCCTTTGTCAAAGATAAGGTGTCCATAGGTTCGTCTGAAAGAGACACGTGCACCCCAATGTTCATCGCAGCACTGTTTATAATGGCCAGGACATGGAAGCAACCTAGATGCCCGTCAGCAGATGAATGGATAAGAAAGCTGTGGTACATATACACCATGGAATATTACTCAGCCATTAAAAAGAATTCATTTGAATCAGTCCTAATGAGATGGATGAAGCTGGAGCCCATTATACAGAGTGAAGTAAGCCAGAAAGATAAAGAACTTTACAGCATACTGACACATGTATATGGAATTTAGAAAGGTGACAACGATAACCCTATATGCAGAACAGAAAAAGAGACACAGAAATACAGAACAGACTTTTAAACTTTGTGGGAGAATGTGAGGGTGGGATATTTCAAAAGAACAGCATGTATGCTATCTATGGTGAAACAGATCACCAGCCCAGGTAGGATGCACGAGACAAGTGCTCCGGCTTGGTGCACTGGGAAGACCCAGAGGAATCGGGTGGAGAGGGAGGTGGGAGGGGGAATCGGGACTGGGAATACATGTAAATCCATGGCTGATTCATATCAAAGTGTGACAAAACCCACTGGAAAAAAAAATAAAAAAAATTAAAAAAAAATAACAATAAAAAAAAAAATAAGGGGAGCATGAAACGGTGTTCAAAAATATGAAGAGCCTGAAAAGGTGGGCAAATTATGAAGAGCTTCCAAAGGCGTCAAATATATGAGGAGCATAAAACGGTCTGAAAAAAAGGAGGAGCATGAAATGGTGTTGAAAATCATGAAGAGCCTGAAAAGGTGTGAAAAATATGAAGAGCTTCAAAAGGTTTCAAAAATATGAGAGGCTTGAACGGTCTGAAAAATAGGAGGAGCAAGAAACGGTGGTGAAAAACATGAAGAGTCTGAAAAGGTGTGAAAAATATGAAGAGCTTCAAAGCTGTCAAAAATATGAGGAGCATGAAATGGTCCGAAAAATTGGAGAAGGATGAAGCAGTGTTCAAAAGCATGAAGAGCCTGAAAATGTGTGAAAAATATGAAGAGCTCCAAAACGTGTCAAATATATGAGGAGCATGAAACGGTCTGAAATATAGGAGGAGCATGAAGCGGTGTAGAAAAACATGAAGATTCTGAAAAGGTGTGAAAAATATGAAGAGCTTCAAAAGGTGTGAAAAATATGAGGAGCCTGAAACAGTTTGAAAAATAGGAGGAGCATGAAACGGTGATGAAGAATATGAAGAGCCTGGAAGGGTGTGAAAAATATGAAGAGCTTCATAGGTGTCAAAAATATGAAGAGCATGAAACAATCTGAAAAATAGGAGAAGCATGAAACTATGTTGAGAAACATGAAGAGCCTGAAAAGGTGTGAAAAATATGAAGAGCATGAAAAGGTGTGAAAAATATGCAGAGCATGAAACTGTGTTCAAAAACATGAAGAGCCTGAAAAGATGTGAAAAATATGAAGAGCTTCAAAAGGTGTCAGAAATATGAGGAGCATGAAACGGTCTGAAAATTAGGAGGAGCATGAAGCCGTTTTCAAAAACTTGAAGAGCCTGAAATGGTGTGAAAAATATGAAGAGCTTCAAAAGGTGTCAAAGATATGAGGAGCATGAAACGGTCTGAAAAATAGGAGGAGCATGATACGGCGTTGGAAAACATAAAGAGCCTGAAAAGGTGTGAAAAATATGAAGAGCTTCAAAAGGTGTCAAAAATATGAGGAGCATGAAACGGTCTGAAAAATAGGAGGAGCATGAAACGGTGTTCAAAAACATGAAGAGCCTGAAAAGGTGTGAAAAATATGAAGAGCATGAAAATGTGTGAAAAATATGAGGAGAATGAAACTGTGTTCAAAAACATGAAAATCCTGAAAAGTTTTGAAAAATATGAAGAGCTTCAAAACGTCTCAAAAACATGAGGAGCATGAAACAGTCTGAAAATAGAAGGAGCCTGAAGCGGTGTTCAAAAACATGAAGAACCTGAAAAGGTGTGAATAATATGAAGAGCTTCAAAAGGTGTCAAAATATGAGGAGCATGATACGGTCTAAAAATAGGAGGAGCATGAAACGGTGTTGAAAACATGAAGAGCCTGAAAAGGTGTGAAAAATATGAAGAGCTTCAAAAAGGTGTCAAAAATACGACAAGCATGAAACGCTCTATTAAATAGGAGGAGCATGAAACGGTGTTGAAAAAGAGGAAGAGGCAGAAAAGTTGTGAAAGACATGAAGAGCTTCACAAGGTGTCAAAAACATGAGGAGCATGAAACGGTCTGAAAAGTAGGAGGAGCATGAATCGGTGTTAAAGAACATGAAGAGCCTGAAAAGGTGTGAAATATATGAAGAGCTTCAAAAGCTGTCAAAAATATGAGGAGCATGAAACGATCTGAAAAATAGGAGGAGAATGAAGTGGTTTTCAAAAACATGAAGAGCCTGAAAAGTTGTGAAAAATAGGAAGAGCTTCAAAAGTTGTCAAAAATATGAGGAGCATGAAACGGTGTGAAAAATAGGAGGAGCATGAATTTGTGTTGAAAAATATGAAGAGCCTGAAAAGGTATGAAAAATATGAAGAGCTTCAAAAGGTGTCAAAATATGAGCAGCATGAAACGGTCTGAAAAACAGGAGGAGCATGAAACAGTGTTGAAAAACATGAAGAGCCTGAAAAGGTGTGAAAAATTTGAAGATCTTCAAAAGGTGTGAAAAATATGAAGAGCTTCAAAAGGTGTGAAAAATATGAAGAGCTTCAAAAGGTGTGAAAAATATGAGGAGCATGAAAAGGTCTGAAAAACAGGAGGAGCATGAAACAGTGTTGAAAAACATGAAGAACCTGAAAACGAGTGAAAAATATGAAGAGCTTCAAAAGTTGTGAAAATATGAAGAGCTTCAAACGTGTCAAAAATATGAGGAGCATGAAGCCGTCTGAAAAATAGGAGGAGCAAGCAAAGGTGTTGAAAACCATGAAGAGCCTGAAAAGGTGTGAAAAATATGAAGAGCTTCAAAAGGTGTGAAATACATGAGGAGCATGAAACTGTTTGAAAAATAGGATGAGATTGATGCGGTGTTCAAAAACATGAAGAGACTGAAAAGGTGTGAAAAATATGAAGAGCTTCAAAACGTGTGAAAAATATGAGGAGCATGAAACAGTATGAAAAAATTGGAGGAGAATGATGCAGTGTTGTAAAACATGAAGAGCCTGAAAAGGTGTGAAAAATATGAAGAGCTTCAGAAGGTGTGAAAAATATGAGGAGCATGAAGCAGTCTGAAAAATAGGAGGAGCATGAAACGGTGTTGAAAAACATGAAGAGCCTTAAAAGTTGTGAAAAATTGGAAGAGCTTCATTACGTGTGAAATACATGAGGACAATGAAACGGTCTGTAAAATAGGAGGAGCATGAAGCGGTGTTCAAAAACATGAAGAGCCTGCAAAGGTGTGAAAAATATGAAGAGCTTCAAAAGATGTGAAAAATATGAGGAGCATGAAAAGGTCTGAAAAATACGAGCAGCATGAAGCAGTTTTGAAAAACATGAAGAGCCTGAAAAGGTGTGAAAAATATGAAGAGCTTGAAAAGGTCTCAAAAATATGATTAGCATGAAACGGTCTGATAAATAGGAGGAGCATGAAGTGATGTTGAAAAACATGAAGAGTCTGAAAAGGTGTGAAAAATATGAAGAGATTCAAAAGGTGTGAAAAATATGAAGAGCTTCAAAAGGTGTCAAAAATATGAAGAGCTTCAAAAGGTGTCAAAAATATGAAGAGCATGAAACGTGCTGAAAAATAGGAGGAGCATGAAGCGGTGTTGAAAAACATGAAGATCCTGAAAAGGGGTGAAAATATGAAGATCATCAAAAGGTGTAAAAAATATGAGGAGCATGAAACGGTCTGAAAAATCGGAGGAGCAAGAAGCGGTGTTGAAAAACATGAAGAACCTGAAAACGAGTGAAAAATATGAAGAGCTTCAAAAGTTGTGAAAATATGAAGAGCTTCAAACGTGTCAAAAATATGAGGAGCATGAAGCGGTTTGAAAAATAGGAGGAGCATGCAAAGGTGTTGAAAAACATGAAGAGGCTGAGAAGGCGTGAAAAATATGAAGAGGTTCAAAGGTGTGAAAAATAGGAGGAGCATGAAACAGTCGGAAAAATAGGTAGTGCATGAAACGGTGTTGAAAAACATGAAGAGCCAGAAAATGTGTGAAAAATATGAAGAGCTTCAAATGTTGTCAAAAATATGAGGAGCATGAAACGGTCTAAAAATAGGAGGAGCATGAACCAGTGTTGAAAAACATGAAGAGCCTGAAAAGTTGTGAAAAATATGAAGAACTTCAAAAGGTGTCAACAATATGAGGAGCATGAAACGGTCTCAAATAAAGGAGGAGGAAGAAACGGTCAGAAAAATACCTGGAGCATGAAGTGGTGTTGAAAAACATGAAGAGCCTGAAAAGGTGTGAAAAATATGAAAAGCTTCAAATGTTGTAAAAATATGAGGAGCGTGAAACGGTCTGAAAAATAGGAGGAGCATGTATCGGTGTTGAAAAACATAAAAAGCCTGAAAGGTGTGAAAAAAATGAAGAACTTCAAAAGGTGTCAAAAATATGAGGAGCATGATACGGTCACAAATATAGGAGGAGCATGAAACTGTCTGAAAAATTGGAGTAGCATGAAGGTTTGCTGAAAAACATGAAGAGCCTGAAAAGGTGTGAAAAATATGAAGAGCTTCAAAAGTTGTGAAAATATGAAGAGCTTCAAACGTGTCAAAAATATGAGGAGCATGAAGCCGTCTGAAAAATAGGAGGAGCAAGCAAAGGTGTTGAAATCCATGAAGAGCCTGAAAAGGTGTGAAAAATATGAAGAGCTTCAAAAGGTGTGAAATACATGAGGAGCATGAAACTGTTTGAAAAATAGGATGAGATTGATGCAGTGTTCAAAAACATGAAGAGACTGAAAAGGTGTGAAAAATATGAAGAGCTTCAAAACGTGTGAAAAATATGAGGAGCATGAAACAGTATGAAAAAATTGGAGGAGAATGATGCAGTGTTGTAAAACATGAAGAGCCTGAAAAGGTGTGAAAAATATGAAGAGCTGCAGAAGGTGTGAAAAATATGAGGAGCATGAAGCAGTCTGAAAAATAGGAGGAGCATGAAACGGTGTTGAAAAACATGAAGAGCCTTAAAAGTTGTGAAAAATTGGAAGAGCTTCATTACGTGTGAAATACATGAGGACAATGAAACGGTCTGTAAAATAGGAGGAGCATGAAGCGGTGTTCAAAAACATGAAGAGCCTGCAAAGGTGTGAAAAATATGAAGAGCTTCAAAAGATGTGAAAAATATGAGGAGCATGAAAAGGTCTGAAAAATACGAGCAGCATGAAGCAGTTTTGAAAAACATGAAGAGCCTGAAAAGGTGTGAAAAATATGAAGAGCTTGAAAAGGTGTCAAAAATATGATTAGCATGAAACGGTCTGATAAATAGGAGGAGCATGAAGTGATGTTGAAAAACATGAAGAGTCTGAAAAGGTGTGAAAAATATGAAGAGATTCAAAAGGTGTGAAAAATATGAAGAGCTTCAAAAGGTGTCAAAAATATGAAGAGCTTCAAAAGGTGTCAAAAATATGAAGAGCATGAAACGTGCTGAAAAATAGGAGGAGCATGAAGCGGTGTTGAAAAACATGAAGATCCTGAAAAGGGGTGAAAATATGAAGATCATCAAAAGGTGTAAAAAATATGAGGAGCATGAAACGGTCTGAAAAATCGGAGGAGCAAGAAGCGGTGTTGAAAACATGAAGAACCTGAAAACGAGTGAAAAATATGAAGAGCTTCAAAAGTTGTGAAAATATGAAGAGCTTCAAACGTGTCAAAAATATGAGGAGCATGAAGCGGTTTGAAAAATAGGAGGAGCATGCAAAGGTGTTGAAAAACATGAAGAGGCTGAGAAGGCGTGAAAAATATGAAGAGGTTCAAAGGTGTGAAAAATAGGAGGAGCATGAAACAGTCGGAAAAATAGGTAGAGCATGAAACGGTGTTGAAAAACATGAAGAGCCAGAAAATGTGTGAAAAATATGAAGAGCTTCAAATGTTGTCAAAAATATGAGGAGCATGAAACGGTCTAAAAATAGGAGGAGCATGAACCAGTGTTGAAAAACATGAAGAGCCTGAAAAGTTGTGAAAAATATGAAGAACTTCAAAAGGTGTCAACAATATGAGGAGCATGAAACGGTCTCAAATAAA
Organism: Dama dama; assembly: GCF_033118175.1. Lineage (NCBI taxonomy): Eukaryota > Metazoa > Chordata > Mammalia > Artiodactyla > Cervidae > Dama > Dama dama. Next base: position 1,400,651 of record NW_026870929.1, on the reverse strand, counting down.
GGAGGAGGAAGAAACGGTCAGAAAAATACCTGGAGCATGAAGTGGTGTTGAAAAACATGAAGAGCCTGAAAAGGTGTGAAAAATATGAAAAGCTTCAAATGTTGTAAAAATATGAGGAGCGTGAAACGGTCTGAAAAATAGGAGGAGCATGTATCGGTGTTGAAAAACATAAAAAGCCTGAAAGGTGTGAAAAAAATGAAGAACTTCAAAAGGTGTCAAAAATATGAGGAGCATGATACGGTCACAAATATAGGAGGAGCATGAAACTGTCTGAAAAATTGGAGTAGCATGAAGGTTTGCTGAAAAACATGAAGAGCCTGAAAAGGTGTGAAAAATATGAAGAGATTCAAAAGGTGTGAAAAATATGAGGAACATGAAATGGTCGGAAAAATCGGAGGAGCATGAAGCGGTGTTAAAAATATGAAGAGCCTGAAAAGGTGTGAAAAATATGAAGAGCTTCAAAAGGTGTCAAAAATGAGATGAGCATGAAACGGTCTGAAAAATAGGAGGAGCATGAAGCGGTGTTCAAAAACATGAAGGGCGTGAAAAGGTGTCAAAAATATGAAGAGCTTCAAAAGGTGTGAAATACATGAGGAGCATGAAACGGTCTGAAAAATAGGAGGAGCATGAAGGGGGGTTCAAAAACCTGAAGAGCCTGAAAAGGTGTGAAAAATATGAAGAGCTTCAAAAGGTGTCAAAAATGAGATGAGCATGAAACGGTCTGAAAAATAGGAGGAGCATGAAGCGGTGTTCAAAAACATGAAGGGCGTGAAAAGGTGTCAAAAATATGAAGAGCTTCAAAAGGTGTGAAATACATGAGGAGCATGAAACGGTCTGAAAAATAGGAGGAGCATGAAGGGGGGTTCAAAAACCTGAAGAGCCTGAAAATGTGTGAAAAATATGAAGAGCTTCAAAAGGTGTGAAAAATTGGAGGAGCATGATGCGGTGTTCAAAAACATGAAGAGCCTGAAAAGGTGTGAAAAATATGAAGAGATTCAAAAGGTGTGAAAAATATGAGGAGCATGAAATGGTCGGAAAAATCGGAGGAGCATGAAGCGGTGTTAAAAATATGAAGAGCCTGAAAAGGTGTGAAAAATATGAAGAGCTTCAAAAGGTGTCAAAAATGAGATGAGCATGAAACGGTCTGAAAAATAGGAGGAGCATGAAGCGGTGTTCAAAAACATGAAGGGCGTGAAAAGGTGTCAAAAATATGAAGAGCTTCAAAAGGTGTGAAATACATGAGGAGCATGAAACGGTCTGAAAAATAGGAGGAGCATGAAGGGGGGTTCAAAAACCTGAAGAGCCTGAAAATGTGTGAAAAATATGAAGAGCTTCAAAAGGTGTGAAAAATAGGAGGAGCATGAAACGGTGTGCAAAAATATGAAGAGCCTGAAAAGGTGTGAAAAATATGAAGAGTTTCAAAAGGTGTCAAAAACATTAGAAGGATTAAACGGTCTGAAAAATAGGAGGAGCAAGAAACGGTGTTGAAAAACATGAAGATCCTGAAAAGGTGTGAAAAATATGAAGAGCTTTAAAAGGTGTCAAAATATGAGGAGCATGAAACGTTCTGAAAAATACGAGGATCATGAAACGGTGTTCAAAAACATGAAGAGCCTGAAAAGGTGTGAAAAATATGAAGAGCTTCAAATGGTGTCACAAATATGAGGAGCATGAAACGGTCTGAAATCTAGGAGGAGCATGAAGCGGTGTTGAGAAACATGAAGAGCCTGAAAAGGTGTGAAAAATATGAAGAGCTTCAAAAGGTGTCAAAAATATGAGGAGCATGAAATGGTCTGAAAAGTAGGAGGAGCATGAAGTGATTGTGAAAAACTTCAAGAGCCTGAAAAGGTGTGCAAAATATAAAGAGTTTCAAAAGTTGTGAAAAATATGAAGAGTTTGAAAAGGTGTCAAAAAATATGAGGAGCATGAAACGGTCTGAAAAATAGGAGGAGCATGAAACTGTGTTCAAAAACATGAAGAGCCAGAAAAGGTGTGAGAAATATGAAGAGCTTCAAAATGTGTCAAAAATATGAGGAGCATGAAACAGTCTGAAAAACAGGAGGAGCATGAAACGGTGTTCAAAAACATGAAGAGCCTGAAAAGGTGTGAAAAATATGAAGAGCTTCAAAAGGTGTCAAAAATATGAGGAACATGAAACGATCTGAAAAATATGAGGAGCATGAAATGGTTTTGAAGAAGATGAAGAGCTTGAAAAGGTGTGAAATATATGAAGAGCTTCAAAAGGTGTCAATAATATGAGGACAATGAAACACTCTGAAAAATAGGAGGAGCAAGAAGCAGTCGTCAAAAAACATGAAGAGCCTGAAAAGGTGTGAAAAATATGAAGAGCTTGCAAAATTGTCAAAATATGAGGAGAATGAAACGGTCTGAAAAATAGAGGGAGCTTGAAACGGTTTGAAAAATAGGAGGAGCATGAAACGCTGTTGAAAAACATGAAGAGCCTGAAAACGTGTCAAAAATATGAAGAGCTTCAAAATGTGTGAAAAATATGAAGAGCTTCAAAAAGTGTCAAAAATGAGATGAGCATGAAACGGTCTGAAAAATAGGAGGAGCATGAAGCGGTGTTGCAAATCATGAAGAGCCTAAAAACGTGTGAAAAATATGAAGAGCTTCAAAAGGTGTCAAAAATATGAGGAGCATGAAACGGTCTGAAAAATAGGAGGAGCATGAAGCGGTGTTCAAAAACATGAAGAGCCTGAAAACGTGTCAAAAATATGATGAGCTTCAAAAGTTGTGAAAAATATGAAGAGCTTCAAAAGATGTGAAATACACGAGGCACATTAAACAGTCTGAAAAATAGGAGGAGCATGAAGTGGTGTTCAAAAACATGGAGAGCCTGAAAAGGTGTGAAAAATTTGAAGAGCTTCAAAAGTTGTGAAAAATATGAAGAGCTTCAAAAGATGTGAAATACACGAGGCACATTAAACAGTCTGAAAAATAGGAGGAGCATGAAGTGGTGTTCAAAAACATGGAGAGCCTGAAAAGGTGTGAAAAATTTGAAGAGCTTCAAAAGGTGTGAAAAATATGAAGAGCTTCAAAAGGTTTCAAATATATGAGGAGCATTAAACGGTCTGAAAATTAGGAGGAGCATGAAGTGGTATTCAAAAACATGGAGAGCCTGAAAAGGTGTGAAATATTTGAAGAGCTTCAAAAGGTTTCAAATATATGAGGAGCATGAAACGTTCTGAAAAATACGAGGAGCATGAAGCGGTGTTCAAAAATATGAAGAGCCTGAAATGGTGTGAAAAATATGAAGAGATTCAAAAGGTGTCAAAAATATGAGGAGCATGAAACGGTCTCAAAAAGAGCAGGAGCATGAAGCGGTGTTGAAAAACATGAAGAGCCTGAAAATGTGTGAAAAATATGAAGAGCTTCAAAAGGTGTCAAAAATATGAGGAGCATGAAACTGTCTGAAAAATAGGAGGAGCATGAAGTGGAGTGGAAAACATGAAGAGCCTGAAAACGTGTGAAAAATATGAAGAGCTTCAAAAGGTGTGAAATATATGAAGAGCTTCAAAAGGTGTCAAAAATATGATGAGCATTAAACTGTCTGAAAAATAGGAGGAGAATGAAGCGGAGTTGAAAAACATGAAGAGCCTGAAAACGTGTGAAAAATATGAAGAGCTTCAAAAGGTGTGAAATACATGAGGAGCATGATAAGGTCTGAAAAATAGGAGGAGCATGAAGTTGTGTTGAAAAACATAAAGAGCCTGAAAAGGTGTGAAAAATATGAAGAGCTTCAAAAGGTGTGAAAAATATGAGGAGCATGAAACGGTCTGAAAAAGAGGAGGAGCCTGAAGCGTTGTTAAAAACAAGAAGAGCCTGAAAAGGTGTGAAAAATATGAAGAGCTTCAAAAGGTGTCAAAAATATGAGGAGCATGAAACGGTCTGAAAAACAGGAGGAGCATGAAGCGGTGTTGAAAAACATGAAGAGCCTGAAACGGTGGAAAAATATGAAGAGTTTCAAAAGATGTAAATAATATGAAGAGCTTCCAAAGGTGTCAAAAATAAGATGAGCATGAAACGGTCTGAAAATAAGAAGGAGCATGAAGTGGTGTTCAGAACCATGAAGAGCCTGAAAAGGTGTGAAAAATATGAAGAGCTTCAAAACGTGTCCAAAATATGAGGAGCATGAAAGGGTCTGATAAATATTAAGACCATGAAGCGAAGTTCAAAAACCTGAAGAGCCTGAAAAGGTGTGAAAAATATGAAGAGCTTCAAAAGGTGTGAAAAATATGAGGAGCATGAAACGGTCTGAAAAATAGGAGGAGGATGAAGCGGTGTTCTAAACCATGAAGAGCCTGAAAAGGTGTGAGAAATATGAAGAGCTTTAAAAGGTATCAAAATATGAGGAACAAGAAACGTTCTTAAAAAAAAGAGGATCATGAAGCGGTGTTGAAAAACATGAAGATCCTGAAACCGTGTGAAAAATATGAATAGCTTCAAAAATGTGAAAAATATGAAGAGCTTCAAAAGGTGTGAAAAATTTGAAGAGCTTCAAAGGTGTCAAAATGAGATGAGCATGAAATGGTCTGAAAAATACTAGGAGCATGAACCGATGCTCAAAAACATGAAGAGCTTGAAAAGGTGTGAAAAAATAGGTGGAGCTTCAAAAGGTGTCAAAAATATGAGGAGCATGAAACAGTCAGAAAAATAGGAGGAGCATGAAACGCTGTTGAAAAACATGAAGAGCCTGGAAAGGTGTGAAAAAATAGGAGGAGCTTCAAAAGGTGTCAAAAATATGAGGAGCATGAAACTGTCTGAAAAATAGGAGGAGAATGAAGCGATGTTGACAAACATGAAGAGCCTGAAAAGGTGTGAAATATATGAAGAGCTTCAAAAGATGTCAAAAATATGAGGAGCATGAAACGGTCTGAAAAATAGGAGGAGCATGAAGCGGTGTTGAAAAACATGAAGAGCCTGAAAAGGTGTGACAAATATGAAGAGCTTAAAAGGTGTCAAAAATATGAGCAGCATGAAACGGTCTGAAAAATAGGAGGAGCATGAAGCGGTCGTCAAAAACATGAAGAGCTTGAAAAGGTTTGAAAAGTATAAAGAGCTTCAAAAAGTGTCAAAAATATGAGGAGCATGAAACGGTCTGAAAAATAGGAGGAGAATGAAGCGGTGTTGGAAAACATGAAGATCCTTAAAAGGTGTGTATAATATGAAGAGCTTCAAAAGGTGTCAAAAATTTGAGGAGCATGAAACGGTCTGAAAAATAGGAGGAGCATGAAATGGTTTTGAAGAAGATGAAGAGCTTGAAAAGGTGTGAAATATATGAAGAGCTTCAAAAGGTGTTAAAAATATGAGGAGCATGAAACAGTCAGAAAAATAGGAGGAGCATGAAGCAGTCGTCAAAAAACATGAAGAGCTTGAAAAGGTGTGAAAAATTTGAGGGATTCAAAAGGTGTCAAAAACATGAAAAGCTTGAAGCTTCTGAAAATAGGAGGAGCATGAAGCAGTCCTCAAAAACATGAAGAGCGTGAAAAGGTGTGAAAAATATGAAGAGCTTCAAGGTCTCAAAAATATGAGGAGCATGAAACGGTCTGTAAAATAGGAGGAGCATGAATCGGTGTTGAAAAATATGAAGATCCTGAAAAAGTGTGAATAATATGAAGAGCTGCAAAAAGTGTCAGAAATATGAGGAGCATGAAAGGGTCTGAAATACAGGAGAAGCATGAAGCGGTGGTCAAAAAGATGAAGAGCCTGAAAAGGTGTGAAAAATATGAAGGGCTTAAAAGTTGTGAAAAATATGAGGAGCATCAAAAGTTCTGAAAACTAGGAGGCACATGAAAAGGTGGTCAAAAACATGAAGAGCCTGAAAAGGTGTGAAAAAAATGAAGAACTTCAAAAGGTGTCAAAATATGAGGAGAAAGAAACGGTCTGAAATATAGGAGGAGCATGAAGCGGTGTTCAAAAAGATGAAGACCTGAAAAGGTGTGAAAAATATGAAGGGCTTAAAGGTGTCAAAAATATGAGGAGCATGAAGCGGTCTGAAACAGAGGAGGAGCATGAAACGGTGGTCAAAAACATTAAGAGCCTGAAAAGCTGTGAAATATATGAAGAGCTTCAAAAGGTGTCAAAAATATTAGGATTAGGAAACGGTCTGAAAAATAGGAAGAGCATGAAGCGGTGGTCAAAACAAGAAAGGAATGAAAATTTGTGAAAAATATGAAGAGCTTCAAAAGTTGTCAAAAATATGTGGAGCATGAAACGGTCTGAAAAATAGGAGGTGCATGAAGCAGTGTTCAAAACATGAAGAGCCTGAAAAGGTGTGAAAAATATTAAGAGCTTCAAAAGGTTTCAATAATATGAGGAGCATGAAACGCTCTGAGAAATTGGAGGAGCATGAAGCGGTGTTGAAAAACAGGAAGAGCCTGAGAAGGTGTGAAAAATATGAATAGCTTCAAAAGGTGTCAAAAATGAGATGAGCATGAAACGGTCTGAAAAATAGGAGGATCATGCAGCGGTGTTGAAAAACATGAAGAGCCTGAAAATGTGTGAAAAATATGAAGAGCTTCAAAAGGTGTGAAAAATATGAAGAGCTTCAAAAGGTGTCAAAAATGAGATGAGCATGAAATGGTCTGAAAAATAGGAGGAGCATGAAGTGGTGTTGAAAAACATGAAGAGGCTGAAAAGGTGTGAAAAATATGAAGAGCTTCAAAAGGTGTCAAAAATATGAGGAGAATGAACCGGTCTGAAAAATAGGAGGACCATGAAGCGGTGTTCAAACCATGAAGAGCCAGAAAAGGTGTGAAAAATATGCAGAGTTTCAAGGTGTGAAAAATATGAGGAGCATGAGACGGTCTGAAAAATAAGAGGAGCATGAAGTGGTGTTGAAAAACATGAAGAGCCAGAAAAGGTGTGAAAAATATGAAGAGCTTCAAAAGCCGTCAAAAATATGAGGAGCATGAAACGGTGTGAAAAATAGGAAGAGCATGAAGCGATGTTGAAAAACATGAAGAGCCTGAAAACGTGTGAAAAATATGAAGAGCTTCAAAAGGTGTGAAAAATATGAAGAGCTACAAAAGGTGTCAAAAATGAGATGAGCATGAAACTGTCTGTAAAATAGGAGGAGCATGAAGTGGTATTGAAAAAATGAAGAGCCTGAAAAGTGTGAAAAATATGAAGAGCTTCAAAACGTGTGAAAAATATGAGGAGCATCAAACGGTCGAAAAATAGGAGGAGCATGAAGCGGTGTTCGAAAACATGAAGTGCTTGAAAAGGTGTGAAAAATATGAGAGCTTCAAAAGGTGTGAAATACATGAGGAGCAATATACGGTCTGCAAAAAAGGCGGAGCATGAAGCGGTGTTCAAAAACGTGAAGAGCCTAATAATGTGTGAAAAATATGAAGAGCTTCAAAAGGTGTGAAAAATATAAGGAGCATGAAACGGTCTGAAAAATAGGAGGAGCATGAAACGGTGTTCAAAAACATGAAGAGCCTGAAAACGTGTGAAAATATGAAGAGCTTCAAAAGGTGTGAAATACATGAGGAGCATGAAACAGTCTGAAAAAGAGGAGGAGCATGAAACGTTCTGAAAAATACGAGGAGCATGAAACTATGTTCATAAACATGAAGAGCCTGAAAAGGTGTGAAAAAAATGAATAGCTTCAAAAGGTGTGAAATACATGAGGAGCATGAAACAGCCTGAAAAATATGAGGACCCTAAAACGGTCTGAAAAATAGGAGGATCATGAAGCCGTGTTGAAAAACATGAAGAGCCTGAAAAGGTGTGAAAAATATAAAGAGCTTCAAAAGGTGTCAAAAATATGAGGAGCATGAAACGGTCTGAAAAACAGGAGGAGCATGAAGCGGTGTTGAAAAACATGAAGAGCCTGAAACGGTGGAAAAATATGAAGAGTTTCAAAAGATGTAAATAATATGAAGAGCTTCCAAAGGTGTCAAAAATAAGATGAGCATGAAACGGTCTGAAAATAAGAAGGAGCATGAAGTGGTGTTCAGAACCATGAAGAGCCTGAAAAGGTGTGAAAAATATGAAGAGCTTCAAAACGTGTCCAAAATATGAGGAGCATGAAAGGGTCTGATAAATATTAAGACCATGAAGCGAAGTTCAAAAACCTGAAGAGCCTGAAAAGGTGTGAAAAATATGAAGAGCTTCAAAAGGTGTGAAAAATATGAGGAGCATGAAACGGTCTGAAAAATAGGAGGAGGATGAAGCGGTGTTCTAAACCATGAAGAGCCTGAAAAGGTGTGAGAAATATGAAGAGCTTTAAAAGGTATCAAAATATGAGGAACAAGAAACGTTCTTAAAAAAAAGAGGATCATGAAGCGGTGTTGAAAAACATGAAGATCCTGAAACCGTGTGAAAAATATGAATAGCTTCAAAAATGTGAAAAATATGAAGAGCTTCAAAAGGTGTGAAAAATTTGAAGAGCTTCAAAGGTGTCAAAATGAGATGAGCATGAAATGGTCTGAAAAATACTAGGAGCATGAACCGATGCTCAAAAACATGAAGAGCTTGAAAAGGTGTGAAAAAATAGGTGGAGCTTCAAAAGGTGTCAAAAATATGAGGAGCATGAAACAGTCAGAAAAATAGGAGGAGCATGAAACGCTGTTGAAAAACATGAAGAGCCTGGAAAGGTGTGAAAAAATAGGAGGAGCTTCAAAAGGTGTCAAAAATATGAGGAGCATGAAACTGTCTGAAAAATAGGAGGAGAATGAAGCGATGTTGACAAACATGAAGAGCCTGAAAAGGTGTGAAATATATGAAGAGCTTCAAAAGATGTCAAAAATATGAGGAGCATGAAACGGTCTGAAAAATAGGAGGAGCATGAAGCGGTGTTGAAAAACATGAAGAGCCTGAAAAGGTGTGACAAATATGAAGAGCTTAAAAGGTGTCAAAAATATGAGCAGCATGAAACGGTCGAAAAATAGGAGGAGCATGAAGCGGTCGTCAAAAACATGAAGAGCTTGAAAAGGTTTGAAAAGTATAAAGAGCTTCAAAAAGTGTCAAAAATATGAGGAGCATGAAACGGTCTGAAAAATAGGAGGAGAATGAAGCGGTGTTGGAAAACATGAAGATCCTGAAAAGGTGTGTATAATATGAAGAGCTTCAAAAGGTGTCAAAAATTTGAGGAGCATGAAACGGTCTGAAAAATAGGAGGAGCATGAAATGGTTTTGAAGAAGATGAAGAGCTTGAAAAGGTGTGAAATATATGAAGAGCTTCAAAAGGTGTTAAAAATATGAGGAGCATGAAACAGTCAGAAAAATAGGAGGAGCATGAAGCAGTCGTCAAAAAACATGAAGAGCTTGAAAAGGTGTGAAAAATTTGAGGGATTCAAAAGGTGTCAAAAACATGAAAAGCTTGAAGCTTCTGAAAATAGGAGGAGCATGAAGCAGTCCTCAAAAACATGAAGAGCGTGAAAAGGTGTGAAAAATATGAAGAGCTTCAAGGTCTCAAAAATATGAGGAGCATGAAACGGTCTGTAAAATAGGAGGAGCATGAATCGGTGTTGAAAAACATGAAGATCCTGAAAAAGTGTGAATAATATGAAGAGCTGCAAAAAGTGTCAGAAATATGAGGAGCATGAAAGGGTCTGAAATACAGGAGAAGCATGAAGCGGTGGTCAAAAAGATGAAGAGCCTGAAAAGGTGTGAAAAATATGAAGGGCTTAAAAGTTGTGAAAAATATGAGGAGCATCAAAAGTTCTGAAAACTAGGAGGCACATGAAAAGGTGGTCAAAAACATGAAGAGCCTGAAAAGGTGTGAAAAAAATGAAGAACTTCAAAAGGTGTCAAAATATGAGGAGAAAGAAACGGTCTGAAATATAGGAGGAGCATGAAGCGGTGTTCAAAAAGATGAAGACCTGAAAAGGTGTGAAAAATATGAAGGGCTTAAAGGTGTCAAAAATATGAGGAGCATGAAGCGGTCTGAAACAGAGGAGGAGCATGAAACGGTGGTCAAAAACATTAAGAGCCTGAAAAGCTGTGAAATATATGAAGAGCTTCAAAAGGTGTCAAAAATATTAGGATTAGGAAACGGTCTGAAAAATAGGAAGAGCATGAAGCGGTGGTCAAAACAAGAAAGGAATGAAAATTTGTGAAAAATATGAAGAGCTTCAAAAGTTGTCAAAAATATGTGGAGCATGAAACGGTCTGAAAAATAGGAGGTGCATGAAGCAGTGTTCAAAACATGAAGAGCCTGAAAAGGTGTGAAAAATATTAAGAGCTTCAAAAGGTTTCAATAATATGAGGAGCATGAAACGCTCTGAGAAATTGGAGGAGCATGAAGCGGTGTTGAAAAACAGGAAGAGCCTGAGAAGGTGTGAAAAATATGAATAGCTTCAAAAGGTGTCAAAAATGAGATGAGCATGAAACGGTCTGAAAAATAGGAGGATCATGCAGCGGTGTTGAAAAACATGAAGAGCCTGAAAATGTGTGAAAAATATGAAGAGCTTCAAAAGGTGTGAAAAATATGAAGAGCTTCAAAAGGTGTCAAAAATGAGATGAGCATGAAATGGTCTGAAAAATAGGAGGAGCATGAAGTGGTGTTGAAAAACATGAAGAGGCTGAAAAGGTGTGAAAAATATGAAGAGCTTCAAAAGGTGTCAAAAATATGAGGAGAATGAACCGGTCTGAAAAATAGGAGGACCATGAAGCGGTGTTCAAACCATGAAGAGCCAGAAAAGGTGTGAAAAATATGCAGAGTTTCAAGGTGTGAAAAATATGAGGAGCATGAGACGGTCTGAAAAATAAGAGGAGCATGAAGTGGTGTTGAAAAACATGAAGAGCCAGAAAAGGTGTGAAAAATATGAAGAGCTTCAAAAGCCGTCAAAAATATGAGGAGCATGAAACGGTGTGAAAAATAGGAAGAGCATGAAGCGATGTTGAAAAACATGAAGAGCCTGAAAACGTGTGAAAAATATGAAGAGCTTCAAAAGGTGTGAAAAATATGAAGAGCTACAAAAGGTGTCAAAAATGAGATGAGCATGAAACTGTCTGTAAAATAGGAGGAGCATGAAGTGGTATTGAAAAAATGAAGAGCCTGAAAAGTGTGAAAAATATGAAGAGCTTCAAAACGTGTGAAAAATATGAGGAGCATCAAACGGTCGAAAAATAGGAGGAGCATGAAGCGGTGTTCGAAAACATGAAGTGCTTGAAAAGGTGTGAAAAATATGAGAGCTTCAAAAGGTGTGAAATACATGAGGAGCAATATACGGTCTGCAAAAAAGGCGGAGCATGAAGCGGTGTTCAAAAACGTGAAGAGCCTAATAATGTGTGAAAAATATGAAGAGCTTCAAAAGGTGTGAAAAATATAAGGAGCATGAAACGGTCTGAAAAATAGGAGGAGCATGAAACGGTGTTCAAAAACATGAAGAGCCTGAAAACGTGTGAAAATATGAAGAGCTTCAAAAGGTGTGAAATACATGAGGAGCATGAAACAGTCTGAAAAAGAGGAGGAGCATGAAACGTTCTGAAAAATACGAGGAGCATGAAACTATGTTCATAAACATGAAGAGCCTGAAAAGGTGTGAAAAAAATGAATAGCTTCAAAAGGTGTGAAATACATGAGGAGCATGAAACAGCCTGAAAAATATGAGGACCCTAAAACGGTCTGAAAAATAGGAGGATCATGAAGCCGTGTTGAAAAACATGAAGAGCCTGAAAAGGTGTGAAAAATATAAAGAGCTTCAAAAGGTGTCAAAAATATGAGGAGCATGAAACGGTCTGAAAAATAGAAGGAGCATGAAGCGGTGTTCAAAGACATGAAGAGCCTGAAAAGTTGTGAAAAATATGAAGAGCTTCAAAAGGTGTGAAATACATGAGGAGCATGAAACATTCTGAAATATAGGAGGAGCATGAAAAGGTGTTCAAAAACATGAAGAGCTTCAAAAGGTGTCAAAAGTATGACGAGCATGAAACGGTCTGAAAAATAGGAGGATCATGAAGCGGTGTAGAAAACCATGAACAGCCTGAAATGGTGTGAAAAATATGAAGAGCTACAAAAAGTGTCAAACATTTGAGGACAATGAAGCGGTCTGAAAAATAGGAGGAGCATGAAGCGGTGTTCAAAAACATGAAGAGCCTGAAAAGGTGTGAAATATATGAAGAGATTCAAAATTTGGCAAAAATAGGAGGAGCATGAAACGTTCTGAAAATTAGGAGGAGCATGAAGCGGTGTTGAAAAACATGGTGAGCGTGAAAACGTGTAAAAATATGAAGATCTTCAAAACGTGTGAAATACATGAGGAGCATGAAACGGTTTGAAAAATACGAGGAGCATGAAGCGGTGTTCAAAAACATGAAGAGCCTGAAAAGCTGTGAAAAATATGAAGAGCATCAAAAGGTGTGAAAAATATGAAGAGCTTCAAAAGGTGTCAAAAATATGGGGACCATGAACCGGTCTGAAAAATAGGAGGAGCATGAAGCGTTGTTGAAAAACATGAAGAACCTGAAAAAGTGTGAAACATATGAAGAGCTTCAAAAGGTGTGAAATACATGAGGAGCATGAAACGGTCTGAAAAATAGGAGGAGCATGAAGCGGTGTTCAAAAAAATGAAGAGCCTGAAAAGGTGTGAAATATATGAAGAGATTCAAAAGGTGTCAAAAATATGAGGAGCTTGAAAAGGTCTGAAAAATATGAGGATCATGAAGCGGTTGTGAAAAACATGAAGAGCCTGAAAAGGTGTGAAATATATGAAGAGATTCAAAAGGTGGCAAAAATAGGAGGAGCATGAAACGTTCTGAAAATTAGGAGGAGCATGAAGCGGTGTTGAAAAACATGATGAGCATGAAAAAGTGTGAAAAATATGAAGAGATTCAAAAGTTGTCAAAAATATAAGGAGCATGAAACGGTCTGAAAATTGGAGGAGCATGAAGCGGTGTTGAAAAACATAAAGAGCCTGAAAAGTTGTGAAATACATGAAGAGCTTCAAAAGGTGTCAAAAATATGAGGAGCATGAAACGGTCAGAAAAATAGGAGGAGCATGTAGTGGTTGTGAAAAACATGAAACGCCTGAAAAAGTGTGAAATATATGAAGAGCTTCAAAAGGTGTGAAAAATACGAGGAGCTTCAAAAGGAGACAAACATATAAGGAGCATGAAATGGTCTGAAAAATAGGAGGAACATGAAACGGTCTGAAAAATAGGAGGAGCATGAAACGGTGTTCAAAAACATGAAGAGCCTGAAAAGGTGTGAAATATATGAAGAGCTTCAAAAGGTGTCAAAAATATGAGGAGCCTGAAACGGTGTGAAAAATAGGAGGAGCATGAAGCGGTGTTCAAAAAAATGAAGAGACTGAAAATGTGTGAAAAATATGAAGAGCTTCAAAATGTGTCAAAAATATGAGGAGCATGAAACGGTCTGAAAAATAGGAGCAGCATCAAACGATATTCAAAAACATGAAGAGCCTGAAGAGGTGTGAAATATATGAAGAGCTTCAAAATGTGTGAAAATTAGGAGGAGCATGAAACGGTCTGAAAAATAAGAGGAGCATGAAGCGGTGTTGAAAAACATGAAGAGTCTGAAAAGGTGTGAAAAATACGAAGAGCTTCAAAAGGTGTTAAAAATAGGAGGAGCATGAAGCGGTGTTCAAAAACATGAAGAGCCTGAAAAAGTGTAAAATATATGAAGAGCTTCAAAACGTGTCAAAAATATGAGGAACATGAAACGGTCTGAAATATAGGTGGATCAAGAAGCGGTGTTGAAAAACATGAAGAGCGTGAAAACGTGTGAAAAATATGAAGAGGTTCAAAAGGTGTGAAAAATATGAAGAGCTTAAAATGGTGTCAAAAATGAGATGAACATGAAACGGTCTGAAAAATAGGAGCAGCATGAAACGGTGTTCAAAAACATGAAGAGCCTGAAAAGGTGTGAAAAATATAAAGAGCTTCAAAAGCTGTGAAATACATGCGGAGCATGAAACGGTCTGAAAAATAGGAGGAGCATGAAAAGGTGTTCAAAAACATGAAAGCCTGAAAAGGTGAGAAAAATATGAAGAGCTTCAAAAGGTGTTGAATACATGAGGAGCATGAAACGGTCTGAAAAATAGGAGGACCATGAAACGGTCTTCAAAACATAAAGAACCTGAAAAGGTGTGAAAAATATGAAGAGCTTTTAAAGGTGTCAAAAATATGAGGAGCATGAAACGGTCTGAAAAAGAGGAGGAGCATGAAACCGTGTTCAAAAACATGAAGAGCCTGAAAAGGTGTGAAAAATATGAACAGCTTCAAAAGGTGTGAAAAATATGAAGAGCTTCAAAAGGTGTCAAAAATGAGATGAGCATGAAACGGTCTGAAAAATCGGAGGAGCATGAAGTGGGGTTGAAAATCATGAAGAGCCTGAAAAGGTGTGTAAAATATGAAGAGCTTCAAAAGGAGTGAAAGACTTGAGGAGCATGAAACCGTCTGAATTATAGGAGGAGCATGAAACGGTGTTGAAAAACATGAAGAGCCTGAAAAGGTGTGAAAAATATGAAGAGCTCAAAAGGTGTCAAAATTATGAAGAGCTTCAAAAAGTGTGACAAATGAGATGAGCATGAAATGGTCTGAAAAAGGAGGAGCATGACGTGGTGTTGAAAAACATGAAGAGCCTGAAAAGGTGTAAAATATATGAAGAGATTCAAAAGGTGTCAAAAATATGAGGAGCTTGAAATGGTCTGAAAAATTGGAGGATCATGAAGCGGTGTTGAAAAACATGAAGAGCCTGAACAGTTGTGAAAAATATGAAGAGCTTCAAAGGTGTCAAAATTGTGAGGAGCATGAAACGGTCTGAAAAATAGGAGGAGCATGAAATCGTGTTCAAAAACATGAAGAACCTGAAATGGTGTGAAAAATATGAAGAGCTTCAAAATGTGTGAAATACATGAGGAGCATGAAACGGTCTGAAAAGGAGGAGGAGCATGAAGCCGTGTCCAAAATCATGAAGAGCCTAAAAACGTGTGAAAAATATGAAGAGCTTCAAAAGGTGTGAAAAATAGGAGAAGCATGAAGTGGTGTTTAAAAACATGAAGAGCCTGAAAACGTGTGAAAAACATGAAGAGCTTCAAAAGGTGTAAAAAATATGAACAGCTTCAAAAAGTGTCAAAAATGAGATGAGCATGAAGCGGTCTCAAAAATGGTGGAGCATGAAGTGTTGTTGAAAATCATGAAGAGCCTGAAATCGTGTGAAAAATATGAAGAGCTTCAAAAGGTGTGAAATACATGAGGAGCATTAATCGGTCTGAAAAATAGGAGTAGCATGAAGCGGTGTTGAAAAACATGAAGAGCCTGAAAAGGAGTGAAAAATATGAAGAGCTTCCAAAGGTGTGAAATATATGAAGAGCTTCAACAGGTTTCAAAAATATGAGGAGCATGAAACGGTCTGAAATATAGGAGGAGCATGAAGCGGTGTTCAAAACATGAAGAGCCTGAAAAAGTGTGAAAAATATGAAGAGCTTCAAAAGGTTTGAAATATATGAAGAGCCTGAAAAGGTGTCAAAAATGAGATGAGCTTGAAACGGTCTGAAAAATAGGAGGAGCATGAAGCGGTATTCTAAACATGAAAAGCCTGAAAAAGTGTGAAAAATATGAAGAGCTTCACTGGTTTGAAAAATAAGAAGAGCCTGAAAAGGTGTGAAAATTGACATGAGCATGAAACGGTCTGAAAAATAGGAAGAGCATGAACAGGTGTTCAAAAACATGAAGAGCTTGAAAACGTGTGAAAAATATGAAGAGCTTCAAAAGGTGTGAAAAATAGGAGAAGCATGAAGCGGTGTTGAAAAACATGAAGAGCCTGAAATCGTGTGAAAAACATGAAGAGATTCAAAAGGTGTGAAAAATATGAACAGCTTCAAAAAGTGTCAAAAATGAGATGAGCATGAAGCGGTCTCAAAAATGGTGGAGCATGAAGTGTTGTTGAAAAACATGAAGAGCCTGAAATCGTGTGAAAAATATGAAGAGCTTCAAAAGGTGTGAAATACATGAGGAGCATTAATCGGTCTGAAATATAGGAGTAGCATGAAGCGGTGTTGAAAAACATGAAGAGCCTGAAAAGGAGTGAAAAATATGAGGAGCTTCAGAAGGTGTGAAATATATGAAGAGCTTCAACAGGTTTCAAAAATATGAGGAGCATGAAACGGTCTGAAAAATAGGAGGAGCATGAAGAGGTGTTCAAAACATGAAGAGCCTGAAAAAGTGTGAAAAATATGAAGAGCTTCAAAAGGTTTGAAAAATATGAAGAGCCTGAAAAGGTGTCAAAAATGAGATGAGCATGAAACGGTCTGAAAAATAGGAGGAGCATGAAGTGGTGTTGAAAAACATGAAAAGCCTGAAAAAGTGTGAAAAATATGAAGAGCTTCACTGGTTTGAACAATAAGAAGAGCCTGAAAAGGTGTGAAAATTGACATGAGCATGAAACGGTCTGAAAAATAGGAAGAGCATGAAGAGGTGTTCAAAAACATGTACAGCCTGACAAGGTGTGAAAAATATGAAGAGCTTCAAAAGGTGTCAAAAATATGAGGAGCATGAAGCGGTCTGAAAAATAGGAGGAGCATAAAGTGGTGTTGAAATACATGAAGAGCCTGAAAATGTGTGAAAAATATGAAGAGCTTCAAAACGTGTCAAAAATATGAGGAGCATGAAACGGTCTGAAAAATAGGAGGAGCATGATGCAGTGTTGGAAAATATGAAGAGCTTCAAAAGGTGTCAAAAATGAGATGACCATGAAACGGTCTGAGAAATAGAAGGAGCATGAAGTTCTTTTCAAAAAAATGAAGAACCTGAAAAGGTGTGAAGTATATGAAGATTTCAAAAGGTGTCAAAAATATGAGGAGCATGAAACGGTCTGAAAAATAGGAGGAGCATGAAGTCATGTTGAAAAACATGAAGAGCCTGAAAATGTATGAAAAATACGAAGAGCTTCAAAAGGTGTCACAAATATGAGGAGCATGAAACGGTCTGAAATATATGAGGAGCATGAAGCGGTGTTCAAAAACATGAAGAGCCTGAAAAGGTGTGAAAAATTTGAAGAGCTTCAAAAATGTGAAAAATATGAAGAGCTTCAAAAGGTGTGAAATATATGAAGATCTTCAAAAGGTGTCAAAAATTAGATGAGCATGAAACGGTAAGAAAAATAGGAGGAGCATGTAGCGTTATTCAAATATATGAAGAGCCTGAAAATGTGTGAAAAATATGAAGAGCTTCAAAAGGTGTCAAAATATGAGGAGCATGAAACGGTCTGAAAAATAGGAGGAGCATGAAGCGGTGTTCAAAAACATGAAGAGCCTGAAAAGGTGTGAAATATATGAAGAGCCTCAAAAGGTGTCAAAAATAGGAGGAACATGAAGCGGTGTTGAAAAACATGAAGAGCCTGAAAAAGTGTGAAAAATATGAAGAGCTTCAAAAGGTGTGAAAAATATGAACACTTTCAAAAAGTGTCAAAAATGAGATGAGCCTGAAGCGGTCTGAAAAATGGTGGAGCATGAAGTGTTGTTGAAAAACATGAAGAGCCTGAAATCGTGTGAAAATATGAAGAGCTTCAAAAGGTGTGAAATACATGAGGAGCATTAATCGGTCTCAAATATAGGAGTAGCATGAAGCGGTGTTGAAAAACATGAAGAGCCTGAAAAGGTGTGAAAAATATGAAGAGGTACAAAAGGTGTGAAGTACAGGAGGAGCATTAAACAGCCTGAAAAATAGGAGGAGCATGAAGCGGTGTTGAAAAACATGAAGAGCCTGAAAAGGTATGAAAAATATGAAGAGCTTCAAAAGGTGTGAAAAATACGAGGAGCATGAAGAGGTGTTCAAAAACATGAAAAGCCTGAAATGTTGTAAAAAATATGAAAAGCTTCAAAAGGTATCAAAAATATGAGGAGCATGAAACGGTCTGAAAAACCGGAGGAGCATGAAGCGGTGTTCAAAAACATGAAGTGCCTGAAAAGGTGTGAAAAATATGAAGAGCTTCAAAACGTGTCAAAAATATGAGGAGCATGAAACTGTCTGAAAAATAGGAGGAGCATGATGCAGTGTTGAAAAATATGAAGAGCTTCAAAAGGTGTCAAAAATGAGATGACCATGAAACGGTCTGAGAAATAGAAGGAGCATGAAGTTCTTTTCAAAAAAATGAAGAACCTGAAAAGGTGTGAAGTATATGAAGATTTCAAAAGGTGTCAAAAATATGAGGAGCATGAAACGGTCTGAAAAATAGGAGGAGCATGAAGTCATGTTGAAAAACATGAAGAGCCTGAAAATGTATGAAAAATACGAAGAGCTTCAAAAGGTGTCACAAATATGAGGAGCATGAAACGGTCTGAAATATATGAGGAGCATGAAGCAGTGTTCAAAAACATGAAGAGCCTGAAAAGGTGCGAAAAATTTGAAGAGCTTCAAAAATGTGAAAAATATGAAGAGCTTCAAAAGGTGTGAAATATATGAAGATCTTCAAAAGGTGTCAAAAAATAGATGAGCATGAAACGGTCAGAAAAATAGGAGGAGCATGAAGTGGTGTTCAAAAATTTGAAGAGCCTGAAATGGTGTGAAATATATGAAGAGCTTCAAAAGGTGTCAAATATATGAGGAGCAAAAACGGTCTGAAAATAGGAGGAGCATGAAATGGTGTTGAAAATCATGACGAGCCTGAAAAGGTGCGTAAAATATGAAGAGCTTCAAAATGTGTGAAATACATGAGGAGCATGAAACGGTCTGAAAAATAGGAGTAGCATGAAGTGGTGTTGAAAAACATTAAGAGCCTGAAAATGTGTGAAATATATGAAGAGCTTCAAAAGATTTCAGAAATGAGAGGAGCATGAAACGGTCTGAAAAATAGGAGGAGCATGAAGCGGTGTTGAAAAACATGAGGACCCTTAAAAGGTGTGAAAAATATGAAGAGCTTCAAAAGTTGTGAAAAATATGAAGAGCTTCAAATGCTGTCAAAAATGAGATGAGCATGAAACGGTCTGAGAAATAGGAGAAGCATGAAGTGGTGTTGAAAAACATGAAGAGCCTGAAAAAGTGTAAAATATATGAAGAGCTTCAAAAAGTGTCAAAAATATGAGGAGCATGAAAAGGTCTGAAAAATAGGAGGAGCATTGTAGCATTGTTCAAAAACTTGAAGAGCCTGAAAAGGTGTGAAAAATATGAAGAGCTTCAAAAGCTGTGAAAAATATGAGGAGCACGAAAAGGTCTGAAAAATAAGAGGAGCATGAAGCCGTGTTGAAAAACATGAAGAGCCTGAAAAGGTGTAGAAAATATGAAGTGCTTCAAAAGGTGTCAAAAGTATGAGGAACATGAAACGGTCTGAAAAATAGGAGGAGCATGAAATGGGGTTGAAAATCATGAAGAGCCTGAAAAGGTGTGTAAAATATGAAGAGCTTCAAAAGGAGTGAAATACATGAGGAGCATGAAACCGTCTGAATTATAGGAGGAGCATGAAGCGATGTTCATAAACATGAAGAGCCTGAAAAGGTGTGAAATATATGAAGAGCTTCAAAGGGTGTGAAAAATATGAAGAGCTTCAAAAGGTGTCAAAAATGAGATGAGCATGAATCGGTCTGAAAAATAGGAGGAGCATGAAGCGGTGTTGAAAAACATGAAGAGAATAAAAACGTGTGAAATATATGAAGAGCTTCAAAAAGTGTGAAAATATGAAGAGTTTCAAAAAGTGTGAAATTCATGAGGAGCATGAAACGGTCTGAAAAAAAGGAGGAGCCTAAAGCGGTGTTGAAAAACATGAAGAACCTGAAAAGGTGTGAAAAATATGAAGAGCTTCAAAAGGTGTGAAAAATATGAGGAGCATGAAACGGTCTGAAAAATAGGAGGAGCATAAAGTGGTGTTGAAATACATGAAGAGCCTGAAAATGTGTGAAAAATATGAAGAGCTTCAAAACGTGTCAAAAATATGAGGAGCATGAAACGGTCTGAAAAATAGGAGGAGCATGATGCAGTGTTGGAAAATATGAAGAGCTTCAAAAGGTGTCAAAAATGAGATGACCATGAAACGGTCTGAGAAATAGAAGGAGCATGAAGTTCTTTTCAAAAAAATGAAGAACCTGAAAAGGTGTGAAGTATATGAAGATTTCAAAAGGTGTCAAAAATATGAGGAGCATGAAACGGTCTGAAAAATAGGAGGAGCATGAAGTCATGTTGAAAAACATGAAGAGCCTGAAAATGTATGAAAAATACGAAGAGCTTCAAAAGGTGTCACAAATATGAGGAGCATGAAACGGTCTGAAATATATGAGGAGCATGAAGCGGTGTTCAAAAACATGAAGAGCCTGAAAAGGTGTGAAAAATTTGAAGAGCTTCAAAAATGTGAAAAATATGAAGAGCTTCAAAAGGTGTGAAATATATGAAGATCTTCAAAAGGTGTCAAAAATTAGATGAGCATGAAACGGTAAGAAAAATAGGAGGAGCATGTAGCGTTATTCAAATATATGAAGAGCCTGAAAATGTGTGAAAAATATGAAGAGCTTCAAAAGGTGTCAAAATATGAGGAGCATGAAACGGTCTGAAAAATAGGAGGAGCATGAAGCGGTGTTCAAAAACATGAAGAGCCTGAAAAGGTGTGAAATATATGAAGAGCCTCAAAAGGTGTCAAAAATAGGAGGAACATGAAGCGGTGTTGAAAAACATGAAGAGCCTGAAAAAGTGTGAAAAATATGAAGAGCTTCAAAAGGTGTGAAAAATATGAACACTTTCAAAAAGTGTCAAAAATGAGATGAGCCTGAAGCGGTCTGAAAAATGGTGGAGCATGAAGTGTTGTTGAAAAACATGAAGAGCCTGAAATCGTGTGAAAATATGAAGAGCTTCAAAAGGTGTGAAATACATGAGGAGCATTAATCGGTCTCAAATATAGGAGTAGCATGAAGCGGTGTTGAAAAACATGAAGAGCCTGAAAAGGTGTGAAAAATATGAAGAGGTACAAAAGGTGTGAAGTACAGGAGGAGCATTAAACAGCCTGAAAAATAGGAGGAGCATGAAGCGGTGTTGAAAAACATGAAGAGCCTGAAAAGGTATGAAAAATATGAAGAGCTTCAAAAGGTGTGAAAAATACGAGGAGCATGAAGAGGTGTTCAAAAACATGAAAAGCCTGAAATGTTGTAAAAAATATGAAAAGCTTCAAAAGGTATCAAAAATATGAGGAGCATGAAACGGTCTGAAAAACCGGAGGAGCATGAAGCGGTGTTCAAAAACATGAAGTGCCTGAAAAGGTGTGAAAAATATGAAGAGCTTCAAAACGTGTCAAAAATATGAGGAGCATGAAACTGTCTGAAAAATAGGAGGAGCATGATGCAGTGTTGAAAAATATGAAGAGCTTCAAAAGGTGTCAAAAATGAGATGACCATGAAACGGTCTGAGAAATAGAAGGAGCATGAAGTTCTTTTCAAAAAAATGAAGAACCTGAAAAGGTGTGAAGTATATGAAGATTTCAAAAGGTGTCAAAAATATGAGGAGCATGAAACGGTCTGAAAAATAGGAGGAGCATGAAGTCATGTTGAAAAACATGAAGAGCCTGAAAATGTATGAAAAATACGAAGAGCTTCAAAAGGTGTCACAAATATGAGGAGCATGAAACGGTCTGAAATATATGAGGAGCATGAAGCAGTGTTCAAAAACATGAAGAGCCTGAAAAGGTGCGAAAAATTTGAAGAGCTTCAAAAATGTGAAAAATATGAAGAGCTTCAAAAGGTGTGAAATATATGAAGATCTTCAAAAGGTGTCAAAAAATAGATGAGCATGAAACGGTCAGAAAAATAGGAGGAGCATGAAGTGGTGTTCAAAAATTTGAAGAGCCTGAAATGGTGTGAAATATATGAAGAGCTTCAAAAGGTGTCAAATATATGAGGAGCAAAAACGGTCTGAAAATAGGAGGAGCATGAAATGGTGTTGAAAATCATGACGAGCCTGAAAAGGTGCGTAAAATATGAAGAGCTTCAAAATGTGTGAAATACATGAGGAGCATGAAACGGTCTGAAAAATAGGAGTAGCATGAAGTGGTGTTGAAAAACATTAAGAGCCTGAAAATGTGTGAAATATATGAAGAGCTTCAAAAGATTTCAGAAATGAGAGGAGCATGAAACGGTCTGAAAAATAGGAGGAGCATGAAGCGGTGTTGAAAAACATGAGGACCCTTAAAAGGTGTGAAAAATATGAAGAGCTTCAAAAGTTGTGAAAAATATGAAGAGCTTCAAATGCTGTCAAAAATGAGATGAGCATGAAACGGTCTGAGAAATAGGAGAAGCATGAAGTGGTGTTGAAAAACATGAAGAGCCTGAAAAAGTGTAAAATATATGAAGAGCTTCAAAAAGTGTCAAAAATATGAGGAGCATGAAAAGGTCTGAAAAATAGGAGGAGCATTGTAGCATTGTTCAAAAACTTGAAGAGCCTGAAAAGGTGTGAAAAATATGAAGAGCTTCAAAAGCTGTGAAAAATATGAGGAGCACGAAAAGGTCTGAAAAATAAGAGGAGCATGAAGCCGTGTTGAAAAACATGAAGAGCCTGAAAAGGTGTAGAAAATATGAAGTGCTTCAAAAGGTGTCAAAAGTATGAGGAACATGAAACGGTCTGAAAAATAGGAGGAGCATGAAATGGGGTTGAAAATCATGAAGAGCCTGAAAAGGTGTGTAAAATATGAAGAGCTTCAAAAGGAGTGAAATACATGAGGAGCATGAAACCGTCTGAATTATAGGAGGAGCATGAAGCGATGTTCATAAACATGAAGAGCCTGAAAAGGTGTGAAATATATGAAGAGCTTCAAAGGGTGTGAAAAATATGAAGAGCTTCAAAAGGTGTCAAAAATGAGATGAGCATGAATCGGTCTGAAAAATAGGAGGAGCATGAAGCGGTGTTGAAAAACATGAAGAGAATAAAAACGTGTGAAATATATGAAGAGCTTCAAAAAGTGTGAAAATATGAAGAGTTTCAAAAAGTGTGAAATTCATGAGGAGCATGAAACGGTCTGAAAAAAAGGAGGAGCCTAAAGCGGTGTTGAAAAACATGAAGAACCTGAAAAGGTGTGAAAAATATGAAGAGCTTCAAAAGGTGTGAAAAATATGAGGAGCATGAAACGGTCTGAAAAATAGGAGGAGCATGAAGCCGTGTTGAAAAACATGAAGAGCCTGAAAGGGTGTAACAAATATGAAGAGCTTCAGAAGGTGTCAAAAATGAGATGAGCATGAAACGGTCTGAAAAATAGGAGGAGCATGAAGCGGTGTTGAAAAACATGAAGAGCCTGAAAAGGTGTGAAAAATATGAAGAGCTTCAAAAGCTGTCAATTATATGAGGAGCATGAAATGGTCTGAAAAACTGGACGATCATGAAGCGGTGTTGAAAAATATGAAGAGCCTGAAAAGTTGTGAAACATATGAAGAGCTTCAAAAGGTGTGAAAAATAAGAAGAGCTTCCTGAGGTGTCAAAAATGAGATGAGCATGAAACGGTCTGAAAAATAGGAGGATCAAGAAGCGGTGTTGAAAAATATGAAGAGCCGGAAAAGGTTGAAAACTGTGAAGAGCTTCCAAAGGTGTAAAAATATGAGGAGCAAGAAACGTTCTGAAATATAGGAGAAGCATGAAACCGTGTTCAAAAATATGAAGAGTTGAAAAGGTCTGAAAAATATGAAGAGCTTCAAAGGTGTGAAATACATGAGGAGCATAAAACGGTCTGAAAAATAGGAGGATCATGAAGCGGTGTTGAAAAATATGAAGAGCCTGTAAACGTGTGAAAAATATGAAGAGCTGCAAAAAGTGTCAAAAATGAGATGAGCATGAAATGGTCTGAAAAATAGGAGGAGCATGAAGCGGTGTAGAAAAACATGAAGAGCCTGAAAAGTTGTGAAAAATCTGAAGAGCTTCAAAAGGTGTCAAAAATAAGAGGAGCATGAAACAGTCTGAAAAATAGGAGGAGCATGATGCGGTGTAGAAAAACATGAAGAGCCTGAAAAGGTGTGAAAAATATGAACAGCTTCAAAAGGTGTGAAAAATATGAAGACATACAAAGGTGTCAAAATTATGAGGAGCAAGAAACTGTCTGAAAATAGGAGGAGCATGAAACGGTGTTGAAAAACATGAAGAGCCTGAAAAGGTGTGAAAAATATGAAGAGCTACAAAAGGTGTCAAAAATATTAGGAGCATGAAACGGTATGAAAAATAGGAGGATCATGAAGCGGTGTTGAAAAACATGAAGAGCCTGAAAAGGTATGAAAAATATGAAGAGCTTCAAAAGGTGTCAAAAATATGAGGAGCATGAAACAGTCTGAAAAATATGAGGAGCTTGAAACGTTGTTCAAAAACATCAAGAACCTGAAAAGGTGGGAAAAATATGAAGAGCTTCAAAAGGTGTGAAATACATGAGGAGCAAGAAACGGTCTGAAAAATAGGAGGAGCATGAAGCGGTGTTGAAAAACATGAAGAGCCTGAAAAGGTGTGAAAAATATGAAGAGCTTCAAAAGGTGTCAAAAATATGGGAACATGAAACGGTATGAAAAATAGGAGGAGCATGAAGCGGTGTTCAGAAATATGAAGAGCCTGAAAATTTGTGAAAACTATGAAGCGCTTCAGAAGGTGTCAAAAATGAGATTAGCATGAAACGGTCTGAAAAATAGGAGGAGCATGAAGTGGTGTTGAAAAACATTAAGAGCCTGAAAACGTGTGAAATATATGAAGAGCTTCAAAAGATTTCAGAAATGAGAGGAGCATGAAACGGTCTGAAAAATAGGAGGAGCATAAAGCGGTGTTGAAAAACATGAAGAGCCTGAAAAGGTGTGAAAAATATGAAGAGCTTCAAAATGTGTGAAATACATGAGGAGCATGAAACGGTCTGAAAAATAGGAGGAGCATGAAGCGTTGTTGAAAAACATGAAGAGCCTGAAAAGGTGTGAAAATTATGAAGAGCTTCAAAAGGTGTGAAAAATATGAGGAGCACGAAATGGTCTGAAAAATTGGATGATCATGAAGCGGTGTTGAAAAACATGAAGAGCCTGAAAAGTTGTGAAAAATATGAAGAGCTTCAAAAGGTGTCAAAAATGTGAGGAGCATGAAACGGTCTGAAAAATAGGAGGAGCATGAAACCGTGTCAAAAACATGAAGAGCCTGAAAAGGTGTGAAAAATGAAGAGCTTCAAAAGGTGTGAAATACATGAGAAGCATGAAACGGTCTGAAAAATAGGAGGAGCATGAAGCGGTGTTTAAAAACATGAAGAGCCTGAAAAGGTGTGAAAAATATGAAGAGGTTCAAAAGGTGTCAAAATTATGAGGAGTATGAAACGGTCTGAAAAATAGGAGGAGCATGAAGTGGTGTTGAAAAACATGAAGAGCCTGAAAAGGTGTGAAATATATGAAGAGATTCAAAAGGTGTCAAAAATATGAGGAGCATGAAACGGTCTGAAAAATAGGAGGAGCATGAAACGGTTTTGAAAAACACGAAGGGCCTGAAAAGGTTTGAAAAATATGAAGAGCTTCAAAAGGTGTGAAATACATAGGGGCAAGAAACGGTCTGAAAATTAGAAGGAGCATGAAGCTGTTTTGAAAAACATGAAGAGCCTGAAAAGATGTGAAAAATATGAAGAGCTTCAAAAGGTGTCAAAAATATGAGGAGAATGAAACGGTCTGAAAAATAGGTGGAGCATGAAGCAGTGTTTAAAAACATGAAGAGCCTGAAAAGGTGTGAAAAATAGGAAGAGCTTCAAAAGTTGTGAAATACATGAGGAGGATGAAACCGTCTGAAAAATAGGAGGAGCATGTAGCGTTGTTCAAATATATGAAGAGCCTGAAAATGTGTGAAATATATGAAGAGATTCAAAAGGTGTCAAAAATATTAGGAGCATGAAACGGTCTGAAAAAAAGGAGGAGCAGGAAACCGTGTTCAAAAACATGAAGAGCCTGAAAATGTGTGTAAAATATGAAGAGCTTCAAAACGTGTCAAAAATATGAGGAGCATGAAACGGTCTGAAAAATAGGTGGATCAAGAAGCGGTGTGGAAAAACATGAAGAGCGTGAAAACGTGTGAAAAATATGAAGAGCTTCAAAAGGTGTGAAAAATATGAAGAGCTTAAAATGGTGTCAAAAATGAGATGAGCATGAAAAGGTCTGAAAAATAGGTGGAGCATGATGTGCTGTTGAAAAACATGAAGAGCCTGAAAAGTTGTGAAAAATATGAAGACCTTCAAAATGTGTCAAAAATATGAGGAGCATGAAACGGTCTGAAAAATTGGAGGAGCATGAAACGGTGTTCAAAAACCTGAAGAGCCAGAAAAGCTGTGTAAAATATGAAGAGCCTCAAGGTGTGAAATACTTGAGCAGCATGAATCGGTCTGAAAAATAGGAGAAGCATGAAGCGGTGTTGAAAAACATGAAGAGCCTGAAAAGGTGTGAAAAATATGAAGAGCTTCAAAAGGTGTCAAAACTATGAGGAGCATGAAACGATCTGAAAAATAGGAGGAGCATGAAGCGGTGTTCACAAACATTACCAGCCAGAATAGGTGTGAAAAATATGAAGAGCTTCAAAAGGTGTCAAATATATGAGGAGCATGAAACGGTCTGAAAAATAGGAAGAGCATGAAGCCGTGTTCAAAAACATGAAGAGCCTGAAATGGTGTGAAAATCATGAAGAGCCTAAAAGGTGTGAAAAATATGAAAAGCTTCAATAGATGTCTCAAATATGAGGAGCATGAAACGGTCTGAAAAATTGGAGGATCATGAAGCGGTGTTGAAAAACTTGAAGAACATGAAAAGATGTGAAAAATATGAAGAGCTTCAAAAGGTGTCAAAAATATGGGAGCATGAAACGGTCTGAAAAATAGGAGGAAAATGAAGCGGTGTTGAAAACCATGAAGAGCCTGAAAAGGTGAGAAAAATATGAAGAGCTTCAAAACGTCAAAAATATGAGAAGCATGAAACGGTCTGAAAAATAGGAGCTTCATGAAACGGTGTTCAAAAACCTGAAGAGCCAGAAAAGGTGTGAAAAATATGAAGAGCCTCAAAAGGTTTGAAAAATATGAAGAGCTTCAAAAGCTGTCAAAAATGAGATGAGCATGAAACGGTCTGAAAAATAGGAGGGGCAAGAAGTTGTGTTGCAAAACATGAAGAGCCTGAAAAGGGGTGAAAAATATGAAGAGCTTCAAAAGGTGTCAAAAATATGTGGAGCATGAAACGGTCTGAAATATAGGAGGAGCATGAAACGGTGTTCAAAAAAATGAAGAGCCTGAAAAGGTGTGAAAAATATGAAGAGCTTCAAAAGGTGTCAAAATATGAGGAGTATGAAACGGTCTGAAAAATAGGAGGAGCATGAAGCGGTGTTCAAAAACATGAAGAGCCTGAAAAGGTGTGAAATATATGAAGAGCCTCAAGACGTGTCAAAAATAAGAGAAGCATGAAACGGTCTGAAAAATAGGAGGAGCAGGAAACCGTGTTGAAAAGTATGAAGAGCCTGAAAAGGTGTGAAAAATTTGAAGTGCTTCAAAAGGTGTGAAAATTAGGAGGAGCATGAAGCGGTGTTCCAAAACATGAAGAGCCTTAAAAGGTGTGAAAAATATGAACAGCTTCAAAAGGTGTCAAAAATTAGATGAGCATGAAACGGTCTGAAAAATCGGAGGAGCATGAAGTGGGGTTGAAAATCATGAAGAGCCTGAAAAGGTGTGTAAAATATGAAGAGCTTCAAAAGGAGTGAAAGACTTGAGGAGCATGAAACCGTCTGAATTATAGGAGGAGCATGAAACGGTGTTGAAAAACATGAAGAGCCTCAAAAGGTGTGAAAAATATGAAGAGCTCAAAAGGTGTCAAAAATATGAAGAGCTTCAAAAAGTGTGACAAATGAGATGAGCATGAAATGGTCTGAAAAAGGAGGAGCATGAAGTGGTGTTGAAAAACATGAAGAGCCTGAAAAGGTGTAAAATATATGAAGAGATTCAAAAGGTGTCAAAAATATGAGGAGCTTGAAATGGTCTGAAAAATTGGTGGATCATGAAGCGGTGGTGAAAAACATGAAGAGCCTGAAATGTTGTGAAAAATATGAAGAGCTTCAAAGTTGTCAAAAATGTGAGGAACATGAAACGGTCTGCAAAATAGGAGGAGCATGAAATCGTGTTCAAAAACATGAAGAGCCTGAAAAGGTGTGAAAAATATGAAGAGCTTCAAAATGTGTGAAATACATGAGGAGCATGAAACGGTCTGAAAAGGAGGAGGAGCATGAAGCCGTGTTCAAAATCATGAAGAGCCTAAAAACGTGTGAAAAATATGAAGAGCTTCAAAAGGTGTTAAAAATTAGATTAGCATGAAACGGTCTGAAAAATAAGAGGAGCATGAAGTGGTGTTGAAAAACATGAAGAGCCTGAAAAAGTGTAAAATATATGAAGAGCTTCAAAAGGTGTTAAAAATAGGAGGAGCATGAAGCGGTGTTCAAAAACATGAAGAGCCTGAAAATGTGTGTAAAATATGAAGAGCTTCAAAACGTGTCAAAAATATGAGGAGCATGAAACGGTCTGAAATATAGGTGGATCAAGAAGCGGTGTTGAAAAACATGAAGAGCGTGAAAACGTGTGAAAAATATGAAGAGGTTCAAAAGGTGTGAAAAATATGAAGAGCTTAAAATGGTGTCAAAAATGAGATGAGCATGAAACGGTCTGAAAAATAGGAGCAGCATGAAACGGTGTTCAAAAACATGAAGAGCCTGAAAAGGTGTGAAAAATATAAAGAGCTTCAAAAGCTGTGAAATACATGCGGAGCATGAAACGGTCTGAAAAATAGGAGGAGCATGAAAAGGTGTTCAAAAACATGAAAGCCTGAAAAGGTGAGAAAAATATGAAGAGCTTCAAAAGGTGTTAAATACATGAGGAGCATGAAACGGTCTGAAAAATAGGAGGACCATGAAACGGTCTTCAAAACATAAAGAACCTGAAAAGGTGTGAAAAATATGAAGAGCTTTTAAAGGTGTCAAAAATATGAGGAGCATGAAACGGTCTGAAAAAGAGGAGGAGCATGAAACCCTGTTCAAAAACATGAAGAGCCTGAAAAGGTGTGAAAAATATGAACAGCTTCAAAAGGTGTGAAAAATATGAAGAGCTTCAAAAGGTGTCAAAAATGAGATGAGCATGAAACGGTCTGAAAAATCGGAGGAGCATGAAGTGGGGTTGAAAATCATGAAGAGCCTGAAAAGGTGTGTAAAATATGAAGAGCTTCAAAAGGAGTGAAAGACTTGATGAGCATGAAACCGTCTGAATTATAGGAGGAGCATGAAACGGTGTTGAAAAACATGAAGAGCCTCAAAAGGTGTGAAAAATATGAAGAGCTCAAAAGGTGTCAAAAATATGAAGAGCTTCAAAAAGTGTGACAAATGAGATGAGCATGAAATGGTCTGAAACAGGAGGAGCATGAAGTGGTGTTGAAAAACATGAAAAGCCTGAAAAGGTGTAAAATATATGAAGAGATTCAAAAGGTGTCAAAAATATGAGGAGCTTGAAATGGTCTGAAAAATTGGAGGATCATGAAGCGGTGTTGAAAAACATGAAGAGCCTGAAAAGTTGTGAAAAATATGAAGAGCTTCAAAGGTGTCAAAAATGTGAGGAGCATGAAACGGTCTGAAAAATAGGAGGAGCATGAAATCGTGTTCAAAAACATGAAGAGCCTGAAAAGGTGTAAAAAATATGAAGAGCTTCAAAATGTGTGAAATACATGAGGAGCATGAAACGGTCTGAAAAGGAAGAGGAGCATGAAGCCGTGTCTAAAATCATGAAGAGCCTAAAAACGTGTTAAAAATATGAAGAGCTTCAAAAGGTGTGAAAAATAGGAGAAGCATGAAGCGGTGTTGAAAAACATGAAGAGCCTGAAAACGTGTGAAAAACATGAAGAGCTTCAAAAGGTGTGAAAAATATGAACAGCTTCAAAAAGTGTCAAAAATGAGATGAGCATGAAGCGGTCTCAAAAATGGTGGAGCATGAAGTGTTGTTGAAAATCATGAAGAGCCTGAAATCGTGTGAATAATATGAAGAGCTTCAAAAGGTGTGAAATACATGAGGAGCATTAATAGGTCTGAAAAATAGGAGTAGCATGAAGCGGTGTTGAAAAACATGAAGAGCCTGAAAAGGAGTGAAAAATATGAAGAGCTTCAAAAGGTGTGAAATATATGAAGAGCTTCAACAGGTTTCAAAAATATGAGGAGCATGAAACGGTCTGAAAAATAGGAGGAGCATGAAGCGGTGTTCAAAACATGAAGAGCCTGAAAAAGTGTGAAAAATATGAAGAGCTTCAAAAGGTTTGAAAAATATGAAGAGCCTGAAAAGGTGTCAAAAATGAGATGAGCATGAAACGGTCTGAAAAATAGGAGGAGCATGAAGCGGTGTTCTAAACATGAAAAGCCTGAAAAAGTGTGAAAAATATGAAGAGCTTCACTGGTTTGAAAAATAAGAAGAGCCTGAAAAGGTGTGAAAATTGACATGAGCATGAAACGGTCTGAAAAATAGGAAGAGCATGAAGAGGTGTTCAAAAACCTGAAGAGCCTGAAAACGTGTGAAAAATATGAAGAGCTTCAAAAGGTGTGAAAAATAGGAGAAGCATGAAGCGGTGTTGAAAAACATGAAGAGCCTGAAAACGTGTGAAAAACATGAAGAGCTTCAAATAGTGTCAAAAATGAGATGAGCATGAAGCGGTCTAAAAAATGGTGGAGCATGAAATGTTGTTGAAAAACATGAAGAGCCTGAAATCGTGTGAAAAATATGAAGAGCTTCAAAAGGTGTGAAATACATGAGGAGCATTAATCGGTCTGAAAAATAGGAGTAGCATGAAGCGGTGTTGAAAAACATGAAGAGCCTGAAAAGGAGTGAAAAATATGAAGAGCTTCAAAAGGTGTGAAATATATGAAGAGCTTCAACAGGTTTCAAAAATATGAGGAGCATGAAACGGTCTGAAAAATAGGAGGAGCATGAAGCGGTGTTCAAAACATGAAGAGCCTGAAAAAGTGTGAAAAATATGAAGAGCTTCAAAAGGTTTGAAAAATATGAAGAGCCTGAAAAGGTGTCAAAAATGAGATGAGCATGAAACCGTCTGAAAAATAGGAGGAGCATAAAGCGGTGTTCTAAACATGAAAAGCCTGAAAAAGTGTGAAAAATATGAAGAGCTTCACTGGTTTGAAAAATAAGAAGAGCCTGAAAAGGTGTGAAAATTGACATGAGCATGAAACGGTCTGAAAAATAGGAAGAGCATGAAGAGGTGTTCAAAAACATGTACAGCCTGACAAGGTGTGAAAAATATGAAGAGCTTCAAAAGGTGTCAAAAATATGAAGAGCATGAAACGGTCTGAAAAATATGAGGAGCATGAAGTGGTGTTGAAATACATGAAGAGCCTGAAAATGTGTGAAAAATATGAAGAGCTTCAAAACGTGTCAAAAATATGAGGAGCATGAAACGGTCTGAAAAATAGGAGGAGCATGATGCAGTGTTGGAAAATATGAAGAGCTTCAAAAGGTGTCAAAAATGAGATGACAATGAAACGGTCTGAGAAATAGAAGGAGCATGAAGTTCTTTTCAAAAAAATGAAGAACCTGAAAAGGTGTGAAGTATATGAAGATTTCAAAAGGTGTCAAAAATATGAGGAGCATGAAAAGCTCTGAAAAATAGGAGGAGCATGAAGTCATGTTGAAAAACATGAAGAGCCTTAAAATGTATGAAAAATACGAAGAGCTTCAAAAGGTGTCACAAATATGAGGAGCATGAAACGGTCTAAAACTATATGAGGAGCATGAAGCGGTGTTCAAAAACATAAAGAGCCTGAAAAGGTGTGAAAAATTTGAAGAGCTTCAAAAATGTGAAAAATATGAAGAGCTTCAAAAGGTGTGACATATATGAAGATCTTCAAAAGGTGTCAAAAATTAGATGAGCATGAAACGGTAAGAAAAATAGGAGGAGCATGAAGTGGTGTTCAAAAATTTGAAGAGCCTGAAATGGTGTGAAATATATGAAGAGCTTCAAAAGGTGTCAAATATATGAGGAGCAAAAACGGTCTGAAAATAGGAGGAGCATGAAGTGGTGTTGAAAATCATGACGAGCCTGAAAAGGTGCGTAAAATATGAAGAGCTTCAAAATGTGTGAAATACATGAGGATCATGAAACGGTCTGAAAAATAGGAGGAGCATGAAGCGGTGTTCAAAAATATGAAGAGCCTGAAAATTTGTGAAAACTATGAAGAGCTTCAGAAAGTGTCAAAAATTAGATGAGCATGAAACGGTCTGAAAAATAGGAGTAGCATGAAGTGGTGTTGAAAAACATTAAGAGCCTGAAAATGTGTGAAATATATGAAGAGCTTCAAAAGATTTCAGAAATGAGAGGAGCATGAAACGGTCTGAAAAATAGGAGGAGCATGAAGCGGTGTTGAAAAACATGAAGAGCCTGAAAAGGTATGAAAAATATGAAGAGCTTCAAAAGGAGTGAAAGACTTGAAGAGCATGAAACCGTCTGAATTATAGGAGGAGCATGAAGCGGTGTTGAAAAACATGAAGAGACTAAAAACGTGTGAAATATATGAAGAGCTTCAAAAAGTGTGAAAAATACGAAGAGCTTCAAAATGTGTGAAATTCATGAGGAGCATGAAACGGTCTGAAAAATAGGAGGAGCCTAAAGCGGTGTTGAAAAACATGAGGAAGCTGAAAAGGTGTGAAAAATATGAAGAGCTTCAAACGGTGTGAAAAATATGAGGAGCATGAAACGGTTTGAAAAATAGGAGGAGCATGAAGCCGTGTTGAAAAACATGAAGAGCCTGAAAGGGTGTAACAAATTTGAAGAGCTTCAGAAGGTGTCAAAAATGAGATGAGCATGAAACGGTCTGAAAAATAGGAGGAGCATGAAGTGGTGTTGAAAAACATGAAGAGACTGAAAAAGTGTGAAATATATGAAGAGCTTCAAAAGGTGTGAAGTACATGAGGAGAATGAAACCGTCTGAAAAATAGGAGGAGCATGAAGCGGTGTTCCAATACATGAAGAGCCTGAAAAGGTGTGAAATATATGAAGAGATTCAAAAGGTGTCAAAAATATGAGGAGCATGAAACGGTCTGAAAAAAAGGAGGAGCAGGAAACCGTGTTCAAAAGTATGAAGAGCCTGAAAAGGTGTGAAAAATTTGAAGTGCTTCAAAAGGTGTGAAAATTAGGAGGAGCATGAAGCGGTGTTCCAAAACATAAAGAGCCTGAAAATGTGTGTAAAATATGAAGAGCTTCAAAACGTGTCAAAAATATGAGGAGCATGAAACGGTCTGAAAAATAGGAGGATCAAGAAGCGGTGTTGAAAAACATGAAGAATCTGAAAAGGTATGAAAAATATGAAGAGCTTCAAAAGGTGTGAAAAATACGAAAAGCATGAAGAGGTGTTCAAAAACATGAAAAGCCTGAAATGTTGTAAAAAATATGAAAAGCTTCAAAAGGTGTCAAAAATATGAGGAGCATGAAACGGTCTGAAAAACCGGAGGAGCATGAAGCGGTGTTCAAAAAAATGAAGAGCCTGAAAAGGTGTGAAAAATATGAAGAGCTTCAAAAAGTGTCAAATATATGAGGAGCATGAAACTGTCTGAAAAATAGGAGGAGCATGATGCGGTGTTGAAAAATATGAAGAGCTTCAAAAGGTGTCAAAAATGAGATGACCATGAAACGGTCTGAGAAATAGAAGGAGCATGAAGTTCTTTTCAAAAAAATGAAGAACCTGAAAAGGTGTGAAGTATATGAAGATTTCAAAAGGTGTCAAAAATTAGATGAGCATGAAACGGTCTGAAAAATAGGAGGAGCATGAAGTGGTGTTCAAAAATTTGAAGAGCCTGAAATGGTGTGAAATATATGAAGAGCTTCAAAAGGTGTCAAATATATGAGGAGCAAAAACGGTCTGAAAATAGGAGGAGCATGAAGTGGTGTTGAAAATCATGATGAGCCTGAAAAGGTGCGTAAAATATGAAGAGCTTCAAAATGTGTGAAATACATGAGGAGCATGAAACGGTCTGAAAAATAGGAGGAGCATGAAGAGGTGTAGAAAAACATGAAGACCCTGAAAAGGTGTGAAAAATATGAAGATCTTCAAAAGGTGTCAAAATATGAGGAGCATGAAACTGTCTAAAATATAGGAGGAGCATGAAAAGGTGTTAAAAAACATGAAGAGCTTCAAAACGTGTGAAACATATGAGGAGCTGGAAACCATCAGAAAAATAGGAGGAGCATGAAACGGTGTTAAAAAACATGAAGAGCTTCAAAAGGTGTGAAACATATGAAGAGCTTCAAAAGGTGTCAAAAATATGAGGAGCATGAAACGGTATGAAAAATAGGAGGAGCATGAAGCGGTGTTGAAAAACAAGAAGAGCCTGAAAAGGTGTGAAAAATATGAAGAGCTTCAAAAGGTGTCAAAAATATGAGGAGCATGAAACGGTCTGAAAAATAGGAGGAGCATGAAGCGGTATTCAAAATCATGAAGAGCCTGAAAAGCTGTGAAATTATGTCAAGCTTCAAAAGATGTGAAAATTATGAGGAGCAGGAAACGGTCTGAAAAATAGTAGGAGCATGAATCGGTGTTAAAGAACATGAAGAGCCTGAAAAGGTGTGAAATATATGAAGAGCTTCAAAAGGTGTCAAAAATATGAGGGGCATGAAACGGTCTGAAAAATAGGAGGAGCATGAAATGGTGTTAAAAAACATGAAGAGCTTCTAAAGGTGTGAAACATATAAAGAGCTTCAAATGGTGTCAAAAATATGAGGAGCAGGAACGGTCTGAAAAATAGGAGGAGCATGAAGTGGTGTAGAAAAACATGAAGACCGTGAAAAGGTGTGAAAAATATGAAGATCTTCAAAAGGTGTCAAAATATGAGTAGCATGAAACTGTCTGAAATATAGGAGGAGCATGAAAAGGTGTTAAAAAACATGAAGAGCTTCAAAACGTGTGAAACATATGAGGAGCGGGAAACGATCAGAAAAATAGGAGGAGAAGGAAACGGTGTTAAAAAACATGAAGAGCTTCAAAAGGTGTGAAACATATGAAGAGCTTCAAAAGGTGTCAAAAACTTGAGGAGCATGAA
This sequence comes from Dama dama, assembly GCF_033118175.1. Classification (NCBI taxonomy): domain Eukaryota; kingdom Metazoa; phylum Chordata; class Mammalia; order Artiodactyla; family Cervidae; genus Dama; species Dama dama. The sequence continues at coordinate 1,365,667 of NW_026870929.1, read as the reverse complement.
ACGGTATGAAAAATAGGAGGAGAATGAAGCGGTGTTGAAAAACAAGAAGAGCCTGAAAAGGTGTGAAAAATATGAAGAGCTTCAAAAGGTGGCAAAAAAATGAGGAGCATGAAACGGTCTGAAAAATAGGAGGAGCATGAAATGGTGTTGAAAAACAAGAAGAGCCTGAAAAGGTGTGCAAAATATGAAGAGCTTCAAAAGGTGTCAAAAATATGAGGAGCATGAAACGGTCTGAAAAATAGGAGTAGCATGAAACGGTGTTGAAATACATGAAGAGCCTGAAGAGGTGTGAAATATATGAAGAGCTTCAAAAGGTTTCAAAAATATGAGCAGCATGAAACGGTCTGAAAAATAGGAGGAGCATGAAGTTGTGTTGAAAAACATGAAGAACCTGAAAAGGTGTGAAAAATATGAAGAGCTTCAAAAGGTGTCAAAAATATGAGGAGCATGAAACGGTCTGAAAAATAGGAGGAGCATGAAGCAGTGTAGAAAAACATGAAGAGCCTGAAAATGTGTGAAAAATATGAAGAGCTTCAAAAGGTGTCATATATATGAGGAGCATGAAACGGTGTTAAAAAACATGAAGAGCTTCAAAAGGTGTGAAACATATGAAGAGCTTCAAAAGGTGTCAAAAACTTGAGGAGCATGAAACGGTCTGAAAAATAGGAGGAGCATGAAGCGGTGTTGAAATACATGAAGAGCCTGAAGAGGTGTGAAATATATGAAGAGCTTCAAAAGGTTTCAAAAATATGAGCAGCATGAAACGGTCTGAAAAATAGGAGGAGCATGAAGTTGTGTTGAAAAACATGAAGAACCTGAAAAGGTGTGAAAAATATGAAGAGCTTCAAAAGGTGTCAAAAATATGAGGAGCATGAAACGGTCTGAAAAATAGGAGGAGCATGAAGCAGTGTAGAAAAACATGAAGAGCCTGAAAATGTGTGAAAAATATGAAGAGCTTCAAAAGGTGTCATATATATGAGGAGCATGAAACGGTGTTAAAAAACATGAAGAGCTTCAAAAGGTGTGAAACATATGAAGAGCTTCAAAAGGTGTCAAAAACTTGAGGAGCATGAAACGGTCTGAAAAATAGGAGGAGCATGAAGCGGTGTTGAAAAACAAGAAGAGCCTGAAAAGGTGTGAAAAATATGAAGAGCTTCAAAAGGTGGCAAAAATATGAGGAGCATGAAACGGTCTAAAAAAGAGGAGGAGCATGAAATGGTGTTGAAAAACATGAAGACCCTGAAAAGGTGTGAAAAATATGAAGAGCTTCAAAAGGTGTCAAAAATATGAGGAGAATGAAACGGTCTGAAATATCGGAGGAGCAAGAAAAGGAGTTCAAACACATGAAGAGTCTGAAAAGGTGTGAAAAATATGAAGAGCTTCAAAATGTGTCAAAAATATGAGGGGCATGAAACGTTCTGAAAAATAGGAGGAACATGAAACGGTGTTAAAAAACATGAAGAGCTTCAAAAGGTGTGAAACATATAAAGAGCTCCAAAAGGTGTCAAAAATATGAGGAGCAGGAAACGGTCTGAAAAATAGGAGGAGCATGAAGTGGTGTAGAAAACATGAAGACCGTGAAAAGGTGTGAAAAATATGAAGAGCTTCAAAAGGTGTCAAAATATGAGGAGCATGATACTGTCTGAAATATAGGAGAAGCATGAAAAGGTGTTAAAAAACATGAAGAGCTTCAAAAGGTGTAAAACATATGAGAAGAGGGAAACGATTAGAAAAATAGGAGGAGCATGAAGCCCTGTTGAAAAACATGAAGAGCCTGAAAACGTGTGAAAATTCTGAAGAGCTTCAAAAGGTGTGAAATATATGAATAGCTTCAAAAGGTGTCAAAAATGAGATGAGCATGAAATGGTCTGAAAGATAGGAGGAGCATGAAGCGGTGTTGAAAAACATGAAGAGCCTGAAAAGGTGTGAAAAATATGAAGAGCGTCAAATGGTGTGAAATACATGAGGAGCTTGAAACGGTGTGAAAAACATGAGGATCATGAAGCGGTGTGCAAAAACATGATGAGCCTGAAAAGGTGTGAAAAATATGAAGAGCTTCAAATGGTGTGAAATACATGAGGAGCTTGAAACGGTCTGAAAAATAGGAGGAGCATGAAATCTTTTGAAAAACATGAAGAGCCTGAAAACGTGTGAAAATTATGAAGAGCTTCAAAAGGTGTGAAATATATGAAGAGCTTCAAAAGGTGTCAAAAATGAGATGAGCATGAAGTGGTCTGAAAGATAGGAGGGGCATGAAGCGGTGTTGAAAAGCATGAAGAGCCTGAAAAGGTGTGAGAAATATGAAGATCTTCAAAATGTGTAAAAAATATGAGGAGCATGAAACGGTCTGAAAAATAGGAGGAGCAAGATGTGATGTTTAAAAACATGAAGAGCCTGAAAAGGTGTGAAAAATATGAAGAGCATCAAAAGATGTGAAAATTATGAGGAGCATGAACCGGTCTAAAAAATAGGAGGAGCATGAAGCGGTTTTGAAAAGCATGAAGAGTCTGAAAAAGTGTGGAAAATATGAAGAGCTTCATAAGGTGTCAAAAATATTAGGAGCATAAAACTGTCTGAAAAATAGGAGGAGCATGAAGTGGTGTTGAAAAACGTGAAGAGCCTAAAAATGTGTGAAAAATATGAAGAGCTTCAAAAGGTGTGAAAAATATGAGGAGCATGAAACGGTCTGAAGAATAGGAGGAGCATGAAACGGTGTTCAAAAACATGAAGAGCATGAAAATTTGTGAAAAATATGAAGACCTTCAAAACGTGTCAAAAATGAGATGAGCATGAAACGGTCTGAAAAAAAGGAGGTGCATGAAGCGGTGTTGAAAAACATGAACAGCCTGAGAACGTGTGAAAAATATGAAGAACTTCTAAAGGTGTGAAAAATATGAAGAGCTTCAAAAGGTGTCAAAAATGAGATGAGCATGAAACGGCCTGAAAAATACTAGGAGCATGAAGTGGTGTTGAAAAACATGATGAGCCTGAAAAAGTGGGAAATATATGAAGAGCTTCAAAAGGTGTCAAAAATATGAGGAGCATGAAACGGTCTGAAAAATAGGAGAAGAATGAAGTGGTGTTGAAAAACTTGAAGTGTTGAAAAGGTGTGAAAAATATGAAGAGCTTCAAAAGGTGTCAAAAATATGAGGAGCATGAAACTGTCTGAAAAATAGGAAGAGCATGAAATGGTGTTTAAAAACATGAAGAGCCTGAAAAGGTGTGAAAAATATGAAGAGCTTCAAAAGGTGTCAAAAATATGAGGAGCATGAAACGGTCTCAAAAATAGGAGGAGCATGAAGCGGTATTCAAAAATATGGAGAGCCTAAAAAGGTTTGAAAAATATGAAGAGCTTCAAAAGGTGTCAAAAATATGAGGAACATGAAACGGTCTGAAAAACAGAAGGAGCATGAAGCGTTGTTTAAAAACATGAAGAGCCTGAAAAGGTGTGAAAATTATGAAGAGCTTCAAAAGGTGTGAAAAATATGAAGAGCTTCAAAATCTGTCAAATGAGATGAGCATGAAACGGTCTGAAAAGTAGCAGGAGCATGAAGCGGTGTTCAAAAACATGAAGAGCCTGAAAAGGGGTGAAAAATATGAAGAACTTAAAAAGGTGTCAAAATTATGAGGAGCATTAAACGGTCTGAAAAATAGGAGGAGCATGAAGCTGTGTTCAACAACATGAAGAGACTGAAAAGGTGCGAAAAATATGAAGAGCCTGAAAAGGTGTGAAAAATATGAAGAGCTTTAAAAGGTGTCAAAAATTAGATGAGCATGAAACGGTCTGAAAAATACGAGGAGCATTAAACGGTGTGGAAAAACATGAAGAGCCTGAAAAGGTGTGGAAAAATAGGAGGAGCTTCAAAAGGTGTAAAAAATGAGATGAGCATGAAACGGTCTGAAAAATAGGAGGAGCAAGAACTGGTGCTGAAAAACATGAAGAGCCTGAAAAGGTGTGAAAAATATGCAGAGATTTAAAAGGTGTGAAAAATAAGACGAGCATGAAACGGTCTGAAAAATAGGAGGAGCATGAAACGATCTGAAAAATAGGAGGAGCATGAAGCTGTGTTGAAAAACATGAAGAGCCTGAAAAGGTGTGAAAAATATGAAGAGCTTCAAAAAGTGTCAAAAATATGAGGAGCAAGAAACGGTCTGAAAAATAGGAGTAGCATGAAACGATCTGAAAAATAGGAGGAGCATGAAGCTCTGTTGAAAAACATGAAGAGCCTGAAAAGGTGTGCAAAATATGAAGAGCTTCAAAAGGTGTAAAAAATGAGATGAGCATGAAACGGTCCGAAAAATAGCAGGAGCATGAACTGGTGCTGAAAAACATGAAGAGCATGAAAAGTTGTGGAAAAATAGGAGGAGCTTCAAAATGTGTCAAATATATGAGGAGAATGAAACGGTCTGAAAAATAGGAGGAGAATTAAACGGTGTGGAAAAACATGAAGAGCCTGAAAAGGTGTGGAAAAATAGGAAGAGCTTCAAAATGTGTCAAATATATGAGGGGAATGAAACGGTCTGAAAAACAGGAGGAGCATGAAACGTTCTGAAAAATAGGAAGAGCATGAAACGGTCTGAAAAATAGGAGGATCATGAAGCGGTTTTGAAAATCTTGAAGAGCCTGAAAAGGTGTGAAAAATGTGAAGAGCTTCAACAGGTGTCAAAAACTTGAGGAGAATGAAACGGTCTGAAAAATAGGAGGAGCATGAAGCTGTGTTGAAAAACATGAAGAGCCTGAAAAGGTGTGAAAAATATGAAGAGCTTCAAAAAGTGTAAAAAATGAGAGCATAATGAAACGGTCTGAAAAAGAGGAGGAGCATGAAGTGGAGCTGAAAAACATGAAGTGCCTGAAAATGTGTGCAAAATATGAAGAGCTTCAAAAGGTGTAAAAAATGAGATGAGCATGAAACGGTCTGAAAAATAGGAGGAGCAAGAACTGGTGCTGAAAAACATGAAGAGCCTGAAAAGGTGTGAAAAATATGAAGAGCTTTAAAAGGTGTGAAAAATAAGACGAGCATGAAACGGTCTGAAAAATAGGAGGAGCATGAAGTGGTGTTGAAAATCGTGAAGAGCTTGAAAAGGTGTGAAAAATATGAAGAGCTTCAAAAGGTTTCAAAAATATGAGGATCATGAAACGGTCTGAAAAATAGGAGCAGCATGAAACGGTCTGAAAAATAAGAGGAGCATGAAATGGTGTTGAAAAACAGGAAGAGCCTGAAAAGGTGTGAAAAATATGAAGAGTTTTAAAAGGTGTCAAAAATATGAGGAGCATGAAACTTTCTGAAAAATAGGAGGATCATGAAACCGTGTTCAAAAACATGAAGAGCCTGAAAAGGTGTGAAAAATATGAAAAGCCTTAAAAAATGTCAAAAATATGAGGAGTATGAAACGGTCTGAAAAATAGCAGGAGCATGAAGCGGTGTTGAAAATCTTGAAGAGCTTGAAAAGGTGTGAAAAATATGAAGAGCTTCAAAAGGTTTCAAAAATATGAGGATCATGAAACGGTCGGAAAAATAGGAGCAGCATGAAACGGTCTGAAAAATAAGAGGAGCATGAAATGGTGTTGAAAAACAGGAAGAGCCTGAAAAGGTGTGAAAAATATGAAGAGTTTTAAAAGGTGTCAAAAATATGAGGAGCATGAAACTTTCTGAAAAATAGGAGGATCATGAAACCGTGTTCAAAAACATGAAGAGCCTGAAAAGGTGTGAGAAAATATGAAGAGCCTTAAAAAATGTCAAAAATATGAGGAGTATGAAACGGTCTGAAAAATAGCAGGAGCATGAAGCGGTGTTGAAAAACATGAACAGCCTGAAAAGGTGTGAAAAATATGAAGAGCTTCAAAAGATGTGAAAAATATGAAGAGCTTCAAAAGGTGTCAAAAATATGAGGAGAATGAAACGGTCTGAAAAATAGGCGGAGCATGAAACGGTGTTCAAAAACATGAAGAGCCTGAAAAGTTGTGAAAAATATGAAGAGCTTCAAAACGTGTCAAAAATATGAGGAGCATGAAACGGTCTGAAAATTAGGAGGAGCAAGAAGCGGTGTTGAAAAACATGAAGAGCCTGAAAAGGTGTGAAAAATATGAAGAGCTTCAAAACGTGTCAAAAATATGAGGAGCATAAAACGGTCTGAAAAATAAGAGAAGCATGAAGTGGTGATGAAAATCATGAAGAGCCTGAAAACGTGTGAAATATATGAAGAGTTTCAAAAGGTGTCAAAAATATGAGGAGCATGAAACTGTGTGAAAAATAGGAGGACCACAAGTGGTGTTCAAAAACATGAAGAGCCTGAAAAGGTGTGAAAATTTTGAGGAGATTCAAAAGGTGTCATAAATATGAGGAGCATTAATCGGTCTGAAAAATATGAGGAGCATGAAGTGGTGTTGAAAAACATGAAGAGCCTGAAAACGTGTGAAAAATAGGAAGATCTTCAAAAGGTGTCAAAAATATGAGGAGCATGAAACGGTCTGAAAAATAGGAGGAGCATGAAGTGGTGATGAAAAACATGACGAGCCTGAAAAGGTGTGAAAAATATGAAGAACTTCCAAAATTGTGAAAATATGAGGAGAATGAAACTGTCTGAAAAATAGGAGGAGCATGAAATGGTCTGAAAAATAGGAGGAGCATGAAACGGTGTTCAAAAACATGAAGAGCCTGAAAACGTGTGAAAAATATGAAGAGCTTCCAAAATTGTCAAAATATGACGAGAATGAAACTGTCTGAAAAATAGGAAGAGCATGAAACGGTTTGAAAAATAGGAGGAGCATGAAACGCTGTTGAAAAACATGAAGAGCCTGAAAAGGTTTGAAAAATAGGTGAAGCTTCAAAAGGTGTGAAAAATATGAGGAGCATGAGACGGTCTGACAAATAGGAGGAGCATGAAGCAGTGTTCAGAAACATGAAGAGCCTGAAAAGGTGTGTAAAATATGAAGAGCTTCAAAAGGTGTGAAAAATATGAGGAGCATGAAACGGTCTGAAAAATAGGAGGAGCATGAAACGGTGTTGAAAAACTTGAAGAGCCTGAAAACGTGTGAAAAATAAGAGGAGCTTCAAATGGTGTGAAAAATATGAAGAGCTTCAAAACGTGTCAAAAATATGAGGAGGATGAAACGGTCTGAAAAATAGGAGGAGCATGAGGCGGTTGTCAATAACATGAGGGCCTGAAGAGGTGTGAAAAATATGAAGAGCTTCAAAAGGTGTCAAAAATATGAGGAGCATGAAACGGTCTGAGAAATAGGAGAAGCATAAAGCGGTTGTCAAAAACATGAAGATCCTGAAAAGGTTTGAAAAGTATGAAGAGCTTCAAAAGTTGTCAAAAATATGAGGAGCATGAAATGGTCTGAAAAATATGAGGAGCATGAAGTGGTGTTGACAAACACGAAAAGCCTGAAAAGGTGTGAGAAATATGAGGAGCTTCAAAAGGTGTAAAAAATATGAGGAGCATGAAACAGTCTGAAAAATAGGAGAAGCATGAAATTGTGTTCAAAAACATGAAGAGCCTGAAAAGCTGTGAAAAATATGAAGAGCTGCAAAACATGTCAAGAATATGAGGAACATGAAACAGTCTGAAAAATAGGATGAGCATGAAATCGTTTGGAAGAAGATGAAGAGCATGAAAAGGTGAGAAAAATATGAAAAGCTTCAAAAAGTGTTAAAAATATGAGAAGCATGAAATGACTGAAAAATAGGAGGAGCATGAAGCGGTGTTGAAGAACATGAAGATTCTGAAAATGTGTGAAATATATGAAGAGCTTCAAAAGGTGTGAAATACATGAGGATCATGAAACGGTCTGAACAATAGGAGGAGCATGAAGCGGTGTTCAAAAACATGAAGAGCCTGAAAAGGTGTGAAAAATATGAAGAGCTTCAAAAGATGTAAAAAATATGAGGAGCATGAAGCGGTGTTGAAAAAAATGAAGAGCATGAAAAGGTGTGAAAAATATGAAGAGCTTCAAAGGTGTGAAAAATATGAAGAGATTCAAAGATGTCACAAAAATGGGGAGCATGAAACGGTCTGAAAAGTAGGAGGAGCATGAAACGGTCTGAAAAATAGGAAGAGCCTGAAACGCTGTGCCAAATATAAAGAGTTTCAAAAGGTGTCAATAATAAGCGTTGCATGAAACAGTCTGAAAAATAGGAGGAGCGTGAACAGTCTGAAAAATAGGAAGAGCATGACGCGGTGTTGAAAAACATGAAGAGCCTGAAAAGGTGTGACAAATATAAAGAGTTTCAAAAGGTGTCAATAACAAGCGTTACATGAAACAGTCTGAAAAATAGGAGAAGCGTGCACGGATTGAAAAATAGGAGCAGCATGAAATGGTGTTCAAAAACATGAAGAGCCTGAAAAGGTGTGAAAAATATTAAGAGCTTCAAAAGGTGTGAAATACATGAGGAGCATGAAAGGGTCTGAAAAATAGGAGGAGCATGAAGCGGTGTTGAAAAACATGAAGAGCATGAAAAGATGTGAAAAATATGAAGAGCCTCAAAACCTGTCAAAAATATGAGGAGCATGAAACGCTCTGAAAAATAGGAGGAGCATGAAGCGGTTGTCAAAAACATGAAGATCCTGAAAAGGTTTGAAAAGTATGAAGAGCTTCAAAAGTTGTCAAAAATATGAGGAGCATGAAATGGTCTGAAAAATATGAGGAGCATGAAGCGGTGTTGACAAACACGAAGAGCCTGAAAAGGTGTGAGAAATATGAGGAGCTTCAAAAGGTGTAAAAAATATGAGGAACATGAAACAGTCTGAAAAATAGGATGAGCATGAAATCGTTTTGAAGAAGATGAAGAGCATGAAAAGGTGAGAAAAATATGAAAAGCTTCAAAAAGTGTTAAAAATAGGAGAGGCATGAAATGACTGAAAAATAGGAGGAGCATGAAGCGGTGTTGAAGAACATGAAGATCCTGAAAATGTGTGAAATATATGAAGAGCTTCAAAAGGTGTGAAATACATGAGGATCATGAAACGGTCTGAACAATAGGAGGAGCATGAAGCGGTGTTCAAAAACATGAAGAGCCTGAAAAGGTGTGAAAAATATGAAGAGCTTCAAAAGATGTAAAAAATATGAGGAGCATGAAGCGGTGTTGAAAAAAATGAAGAGCCTGAAAAGGTGTGAAAAATATGAAGAGCTTCAAAAGATATCAAAAATAGGAGGAGCAGGAAGCGGTGTAGAAAAACATGAACAGCCTGAAAAGGTGTGAAAAATATGAAGAGCTTCAAAAGGTGTCTAATATATGAGGAGCATGAAACGGTCTGAAAAATGGGAGGAGCATGAGGCGGTGTTCAAAAACATGAAGAACCTGAAAAGGTGTGAAAAATATGAAAAGCTTCAAAAGGTGTCAAATATATGAGGAGCATGAAACGGTCTGAAAAATGGGAGGAGCATGAGGCGGTGTTCAAAAATATGAAGAACCTGAAAAGGTGTGAAAAATATGAAGAGCTTCAAAAGGTGTCAAAAATATGAGGAGCATGAAACAGTCTGAAAAATCGGAGGAGCATGAAGCGGAATTGAAAAACATGAAGAGCCTGAAAAGGTGTGACAATTATGAAGCGATTCAAAAGATGTCAAAATTATGGGAAGCATTAAAATGTCTGAAAAATAGGAGGAGCATGAAATGGTGTTGAAAAATATGAAGAGCATGAAAAGGTGTTAAAAATATGAAGAGCTTCAAAAGGTGTCCAAAATATGAGGAGCATGAAACGGTGTTCAATAACATGAAAAGCCTGAAAAGGTGTGAATAATATGAAGAGCTTCAAAAGGTGTGAAAAATATGAGGAGCAAGAAACGGTTGAAAAATAGGAGGAGCATCAAATGGTGTTCAAAAACGTGAAGAGCCTGAAAAGGTGTATAATATATGAAGAGCTTCAAAATGTGTCAAAAATATGAGGAGCATGAAACGATCTGAAAAATAGAAGGAGCATGAAGTGGTGTTCAAAAACATGAAGAGCCTGAAAAAGTGTGAAAAATATGAAGAGCTTATAAAATTGTCAAAAATATGAGGAGCATGAAGAGATGTTCAAAAACATGAAGAGGCTGATAAGGTGTGAAAAACATGAAGAGCTTCAAAAGGTTTGAAAAATAGGAGGAGCATGAAGCGGTGTTCAAAAACATGAAGAGGCTGAAAAAGTGTGAAAAATATGAAGAGCTTATAAAATTGTCAAAAATATGAGGAGCATGAAACGGTCTGAAAAATACGAGCAGCCTGAAACCGTCTGAAAAATAGGAGGAGCATGAAGCGGTGTTCAAAAACATGAAGGGCCCGAAAACGTGTGAAAAATATGAAGAGCTACAAAAGGTGTCAAAAATATGCGGAGCCTGAAACGATCTGAAAAATAGGAGGAGCATGAAGCTGTGTTGAAAAACATGAAGAGCCTGAAAAGGTGTGAAAGATAGGAAGAGCATAAAAAGGTGTGAAATATATGAGGAGCATGAAACGGTCTGAAAATTAGGAGGAGCATGAAGCTGTGTTTAAAAACATGAGAGCCTGAAAAGGTGTGAAAAACATGAAGAGCCTCAAAAGGTTAGAAAATAAGAGGAGCATGAAGCGGTGTTCAAAAACATGAAGAGCCTGAAAAAGTGTGAAAAATATGAAGAGCTTATAAAATTGTCAAAATTATGAGGAGCATGAAACGGTCTGAAAAATAGGAGGAGCATGAAGCGGTGTTCAGAAACATGAAGAGCCTGAAAAAGTGTGAAAAATATGAAGAGCTTCAAAAGGTATGAAAAATCTGAAGAGCTTCAAAAGGTGTCAAAAAAGAGATGAGCATGAAACGGTCTGACAAATAGGAGGAGCATGAAGCGGTGTTGAAAAATGAAGAGCCTGAAAATGTGTAAAAAATATGAAGAGATTCAATATGTGTGAAATACATGAGGAGCAAGAAACGGTCTGAAAAATAGGAGGAGCATGAAGTGGTGTTCAAAAACATGTACAGCCTGAAAAGGTGTGAAAAATATGAAGAGCTTCAAAAGGTGTGAAAAATATGGAGGAGCATGAAGCGGTGTTCAAAAACATGAGAAGCCTGAAAAGGTGTGAAAAATATGAAGAGCTTCAAAAGGTGTAAAAAATATGAGGAGCATGAAACGGTCTGAAAAATAGGAGGAGCATGAAGTGGTGTTGAAAAACATGAAGAGCCTGAAAAGGTGTGAACAGTATGAAGAGCTTCAAAAGGTGTCAAAAATTTGAGGAGCATGAAACGGTCTGACAAATAGGAGGAGCATGAAGTGGTGTTGAAAAACATGAAGAGCCTGAAAAGGTGTGAAAAATATGAAAAGCTTCAAAACGTGTCAAATTATGAGAAGCATGCAACGTTCTGAAAAATAGGAGGAGTAAGAACCGTTATTGAAATACATGAAGAGCCTGAAAACATGTGAAGAATATGAAGAGCTCAAAAGTTTTGAAAAAAATGAAGAGCTTCAGAAGGTGTCAAAAATGAGATGAGCATGAAACCTTCGGAAAAATAGGAGAAGCATGAAGTGGTGTTGAAAAACATGAAGAGCTTCAAAAGGTGAGAAAAATATGAAGAGTTTCAAAAATGTGAAAAATATGAAGAGCTTTAAAAGGTGTGAAAAATATGAACAGCTTCTAAAGGTGTCAAAAAAGAGATGAGCATGAAACGGTCTGAAAAATAGCAGGAGCATGAAGCGGTGTTGAAAATCATGAAGAGCCTGAAAAGGTGTGAAAAACATGAAGAGCTTCAAAAGGTGTGAAAAATATGAAGAGCTTCAAAAGGTGTCAAAAATATGAGGAGCATGAAACGGTCTGAAAAATAGGAGGAGCATGAAACGGTGTTGAAAACCATGAAGAGCCTGAAAAGTTGTGAAAAATTGGAAGAGCTTCATTACGTGTGAAATACATGAGGAGAATGAAACGGTCTGTAAAATAGGAGGAGCATGAAGCGGTTTTGAAAATGATGAAGAGCTTGAAAAGGTGTGAAAAACACGAAGAGCTTCAAAAGGTGTCAAAAATATGAGGAGCGTGTAACAATCTGAAAAATAGGAGAGGCATGATGCAGTGTTGTAAAACATGAAGAGTCTGAAAAGGTGTGAAAAATATGAAGAGCTTCAGAAGGTGTGAAAAATATGAGGAGCATGAAGCAGTCTGAAAAATAGGAGGAGCATGAAACGGTGTTGAAAAACATGAAGAGCCTGAAAAGTTGTGAAAAATTGGAAGAGCTTCATTACGTGTGAAATACATGAGGAGAATGAAACGGTCTGTAAAATAGGAGGAGCATGAAGCGGTGTTCAAAAACATGAAGAGCCTGGAAAGGTGTGAAAAATATGAAGAGCTTCAAAAGATGTGAAAAATATGAGGAGCATGAAAAGGTCTGAAAAACAGGAGCAGCATGAAGCGGTGTTTAAAAACATGAAGAGCCTGAAAAGGTGTGAAAAATATGAAGAACTTCAAAACGTGTCAAAAATATGAGGAGCATGAAACGGTCTGAAAAAGAGGAGGAGCAAGAAGCGGTGTTGAAAAACATGAAGAGTCTGAAAAGGTGTGAGAAATATGAAGAGCTTCAAAAGGTGTGAAAAATATGAAGAGCTTCAAAAGGAGTGAAGAATATGAAGAGCTTCAAAAGGTGTCAAAAATGAGATGAGCATGAAATGGTCTGACAAACAGGAGGAGCATGATGCGGTGTTGAAAAACATGAAGAGCCTGAAAAGGTGTGAAAAATATGAAGAGCATCAAAAGGTGTCAAAAATGATATGAGCATGAAATGGTCTGAAAAATAAGAGGATCATGAAGCTGTGTTCAAAAACATGAAGAGCCTGAAAAACTGTGAAAAATATGAAGAGCTTCAAAAGGTGTGAAAAATATGAAGAGCTTCAAAAGGTGTCAAAAAAGAGATGAGCATGAAACGGTCTGACAAACAGGAGGAGCATGAAGCGGTTTTGAAAAACATGAAGAGCCTGAAAAGGTGTGAAAAATGTGAAGAGCTTAAAAAGGTGTCAAAATATGAGGAGCATGAAACGGTCTGAAAAATAGGAGGAGCATGAAACGGTGATCAAAAATATGAAGAGCCTGAAAAGTTGTGAAAAATATGAAGAGCTTCAAAAGTTGTGAAAAATATGAGGAGCATGAAACGGTCTGAAAAAGATGAGGAGCATGAAGCGGCGTTGAAAAACATGAAGAGCCTGAACAGGTGTGAAAAATATGAAGAGCTTCAAAAGGTGTCAAAAATATGAGGAACATGAATCGGTCTGAAAAATAAGAGAAGCATGAAGTTGTGTTGAAAAACATGTAGAGCCTGAAAAGCTGTGGAAAAATATGAAAAACTTCAAAAGTTGTCAAAAATATGAGGAGCATGAAACTGTCTGAAAAATAGGAGGAGCATGAAACGTTGTTCAAAAACATGAAGAGCCTGAAAAGGTTTGAAAAATGTGAAGAGCTTGAAAAGGTGTAAAAAATATGAGGGGCATGAAGCGGTCTGAAAAAGAGAATGAGCATGAAACTGTGTTGAAAACCTGAAGAGCCAGAAAAGGTGTGAAAAATATGACGAGCTTCAAAAGATATAAAAAATATGAGGAGCATGAAACGGTTTGAAAAATACAAGGAGCATGATGTGGTGTTGAAAACATGAAGTGCATAATAATGTGTGAAAAATATGAAGAGCTTCAAAAGATATCAAAATATGAGGAGCATGTAACGGTCTGAAAATTAGGAGGAGCATGAGATGGTGTTCAAAAACATGAAGAGCCTGAAAAGGTGTGAAAAATATGAAAAGATTCAAAAGGTGTCAATAATATGAGGAGCATGAAACGGTCTGAAAAATATGAGGAGCATGAATCGATGTTCAAAAACATGAAGAGCCTGAAAAGCTGTGAAAAATATGAAGTGCATCAAGATTGTCAAAATATGAGGAGCATGAAATGGTCTGAAAAATAGGAGGAGCATGAAACGGTGTTGAAAAACATGAAGATCCTGAAAAAGTGTGAAAAATATGAAGAGCTTCAAAAGATGTCAAAAATATGAGGAGCATGAAACGGTGTGAAAAATAGGAGGAGAATAAAGCCGTGTTGAAAAACATGAAGAGCCTGAAAAGGTGTGAAAAATATGAAGAGCTTCAAAAGTTGTCAAAAATATGAGGAGCATGAAACAGTCTGAAAAATAGGAGGAGGAGAAGCGGATTGAAAAACATGAAGAGCCTGAAATGGTGTGATAATTATGAAGCACTTCAAATGGTGTCAAAATTATGGGGAGCATTAAACGGTATGAAAAATAGGAGGAGCTTGAAACCTTGTTGAAAAATATGAAGAGCATGAAAAGGTGTGAAAAATATGAAGAGCTTCAAAAGGTGTCTAAATATGAGGAGAAGGAAACGGTCTGAAAAATCGGAGGAGCATGAAACGGTGTTCAAAAACATGAGGAACATGACAAATTGTGAAAAATATGAAGAGTTTCAAAAGGTGTTAAAAATATGAGGAGCATGAGATGGTCTGAAAAATAGGAGGAGCATGAAACGGTGTTCAAAATCAAGAAAACCCTGAAAAGGTGTGAAATATATGAAGAGCTTCAAAAGATATCAAAAATAGGAGGAGCAGGAAGCGGTGTAGAAAAACATGAACAGCCTGAAAAGGTGTGAAAAATATGAAGAGCTTCAAAAGTTGTCAAAAATATGAGGAGCATGAAACGGTCTGAAAAATATGAGGAGCATGAAACGGTGTTCAAAATCAAGAAAACCCTGAAAAGGTGTGAAATATATGAAGAGCTTCAAAAGATATCAAAAATAGGAGGAGCAGGAAGCGGTGTAGAAAAACATGAACAGCCTGAAAAGGTGTGAAAAATATGAAGAGCTTCAAAAGGTGTCTAATATATGAGGAGCATGAAACGGTCTGAAAAATGGGAGGAGCATGAAGCGGTGTTCAAAAACATGAAGAACCTGAAAAGGTGTGAAAAATATGAAGAGCTTCAAAAGGTGTCAAAAATATGAGGAGCATGAAACAGTCTGAAAAATAGGAGGAGCATGAAGCGGAATTGAAAAACATGAAGAGCCTGAAAAAGTGTGAAAAATATGAAGAGCTTATAAATTTGTCAAAAATATGAGGAGCATGAAGAGATGTTCAAAAACATGAAGAGGCTGATAAGGTGTGAAAAACATGAAGAGCTTCAAAAGGTTTGAAAAATAGGAGGAGCATGAAGCGGTGTTCAAAAACATGAAGAGGCTGAAAAAGTGTGAAAAATATGAAGAGCTTATAAAATTGTCAAAAATATGAGGAGCATGAAACGGTCTGAAAAATACGAGCAGCCTGAAACCGTCTGAAAAATAGGAGGAGCATGAAGCGGTGTTCAAAAACATGAAGGGCCTGAAAACGTGTGAAAAATATGAAGAGCTACAAAAGGTGTCAAAAATATGCGGAGCCTGAAACGATCTGAAAAATAGGAGGAGCATGAAGCTGTGTTGAAAAACATGAAGAGCCTGAAAAGGTGTGAAAGATAGGAAGAGCATAAAAAGGTGTGAAATATATGAGGAGCATGAAACGGTCTGAAAATTAGGAGGAGCATGAAGCTGTGTTTAAAAACATGAGAGCCTGAAAAGGTGTGAAAAACATGAAGAGCCTCAAAAGGTTAGAAAATAAGAGGAGCATGAAGCGGTGTTCAAAAACATGAAGAGCCTGAAAAAGTGTGAAAAATATGAAGAGCTTATAAAATTGTCAAAATTATGAGGAGCATGAAACGGTCTGAAAAATAGGAGGAGCATGAAGCGGTGTTCAGAAACATGAAGAGCCTGAAAAAGTGTGAAAAATATGAAGAGCTTCAAAAGGTATGAAAAATCTGAAGAGCTTCAAAAGGTGTCAAAAAAGAGATGAGCATGAAACGGTCTGACAAATAGGAGGAGCATGAAGCGGTGTTGAAAAACGAAGAGCCTGAAAATGTGTAAAAACTATGAAGAGATTCAATATGTGTGAAATACATGAGGAGCAAGAAACGGTCTGAAAAATAGGAGGAGCATGAAGTGGTGTTCAAAAACATGTACAGCCTGAAAAGGTGTGAAAAATATGAAGAGCTTCAAAAGGTGTGAAAAATATGGAGGAGCATGAAGCAGTGTTCAAAAACATGAGAAGCCTGAAAAGGTGTGAAAAATATGAAGAGTTTCAAAAATGTGAAAAATATGAAGAGCTTTAAAAGGTGTGAAAAATATGAACAGCTTCTAAAGGTGTCAAAAAAGAGATGAGCATGAAATGGTCTGAAAAATAGCAGGAGCATGAAGCGGTGTTGAAAATCATGAAGAGCCTGAAAAGGTGTGAAAAACATGAAGAGCTTCAAAAGGTGTGAAAAATATGAAGAGCTTCAAAAGGTGTCAAAAATATGAGGAGTATGAAACAGTCTGAAAAATAGGAGGAGCATGATGCGGTGTTGTAAAATATGAAGAGCCTGAAAAGTTGTGAAAAATTGGAAGAGCTTCATTACGTGTGAAATACATGAGGAGAATGAAACGGTCTGTAAAATAGGAGGAGCATGAAGCGGTTTTGAAAATGATGAAGAGCTTGAAAAGGTGTGAAAAACATGAAGAGCTTCAAAAGGTGTCAAAAATATGAGGAGCGTGTAACAATCTGAAAAATAGGAGAGGCATGATGCAGTGTTGTAAAACATGAAGAGTCTGAAAAGGTGTGAAAAATATGAAGAGCTTCAGAAGGTGTGAAAAATATGAGGAGCATGAAGCAGTCTGAAAAATAGGAGGAGCATGAAACGGTGTTGAAAAACATGAAGAGCCTGAAAAGTTGTGAAAAATTGGAAGAGCTTCATTACGTGTGAAATACATGAGGAGAATGAAACGGTCTGTAAAATAGGAGGAGCATGAAGCGGTGTTCAAAAACATGAAGAGCCTGGAAAGGTGTGAAAAATATGAAGAGCTTCAAAAGATGTGAAAAATATGAGGAGCATGAAAAGGTCTGAAAAACAGGAGCAGCATGAAGCGGTGTTTAAAAACATGAAGAGCCTGAAAAGGTGTGAAAAATATGAAGAACTTCAAAACGTGTCAAAAATATGAGGAGCATGAAACGGTCTGAAAAAGAGGAGGAGCAAGAAGCGGTGTTGAAAAACATGAAGAGTCTGAAAAGGTGTGAGAAATATGAAGAGCTTCAAAAGGTGTGAAAAATATGAAGAGCTTCAAAAGGAGTGAAGAATATGAAGAACTTCAAAACGTGTCAAAAATATGAGGAGCATGAAACGGTCTGAAAAATAGGAGGAGCATGAAGCGGTGTAGAAAAACATGAAGGGCCTGAAAATGTGTGAAAAATATGAAGAGCTTCAAAAGGTGTCAAAAAAAAGAGGAGCATGAAACTGTCTGAAAAATAGGAACAGCATGAATCGGTGGTGAAAAACATGAAGAGCATGAAAAGGTGTGAAAAATATGAAGAGCTTCAAAAGGTGTCAAAAATATGAGGAGCATGCAACTGTCTGAAAAATAGGAGGAGCATTAAACAGTGTTTAAACATGAAGAGCCTGAAAAGGTATGAAATATATCAAGAGTTCAAAAGGTGTCAAAAATATGAGGAGCATGAAACGGTGTTCAAAATCATGAAAAGCCTGAAAAGGTGAAAAATATGAAGAGCTTCAAAAGGTGTCAAATATATGAGGAGCATGAAACGGTGTTGAAAAATATGAGGAGCATTAAAAGTGTGAAAAATATAAACAGCTTCAAAAGCTGTCAAAAATATGAGGAGCAAGAAACGGTCTTGAAAAGGGGAGGAGCATGAAACGGTGTTGAAAAACATGAAGAGAATGAAAAGGTGTGAAAAATATGAAGAGCTTCAAAAGGTGTCAAAAATATGAGGAGCATGAAACGGTCTTAAAAATAGGAGAAGCATGAGACGGTGTAAAAATATGAAGAACCTGAAAACGTTGGAAAAATAAGAAGAGCTTCAAAGGTGTCAAAAATATGAGGAACATGAAACTGTCAGAAAGATATGAGGACCATGAAACGGTCTAAAATATAGGACGAGCATGAAACAGTGTTGAAAAACATGAAGAGGTTCAAAAGGTGTCAAAAATATGAGGTGCCTGAAACCATCTGAAAAATAGGAGGAGCATGAAACGGTGTTGAAAATCATGAAGAGCCTGAAAAGGTGTGAACAATAAGAAGAGCTTCAGAAGGCGTCAATAATATGAGCAGCATGAAAGGGTCTGAAAAATAGGAGGAGCATAAAATGGTGTTGAACACATGAATTGCTTGAAAAGGTCTGAAAAATATGAAGAGCTTCAAAAGATGTTAAAAATATGAGGAGCATGAAAGGGTTATAAACATTGGAGGAGCATGAAACGGTGTTGAAAAACATGAAGAGCTTCAAAAAGTGTGAAAAATATGAAGAGCTTCAAAAGCTGTCATAAATAAGAGGAGCATGAGACGGTCTGAAAAATATGAGGAGCACGAAATGGTCTGAAAAATGGGAGGAGCATGAAACGTTGTATGAAAACATGAAGAGCAAGAAAAGGTGTGAAAAATATGAAGAGCTTCAAAAGGTGTCAAAAATATGAGGAGCATGAAAAGGTCTGAAAAATAAGAGGAGGATCAAATGGTCTGAAAATTAAGAGGAGCATGAAACGGTGTTGAAAAACGTGAAGAGCTTCAAAAGGTGTCAAAAATATGAGGAGCATGAAAACGGCCTGAAAATTATGAGGAGTATCAAACGGTGTTCAAAAACATGAAGAGCCTGAAAAGGTGTGAAAAATCTGAAGAGCTTCAGAAAGTCTGAAAAATATGAGGAGCATGAAACTGTCTGAAAAATAGGAGGAGCAAGAAGCGGTGTTGAAAAACATGAAGAGCCTGAAAACGTGTGAAAAATATGAAGAGCTTCAAAAGGTGTGAAAATTATGAGTAGCATGAAACGGTCTGAAAAATAGGAGGAGCATGAAGCAGTGTTGAAAAACACGAAGAGCCTGAAAAGCTGTGAAAAATACGAAGAGCCATAAAAGGTGTGAAAAATATGAGGAGCATGAAACGGTCTGAAAAATAGGAGTAGCATGAAGCGGTATTGAAAAGCATGCAGAGCCTTAAAAGGTGTGAAAAATATGAAGAGCTTCAAAAGGTGTCAAAAATATGAGAAGCATGAAACGATCTCCAAAAATTAAGGAGGAAGAAGTGGTGTTCAAAAACATGAAGAGCCTGAAAAGTTGTGAAAAATATGAAGAGCTTCAAAAGGTGTCAAAAATATGAGGAGCATGAAACAGTCTGAAAAATAGGAGGAGCATGAAGCGGTGTTGAACAACATGAAGAGCCTGAAAATGTGTGAAAAATATCAAAAGCTTCAAAAGGTGTCAAAATTATGAGGAGGATGAAATGGTCTGAAAAATAGGAGGAGCATCAAGAGGTGTTGAAAAAAATGAAGAGCCTGAAAAGATGTTCAAAAATATGAAGAGGCTGAAAAGTTTTGAAAAATATGAAGAGCTTAAAAAAGTGTAAAAAATATAAAGAGCCTGAAAAGGTGTGAAAAATATGAGGAGCTTCAAAAGGTGTCAAAAATGAGAGGAGCATGAAACGGTCTGAAAATAGGAAGAGCATGAAGCGGTGTTGAAAAACATGAAGAGCCTGAAAAGGTGTGAAAAATATGAAGAGCTTCTAAAGGTTTCAAAAAGATGAGGAGCATGAAAGGGTGTTCAAAAACATGACGAGCCTGAAAAGGTGTGAAAAATATGAAGAGCTTCAAAATGTGTCAAAAATATGAGGAGCATGAAACAGTCAGACAAATAGGAGGAGCTTGAAGCATTGTTCAAAAACATGAAGAGCCTGAAAAGGTGTGAAAAATGTGAAGAGCTTCAAAAGGTGTGAAAAATATGAGGAGCATGAAATGGTCTGAAAAATAGGAGGAGCATGAAGCGCTGTTAAAAAACATGAAGAGCCAGAAAAGGTGTGAAAAATATGAAGAGCTTCAAAAGGTGTCAAAATTGAGAGGAGCATGAAACGGCCTGAAAAATAGGAGGAGCATGAAATGGTGTTGAAAACATGAAGAGCCTGTAAAGGTGTGAAAAATCTGAAGAGCTTCAGAAAGTGTGAAAAATAAGAGGAGCATGAAACGGTCTGAAAAATAGGAAGAGCATGAAGCGGTATTGAAAAACATGAAGAGCATGAAAAGGTGTGAAAAATATGAAGAGCTTCAAAAGGTGTCAAAAATATGAGGAGCATGAAACGGTCTGAAAAATAGGAGGAGAATGAAGCGCTGTTGAAAAATATGAAGAGCCTGGAAACGTGTAAAAAATATTAAGAGCTGCGAAAGGGGTCAAAAATACGCGGAGCATGAAACGGTCTGAAAAAAAGGAGGAGCATGAAGCAGTGTTGAAACATGAACAGCCTGAAAAGGTGTGAATAATATGAAGAGCTTAAAAAGGTGTCAAAAATATGAGGAGCATGAAACGGTTTGAAAAATAGGAGGAGTATCAAACGGTGTTCAAAAACATGAAGAGCCTGAAAAGGTGTGAAATATATGAGAGCTTTAAAAGTTGTCAAAAATATGAGGAACATGAAACGGTCTGAAAAATAGGAGGAGCATGAAACGGTATTGAAAACTTGAAGAGCCAATAAAGGTGTGAAAAATATGAGGAGCTTGAAACGGTCTGAAAAATCGGAGGAGCATGAATCGGTGTTGAAAAACATGAAGAGCCTGAAAAGGTGTGAAAATATTAAGAGCTTCAAAAGGTGTCAAAAATATGAGGAGCGTGAATCGGTCTGAAATATAGGAGGAGCATGAAGCGGTTTTCAAAAATATGAAGAGCCTGAAAATGTGTGAAAAATATGAAGAGCTTCCAAAGGTGTGAAAAATATGAGGAGCATGAAACGGTCTGAAATATAGGAGGAGCATGAAGCGTTGTTGTAAAACATGAAGAGCCTGAAAATGTGTGAAAAATATGAAGAGCTTCAAAAGGTGTGAAAAATATGAGGAGCATGAAATGTTCTGAAAAATAGGAGGAGAATGAAGTGGTGTTGAAAAACTTGAAGAGCCTGAAAAGGTGTGAAAAATATGAGGAGCTTCAAAATGTGTCAAAAATATGAGGAGCAAGAAACGGTCTGAAAAATCGGAGGACCACGAAACGTTCTGAAAAATAGTAGGCCATTAAACGGTGTTGAAAAACATGAAGAGCATGAAAAGTTGTGAAAAACATGATGAGCGTCAAAAGGTGTCAAAAATATGATGAGCACGAAATGGCCTAAAAAATACGAGGAGCATGAAACGTTCTGAAAAGTAGGAAGAGCATGAAACGGTTTTGAAAAATATGAGGAGCGTCAAAAGGTGTGAAAAATATGAGGACCATGGAACGGTCTGAAAAATATGAGGAGCCTGAAACGATGTGAAAAATAGGAGGAGCATGAAACGGTGTTGAAAAACATGAAGAACTTCAAAAGGTGTCAAAAACATGAGGAGCATGAAACGGTCTGAAATATAGGAGGAGCATGAAACCGTGTTGAAAAACATGAAGAGCATGAAAGGGTGTGAAAAACATGAAGAGCTGCAAAAGGTGTCAAAAATATGAGGAGCATGAAACGGTGAAAAAATACGAGGAACATGAGATGGCATTGAAAATCAGGAAGAGCATGAAAAGGTGTGAAAATATGAGGTGTTTTAAAAGGTGTCAAAAATATGAGGAGCATGAAACGGTGTTGAAAAAAATGAAGATCATGAAAAGTTGTGAAAAATATGAAGAGCTTCAAATGGTGTGAAATACATGAGGAGCATGAAACGGTCTGAAAAGTTGGAGGAGCATGAAGCGTTGTTCAAAAACATGAAGAGCCTAAAAAGGTGTGAAAAATATGAAGAGCTTCAAAAGTTGTCAAAAATATTAGGAGCATGAAACGGTCTGAAAAATAGGAGGAGCATGAAGCGGTGTTGAAAAACATGAAGAGCCTGAAAAGGTGTGAAAAATATGAAGAGCTTCAAATCGTCTCAAAAATATCAGTAGCATGAAACGTTCTGAAAAATAGGAGCAGCATGAAACGGTGTTGAAAAACATGGAAAGAGTGAAAATCTGTGAAAAATATGAAGAGCTTCAAAATGTGTAAAAAATAGGAGGAGCATGAAACGGTGTTCAAAAACATGAAGAACCTGAAAAGGTTGAAAAATATGAAGAGCTTCAAAAGGTGTCAAAAATATGAGGAGCATGAAACAGTCTGGAAAATAGGAGGAGCATGAAGCAGTGTTCAAAAATATGAAGAGCCTGAAAAGGTGTGAAAAATATGAAGAGCTTCAAAAGGTGTCAAAAATATGAAGAGCTTCAAAAGGTGTCATAATATGAGGAGCATGAAACAGTCTGAAAAATAGGAGGAGCATGAAATGGTGTTGAAACAATGAAGAGCCTGATAAGGTGTGAAAAATATGAAGAGCTTCAAAAGGTGTCAAAAATATGAGGAGCATGAAACGGTCTGAAAAATTGGAGGAGCATGAAGCGGTGTTGAAAAACATGAAGAGCCTGAAAAGCAGTGAAAAATATTAAGTAAGAGCTTCTAAAGGTGTCAAAGTATGAGGAGCATGAAACGGTCAGAAAAATAGGAGGAGCATTATACGGTTTTCAAGAACATGCAGAGCCTGAAAATGTGTGAAAAATATGTAGAGCTTCAAAAGGTGTCAAAAATATGAGGAGCATGAAACGGTCTGAAAAATAGGAGGAGCATGAAGCGGTGTGGAAAATCATGAAGAGCCTGAAAAGTTGTGAGAAATATGAAGAGCTTCAAAAGGTGTCAAAAATATGAGGAGCATGAAACGGTCTGAAAAATAGGAGGAGCATCATACGGTGTTCAAGAACATGCAGAGCCTGAAAAGGTGTGAAATATATGAAGAGCTTCAAAAGGTGTCAAAAATATGAGGAGCATGAAACGGTCTGAAAAATATGAGGAGTATCAAACGGTGTTCAAAACCTGAAGAGCTTGAAAAAGTGTGAAAAATATGAAGAGCTTCAAAGGTGGCAAAAATATGAGGAGCATGAAACTTTGTGAAAAATAGGAGGAGCATGAAACGGTGGTGAAAATATGAAGAGCCTAAAAGGTGTGAAAAACCTGCAGAGCTTCAGAAAGTGTGAAAAATATGAGGAGCATGAAACGGTCTGAAAAATAAGAGGAGCATGAAGCGGTGTTGAAAAACATTAAGAGGCTGAAAACGTGTGACAAATATGAAGAGCCTTAAAAGGTGTCAAAAATATGAGGAGCTTAAAACAGTCTGAAAAATAGGAGGAGCATGAACCGATGTTGAAAAACATGAAGAGCCTGAAAAGGTGTGAAAAATATGAAGAGCTTCAAAAGGTGTCAAAAATATGACGAGAATGAAAGGGTCTGAAAAATAGCAGGAGCATGAAGTGGTGTTGAAAAACATGAAGAGCCTGAAAAGGTGTGAAAAATATGAAGAACTTCAAAAGGTGTCAAAAATATGAGGGGCATGAAACGGTCTGAAAAATAGGAGGGGCATGAAGTGGTGTTGAAAAACATGAAGAGCCTGAGAAGGTGTGAAAAATATGAAGAACTTCAAATGGTGTCAAAAATATGAGGAGCATGAAACGGTCTGAAAAATAGGAGGAGCAGGAAGTGGTGTTGAAAAACATGAAGATCCTGAAAAGCTGTGAAATATATGAAGAGCTCCAAAAGGTGTCAAAAATATGAGAGCATGAAAGGGTCTGAAAAATAGGACGGGCATGAAACTGTGTTCAAAAACATGAAGAGCCTGAAAAGGTGTGAAAAATTTGAAGAGCGTGAAAAGATGTCAAAAATACGGGACGCATGAAACGGTCTGAAAAATAGGAGGAGAATAAATTTGTGTTCAAAAACATGAAGAGCATGAAAACGTGTGAAAAATATGAAGAGCTTCAAAAGGTGTCAAAATATGAGGAGAATTAAACGGTCTGAAAAATAGTAGGAGCATGAAGCGGTGTTGAAAAAATGAAGAGCCTGAAAAGGTGTGAAATATATGTAGAGCTTCAAAAGGTGTCAAAAATATGAGGAGCATGAAACGGTCTGCAAAATAGGAGGAGCATCATACGGTGTTCAAGAACATGCAGAGCCTGAAAAGGTGTGAAATATATGAAGAGCTTCAAAAGGTGTCAAAAATATGAGGAGCATGAAACGGTCTGAAAAATATGAGGAGTATCAAACGGTGTTCAAAACCTGAAGAGCTTGAAAAAGTGTGAAAAATATGAAGAGCTTCAAAGGTGTCAAAAATATGAGGAGCATGAAACTTTGTGAAAAATAGGAGGAGCATGAAACGGTGGTGAAAATATGAAGAGCCTATAAAGGTGTGAAAAACCTGCAGAGCTTCAGAAAGTGTGAAAAATATGAGGAGCATGAAACGGTCTGAAAAATAAGAGGAGCATGAAGCGGTGTTGAAAAACATGAAGAGCCTGAAAACGTGTGACAAATATGAAGAGCCTTAAAAGGTGTCAAAAATATGAGGAGAATGAAAGGGTCTGAAAAATAGCAGGAGCATGAAGTGGTGTTGAAAAACATGAAGAGCCTGAAAAGGTGTGAAAAATATGAAGAACTTCAAAAGGTGTCAAAAATATGAGGGGCATGAAACGGTCTGAAAAATAGGAGGAGCATGAAGTGGTGTTGAAAAACATGAAGAGCCTGAGAAGGTGTGAAAAATATGAAGAACTTCAAATGGTGTCAAAAATATGAGGAGCATGAAACGGTCTGAAAAATAGGAGGAGCAGGAAGTGGTGTTGAAAAACATGAAGATCCTGAAAAGCTGTGAAATATATGAAGAGCTTCAAAAGGTGTCAAAAATATGAGAGCATGAAAGGGTCTGAAAAATAGGACGAGCATGAAACTGTGTTCAAAAACATGAAGAGCCTGAAAAGGTGTGAAAAATTTGAAGAGCGTGAAAAGATGTCAAAAATACGGGACGCATGAAACGGTCTGAAAAATAGGAGGAGAATAAATTTGTGTTCAAAAACATGAAGAGCATGAAAACGTGTGAAAAATATGAAGAGCTTCAAAAGGTGTCAAAATATGAGGAGAATTAAACGGTCTGAAAAATAGTAGGAGCATGAAGCGGTGTTGAAAAAATGAAGAGCCTGAAAAGGTGTGAAATATATGAAGAGCTTCAAAAGGTGTCAAAAATATGAGGAGCATGAAACTGTCTGAAAAATAGGAGGAGCATGAAGCCGTGTTGAAAAACATGAAGATTTTGAGCATCTTTTCATGTGTTTGTTAGCCATCTCTATGTCTTCTTTGGAGAAATGTCTGTTTAGTTCTTTGGCCCATTTTATAATTGGGTCATTTATTTTTCTGGAATTGAGCTGCAGGAGTTGCTTGTATATTTTTGAGATTAATCCTTTGTCTGTTTCTTCATTTGCTATTATTTTCTCCCAATCTGAGGACTGTCTTTTCATCTTACTCATTATTAGAGAAATGCAAATCAAAACCACAATGAGGTACCATTACACGCCAGTCAGGATGGCTGCTATCCAAAAGTCTTCAAACAATAAATGCTGGAGAGGGTGTGGAGAAATGGGAACACTCTTACACTGTTGGTGGGAATGCAAACTAGTACAGCCGCTATGGAAATCAGTGTGGACATTTCTTAAAAAACTGGAAATAGAACTGCCATATGACCCAGCAATCCCACTTCTGGGCATACACACTGAGGAAACCAGAGCTGAAAGAGACACGTGCACCCCAATGTTCATCACAGCACTGTTTATAATAGCCAGGACATGGAAGCAACCTAGATGCCCATCAGCAGATGAATGGATAAGGAAGCTGTGGTACATATACACCATGGAATATTACTCAGCCATTAAAAGGAATTCATTTGAACCAGTCCTAATGAGATGGATGAAGCTGGAGCCCATTATACAGAGTGATGTAAGCCAGAAAGATAAAGAACATTACAGCATACTGACACATGTATATGGAATTTAGAAAGGTGATAACGATAACCCTATATGCAGAACAGAAAAAGAGACACAGAAATACAGAACAGACTTTTGAACTTTGTGGGAGAATGTGAGGGTGGGATATTTCAAAAGGACAGCATGTATACTATCTATGGTGAAAGAGATCACCAGCCCAGGTGGGATGCACGAGACAAGTGCTCCGGCCTGGTGCACTGCGAAGACCCAGAGGAATGGGGTGGAGAGGGAGGTGGGAGGGGGGATCGGTATTGGGAATACATGTAAATACATGGCTGATTCATATCAATGTATGACAAACCCACTGGAAAAAATAATAATAATAATAAAAAATAAAACAAAACAAAAACAAAAAAAAAAAAAAAAAGAAAAACATGAAGAGCCTGAAAAGGTGTGAAGTATATGAAGAGCTTTCAAAACTGTCAAAAATATGAGGAGCATGAAGCAGTCAGAAAAATAGGAGGAGCTGAAGCGGTGTTGAAAAATATGAAGAGACTGAAAAGGTGTGAAATATATGAAGAGCTTCCAAAACTGTCAAAAATATGAGGAGCATGAAGCAGTCTGAAAAATAGGAAGAGCCGAAGCGGTATTGAAAAACATGAAGAGCCTGAAAAGGTGTGAAAAATAAGAAGAGCTTCAAAAGATTTCAAAAATTTAGGAGAATGAACCGGTCTGAAAAATATGAGGAGCATGAAGCGGTCTGAAAAATAGGAGGACCCGAAGCGGTGTTGAAAAACATGAAGAGCCTGAAAAGGTGTGAAAATATGAAGACCTTCAAAAGGTGTCAAAAATATGAGGACAATGAAACGGTCTGAAAAATACGAGGAGCATGATGCGGTGTTGAAAAGATAAAGAGCTTGAAAAGGTGTGAAATATATGAAGAGCTTCAAAACGTGTCAATAATATGAGGAGCATGAAAAGGTCTGAAAAGCAGGAGTTCCATGAAACGGTGTTCAAAAACATGAAGACGCTGAAAAGGTGTGAAATATATGAAGAGCTTCAAAAGGTGTCATAATATGAGGAGCATGAAACAGTCTGAAAAATAGGAGGAGCATGAAATGGTGTTGAAACATTGAAGAGCCTGAAAAGGTGTGAAAAATATGAAGAGCTTCAAAAGTTGTGGAAAATATGAAGATCTTCCAAACGTGTCAAAAATGAGAGGAGCATGAAACGGTCTGAAAAACAGGAGGAGCATGATGTGGTGTTCAAAAACTTGAAGAGCATTAAAAGGTGTGAAAAATATGAAGAGCTTCAAAAGGTGTGAAAAACAGGAGGAGCATGAAACGGTCTGAAAAATAGGAGGAGCATGAAGTGGTGTTGAAAACGTGAAGAGCCTGAAAAGGTCTGAAAACTATAAAGAGCTTCAAAAGTTTTCAAAATATGAGGAGCATGAAAAGGTCTGAAAAATAGGAGGAGCATGAAGCGGTGTTGAAAAACATGAAGAGCCTGAAAAGGTGTGAAAAATATGAAGAGCTTCAGAATTTGTCAAAATATGAAGAGCATCAAACGGTCTGAAAAATAGGAGGAGCATGATGCGGTGTTGAAAAACTTGAAGAGCATTAAAAGGTGTGAAAAATATGAAGAGCTTCAAAAGGTGTGAAAAACATGAGGAGCATGAAACGGTCTGAAAAATAGGAGGAGCATGAAGTGGTATTGAAAACGTGAAGAGCCTGAAAAGGTCTGAAATCTATGAAGAGCTTCAAAAGTTGTCAAAACATTAGGAACATGAAAAGGTCTGAAAAATAGGAGGAGCATGAAGCGGTGTTGAAAAACATGAAGAGCCTGAAAATGTGTGAAAAATATGAGGAGCATGAAACGGTCTGAAAAATAGGAGGAGCATGAAAAAGTGTTAAAAAACATGAAGAGCCTGAAAATGTGTGAAAAATATGAGGAGCATGAAACGGCCTGAAAAATAGGAGGGGCATGTATCGGTGTTGAAAACATGCAGAGCCTGAAAAGGTATGAAAAATATGAAGAGCTTCAAAAGGTGTCAAAAATATGAGGTGCATGAAACGGTCTGAAGAATAGGAGGAGCATCAAACGGTGTTCAAAAACATGAAGAGCGTGAAAAGCTGTGAAAAATATGAAGAGCTTCAAACGGTGTCAAAATTATGAGGACATGAAACAGTCTGAAAAAATAGGAGGAGCATGAAGTGGTGTTCAAAAACATGAAGAGCCTGACAAGGTGTGAAAAATAATAAGACCTTCAAATGGTGTCAAAAATATGAGGAGCATGAAACGGTCTGAAAAATAGGAGAAGCATGAAACCTTGTTGAAAACATGTAGAGCATGTAAAGGTGTGAAAAATATGAAGAGCTTTACAAGATGTGAAAAATATGAGGAGCATGAAACGGTCTGAAAAATAGGAGGAGCATGAAGTGGTTTTGAAAAAAATGAAGACCCTGTAAATGTGTGAAAAATATGAAGAGCTTCAAACGGTGTCAAAATTATGAGGACATGAAACAGTCTGAAAAATAGGAGGAGCATGAAGTGGTGTTCAAAAACATGAAGAGCCTGAAAAGGTGTGAAAAATATGAAGAGCCTCAAAAGGTGTGAAAAATATGAGGAGCATGAAACCCTCTGTAAAATTGGAGGAGCCTGAAGCGGTGTTGAAAAACCTGAAGAGTTTGAAAAGGTGTGAAATATATGAAGAGCTTGAAAAGGTGTCAAACATATGAGGAGCATGAAAGAGTTTGAAAAATAGGAGGAGCATGAAACGGTGTTGAAAATCATGAAGAGCATGAAAAGGTGTGAAAAATACGAAGAGCTTCAAAAAGTGTGAAAAATAAGAGGAGCATGAAACTGTCTGAAAAATAGGAGGAGCATGAAGCGGTGTTCAAAAACATGAGCATGAAAATGTGTGAAAAATATGAAGAGCTTCAAAAGGTGTCAAAAATATGAGGAGCATGAAAAGGGCTGAAAAATAGGAGGAGAATGAAGCGGTGTTCAAAAACATGAAGAGCCTGAAAAGGTGTGAAAAATATGAAGAGCTTCAAAAGGTGTCAAAAATATGAGGAGCATGAAACGGTCTGAACAATAGGAGGAGCATGAAGCAATGTTGAAAAACATGAAGAGCCTGAAAATGTGTGAAAAATATGAGGAGCGTGAAACGGCCTGAAAAATAGGAGGAGCATGTATCCGTGTTGAAAACTTGAAGAGCTTGAAAAGGTATGAAAAATATGAAGAGCTTCAAAAGGTGTCAAAAATATGAGGAGCATGAAGCGATCTGAAAAATAGGAGGAGCATGAAACGGTGTTGAAAACATGAAGAGCCTGTAAATGTGTGAAAAATATGGACCGCTTCAGAAGGTGTGAAAAATATGAGGAGCATGAAAAGGTCTGAAAAACAAGTGGAGCATGAAGCAGTGTTGAAAAACATGAAGAGCCAGAAAAGATGTGAAAAATATGAAGAGCTTCAAAAGTTTTCAAAACTATGAAGAGCATGAAACGGTCTGAAAAAAAAGGAGCAGCATGAAACGGTCTAAAAAATAGGAGGAGCATGAAACGGTGTTGAAAAACATGAATAGCATGAAAAGGTGTGAAAAATTAGAAGACCTTCAAATGGTGTCAAAAATATGAGGAGCATGAAACGGTGTTCAAAAACATGAAGAGCCTGAAAATGTGTGAAAAATATGAAGAGCTTCAAAAGGTGTCAAAAATATGAGGAGCCTGAAACGGTCTGAACAATAGTAGGATGATGAAGTTGTGTTGAAAAATATGAAGAGCCTGAAAAGGTGTGAAAAATATGAAGAGCTTCAAAAGGTGTCAAAAATATGAGGAGCATGAAACGGTCTGAAAAATTGAGGGAACATGAAGCGGTGTTGAAAAACATGAAGAGCCTGAAAAGAGTGAAATATATGAAGAGCTGCAAAAGGTGTCAAAAATATGAGGAGCATGAAACGGTCTGAAAAATAGGCAGAGCAAGAAGCGGTGTTGAAAAACATGACGAGCCTGAAAAAGTGTGAAATATATGAAGAGCTTCAAAAGGTGTTAAAATTTGAGGAGCATGGTATGGTCTGAAAAATAGGAGGAGCATGAAGCGGTGTTGAAAAACATGAAGAGCCAGAAAAGGTGTTAAATATATTAGGAGCATGAAACGGTCTGAAAAATAGGAGGAGCATGAAGCGGTGTTGAAAAACATGAAGAGCCTGAAAAGGTGTGAAATATATGAAGAGCTTCAAAACGTGTCAAAAATATGAGAAGCATGAAACGGTATTCAAGAACATGAAGAGCCTGAAAAGATGTGAAAAATATGAAGAGCGTCAAAAGGTGTCAAAATTATGAGGAGCATGAAACGGTCTGAAAAATAGGAGGAGCAAGAAGCGGTGTTGAAAAACCTGAAGAGACTGAAACGGTGTGATATATATGAAGAGCTTCAAAAGGTGTCAAAAATATGAGGAGCATGAAACGATCTGAAAAATAGGAGGAGCATGAAGCGGTGTTCAAAAACAAGAATTGCCTGAAAAGGTGTGAAAAACATGAAGAGATTCAAAAGGTGTCTAATATTTGAGGAGCATGAAACGGTCTGAAAAATAGGAGGATCATGAAGCGGTGTTGAAAAACATGAAGAGCCTGAAAAGGTGTGAAATATATGAAGAGCTTAAAAAGGCGTGAAATGTATATGGAACCTGAAACGCTCTGAAAAACAGGTGGAGAATGAAGCGGTGTTGAAAAATATTAAGAGCCTGAAAAGTTGTGAAATATATGAAGAGCTTCAAAAGGTGTCAAAAATTTTAGGAGCATGAAACGGTCTGTGAAATTGGAGGAGCATGAAGCAGTGTTGAAAAATATGAAGAGCCTGAAAAGGTGTGAAATATATGAAGAGCTTAAAAAGGCGGGAAATATATGAGGAACCTAAAACGCTCTGAGAAACAGGAGGAGAATGAATAGGTGTTGAAAAATATGAAGAGCCTGAAAAGGTGTGAAATATATGATGAGCTTAAAAAGGCGTGAAATATATGAGCAACCTGAAACTCTCTGAGAAACAGGAGGAGAATGAAGCGGTGTTGAAAAATATGAAGAGCCTGAAAAGGTGTTAACAATATTAGGAGCCTGAAACGGTCTGAAAAATAGGAGGCACATGAAGTGGTGTTGAAAAACTTGAAAAGCCTGAAAAGGTGTGAAAAACATGAAGAGCTTCAAAAAGTGTCAAAAATATGAGGAGCATGAAACGGTCTGAAAAATAGGAGGAGCATGAAACGGTGTTGAAAAACATGAAGAGAGTGAAAAGAGTGAAATATATGAAGAGCTTCAAAAGGTGTCAAAAATATGAGCAACATGAAACGGTCTGAAAAATAGGAGGAGCTTGAAGCGGTGTTCAAAAACATGAAGAGCCTGACAGGTGTGAAAAATATGAAGAGCTTCAAAGAGTGTGAAAAATATGAGGAGCATGAAACGATCTGAAAAAAAGGAGAAGCATGAAGCGGTGCTCAAAAACATGAAGAGCCCTAAAAGGTGTGAAAAACATGAAGAGCTTCAAAAGGTGTCAAAAATATGGGTGTATGAAACGGTCTTAAAAATAGAAGGAGCATGAAACGGTGTTCAAAAATATGAAGAGCCCGAAAATTGTGAAAAATATGAAGAGCTTCAAAAGGTGTCAAAAATATGAGGAGCATGAAACGGTCTGAAAAATAGGAGGAGCAAGAAGCGGTGTTGAAAAACATGAAGAGTCTGGAAAAGTGTGAAAAATATAAAGAGTTTCAAAATGTTTCAAAAATATGAGGAGCATGAAACAGTCTGAAAAATAGGAGGTGCATGAAGCGGTGTTCAAAAACATGAAGAGCCTGAAAAGGTGTTAAATATATTAAGAGCTTCAAAATGTATCAAATATATGAGAAGCAGAAACGGTCTCAAAAATAGGAGGTGCATGAAGCGGTGTTCAAAAACATGAAGAGCCTGAAAAGGTGTGAAAAATATGAAGAGCTTCAAAAAGTCTCAAAAATATGAGAGCATGAAACGGTCTGAAAAATAGGAGGAGCATGAAACGGTGTTGAAAAACATGAAGAGGCTCAAAAGGTGTGAAATATATGAAGAGCTTAAAAAGGCGTGAAATATATGAGGAAACTGAAACGCTCTGAAAAAAGGAGGAGAATGAAGCGGTGTTGAAATATATGAAGAGCCTGAAAAGTTGTGAAATATATGAAGAGCTTCAAAAGGTGTCAAAAATTTTAGGAGCATGAAACGGTCTGAAAAATTGGAGGAGCATAAAGCGGTGTTGATAAATATGAAGAGCCTGAAAAGGTGTGAAATATATGAAGAGCTTAAAAAGGCGTTAAATATATGAGGAACCTGAAACGCTCTGAGAAACAGGAGGAGAATGAAGCGGTGTTGAAAAATATGAAGAGCCTGAAAAGGTGTGAAATATATGACGAGCTTAAAAAGGCGTGAAATATATGAGGAACCTGAAACGCTCTGAGAAACAGGAGGAGAATGAATAGGTGTTGAAAAATATGAAGAGCCTGAAAAGGTGTGAAATATATGATGAGCTTAAAAAGGCGTGAAATATATGAGCAACCTGAAACTCTCTGAGAAACAGGAGGAGAATGAAGCGGTGTTGAAAAATATGAAGAGCCTGAAAAGGTGTTAACAATATTAGGAGCCTGAAATGGTCTGAAAAATAGGAGGCACATGAAGTGGTGTTGAAAAACTTGAAAAGCCTGAAAAGGTGTGAAAAACATGAAGAGCTTCAAAAAGTGTCAAAAATATGAGGAGCATGAAACGGTCTGAAAAATAGGAGGAGCATGAAACGGTGTTGAAAAACATGAAGAGAGTGAAAAGAGTGAAATATATGAAGAGCTTCAAAAGGTGTCAAAAATATGAGCAACATGAAACGGTCTGAAAAATAGGAGGAGCATGAATTGGGGTTGAAAAACATGAAGAGCCTGAAAAATTGTGTTATATATGAAGAGCTTCAAAAGATGTGAAAAATATGAGGAGAATGATTCGGGCTGAAAAAAAGGAGGAGCATGAAGCGGTGTTGAAAAACATGAACAGCCTGAAAAGGTGTGAAAAACATGAAGAGCTTCAAAAGGTGTCAAAAATATGAGGAGCATGAAACGGCCTGAAAAATAGGAGGAGCATGAAGCGGTGTTCAAAAATATGAAGAGCCTGAAAAGGTGGGGAAAATATGAGGAGCATGATACGGTCTGAAAAATAGGTGGAGCTTGAAGCGGTGTTCAAAAACATGAAGAGCCTGACAGGTGTGAAAAATATGAAGAGCTTCAAAGAGTGTGAAAAATATGAGGAGCATGAAACGATCTGAAAAAAAGGAGAAGCATGAAGCGGTGCTCAAAAACATGAAGAGCCCTAAAAGGTGTGAAAAACATGAAGAGCTTCAAAAGGTGTCAAAAATATGGGTGTATGAAACGGTCTTAAAAATAGAAGGAGCATGAAACGGTGTTCAAAAATATGAAGAGCCCGAAAATTGTGAAAAATATGAAGAGCGTCAAAAGGTGTCAAAAATATGAGGAGCATGAAACGGTCTGAAAAATAGGAGGAGCAAGAAGCGGTGTTGAAAAACATGAAGAGTCTGGAAAGGTGTGAAAAATATAAAGAGTTTCAAAATGTTTCAAAAATATGAGGAGCATGAAACAGTCTGAAAAATAGGAGGTGCATGAAGCGGTGTTCAAAAACATGAAGAGCCTGAAAAGGTGTTAAATATATTAAGAGCTTCAAAATGTATCAAATATATGAGAAGCAGAAACGGTCTCAAAAATAGGAGGAGCATGAAGCGGTGTTGAAAAACATGAAGAGTCTGAAAAGGTGTGAAAAATATGAAGAGCTTCAAAAATTCTCAAAAATATGAGAGCATGAAACGGTCTGAAAAATAGGAGGAGCATGAAACGGTGTTGAAAAACATGAAGAGGCTCAAAAGGTGTGAAATATATGAAGAGCTTAAAAAGGCGTGAAATATATGAGGAAACTGAAACGCTCTGAAAAAAGGAGGAGAATGAAGCGGTGTTGAAAAATATGAAGAGCCTGAAAAGTTGTGAAATATATGAAGAGCTTCAAAAGGTGTCAAAAATTTTAGGAGCATGAAACGGTCTGAAAAATTGGAGGAGCATAAAGCGGTGTTGATAAATATGAAGAGCCTGAAAAGGTGTGAAATATATGAAGAGCTTAAAAAGGCGTTAAATATATGAGGAACCTGAAACGCTCTGAGAAGCAGGAGGAGAATGAAGCGGTGTTGAAAAATATGAAGAGCCTGAAAAGGTGTTAACAATATTAGGAGCCTGAAACAGTCTGAAATATAGGAGGCGCATGAAGCGGTGTTGAAAAACTTGAAAAGCCTGTAAAGGTGTGAAAAACATGAAGAGCTTCAAGAAGTGTCAAAAATATGAGGAGCATGAAACGGCCTGAAAAATAGGAGGAGCATGAAGCGGTG
Source organism: Dama dama (assembly GCF_033118175.1). Taxonomy (NCBI): domain Eukaryota; kingdom Metazoa; phylum Chordata; class Mammalia; order Artiodactyla; family Cervidae; genus Dama; species Dama dama. The sequence goes on along the minus strand of NW_026870929.1, from coordinate 1,331,459 downwards.
TTCAAAATATGAAGAGTCTGAAAAGGTGGGGAAAATATGAGGAGCATGATACGGTCTGAAAAATAGGTGGAGCATGAAACGGTGTTGAAAAACATGAAGAGCCTGAAAAGAGTGAAATATATGAAGAGCTTCAAAAGATGTCAAAAATATGTGCAGAATGATACGGGCTGAAAAAAAGGAGGAGCATGAAGCGGTGTTGAAAAACATGAAGAGCCTGAAAAGGTGTTAAAAATATTAGGAGCATGAAACGGTTTGAAAAATAGGTGGAGCATGAAGTGGTGTTGAAAAACTTGAAGAGCCTGAAAAGGTGTTAACAATATTAGGAGCCTGAAACGGTCTGAAAAATAGGAGGCGCATAAAGCGGTGTTGAAAAACTTGAAAAGCCTGAAAAGGTGTGAAAAACATGAAGAGCTTCAAAAGGTGTCAAAAATATGAGGAGCATGAAACGGCCTGAAAAATAGGAGGAACATGAAACGGTGTTCAAAAATATGAAGAGCCTGAAAAGGTGTGAAAAATATGAAGAGCTTCAAAAGGTGTCAAAAATATTAGGAGCATGAAACGGTCTGAAAAATAGGAGGAGCAAGAAGCGGTGATGAAAAACATGAAGAGTCTGAAAAGGTGTGAAAAATATAAAGAGTTTAAAAATGTGTCAAAAATATGAGGAGCATGAAACAGTCTGAAAAATAGAAGGTGCATGAAGCGGTGTTCAAAAACATGAAGAGCCTGAAAAGGTGTTAAATATATTAAGAGCTTCAAAATGTATCAAATATATGAGGAGCAGAAACGGTCTCAAAAATAGGAGGAGCATTAAGCGGTGTTGAAAAACATGAAGAGTCTGAAAAGCTGTGAAAAATATGAAGAGCCTGAAAAGAGTGAAATATTTGAAGAGTTTCAAAAGGTGTCAAAAATATGAGGAGCATGAAACGATCTGAAAAATAGGTGGGTCATGAAGCGTCGTTGAAAAACTTGAAGAGCCTGAAAAGGTGTTAAAAATATTAGGAGCATGAAACGGTCTGAAAAATAGGTGGAGCATGAAGCGGTGTTGAAAAACATGACGAGACTGAAAAAGTGTGAAATATATGAAGAGCTTCAAAAGGTGTTAAAATTTGAGGAGCATGATACGGTCTGAAAGATAGGAGGAGCATGAAGCGGTGTTGAAAAACATGAAGAGCCTGAAAAGGTGTTAAAAATATTAGGAGCATGAAACGGTTTGAAAAATAGGTGGAGCATGAAGTGGTGTTGAAAAACTTGAAGAGCCTGAAAAGGTGTTAACAATATTAGGAGCCTGAAACGGTCTGAAAAATAGGAGGCGCATAAAGCGATGTTGAAAAACTTGAAAAGCCTGAAAAGGTGTGAAAAACATGAAGAGCTTCAAGAAGTGTCAAAAATATGAGGAGCATGAAACGGTCTGAAAAATAGGAGGAGCATGAAACGGTGTTGAAAAACATGAAGAGCCTGAAAAGAGTGAAATATATGAAGAGCTTCAAAAGATGTCAAAAATATGAGGAACATGAAACGGTCTGAAAAATAGGAGGAGCATGAAGCGGGGTTGAAAAACATGAAGAGCCTGTAAAGTTGTGTAATATATGAAGAGCTTCAAAAGATATGAAAAATATGAGAAGAATGATACGGGCTGAAAAGAAGGAGGAGCATGAAGCGGTGTTGAAAAACATGAACAGCCTGAAAAGGTGTGAAAAACATGAAGAGCTTCAAAAGGTGTCAAAAATATGAGGAGCATGAAACGGCCAGAAAAATAGGAGGAGCATGAAGCGGTGTTCAGAAATATGAAGCGCCTGAAAAGGTGGGAAAAATATGAGGAGCATGATACGGTCTGAAAAATAGGTGGAGCATGAAGCGGTGTTCACATGAAGAGCCTGAAAAGGTGTGAAAAATATGAAGAGCTTAAAAAAGTGTCAAAAATATGAGGAGCATGAAACGGTGTTGAAAAACATGAAGAGCCTGAAAAGAGTGAAATAAATGAAGAGCTTCAAAAGGTGTCAAAAAAATGAGGAGCATGAAACGGTCTGAAAAATAGGTGGAGCATGAAAGGTGATGAAAAACATGAAGAGCCTGAAAAAGTGTGAAATACATGAAGAGCTTCAAAGGTGTTAAAATTTGAGGAGCATGATACGGTCTGAAATATAGGAGCAGCATGAAGCGGTGTTGAAAAACATGAAGAGTCTGAAAAGGTGTGAAAAATATGAAGAGCTTCAAAAAGTGTCAAAAATATGAGGAGCATGAAACGGTCTGAAAAATAGGAGGAGCATGAAGAGGTGTTCAAAAACATGAAGAGCCTGAAAAGGTGTGAAACATATGAAGAGTTTCAAAATTTGTCAAAAATATGAGGAGCATGAAACGGTCTGAAAAATAGAGGGAACATGAAGCGGTGTTGAAATACTTGAAGAGCCTGAAAAGGTGTGAAAAATATGAAGAGCCTGAAAAGAGTGAAATATATGAAGAGCTTCAAAAGGTGTGAAAAATATGAGGAGCATGAAACGGTCTGAAAAAAAGGAGGAGCATCAATTGGTGTTGAAGAACATGAAGATCCTGAAAAGTTGTGAAAAATATGAAGAGCTTCAAAAGGTGTCAAATTTATGAGGAGCATGAAACGGTCTGAAAAATAGGAGGAGCAAGAAGCGGTGTTGAAAAACCTGAAGAGACTGAAACGGTGTGAAATATATGAAGAGCTTCAAAAGGTGTCAAAAATATGAGGAGCATGAAACGATCTGAAAAATCGGAGAAGCATGAAGCGGTGTTCAAAAACAAGAATTGCCTGAAAAGGTGTGAAAAATATGAAGAGATTCAAAAGGTGTCTAATATTTGAGGAGCATGAAACGGTCTGAAAAATAGGAGGATCATGAAGCGGTGTTGAAAAACATGAAGAGCCTGAAAAGGTGTGAAATATATGAAGAGCTTAAAAAGTTGTGAAATATATAAGGAACCTGAAACGCTCTGAAAAACAAGAGGAGAATGAAGCGGTGTTGAAAAATATGAAGAGCCTGAAAAGTTGTGAAATATATGAAGAGTTTAAAAAGGCGGGAAATATATGAGGAACCTGAAACGCTCTTAGAAAAAGGAGGAGAATGAATCGGTGTTGAAAAATATGAAGAGCCTGAAAAGGTGAGAAATATATGACGAGCTTAAAAAGGCGTGAAATATATGAGGAACCTGAAACGCTCTGAGAAACAGGAGGAAAATGAAGCGGTGTTGCAGAATATGAAGAGCCTGAAAATGTGTTAACAATATTAGGAGCCTGAAACGGTCTGAAAAATAGGAGGCGCATGAAGCGGTGTTGAAAAACTTGAAAAGCCTGAAAAGGTGTGAAAAACATGAAGAGCTTCAAAAAGTGTCAAACATATGAGGAGCATGAAACGGTCTGAAAAATAGGAGGAGCATGAAACGGTGTTGAAAAACATGAAGAGCCTGAAAAGAGTGAAATATATGAAGAGCTTCAAAAGGTGTCAAAAATATGAGGAACATGAAACGTTCTTAAAAATAGGTGGAGCATGAAGCGGGGTTGAAAAACATGAAGAGCGTGAAAAGTTTTGTAATATATGAAGAGCTTCAAAAGATGTGAAAAATATGAGGAGAATGATACGGGCTGAAAAAAAGGAGGAGCATGAAGCGGTGTTGAAAAACATGAACAGCCTGAAAAGTTGTGAAAAACATGAAGAGCTTCAAAAGGTGTCAAAAATATGAGGAGCATGAAACGGCCTGAAAAATAGGAGGAGCATGAAGCGGTGTTCGAAAATATGAAGAGCCTGAAAGAGTGGGAAAAATATGAGGGGCATGATACGGTCTGAAAAATAGGTGGAGCATGAAGCGATGTTCAAAAACATGAAGAGCCTGACAGGTGTGAAAAATATGAAGAGATTCAAAGAGTGTGAAAAATATGAGGAGCATGAAACGGTCTGAAAATAATGAGAAGCATGAAGCGGTGTTCAAAAACATGAAGAGCATGAAAAGGTCTGAAAAACATGAAGAGCTTAAAAAGGTGTCAAAAATATGAGGTGTATGAAACCGTCTTAAAAATAGAAGGAGCATGAAACGGTGTTCAAAAATATGAAGAGCTTGAAAAGGTGTGAAAAATATGAAGAGCTTCAAACGGTGCCAAAAATATGAGAAGCATGAAACGGTCTGAAAAATAGGAGGAGCAAGAAGCGGTGTTGAAAAACATGAAGAGTCTGAAAAGGCGTGAAAAATATAAACAGTTTCAAAATGTTTCAAAAATATGAGGAGCATGAAACAGTCTGAAAAATAGGAGGTGCATGAAGCGGTGTTGAAAAACATGAAGAGCCTGAAAAGGTGTTAAATATATTAAGAACTACAAAATGTATCAAATATATGAGGAGCAGAAACGGTCTCAAAAATAGGAGGAGCATGAAGCGGTGTTGAAAAACATGAAGAGTCTGAAAAGGTGTGAAAAATATGAAGAGCTTCAAAAAGTGTCAAAAATATGAGGAGCATGAAACAGTCTGAAAAATAGGAGGTGCATGAAGCGGTGTTGAAAAACATGAAGAGCCTGAAAAGGTGTGAAATATATGAAGAGCTTAAAAAGGCGTGAAATATATGAGGAACCTGAAACGCTCTGAAAAACAGGAGGAGAATGAAGCGGTGTTGAAAAATATGAAGAGCCTGAAAAGGTGTGAAAAATATGAAGAGCCTGAAAAGAGTGAAATATATGAAGAGCTCCAAAAGGTGTCAAAAATATGAGGAGCATGAAACGATCTGAAAAATAGGTGGGTCATGAAGCGGTGTTGAAAAACTTGAAGAGCCTGAAAAGGTGTTAAAAATATTAGGAGCATGAAACGGTCTGAAAAATAGGTGGAGCATGAAGCGGTGCTGAAAAACATGACGAGACTGAAAAAGTTTGAAATATATGAAGAGCTTCAAAAGGTGTTAAAATTTGAGGAGCATGATACGGTCTGAAAGATAGGAGGAGCATGAGGCGGTGTTGAAAAACATGAAGAGCCTGAAAAGGTGTTAAAAATATTAGGAGCATGAAACAGTCTGAAAAACAGGTGGAGCATGAAGTGGTGTTGAAAACTTGAAGAGCCTGAAAAGGTGTTAATAATATTAGGAGCCTGAAACAGTCTGAAAAATAGGCGCATGAAGCGGTGTTGAAAAACTTGAAAAGCCTGAAAAGGTGTGAAAAACATGAAGAACTTCAAAAAGTATCAAAAATATGAGGAGCATGAAACGGTCTGAAAAATAGGAGGAGCATGAAACGGTATTGAAAAACATGAAGAGCCTGAAAAGAGTGAAATATATGAAGAGCTTCAAAAGGTGTCAAAAATATGAGGAACATGAAACGGTCTGAAAAATAGGAGGAGCATGAAGCGGGGTTGAAAATCATGAAGAGCCTGAAAAGTTGTGTAATATATGAAGAGCTTCAAAAGATGTGAAAAATATGAGGAGAATGATATGGGCTGAAAAGAAGGAGGAGCATGAAGCGGTGTTGAAAAACATGAACAGCCTGAAAAGGTGTGAAAAACATGAGGAGCTTCAAAAGGTGTCAAAAATATGAGGAGCATGAAACGGCCAGAAAAATAGGAGGAGCATGAAGCGGTGTTCAGAAATATGAAGCGCCTGAAAAGGTGGGAAAAATAAGAGGAGCATGATACGGTCTGAAAAATTGGTGGAGCATGAAGCGGTGTTCACATAAAGAGCCTGAAAAGGTGTGAAAAATATGAAGAGCTTAAAAAAGTGTCAAAAATATGAGGAGCATAAAACGGATTGAAAAACATGAAGAGCCTGAAAAGAGTGAAATAAATGAAGAGCTTCAAAAGGTGTCAAATATATGAGGAGCATTAAACGGTCTGAAAAATAGGTGGAGCATGAAGCGGTGATGAAAAACAAGAAGAGCCTGAAAAAGTGTGAAATACATGAAGAGCTTCAAAGGTGTTAAAATTTGAGGAGCATGATACGGTCTGAAAAATAGGAGGAGCATGAAGCGGTGTTGAAAAACATGAAGAGCCTGAAAAGGTGTGAAAAACATGAAGAGTCTGAAAAGGTGTGAAATATATGAAGAGCTTCAAAAGGTTTGAAAAATATGAGGAGCATGATACGGTCTGAAAAATAGGAGGAGCAAGAAGCAGTGTTGAAAAACATGAAGAGCCTGAAAAGGTTTGAAAAACATCAAGAGTCAGAAAAGGTGTGAAATATATGAATAGCTTCAAAAGGTGTCAAAAATGTTAGGAGCATGAAGTGGTGTTGAAAAACATGAAGAGCCTGAAAAGGTGTGAAAAATATGAAGAGCTTCAAAACGTATCAAAAATATGAGGAGCATGAAACGGTCTGAAAAATAGGAGGAGCAAGAAGCGGTGTTGAAAAACATGAAGAGTCTGAAAAGGCGTGAAAAATATAAAGAGTTTCAAAATGTTTCAAAAATATGAGGAGCATGAAACAGTCTGAAAAACAGGAGGTGCATGAAGCGGTGTTGAAAAACATGAAGAGCCTGAAAAGGTGTTAAATATATTAAGAACTTCAAAATGTTTCAAATATATGAGGAGCAGAAACGGTCTCAAAAATAGGAGGAGCATGAAGCGGTGTTGAAAAACATGAAGAGTCTGAAAAGGTGTGAAAAATATGAAGAGCTTCAAAAAGTGTCAAAAATATGAGGAGCATGAAACAGTCTGAAAATTAGGAGGTGCATGAAGCGGTGTTGAAAAACATGAAGAGCCTGAAAAGGTGTGAAATATATGAAGAGCTTAAAAAGGCGTGAAATATATGAGGAACCTGAAACGCTCTGAAAAACAGGAGGAGAATGAAGCAGGTGTTGAAAAATATGAAGAGCCTGAAAAGGTGTGAAAAATATGAAGAGCCTGAAAAGAGTGAAATATATGAAGAGCTCCAAAAGGTGTCAAAAATATGAGGAGCATGAAACGATCTGAAAAATAGGTGGGTCATGAAGCGGTGTTGAAAAACTTGAAGAGCCTGAAAAGGTGTTAAAAATATTAGGAGCATGAAACGGTCTGAAAAATAGGTGGAGCATGAAGCGGTGCTGAAAAACATGACGAGACTGAAAAAGTTTGAAATATATGAAGAGCTTCAAAAGGTATTAAAATTTGAGGAGCATGATACGGTCTGAAAGATAGGAGGAGCATGAAGCGGTGTTGAAAAACATGAAGAGCCTGAAAAGGTGTTAATAATATTAGGAGCCTGAAACAGTCTGAAAAATAGGAGGCGCATGAAGTGGTGTTGAAAAACATGAAGAGCCTGAAAAGAGTGAAATATATGAAGAGCTTCAAAAGGTGTCAAAAATATGAGGAACATGAAACGGTCTGAAAAATAGGAGGAGCATGAATCGGGGTTGAAAATCATGAAGAGCCTGAAAAGTTGTGTAATATATGAAGAGCTTCAAAAGATGTGAAAAATATGAGGAGAATGATACGGGCTGAAAAGAAGGAGGAGCATGAAGCGGTGTTGAAAAACATGAACAGCCTGAAAAGGTGTGAAAAACATGAAGAGCTTCAAAAGGTGTCAAAAATATGAGGAGCATGAAACGGCCAGAAAAATAGGAGGAGCATGAAGCAGTGTTCAGAAATATGAAGTGCCTGAAAAGGTGGGAAAAATAAGAGGAGCATGATACGGCCTGAAAAATAGGTGGAGCATGAAGCGGTGTTCACATGAAGAGCCTGAAAAGGTGTGAAAAATATGAAGAGCTTAAAAAAGTGTCAAAAACATGAGGAGCATAAAACGGTGTTGAAAAACATGAAGAGCCTGAAAAGAGTGAAATAAATGAAGAGCTTCAAAAGGTGTCAAATATATGAGGAGCATTAAACGGTCTGAAAAATAGGTGGAGCATGAAGCGGTGATGAAAAACATGAAGAGCCTGAAAAAGTGTGAAATACATGAAGAGCTTCAAAGGTGTTAAAATTTGAGGAGCATGATACGGTCTGAAAAATAGGAGGAGCATGAAGCGGTGTTGAAAAACATGAAGAGCCTGAAAAGGTGTGAAAAACATGAAGAGTCTGAAAAGGTGTGAAATATATGAAGAGCTTCAAAAGGTTTGAAAAATATGAGGAGCATGATACGGTCTGAAAAATAGGAGGAGCAAGAAGCAGTGTTGAAAAACATGAAGAGCCTGAAAAGGTTTGAAAAACATCAAGAGTCTGAAAAGGTGTGAAATATATGAATAGCTTCAAAAGGTGTCAAAAATGTTAGGAGCATGAAGTGGTGTTGAAAAACATGAAAAGCCTGAAAAGGTGTGAAAAATATGAAGAGCTTCAAAACGTATCAAAAATATGAGGAGCATGAAGCGCTGTATAAAAATATGAAGAGCCTGAAAAAGGGTGAAAAATATGAAGACCTTCAAAAGGTGTCAAATATAGGAGGAGCATGAAACAGTGTTCAAAAACAAGAAGAGCCTGAAAAGGTGTGAAAAATAAGAAGAGCTTCAAAAGGTGTCAAAAATATGAGGAGCATGAAATGGTCTGAAAAATTGGAGGAGCATGAAGCAGTGTTGAAAAACATGAAGAGCCTGAAAAGAGTGAAATATATGAAGAGCTTCAAAAGGTGTCAAAAATAGGAGGAGCATGAAACGGTCTGAAAAATAGGCGGAGCAAGAAGCGGTGTTGAAAAACATGAAGAGACTGAAAAGGTGTGAAGTATGTGAAGAGCTTAAAAAGGCGTGAAATATATGAGGAACCTGAAACGCTCTGAAAAACAGGAGGAGAATGAAGCGGTGTTGAAAAATATGAAGAGCCTGAAAAGTTGTGAAATATATGAAGAGCTTCAAAAGGTGTCAAAAATTTTAGGAGCATGAAACGGTCTGAAAAATTGGAGGAGCATGAAGCGGTGTTGAAAAATATGAAGAACCAGAAAAGGTGTGAAATATATGACGAGCTTAAAAAGGCGTGAAATATATGAGGAACCTGAAACGCTCTGAGAAACAGGAGGAGAATGACGCGGTGTTGAAAAATATGAAGAGCCTGAAAAGGTGTTGACAATATTAGGAGCCTGAAACAGTCTGAAAAATAGGAGGCGCATGAAGCGGTGTTGAAAAACTTGAAAAGCCTGAAAAGGTGTGAAAAACATGAAGAGCTTCAAAAAGTGTCAAAAGTATGAGGAGCATGAAACGGTCTGAAAAATAGGAGGAGCATGAAACGGTGTTGAAAAACATGAAGAGCCTGAAAAGAGTGAAATATATGAAGAGCTTCAAAAGGTGTCAAAAATATGAGGAACATGAAACGGTCTGAAAAATAGGAGGAGCATGAAGCGTGGTTGAAAAACATGAAGAGCCTGAAAAGTTGTGTAATATATGAAGAGCTTCAAAAGATGTGAAAAATATGAGGAGAATGATACGGGCTGAAAAAAAGGAGGAGCATGAAGCGGTGTTGAAAAACATGAACAGCCTGAAAAGGTGTGAAAAACATGAAGAGCTTCAAAAGGTGTCAAAAATATGAGGAGCATGAAACGGCCTGAAAAATAGGAGGAGCATGAAGCGGTGTTGCAAAGATGAAGAGCATTAAAAGGTGTGAAAATAATGAAGAGTTTCAAAAGGTGTCAAAAATATGAGGAGAATGAAAAGGTCTCAAAAACAGGAGGAGTATGAATCGGTGTTGAAAAACATGAAGAGCATGAAAAGGTGTGCACAATATGGAGAGCTTCAAAATGTGTTAAAAATATGTGGAGCAGTAAACGGTCTGAAAAATAGGAGGAGCATAAAGCGGTGTTGAAAAACATGAAGCGCCTGAAATTGTGTGAAAAATATGAAAAGCTTCAAAAGGTGTCAAATATATGAAGAGCATGAAACCTTCTGAAAAATTGGAGGAGCATGAAGCTGTGTTGAAAAACATGAAGTGCCTGAAAAGTTGTGAAAAATATGAAGAGCTTCAAAAGGTGTCAAAAATATGAGGAGCATGAAACTGCCTGAAAAATAGGAGGAGCATGAAGCGGTGTTGCAAAGATGAAGAGCATTAAAAGGTGTGAAAATAATGAAGAGTTTCAAAAGGTGTCAAAAATATGAGGAGAATGAAAAGGTCTCAAAAATAGGAGGAGTATGAATCGGTGTTGAAAAACATGAAGAGCATGAAAAAGTGTGCACAATATGGAGAGCTTCAAAATGTGTTAAAAATATGTGGAGCAGTAAACGGTCTGAAAAATAGGAGGAGCATAAAGCGGTGTTGAAAAACATGAAGCGCCTGAAATTGTGTGAAAAATATGAAAAGCTTCAAAAGATGTCAAATATATGAAGAGCATGAAACGGTCTGAAAAATAGGAGGAGCATGAAGCTGTGTTGAAAAACATGAACAGCCTGAAAAGGTGTGAAAAACATGAAGAGCTTCAAAAGGTGTCAAAAATATGAGGAGCATGAAACGGTCTGAAAAATAGGAGGAGCATGAAGCTGTGTTGAAAAACATGAACAGCCTGAAAAGGTGTGAAAAACATGAAGAGCTTCAAAAGGTGTCAAAAATATGAGGAGCATGAAACGGTCTGAAAAATAGGAGGAGCATGAAGCTGTGTTGAAAAACATGAAGAGCCTGAAAAGGTGTGAAATATATGAAGAGCTTCAAAAGGGGTGAAAAATATGTGGAGCATGAAACGTTCTGAAAAATAGGAGGAGCATGAAGTGGTGTTGAAAAATATGAAGACGCTGAAAAGGTGTGAAAAATATGAAGAGCTTCCAAAGGTGTCAAAAATATGAGGAGCATGAAACGGTCCGAACAATAAGAAGGGCATGAAGTGGTGTTCAAATCATGAAGAACCTGAAAATGTGTGAAAATTATGAAGAGATTCAAAAGGTATCAAATATTTGAGGAGCATGAAACGGTCTGAAAAATAGGAGGAGCATGAAGCGGTGTTGAAAAGCATGAAGAGCCAATAAAGGTGTGAAATATATGAAGAGCTTCAAAAGGTGTCAAAAATATGAGGAGCTTGAAACGGTCTGAAAAATCAGAGGAATATGAAGCGGTATTGAAAAACATGAAAAGCCTGAAAAAGTGTGAAAAATATTAGGAGCATGAAACGGTCTGAAAAAGAGGTGGAGCATGAAGCACTGTTGAAAAACATGAAGAGATTGAAAAGGTGTGAAATATATGAAGAGCTTCAAAAGGTGTCAAAAAATTTAGGAGCATGAAACGCTCTGAAACATAGGAGGAGCATGAAGCGGTGTTGAAAAGCATGAAGAGCCTGAAACGGTGTGAAATATATGAAGAGCTGCAAAAGCTGTCAAAAATATGAGGAGCATGAAACGGTCTGAAAATTGGAGGAGCATGAAGCGGTCTTGAAAGACATGAAGACCCTGAAAAGATGTGAAAAATATGAATAGCTTCAAAATGTGTCAAAAATATGAGGAGCATGAAACAGTCTGAAAACAAGGAGGAGCATGAAGCAGTGTTGAAAAACATGAGACCTGAAAATGTGTGAAATATATGAAGAGCTTCAAAAGGTGTCAAAAATTTTAGGAGCATAAAAAGGTCTGAAAAATTGGAGGAGCATGAAGCGGTGTTGAAAAAGATGAAGAGCCTGAAAAGGTGTGAAAAATATGAGGAGCATGATACGGTCTGAAAAATAGGTGGAGCATGAAGCGGTGTTGAAAAACTTGAAGAGACTGAAAAGGTGTGAAAAATATGAGGAGCATGAAACGGTCTGAAAAACTGGAGGAGCATGAACTGGTGCTGAAAAACAAGAAGAGCCTGAAAAGGTGTGAAAAATATGAAGAGCTTCAAAAGGTGTGAAAATATGAGGAGCATGAAACGGTCTGAAAAATGGGAGGAGCATTAAGCTTTGTTGAAAAACATGAAGAGCCTGAAAAGATGTGAAAAATATGAAGAGCTTCAAAAGGTGTGAAAAATATGCAGAGTATGAAACGGTCTGAAATATAGATGGAGCATGAAGCGGTGTTGGAAAATATGAAGACCCTGAAAAAGTGTGAAATATATGAAGAGCTTCAAAAGGTGTGAAAAATATGAGGAGCATGAAACGGTCTGAAAAATATGAAGAGCTTCAAAAGGTGTCAAAATTATGAGGAGCATGAAACGGTCTGAAAAGTAGGAGGAGCAAGAAGTGGTGTTGAAAAACCTGAAGAACCTGAAACGGTGTGAAATATATGAAGAGCTTCAAAAGGTGTCAAATATATGAGGAGCATGAAACGGTCTGAAAAATAGGAGGAGCATGAAGCGATGTTCAATAACATGAAGAGCCTGAAAAGGTGTGAAAAATATGAAGAGATACAAAAGCTGTCAAATATTTGAGGAGCATTAAACGGTCTGAAAAATAGGAAGAACATGAAGCGGTGTTGAAAAACATGAAGAGCCTGAAAAGGTGTGAAATATATGAAGAGCTTCAAAAGGCGTGAAAAATATGAGGAACATGAAACGCTCTGATAAATAGGAGGAGCATGAAGCGGTGTTGAAAAACATGAAGAGCCTGAAAAGGTGTGAAATATATGAAGAGCTTAAAAAAGGTGTCAAAATTATGAGGAGCATGAAACAGTCTGAAAAACAGGAGGAGCATGAAACGGTGTTCAAAAACATGAAGAGCCTGAAAAGGTGTCAAAAATATGAAGAGCTTCAAAAGGTGTGAAAAATATGAGGAGCATGAAACGGTCTGAAAAATAGGAGGAGCATGAAGCTTTGTTGAAAAACATGAAGAGCCTGAAAATGTGTGAAAAATATGAAGAGCTTCAAAAGGTGTCAACAATTTGAGGAGCATGAAACGGTCTGAAAAATAGGAGGAATATGAAGCGGTGTTGAAAAACATGAAGAGCCTGAAAAGCTGTGACAAATATAAAGACTTTCAAAAGGTGTCAAGAATATGAGGAGCATGAAACGGTCTGAAAAATAGGAGGAGCATGAAACTGTGATGAAAAATATGAAGAGCCTGAAAAGGTGTGAAATACATGAATAGGTTCAGAACGTGTCAAAAATATGAGGAGCATGAAACGGTCTGAAAAATAGGAGGAGCATGAAAAGGTGTTCAAAAACATGAAGAGCCTGAAAATGTGTGAAAATTATGAAGAGCTTCAAAAGGTGTCAAAAATATGAGGAGCATGAAGTGGTGTTCAAAAACATGAAGAGCTTGAATAGGTGTGAAATATACGAAGAGCTTCAAAAGGTGTGAAAAATAGGAGGAGCATGAAGCGGTGTTCAAAAACATGAAGAGCCTGTCAGGTGTGAAAAATATGAAGAGCTTCAAAGAGTATGAAAAATATGAGGAGCATGAAACCGTCTGAAAAAAAGGAGAAGCATGAAGCGGTGCTCAAAAACATGAAGAGCCCTAAAAGGTGTGAAAAACATGAAGAGCTTCAAAAGGTGTCAAAAACATGAGGTGTATGAAACGGTCTTAAAAAAAAAAGGAGCATGAAACGGTGTTCAAAAATATGAAGAGCCCGAAAAGTGTGATAAATATGAAGAGCTTCAAAAGGTGTCAAAAATATGAGGAGCATGAAACGGTATGAAAAATAGGAGGAGCAAGAAGCGGTGTTGAAAAACATGAAGAGTCTGGAAAGGTGTGAAAAATATAAAGAGTTTCAAAATGTTTCAAAAATATGAGGAGCATGAAACAGTCTGAAAAATAGGAGGTGCATGAAGCGGTGTTCAAAAACATGAAGAGCCTGAAAAGGTGTTAAATATATTAAGAGCTTCAAAATGTATCAAATATATGAGGAGCAGAAACGGTCTCAAAAATAGGAGGAGCATGAAGCGGTGTTGAAAAACATGAAGAGTCTGGAAAGGTGTGAAAAATATGAAGAGCTTCAAAAAGTGTCAAAAATATGAGAGCATGAAACGGTCTGAAAAATAGGAGGAGCATGAAGCGGTGTTGAAAAACATGAAGAGACTCAAAAGGTGTGAAATATATGAAGAGCTTAAAAAGGCGTGAAATATATGAGGAAACTGAAACGCTCTGAAAAACAGGAGGAGAATGAAGCGGTGTTGAAAAATATGAAGAGCCTGATAAGAGTGAAATATATGAAGAGCTTCAAAAGGGGCCAAAAATATGAGGAGCATGAAACGGTCTGAAAAATAGGAGGAGCATGAAGCAGTGTTCAATAACATGAAGAGCCTGAAAAGGTGTGAAAAATATGAAGAGATACAAAAGCTGTCAAATATTTGAGGAGCATTAAACGGTCTGAAAAATAGGAAGAACATGAAGCGTTGTTGAAAAACATGAAGAGCCTGAAAAGGTGTGAAATATATGAAGAGCTTCAAAAGGCGTGAAAAATATGAGGAACATGAAACGCTCTGATAAATAGGAGGAGCATGAAGCGGTGTTGAAAAACATGAAGAGCCTGAAAAGGTGTGAAATATATGAAGAGCTTAAAAAAGGTGTCAAAATTATGAGGAGCATGAAACAGTCTGAAAAACAGGAGGAGCATGAAACAGTGTTCAAAAATATGAAGAGCCTGAAAAGGTGTGAAAAATATGAAGAGCTTCAAAAGGTGTGAAAAATATGAGGAGCATGAAACGGTCTGAAAAATAGGAGGAGCATGAAGCTTTGTTGAAAAACATGAAGAGCCTGAAAATGTGTGAAAAATATGAAGAGCTTCAAAAGGTGTCAACAATTTGAGGAGCATGAAACGGTCTGAAAAATAGGAGGAATATGAAGCGGTGTTGAAAAACATGAAGAGCCTGAAAAGGTGTGACAAATATAAAGACTTTCAAAAGGTGTCAAGAATATGAGGAGCATGAAACGGTCTGAAAAATAGGAGGAGCATGAAGTGGTGACAAAAATTTGAAGAGCCTGAAAAGGTATGAAAAATAAGAAGAGCCTCAAAACGTGTCAAAAAAATGAGGAGCATGAAACGGTCTGAAAAATAGGAGCAGCATGAAATGATGTTCAAAAACATGAAGATCCTGAAAAGGTGTGAAAAATATGAAGAGCTTCAAAAGGTGTGAAATACATGAGGAGCATGAAACGGTCTGAAAAATCGGAGGAGCATGAAGCTGTGCTCAAACACATGAAGAGCCTGAAAAGGTGTGAAAAATATGAAGAGCTTCAAAAGCTGTCAAAAATATGAGGAGCATGAAACGGTCTGAAAAATCGGAGGAGCATGAAGTGGTGTTGAAAAACATGAAGAGCCTGAAAAGGTGTGAAAAATATGAAGAGCTTCAAAATGTGTCAAAAATATGAGGAGCATGAAACACTCTCAAAAATAGGAGGAGCATCAAGCGGTGTTCAAAATCCTGGAGAGCCTGAAAACGTGTGAAAAATATGAAGAGCTTCAAAAGGTGTCAATAATAGGAGGTTCATGAAGCAGTGAAAAATAGGAGGAGCATGAAACGGTCTGAAAAATAGAAGGAGCATGAAGCGGTGTTGAAAAACATGAAGAGCCTGAGAAGGTTTGACAAATATGAAGAGCTTCAATAGGTGTCATAAATATGAGAAGCATGAAACGGTCTCAGAAATAGGAGGAGCATGAAGCGGTGTTCAAAAACATGGAGAGCCTGAAAAGGTATGAAAAATATGAAGAGCTTCAAAAAGTTTCAAAAATATGAGGAGCATGAAACGGTCTGAAAAATAGGAGGAGCATGAAACGGTGTTCAAAAACATGAAGAGCCTGGAAAGGTGTGAAGAATATGAAGAGCCTCAAAATGTGTCAAAAATATGCGGAGCATGAAACGGTCTGAAAAATAGGAGCAGCATGAAATGGTGTTCAAAAACTTGAAGAGCCTGAAAAGGTGTGAAAAATATGAAGAGCTTCAAAAGGTGTCAAAAATATGAGGAGCACGAAACGGTCTGAAAAATATGAGGAGCATGAAATTGTGTTCAAAACCCTGAAGAGCCTGAAAAGGTGTGAAAAATATGAAGAGCTTCAAAAGGTGTGAAATACACGAGGATCATGAAACGGTCTGAAAAATAGGAGGAGCATGAAACTGTGTTGAAAAATATGAAGAGCCTGAAAAGGTGTGAAATGTATGTATAGGTTCAGAACGTGTCAAAAATATGAGGAGCATGAAACCGTCTGAAAAATAGGAGAAGATTGAAGCGGTGTTGAAAAACATGAAGAGTCTGAAAAGTTGTGAACAATATGAAGAGCTTCAAAGGTGTCAAAAATATGAGGAGGATGAAATGGTGTTCAAAAAAATGAAGAGCCTGAAAAGGTGTGAAAAGTATGAACAGCTTAAAAAGGTGTAAAAATATGAGGAGCTTGAAAAGGGTTCAAAAACATGAAGAGCATGAAAATGTATGAAAAATATGAAGAGTTTCAAATGGTGTCAAAAATATGAGAGCATGAAACCGTCTGAAAAATAGGAGGAGCATGAAATGGTGTTCAAAAACATGAAGAGACTGAAAACCTGTGAAAAATATAAAGAGCTTCAGAAGGTGTGGAAAATATGAGGAGCATGAAACGGTCTGAAAAATAGGAGGAGCATGAAACTGTGATGAAAAATATGAAGAGCCTGAAAAGGTGTGAAATACATGAATAGGTTCAGAACGTGTCAAAAATATGAGGAGCATGAAACGGTCTGAAAAATAGGAGGAGCATGAAAAGGTGTTCAAAAACATGAAGAGCCTGAAAATGTGTGAAAATTATGAAGAGCTTCAAAAGGTGTCAAAAATATGAGGAGCATGAAGTGGTGTTCAAAAACATGAAGAGCTTGAATAGTTGTGAAATATACGAAGAGCTTCAAAAGGTGTGAAAAATAGGAGGAGCATGAAGCGGTGTTCAAAAACATGAAGAGCCTGACAGGTGTGAAAAATATGAAGAGCTTCATAGGGTATGAAAAATATGAGGAGCATGAAACGGTCTGAAAAAAGGAGAAGCATGAAGCGGTGCTCAAAAACATGAAGAGCCCTAAAAGGTGTGAAAAACAAGAAGAGCTTCAAAAGGTGTCAAAAACATGAGGTGTATGAAACGGTCTTAAAAAAAAAAGGAGCATGAAACGGTGTTCAAAAATATGAAGAGCCCGAAAAGTGTGATAAATAAGAAGAGCTTCAAAAGGTGTCAAAAATATGAGGAGCATGAAACGGTCTGAAAAATAGGAGGAGCAAGAAGCGGTGTTGAAAAACATGAAGAGTCTGGAAAGGTGTGAAAAATATAAAGAGTCTCAAAATGTTTCAAAAATATGAGGAGCATGAAACAGTCTGAAAAATAGGAGGTGCATGAAGCGGTGTTCAAAAACATGAAGAGCCTGAAAAGGTGTTAAATATATTAAGAGCTTCAAAATGTATCAAATATATGAGGAGCAGAAACGGTCTCAAAAATAGGAGGAGCATGAAGCGGTGTTGAA
Organism: Dama dama; assembly: GCF_033118175.1. Lineage (NCBI taxonomy): Eukaryota > Metazoa > Chordata > Mammalia > Artiodactyla > Cervidae > Dama > Dama dama. Next base: position 1,314,282 of record NW_026870929.1, on the reverse strand, counting down.
AAACATGAAGAGTCTGGAAAGGTGTGAAAAATATGAAGAGCTTCAAAAAGTGTCAAAAATATGAGAGCATGAAACGGTCTGAAAAATAGGAGTAGCAATAAGAGGTGTTGAAAAATATGAAGAGCCTGAAAAGTTGTCAAAAATATGAAGAGCTTCTAAAGGGGTCAAAAGTAGAGGAGCTTAAAAAGGTGTCAAAAATGAGATGAGCATGAAATGGTGTAAAAATATGAGGAGCATGAAGCCGTTTTGAAAATCATGTAGAGTCTGAAAAGGTGTGAAAAATATGAAGAGCATCAAAAGGTGTCAAAAATATGAGGAGCATGAAACGGTCTGAAAAAGAGGAGGAGCATGAAGCAGTGTTGAAAAACATGAAGAGCCTGAAAAGGTGTGAAAAATATGAAGAGCTTCAAAAGGTGTAAAATACATGAGGAACATGAAACGGTCTGGATAATAGGATGAGCATGAAGTTGTGTTGAAAAACATGAAGAGACTGAAAAGGTGTGAAAAATATGAAGAGGTTCAAAAGGTGTGAAAAATATGACGAGTATGATACGGTCTGAAAAATAAGAGGAGCATGAAGCTCTGTTCAGAAACATGAAGAGCCTGAAGTTGTGAAAAATATGAAAAGCTTCAAAAAATATCAAAAATATGAGGAGCATTAAACGGTCTGAAAAATAGGAGCAGCATGAAACGGTGTTCAAAAACATGAAGATCCTGAAAAGGTGTGAAAAATATGAAGAGCTTCAAATGGTGTCAAAAATATGAGGAGCATGTAACGTTCTGAAAAATAGGAGTAGCATGAAGTGGTGTTGAATAAAATCAAGAGCCTGAAAAGGTGTGAAAAATATGAAGAACTTCAAAAGGGGTGAAATACATGAGGAGCATGAAACGGGCTGAAAAATAGGGGAAGCATGAAGTGGTGTGGAAAAACATGAAGAGCCTGAAAAGGTGTGAAAAATATGAAGAGCACAAAAGGTGTGAAAAATATGAGGAGCATGAAACGGCCTGAAAAATAGAAGCTGCATGAAACGGTGTGGAAAAACATGAAGAGCCTGAAAAGGTGTGAAAAATATGAAGAGCTTCAAATGGTGTCAAAAATATGAGGAGCATGTAACGTTCTGAAAAATAGGAGTAGCATGAAACGGTGATCAAAAACATGAGGAGCCTGAAAAGGTGTGATAAATATGAAGAGCTTCAAATGGTGTCAAAAATATGAGAAGCATGAAACGGTCTGAAAGATAGGAGGAGCATGAATCGGTGATCAGAAAAATGAAGAGCCTGAAAAGGTGAGAAAAATATGACGAGCTTCAAAAGGGGTGAAAAATATGAGGAGCATGATGCCGCCGAAAAAATAGGAGGAGCATGAAGCAGAGTTCAAAAACATGAAGAGCCTGAAAAAGTGTGAATAATATAAAAAGCTTCAAAAGGTGTCAAAAATGAGAAGAGCATGAAACGGTCTGAAAATTAGGAGGAGAATGAAGCGATGTTGAAAAATATGAAGAGACTGAAAAGGTGTGAGACATATGAAGAGCTTCAAAAGGTGTCAACAATATGAGGAGCATGAAAAGGTCTTAAAAATAGGAGGAGGATGAAGCGGTGTTCAAAAACATGAAGAGGATGAAAAGGTGTGAAAAATATGAAGAGCTTTAAAAGGTGTCAAAATATGAGGAGCATCAAACGGTCTAAAAATAGGAGGATTATGAAACGGTGTTCAAAAACATGAAGAGCCTGAAAAGATGTGAGAAATATGAAGAGATTCAAAAGGTGTGAAAATTATGAGGAGTCTGAAACGGTCTGAAAAATAGGAGGAGCATGAAGAGGTGTTCAAAAACATGAAGAGCCTGAAAAGCTGTGAAAAATATGCAAAGCTTCAAAAGGTGTCAAAACTGAGATGAGCATGTAACGGTCTGCAAAATAGGAGGAGCATGAAATGGTGTTCAAAAACATGAAGAGCCTGAAAAGGTGTGAAAAATATGAAGAGATTCAAAAGGTGTGGAATACATGAGGAGGATTAAACGGTCTGAAACATAGGAGGAGCATGAAGCGGTGTTGAAAAACATGAAGAGCCTTAAAAGGTGTGAAAAATATGAAGAGCTTCAAAATGTGTGAAATACATGAGGAGTATGAAACGGTCAGAAAAATAGCAGGAGCATGAAGCAGTGTTGAAAAACATGAAGAGTCTGAAAACGTGTGAAAAGTATGAAGAGCTTCAAAAATGTGAAAAATATGAAGAGCTTCAAAAGGTGTGAAAAATATGAAGAGCTTCAAAAGGTGTCAAAAAAGAGTTGAGCATGAAAAGTTCTGAAAAATACGAGGAGCACAAAGCGGTGTTGAAAATCATGAAGAGCCTGAAAAAGTATGAAAAATATGAAGAGCTTCATAAGGTGTGAAATATATGAAGAGCTTCAAAAGGTGTCAAAATGAGATGAGCATGAAACGATTTGAAAAAAAGGAGGATCATGAATTGGTGTTGAAAAAAATGAAGGGCCTGAAAAGGTGTGAAATATCTGAAGAGCTTCAAAAGGTGTCAAAAATATGAGGAGCATGAAACGGTCTGAAAAATTGGAGGATCATGAAGCGGTGTTCAAAAACATGAAGAGCCTGAAAAGGTTTGAAAAATACGAAGAGCTACAAAGGTGTGAAAAATATGAAGAGCTTCAAAAGCTGTCAAAAATGAGATGAGTATGAAACGGTCTGAAAAATAGGAGGAGCATGAAGTGGTGTTGAAAAACATGAAGAGCCTGAAAAGGTGTGAAATATATGAAGAGCTTCAAAAGGTGTCAAAAATATGAGGAGCATGAAACGATCTGCAAAATAAGAGGAACATGAAGCGGTGTTCACAAACATGAAGAGCCAGAAAAGGTGTGAAAAATATGAAGAGCTTCAAAAGGTATCAAAAATATGAGGAGCATATAACGGTCTGAAAAATAGAGGAGCATGAAGCCGTGTTCAAAAACATGAAGAGCCTGAAATGGTGTGAAAAACATGAAGAGCCTAAAAGGTGTGAAAAATATGAAAAGATTCAAAAGATGTCACAAATATGAGGAGCATGAAACGGTCTGAAAAATAGGAAGAGCATGAAGAGGTGTTCAAAAACATGAAGAGCCTGAAAACGTGTGAAATATATGAAGAGCTTCAAAAGGTGAGAAAAATAGGAGAAGCATGAAGCGGTGTTGAACAACATGAAGAGCCTGAAAACGTGTGAAAAACATGAAGAGCTTCAAAAGGTGTGAAAAATATGAACAGCTTCAAAAAGTGTCAAAAATGAGATGAGCATGAAGCGGTTTCAAAAATGGTGTAGCATGAACTGTTGTTGAAAAACATGAAGAGCCTGAAATCCTGTGAAAAATATGAAGAGCTTCAAAAGGTGTGAAGTACATGAGGAGCATTAAACGGTCTGAAAAATAGGAGTAGCATGAAGCGATGTTGAAAAACATGAAGAGCCTGAAAAGGAGTGAAAATTGACATGAGCATGAAACGGTCTGAAAAATAGGAAGAGCATGAAGAGGTGTTCGAAAACATGTACAGTCTGACAAGGTGTGAAAAATATGAAGAGCTTCAAAATGTGTCAAATATATGAGGAGCATGAAACGGTCTGAAAAATAGGAGGAGCATGAAGTGGTGTTGAAATACATGAAGAGCCTGAAAAGGTGTGAAAAATATGAAGAGCTTCAAAAGGTGTCAAAACTATGAAGAGTATGAAACGGTCTGAAAAATAGGAACAGCATGAAACGGTGTTCACAAACATGAAGAGCCTGAAAAGGTGTTAAAAATATGAAGAGCTTCAAAAGTTGTCAAAAATATGAGGAGCATGAAACGATCTGAAAAATAGGATGAGCATGAAGCGGTGTTCACAAACATGAAGAGCCAGAAAAGGTGTGAAAAATATGAAGAGCTTCAAAAGGTGTCAAAAATATGAGGAGCATATAACGGTCTGAAAAATAGGAAGAGCATGAAGCCGTGTTCAAAAACATGAAGAGCCTGAAATGGTGTGAAAATCATGAAGAGCCTAAAAGGTGTGAAAAATATGAAAAGCTTCAATAGATGTCTCAAATATGAGGAGCATGAAACGGTCTGAAAAATTGGAGGATCATGAAGCGGTGTTGAAAAACATGAAGAGCATAAAAAGCTGTGAAAAACATGAAGAGCTTCAAAAGGTGTCAAAAATATGGGAGCATGAAACGGTCTGAAAAATAGGAGGAGCATGAAGTGGTGTTGAAAACCATGAAGAGCCTGAAACGGTGAGAAAAATATGAAGAGCTTCAAAACGTGTCAAAAATATGAGAAGCATGAAACGGTCTGAAAAATAGGAGCTTCATGAAACGGTGTTCAAAAACCTGAAGAGCCAGAAAACGTGTGAAAAATATGAAGAGCCTCAAAATGTTTGAAAAATATGAAGAGCTTCAAAAGCTGTCAAAAATGAGATGAGCATGAAACGGTCTGAAAAATAGGAGGGGCATGAAGTTGTGTTGAAAAACATGAAGAGCCTGAAAAGGGGTGAAAAATATGAAGAGCTTCAAAAGGTGTCAAAAATATGTGGAGCATGAAACGGTCTGAAATATAGGAGGAGCATGAAACGGTGTTAAAAAAAATGAAGAGCCTGAAAAGGTGTGAAAAATATGAAGAGCTTCAAAATGTGTCAAAATATGACGAGCATGAAACGGTCTGAAAAATAGGAGGAGCATGAAACGGTGTTCAAAAACATGAAGAGCCTGAAAAGGTGTGAAATATATGAAGAGCCTCAAAACGTGTCAAAAATAAGAGAAGCATGAAACGTTCTGAAAAATAGGAGGAGCAGGAAACCGTGTTCAAAAGTATGAAGAGCCTGAAAAGGTTTGAAAAATTTGAAGTGCTTCAAAAGATGTGAAAATTAGGAGGAGCATGAAGCGGTGTTCCAAAACATGAAGAGCCTGAAAAGGTGTGAAAAATATGAACAGCTTCAAAAGGTGTCAAAAATGAGATGAGCATGAAACGGTCTGAAAAATTGGAGGAGCATGAAGTGGGGTTGAAAATCATGAAGAGCCTGAAAAGGTGTGTAAAATATGAAGAGCTTCAAAAGGAGTGAAAGACTTGAGGAGCATAAAACAGTCTGAATTATAGGAGGAGCATGAAACGGTGTTGAAAAACATGAAGAGCCTCAAAAGGTGTGAAAAATATGAAGAGCTCAAAAGGTGTCAAAAATATGAAGAGCTTCAAAAAGTGTGACAAATGAGATGAGCATGAAATGGTCTGAAAAAGGAGGAGCATGAAGTGGTGTTGAAAAACATGAAGAGCCTGAAAAGGTGTAAAATATATGAAGAGATTCAAAAGGTGTCAAAAATATGAGGAGCTTGAAATGGTCTGAAAAATTGGAGGATCAATAAGTGATGTTGAAAAACATGAAGAGCCTGAAAAGTTGTGAAAAATATGAAGAGCTTCAAAGGTGTCAAAAATGGGAGGAGCATGAAACGGTCTGAAAAATAGGAGGAGCATGAAATCGTGTTCAAAAACATGAAGAGCCTGAAAAGGTGTGAAAAATATGAAGAGCTTCAAAATGTGTGAAATACATGAGGAGCATGAAACGGTCTGAAAAGGAGGAGGAGCATGAAGCCGTGTTCAAAATCATGAAGAGCCTGAAAATGTGTGAAAAATATGAAGAGCTTCAAAAGGTGTGAAAATTATGAGGAGCATGAAACCGTCTGAAAAATAGGAGGAGCATGACACGGTGCTGAAAAACATGAAGAGCCTTAAAATGTGAGAAAAATATGACGAGCTTTAAAGGTGTGAAAAATATGAGGAGCATGAAACCGTGTGAAAAATAGGATGAGCATGAAGCGGTGTTGAAAAACAAGAAGAGCCTGAAAAAGTGTGAAAAATATGAAGATCTTCAAAAGGTGTCAAAAATATGAGGAGCATGAAATGATCTGAAAAATAGGAGGAACATGAAACGGTCTGAAAAAAAGGAGGAACATATAGCGGTGTTCAAAAACATGAAGAGTCTGAAAAGGTGTGAAATATATGAAGAACTTCAAAAGGTGTCAAAAATATGAGGACCATGAAACGGTCTGAAAAATAGGAGGAGTATGTAGCGATGTTGAAAAACATGAAGAGCCTGAAAAGAAGTGAAAAATATGAAGAGCTTCAACAGGTGTCAAAAATATGAGGAGAATGAAATGATCTGAAAAATAGGAGGAACATGAAACGGTCTGGAAAATAGGAGGATCATGAAGCCATGTTGAAAAACATGAAGAGCCTGAAAATGTGTGAAAAATATGAAGAGCTTCAAAAGGTGTCAAAACTATGAGGAGCATGAAACGGTCTGAAATATAGATGGAGTATGAAGCGGTGTTGAAAAACCTGAAGAGACTGAAAACGTGTGAAATATATGAAGAGCTTCAAAAGGTGTGAAAATATGAAGAGCTTCAAAAGGTGTCAAAAATATGAGGAGCATGAAACGGTCTGAAAAAATAGGAGGAGCATGAAGCAGTGTTGAAAAACAAGAAAAATCTGAAAAGGTGTGAATAATATGAAGAGCTTCAAAACGTGTCAAAAATATGAGGAGCATGAAACGGTCTGAAAAATAGGAAGAGCATGAAACGATGTTCAAAAACATGAAGAGCCTGAAAAGGTGTGAAAAATATGAAGAGCTCAAAAGGTGTGAAAAATATGTGGAGCATGAAACGGTCTGAAGAATAGGAGGAGGAATGTAGCGATGTTCAAAAACGTGAAGAGCATGAAAAGGTGTGAAAAATATGACGAGTTTCAAAAGGTGTCAAAAATATGAGGAGCAAGAAGTAGTGTTGAAAAACATGAAGAGCCTGAAAATGTTTGAAATATATGAAGCGCTTCAAAAGGTTTCAGAAGTGAGAGGAGCATGAAACTGTCTTAAAAATAGGAGGATAATGAAGCAGTGACGAAAAACGAGAAGAGCCTGAAAAGGTGTGTAAAATATGAAGAGCTTCAAAAGGTGTCAAAAATATGAGGAGCATGAAATGGTCTGAAAAATAGGAGGTGCATGAAACGATGTTCAAAGATATGAAGAGCCTGAAAAGGTGTGAAAAATATGAAGAGCTTCAAAAGGTGTGAAATATATGAAGAGCTTCAAAAGCTGTCAATAATGAGATGAGCATGAAACGGTCTGAAAAATAGGAGAAGCATGAGTGGTGTTGAAAACATGAAGATACTGAAAAAGTGTAAAATATATGAAGAGCTTCAAAAAGTGTGAAAAATATGAGGAGCTTCAAAATGTGTCAAAATTTGAGGAGCATGAAACGGTCTGAAAAAACGGAGGAGCATGAAGCGGTGTTGAATAATATGAAGAGCCTGAAAAGGTGTGAAAAATATGAAGAGCTTCAAAAGGTGTGAAAAATATGAGGAGTATGAAACGGACTGAAGAATAGGAGGAGGATTGTAGCGATGTTCAAAAACATGAAGAGCATGAAAAGGTGTGAAAAATATGAAGAGTTTCAAAAGGTGTGAAATACAAGAGAAGCAAGAAACAGCCTGAAAAATAGGAGGAGCATGAAGCGGTGTTGAAAAACATGATGAAACAGAAAAGGTGTGAAAAATATGAAGAGCTTCAAAATGTGTCAAAAATATGAGGAGCATGAAACTGTCTGAAAAATAGGAGGAACATGAAACGGTGTTCAAAAACATGAAGAGCCTGAAAAGGTGTGAAAAATATGAAGAGCTTCAAATGGTGTGAAATACATGAGGAGCTTGAAACTGTCTGAAAAATAGGAGGAGCATGAACGATGTTGAAAAACATGAAGAGCATGAAAAGCTGTGAAAAATATGAAGAGCTTCAAAAGGTGTCAAAATATGTGAGCATGAAACCGTCTGAAAAATAGGAGGACCATGAAGCGGTGTTGAAAAACATGAAGAGCCTGAAAAGGTGTGAAAAATATGAAGAGCTTCAAAAGGTGTCAAAAATATGAGGAGCATGAAACGGTCTGAAAAATAGGAGGAACATGAAACGATGTTCAAAAACATGAAGAGCCTGAAAAGGTGTGAAAAATATGAAGAGCTTCAAAAGGTGTGAAATACAAGAGGAACATGAAACGGTCTGAAAAATAGGAGGGGCATGAAGCGGTGTTGAAAAACATGAAGAGCCTGAAAAGGAGAGAAAAATATGAAGAGCTTCAAAAGGTGTCAAAAATATGAGGAGCATGAAACTGTGTGAAAAATAGGAGGAGCATGAAGTGTAGTTGAAAACCATGAAGAGCCTGAAAAGGTGTGAAAAATATGAAGAGCTTGAAAAGGTGTCAAAATATGAGGAGCATGAAACGGTCTGAAAAATAGGAGGAGCATGAAACTGTGTTCAAAAATATCAAGTGCCTGAAAAGTTGTGAAAAATATGAAGAGCTTCAAAAGGTGTGTAATATGTGAGGAGCATGAAACGATCTGAAAAATAGGAGGAGCATGAAGCGGTGTTCACAATCATGAAGAGCCAGAAAAGGTGTGAAAAATATGAAGAGCTTCAAAACGTGTCAAAAATATAAGGAACATGAAACGATCTGAAAAATAGGAGGAGCATGAAGCGGTGTTGAAAAACATGAAGAGCCTGAAAACGTGTGAAAAATATGAAGAGCTTCAAAAGGTGTGTAATATGTGAGGAGTATGAAACGGTCTGAAAAATAGGAGAAGCATGAAGCCATGTTGAAAAACATGAAGAGCCTGAAAAGGTGTTAAAAATATGAAGAGCTTCAAAAGTTGTCAAAAATATGAGGAGCATGAAACGATCTGAAAAATAGGAGGAGCATGAAGCCGTGTTCACAAACATGAAGAGCCAGAAAAGGTGTGAAAAATATGAAGAGCTTCAAAAGGTGGCAAAAATATGAGGAGCATGTAACGGTCTGAAAAATAGGAGGAGCATGAAGCCGTGTTCAAAAACATGAAGAGCCTGAAATGGTGTGAAAAACATGAAGAGCCTAAAAGGTGTGAAAAATATGAAAAGCTTCAAAAGATGTCACAAATATGAGGAGCATGAAACGGTCTGAAAAATTGGAGGATCATGAAGCGGTGTTCAGAAACATGAAGAGCCTGAAAAGGTTTGAAAAATACGAAGAGCTACAAAGGTGTGAAAAATATGAAGAGCTTCAAAAGCTGTCAAAAATGAGATGAGCATGAAACGGTCTGAAAAATAGGAGGAGCATGAAGTGGTGTTGAAAAACATGAAGAGCCTGAATAAGTGTGAAATATATGAAGAGATTCAAAAGTTGTGAAAAATATGAAGAGCTTCAAAAGGTGCGAAATACATGAGGAGCATGAAACGGTCTGAAAAATAGGAGGAGCATGAAGCAGTGTTGAAAAACATGAAGAGACTTAAAACGTGTGAAATATATGAAGAGCTTCAAAAAGTGTGAAAAATATGAAGAGCTTAAAATGGTGTCAAAAATGAGACGAGCATGAAAAGGTCTGAAAAATAGGTGGATCTTGATGTGGTGTTGAAAAACATGAAGAGCCTGAAAAGTTGCAAAAAATATGAAGACCTTCAAAAGGTGTCAAAAATATGAGGAGCATGAAACGGTTTGAAAAATAGGAGGAGCATGAAACGGTGTTCAAAAACATGAAGAGCCTGAAAAGCTGTGAAAAATATGAAGAGCTTCAAAAGGTGGCAAAAATATGAGGAGCATGAAACGGTCTGAAAAATAGGTGGAACATGAAACGGTGTTCGAAAACATGAAGAGCCTGAAAAGGTGTGAAAAATATGAAGAGCTTCAAAAGGTGTCAAAAATATGAGGAGCATGAAACGGTCTGAAAAATTGGAGGATCATGAAGCGGTGTTCAAAAACATGAAGAGCCTGAAAAGGTTTGAAAAATACGAAGAGCTACAAAGGTGTGAAAAATATGAAGAGCTTCAAAAGCTGTCAAAAATGAGATGAGTATGAAACGGTTTGAAAAATAGGAGGAGCATGAAGTGGTGTTGAAAAACATGAAGAGCCTGAAAAGGTGTGAAATATATGAAGAGCTTCAAAAGGTGTCAAAAATATGAGGAGCATGAAACGATCTGCAAAATAAGAGGAGCATGAAGCGGTGTTCACAAACATGAAGAGCCAGAAAAGGTGTGAAATATATGAAGAGCTTCAAAAGGTATCAAAAATATGAGGAGCATATAACGGTCTGAAAAATAGAGGAGCATGAAGCCGTGTTCAAAAACATGAAGAGCCTGAAATGGTGTGAAAAACATGAAGAGCCTAAAAGGTGTGAAAAATATGAAAAGCTTCAAAAGATGTCACAAATATGAGGAGCATGAAACGGTCTGAAAAATTGGAGGATCATGAAGCGGTGTTGAAAAACATGAAGAGCCTGAATAAGTGTGAAATTTATGAAGAGATTCAAAAGTTGTGAAAAATATGAAGAGCTTCAAAAGGTGGGAAATACATGAGGACCATGAAACGGTCTGAGCAATAGGAGGACCATGAAGCGGTTTTGAAAAACATGAAGAGACTTAAAACGTGTGAAATATATGAAGAGCTTCAAAAAGTGTTAAAAATATGAAGAGCTTCAAAAGCTGTCAAAAATATGAGGAGCATGAAACGGTCTGTAAAATAGGACTAACATGAAGTGGTGTTGAAAAACATGAAGAGCCTGAAAAAGTGTGAAATATATGAAGAGCTTCAAAAGGTATGAAAAATATTAGGAGCTTGAAAATAAGTCAAAAATATGAGGAATATGAAACGGTCTGAAAGATAGGAGGAGCATGAAACGGGTTTGAAAATCACGAAGAGCCTGAAAAGGTGTGAAAAATATGAAGAGCTTCAAAAGGTGTGAAATACATGAGGATCATGAAACTGTTTGAAAAATAGGAGGTGCATGAAGTGGTGTTCAAAATCATGAAGAGCCTGAAAACGTGTGAAAAATATGAAGAGCTTCAAAAATGTGAAAAATATGAAGAGCTTCAAAAGGTGTGAAATATATGAGGAGCTTCAAAAGGTGACAAAAAAATGAAGAGCATGAAACGGTCTGAAAATAGGAGGAGCATGAAACGGTGTTCAAAACATGAAGAGCCTTAAAAGGTGTGAAAAATATGAAGAACTTTAAAAGGTGTCAAGAATATGAGGAGCATGAAACGTTCTGAAAAATGGGAGGATCACGAAACGGTGTTGAAAAACATGAAGAGCCTGAAAAGGTGTGAAAAATATTAGTAGCCTCAAAACGTGTCAAAAATATGAGGAGTGTGAAACTTTGTGAAAAATAGCAGGAGCATGAAGCGGTGTTCAAAAACATGAAGAGCCTGAAAACGTGTGAAAAATTGAATAGCTTCAAAAATGTGAAAAATATGAAGAGCTTCAAAAGGTGTGAAATATATGAAGATCTTCAAAAGGTGTCAAAAATTAGATGAGCATGAAAAGGTCTGAAAAATAGGAGGAGCATGAAGTGGTGTTGAAAAACATGAAGAGCCTGAAAATGTGTGAAATATATGAAGAGATTCAAAAGGTGTGAAAACTATGAAGAGCTTCAAAAGGTGTCAAATATATGAGGAGCATGAAACGGTGTTCAAAAACATGAAGAGCCTGAAAAGGTGTTAAAAATATGAAGAGCTTCAAAAGGTGTGAAAAATATGAGGAGCATGAAACGGTCTGAAGACTAGGAGGAGGATTGTAGCGATGTTCAAAAACATGAACAGCATGAAAAGGTGTGAAAAATATGAAGAGCTTCAAATTGTGTCAAAAATATGAGGAGTATGAAACGGTCTGAAAAATAGGAGCAGCATGAAACGGTGTTCAAAAACATGAAGTGCCTGAAAAGGTGTGAAAAATATGAAGAGCTTCAAAAGGTGTCATAACTATGAGGAGTATGAAACGGTCTGAAAAATAGGAGCAGCATGAAACAGTGTTCAAAAACATGAAGAGCCTGAAAAGGTGTTAAAAATATGAAGAGCTTCAAAAGTTGTCAAAAATATGAGGAGCATGAAACGGTCTGAAAAATAGGAGGAGCATGAAGCGGTGTTCAACAACATGAAGAGCATGAAAAGGTTTGAAAAATACGAAGAGCTACAAAGGTGTGAAAAATATGAAGAGCTTCAAAAGCTGTCAAAAATGAGATGAGCATGAAACGGTCTGAAAAATAGGAGGAGCATGAAGTGGTGTTGAAAAACATGAAGAGCCTGAATAAGTGTGAAATATATGAAGAGATTCAAAAGTTGTGAAAAATATGAAGAGCTTCAAAAGGTGCGAAATACATGAGGAGGATGAAACGGTCTGAAAAATTGGAGGAGCATGAAGCGGTGTTGAAAAACATGAAGAGACTTAAAACGTGTGAAATATATGAAGAGCTTCAAAAAGTGTGAAAAATATGAAGAGCTTAAAATGGTGTCAAAAATGAGATGAGCATGAAACGGTCTGAAAAATAGGTGGATCTTGATGTGGTGTTGAAAAACATGAAGAGCCTGAAAAGTTGTGAAAAATATGAAGACCTTCAAAAGGTGTCAAAAATATGAGGAGCATGAAACGGTTTGAAAAGTAGGAGGAGCATGAAACGGTGTTCAAAAACATGAAGAGCCTGAAAAGCTGTGAAAAATAGAAGAGCTTCAAAAGGTGTCAAAAATATGAGGAGCATGAAACGGTCTGAAAAATAGGAGGAACATGAAACGGTGTTCAAAAACATGAAGAGCCTGAAAAGGTGTGAAAAATATGAAGAGCTTCAAAAGGTGTCAAAAATATGAGGAGCATGAAACGGTCTGAAAAATTGGAGGATCATGAAGCAGTGTTCAAAAACATGAAGAGCCTGAAAAGGTTTGAAAAATACGAAGAGCTACAAAGGTGTGAAAAATATGAAGAGCTTCAAAAGCTGTCAAAAATGAGATGAGCATGAAACGGTCTGAAAAATAGGAGGAGCATGAAGTGGTGTTGAAAAACATGAAGAGCCTGAAAAGGTGTGAAATATATGAAGAGCTTCAAAAGGTGTCAAAAATATGAGGAGCATGAAATGATCTGCAAAATAAGAGGAGCATGAAGCGGTGTTCACAAACATGAAGAGCCAGAAAAGGTGTGAAAAATATGAAGAGCTTCAAAAGGTGGCAAAAATATGAGGAGCATATAACGGTCTGAAAAATAGGAGGAGCATGAAGCCGTGTTCAAAAACATGAAGAGCCTGAAATGGTGTGAAAAACATGAAGAGCCTAAAAGGTGTGAAAAATATGAAAAGCTTCAAAAATGTCACAAATATGAGGAGCATGAAACGGTCTGAAAAATTGGAGGATCATGAAGCGGTGTTCAAAAACATGAAGAGCCTGAAAAGGTTTGAAAAATACGAAGAGCTACAAAGGTGTGAAAAATATGAAGAGCTTCAAAAGCTGTCAAAAATGAGATGAGCATGAAACGGTCTGAAAAATAGGAGGAGCATGAAGTGGTGTTGAAAAACATGAAGAGCCTGAATAAGTGTGAAATATATGAAGAGATTCAAAAGTTGTGAAAAATATGAAGAGCTTCAAAAGGTGCGAAATACATGAGGAGCATGAAACGGTCTGAAAAATAGGAGGAGCATGAAGCGGTGTTGAAAAACATGAAGAGACTTAAAACGTGTGAAATATATGAAGAGCTTCAAAAAGTGTGAAAAATATGAAGAGCTTAAAATGGTGTCAAAAATGAGATGAGCATGAAACGGTCTGAAAAATAGGTGGATCATGATGTGGTGTTGAAAAACATGAAGAGCCTGAAAAGTTGCGAAAAATATGAAGACCTTCAAAAGGTGTCAAAAATATGAGGAGCATGAAACGGTTTGAAAAATGGGAGGAGCATGAAATGGTGTTCAAAAACATGAAGAGCCTGAAAAGCTGTGAAAAATATGAAGAGCCTCAAGGTGTGAAATACTTGAGGAGCATGAATCGGTCTGAAAAATAAGAAGAGAATGATGCGGGGTTGAAAAACATGAAGAGCCTGAAAAGGTGTGACAAATATAAAGAGTTTCAAAAGGTGTCAATAATAAGCGTTGCATGAAACAGTCTGAAAAATAGGAGGAGCGTGAACGGTCTGAAAAATAGGAGGAGCATGAAGCGGTGTTGAAAAACATGAAGAGCCTGAAAAGGTGTGAAAAATATGAAGAGCTTCAAAAAGTGTCAAAAATATGAGTAGCATGAAACGGTCTGAAAAAGAGGAGGAGAATGAAACGGTCTGAAAATAGGAGGAGCATGAAGCGGTGTGGAAAAACATGAAGAGCCTGAAAAGGTATGAAAAATATGAAGAGCTTCAAAAGGTGTGAAAAATATGAAGAGGTTCAAAAGGTGTCATAAATGAGATGAGCATGAAACGGTCTAAAAAACAGGAGGAGCATCAAGTGGTGTTGAAAAACATGAAGAGCCTGAAAACGTGTGAAATATATGAACAGCTTCAAAAAGTGTCAAAAATAGAAGGAGCATGAAATGGTCTAAAAAATAGGAGGAGCATGAAGCGGTGTTGAAAAACATGAATAGCCTGAAAAGGTGTGAAATATATGAAGAGTTACAAAAGGTGTCAAAGATATAGGAGCATGAAACGGTCTGAAAAATAGGTGGAGCATGATACGGCATTGAAAAACATAAAGAGCCTGAAAAGGTGTGAAAAATATGAAGAGCTTCAAAAGGTGTCAAAAATATGACGAGCATGAAATGGTATGAAAAATAGGAGGAGCATGTAACGGTGTTCAAAAACATGAAGAGCCTGAAAAGGTATGAAAAATATGCAGAGCTTCAAAATGTCTCAAAAACATGAGGAGCATGAAACGGTCTGAAAATAGGAGGAGCATGAAGTGGTGTTCAAAAACATGAAAAGCCTGAAACGGGGTGAAAAATATGAAGAGTTTCAAAACGTGTCAAAAATATGAGGAGCATAAAACGTTCTGAAAATTAGGAGGAGCATGAAGTGGTGTTGAAAAACCTGAAGAGCCTGAAAAGGTGTGAAATATATGAAGAGCTTCAAAATGTGTCAAAAATATGAGGAGCATGAAAAGGTCTGAAAAATAGGCGGAGCATGAAACGGTGTTGGGAAACATGAAGAGCATGAAAAGATGTGAAAAATATGAAGAGCATGAAAAGGTGTGAAAAATATGAAGAGCTTCAAAAGGGGTCAAAAATATTAAGAGCATGAAGCGGTCTGAAAAAAAGGAGGAGCATGAAACGGTTTTGAAATACATGAAGAGCCTGAAAAAGTGTGAAATATATGAAGAGCTTCAAAAGGTGTCAAAAATATGAAGAGCATGAAACGGGGTTCAAAAACATGTAAAGCCAGAAAAGGTGTGAAAAATATGATTAGCATCAAAAGGTGTCAAAAATATGTGGAGCATGAAACGATCTGAAATATAGGAGGAGCATGAAACGGTGTTGAAAAATATGAAGAGCCTGAAAAGGTGTAAAAAATATGAAGAGCTTCAAAAGGTGTCAAAAATATCAGGAGCATGAAACGGTCTGAAAAATAGGAGGAGCATGAAACGGTGTTCAAAAACATGAAGAGCCTCAAAAAGTACAAAAAATATGAAGAGCTTCAACACGTCTCAAATACATGAGGTGCATGAAACGGTCTGAAAAAAGGAGCATGAAACCGTGTTCAACAAGGTGAAGAGCCTGAAAGGTGTGAAAAATATGAAGAGCTTCAAAACGTGTCAAAAATATGAGGAGCATGAAAAGTTCTGTAAAATAGGAGGAGCATGAAGCGGTGTTCAAAAACCTGAAGAGCCTGAAAAGGTGTGAAAAATATGAAGAGATTCAAAAGGTGTCAAAAATATGAGGAGCATGAAACGGTCTGAAAAATAGGAGAAGCATGAAACGGTGTTCAAAAACATGAAGAGCCTGAAAAGGTGTGAAAAATATGAAGAGCATGAAAATGTGTGAAAAAAATGAGGAGAATGAAACTGTGTTCAAAACATGAAAATCCTGAAAAGGTGTGAAAAATATGAAGAGCTTCAAAACGTCTCAAAAACATGAGGAGCATGAAACAGTCTGAAAATAGAAGTAGCATGAAGCAGTGTTCAAAACATGAAGAGCCAGAAAAGGTTTGAAAAATATGAAGAGCTTCAAAAGGTATCAAAAATATGAGGAACATGAAACGGTGTTCAAAAACATGAAGAGCCTGAAAAGGTGTGAAAAATATGAAGAGCTTCAAAAGGTGTCAAAAATATGAGGAGCATGAAACGGTCTGAAAAATAGGAGGAGCATGAAACGGTGTTGAAAACCATGAAGAGCCTGAAAAGGTGTGAAAAATATGAAGAGTTTCAAAAGGTGTCAAAATATGAGGAGCATGAAACGGTCTGAAAAATAGGAGGAGCAAGAGACCGTGTTCAAAAACATGAAGAGCCTGAAAAGTTTTGAAAAATATGAAGAGCTTCAAACGTTGTCAAAAATATGAGGAGCATGAAACAGTGTGAAAAATAGGAGGAGCATGAAGCGGTGTTGAAAAACCGGAAGAGCCTGAAAAGGTGTGAAAAATATGAGGAGCATAAACTGTGTTCAAAAACATGAAGATCCAGAAAAGGTGTGAAAAATATGAAGAGCTTCAAAATGTCTCAAATACATGAGGAGCATGAAACGGTCTGAAAATAGAAGGAGCATTAAGCGGTGTTCAAAAACATGAAGAGCCTGAAAAGGTGTGAAAAATATGAAGAGCTTCAAAAGGTGTGAAATACATGAGAAGCATGAAACTGTCTGAAAAATAGGAGGAGCATGAAACGGTGTTCAAAAACATAAGGAGCCTGAAAATGTGTGAAAAATATGAAGAGCTTCAAAAGGTGTGAAATATATGAAGAGCTTCAAAAGCTGTCAATAATGAGATGAGAATGAAACGGTCTGAAAAATAGAAGGAGCATGAAACCTTCTTAAAATTGGAGGAGCATGAAGCGGTGTTCAAAAATCTAAAGAACATGAAAAGGTATGAAAAATATGAAGAGCTTCAAAAGGTGTCAAAAATATGAGGAGCATGAAACGGTCTGAAATATACGAGGAGCATGAAACGGAGTTCAATAACATGAAGAGCCTGAAAAGGTGTGAAAAATATGAAGAGCTTCAAAAGGTGTCAAAAATACGAGGAGCATGAAACAGTCTGAAAAATCGGAGGAGCATGAAATGGTGTTAAAAACATGAAGAGCCTGAAAAGGTGTGAAAAATATGAAGAGCTTCAAAAGGTGTCAAAAATATGAGGATCATGAAACGGTCTGAAAATTAGGAGGAGCATGAAGCGTTGTTTAAAAACATGAAGAGCCTGAAAAAGTGTGAAAAATATGAAGAGCTTCAAAAGGTGTCAAAAATATGAGGAACATGAAACGGTCTGAAAAATAGGAGTAGCATGAATTGGTGTTCAAAAACATGAAGATCCTGTTAAGCTGTGAAAAATATGAAGAGCTTCAAAAGGTGTCAAAATTATGAGGAGCATGAAACGGTGTTCAAAACATGAAAAGCCTGAAAAGGTGTGAAAAAAATGATTAGCTTCAAAAGGTGTGAAAAATATGTGGAGAATGAAATGATCTGAAAAAGAGGAGGAGAATGAATTGGTGTTGAAAAACATGAAGAGCCTGAAAAGATGTGAAAAATATGAAGAGCTTCAAAATGTGTCAAAAATATGAGGAGCATGAAACGGTCTGAAATAGAAGGAGCATCAAACGTTGTTGAAAAACATGAAGAGCCTGAAAAGCTGTGAAAAATATGAAGAGCTACAAAAGGTGTAAAATATTTGAGGAGCATGAAACGGTCTGAAAAATTGGAGAAGGATGAAGCGCTGTTCAAAATCAAGAAGAGCCTGAAAATGTGTGAAAAATATGAAGGGCTTCAAAACGTGTCAAATATATGAGCAGCATGAAACGGTCTGATGTATAGGAGGAGCATGAAGCGGTGTTGAAAAACATGAAGAGCCTGAAAAGGTGTGAAAAATATGAAGAGCTTCAAAAGCGGTCAAAAATATGAGGAGCAAGAAACGGTCTGAAAATTAGGAGGAGCATGAAGCCGTGTTCAAAAACTTGAAGAGCCTAAAATGGTGTGAAAAATATGAAGAGCTTCAAAAGGTGTCAAAGATATAGGAGCATGAAACGGTCTGAAAAATAGGAGGAGCATGATACGGCATTGAAAAACATAAAGAGCTTGAAAAGGTGTGAAAAATATGAAGAGCTTCAAAAGGTGTCAAAATTATGACGAGCATGAAATGGTATGAAAAATAGGAGGAGCATGTAACGGTGTTCAAAAACATGAAGAGCCTGAAAAGGTATGAAAAATATGTAGAGCTTCAAAACGTCTCAAAAACATGAGGGGCATGAAACGGTCTGAAAATAGGAGGAGCATGAAGCGGTGTTCAAAAACATGAAAAGCCTGAAAAGGTGTGAAAAATATGAAGAGTTTCAAAACGTGTCAAAAATATGAGGAGCATGAAACGTTCTGAAAATTAGGAGGAGCATGAGGCGGTGTTGAAAAACCTGAAGAGCCTGAAAAGGTGTGAAATATATGAAGAGCTTCAAAAGGTGTCAAAAATATGAGGAGCATATAAAGGTCTGAAAAATAGGCGGAGCATGAAACGGTGTTGGGAAACATGAAGAGCATGAAAAGATGTGAAAAATATGAAGAGCATGAAAAGGTTTGAAAAATATGAGGAGCATGAAACTGTGTTCAAAAATATGAAGAGCATGAAAAGTTGTGAAAAATATGAAGAGCTTCAAAAGGGGTCAAAAATATTAAGAGCATGAAGCGGTCTGAAAAAATGGAGGAGCATGAAGCGGTGTTCAAAAACATGAATAGCCTGAAAAGGTGTGAAAAATATGAAGAGCTTCAAAAGGGGTGAAAAATGTGAGGAGCATGAAATGGTCTGAAAAATAGAAGGAGCATGAAGCGGTGTTCAAAAACTTGAAGAGCCTGAAAAGGTGTGAAAAATATGAAGAGCTTCAAAAATTGTCAAAAATATGAGGAGCATGATACGGACTAAAAAATAGGAGGAGCTTGAAACGGTGTTAAAAAACATGAAGAGCCTGGAAAGGTGTGAAAAATATGAAGAGCCTCAAAACGTGTCAAATATATGAGGAGCATGAAACGGTCTGAAAAATAGGAGGAGCATGAAGCGGTGTTGAAAAACATGAAGAGCCTGAAAACGTGTGAAAAATATGAAGAGTTTCAAAAGGTGTGAAAATATGAAGAGTTTCAAAAGGTGTAAAAAATGAGATCAGCATGAAACGGTCTGAAAAATAGGAGGAGCATGAAACGGTCTGAAAAATTGGACGAGCATGAAACGGTCTGAAAAATAGGAGGAGCATGAAGTAGTGTTGAAAAAAATGAAGAGCCTGAAAAGGTGTGAAAAATATGAGGAAAATGAAACGGTCTGAAAAATAAGAGGAGCATGAAACGGTCTGAAAAATAGGAGGAGCATGAAACGGTGTCCAAAAACATGAAGAACCTGAAAGGTTTGAAAAATATGAAGAGCTTCAAAGGCTGTCAAGTATATGAGGAGCATGAAACGGTCTGAAAAATAGGAGGAGCATGAAACTGTCTGAAAAATAGGAGGAGCATTAAGTGGTGTTGAAAAACATGACGAGCCCGAAAATTTGTGAAAAATCTGAAGAGCTTCAAAAGGTTTCAAAAATATGAGGAGCATGAAACGGTCTGAAAAATAGGAGGAGCTTGAAATGGTGTTCAAAAACATGAAGAGCCTGGAAAGGTGTGAAAAATATGAAGAGCCTCAAAACGTGTCAAATATATGAGAAGCATGAAACGGTCTGAAAAATAGGAGGAACATGAATAGGTGTTGAAAAACATGAAGAGCCTGAAAACGTGTGAAAAATATGAAGAGTTTCAAAAGGTGTGAAAAATATGAAGAGCTTCAAAAGGTGTAAAAAATGAGATGAGCATGAAACGGTCGGAAAAATAGGAGGAGCATGAAACGGTCTGAAAAATAGGAGGACTATGAAACGGTGTTCAAAAACATGAAGAGCCTGAAAAGTTGTGAAAAATATGAAGAGCTTCAAAAGGTGTCAAAAATATGAAGAGCTCAAACGGTGTCAAAAATTAGAGTAGCATGAAAAGGTCTGAAAAAAAGGAGAAGCATGAAGTGGTCTTGAAAAACTTGAAGAGCCTGAAAAGGTGTCAAATATATTAAGAGCTTCAAAAGTTGTCAAAAATATGAGGTGCATGAAACGGTCAGAAAAATAGGAGGAGCATGAATCGGTGTTGAAAAACATGAAGAGCCTGAAAATGTGTGAAAAATATGATGAGCTTCAAAAGGTGTGAAAAATATGAGGAGCATGAAACGGTCTGAAAAATAGGAGGAGCAAGAAGCTGTGTTCAAAAACATGAGAGGCTAAAATGTGTGAAATATATGAAGAGCTTCAAAAGATGTGAAATACATGAGGATCATGAAACGGTCTGAAGAATAGGAAGAGCATGAAGCGGTGTTCAAAAACATGAAGAGCCTGAAAAGGTGTGAAAAATATGAAGAGCTTCAAAAGGTGTCAAAAATATGAGGAGCACTAAACGGTCTGAAAAATAGGAGGACCATGAAGCGGTGTTGAAAAACATGAAGAGCCTGAAAAGGTGTGAAAAATATTAAGAGCTTCAAAAGGTGTCAAAAATACTAGGAGCATTAAACGTTCTGAGAAATAGGAGGAGCATGAAACGGTGATGAACATCATGAAGAGCAAGAAAGGTGTGAAAAATATGAAGAGCTTCTAAAGGTGTCAAAAATATGAGGAGCATGAAACGGTCTGAAAAATAGGAGCAGCATGAAATGGTGTTCAAAAACTTGAAGAGCCTGAAAAGGTGTGAAACATATGAAGAGCTTCAAAAGGTGTGAAATAAATGAGGAGCATGAAACGTTCTGAAAAATAGGAGGAGCATGAAGCGTTATTCAAAAATATAAACAGGCTGAAAATGTGTGAAAAATGTGAAGAGCTTCAAAGGTTTGAAATACAGGAGGAGCATGAAACGATTTGAAAAATAGGACGAGCATGAGGCGGTGTGGAAAAATATGAGGAACCTGAAAAGGTGTGAAAAATATGTAGAGCTTCAAATGGTGCCAAATATATGAGGAGCATGAAACGGTCTGAAAAAGAGGAGGAGCATTAAACGGTGTTCAAAAACATGAAGTGCCTGAAAAGGTGTGAAAAATATGAAGAGCTTCAAAAGGTGTGAAATACATGAGGAGCATGAAACGGTCTGACAAATAGGAGGAGCATGAAGCGGTGTTCAAACACATGAAAAGCCTGAAAAGGTGTGAAAAATATGAAGAGCTTCAAAAGGTGTCAAAAATAAGAGGAGCAAGAAACGGTCTGAAAAATAGGAGGAGCATGAAACGGTGTTCAAAAACATGAAGAGCCTGAAAAGCTCTGAAATATATGAAGAGCTTCAAAAGGTGTGAAAAAATGAAGAGCTTCAAAAGGGGTCAAAAATGAGATGATCCTGAAACGGTTTGAAAAATAGGAGGAGCATGAAGTGGTGTTGTAAAACATGAAGAGCCTGAGGAGTGTGAAATATATGATGAGGTTCAAAAGGTGTGAAAAATATGAAGAGCTTCAAAAGCTGTCAAAAATGAGATGAACATGAAACTGTCTGAAAATAGGAGGGGCATGAAGAGGTGTTGAAAAATATGAAGAGCCTGAAAAGGTGTGAAATATATGAAGAGATTCAAAAAGTGACAAAATATGAGGAGCATGAACCGATCTAAAAATAGGAGGAGCATGAAGCGGTGTTGAAAAACTGAAGAGCCTGAAATTGTGTGAAAAACATGAAGAGTTTTCAAAAGGTGTCAAAAATATGAGGAGCATGAAACGGTCTGAAAAATAGGAGGAGCATGAAACGGTATTCAAAAACATGAAGAGCCTGAAATTGTGTGAAAAATATGAAGAGCTTCAAAAGGTGTGAAAAATATGAAGAGCCTGAAAATCTGTGAAAAATATGAAGAGCTTCAAAAGGTGTGAAAAATAGAAAGAGCTTCAAAAGGTGTGAAAAATATGAAGAGCTTCAAAAAGTGTCAAAAACATGAGGAGCTTCAAAAGCTGTCAAAATTATGAGGAGCATGAAACGGTCTGAAAAATAGGAGGAACATTGTAACATTGTTGAAAAAATTGAAGAGCCTGAAAAGGTGTGAAAAATATGAAGAGCTTCAAAAGGTGTCAAAAATATGAGGAGCATGAAAAGGTCTGAAAAATAGGAGGAGAATGAAGCGGTGTTGAAAAACATCAAGAGCCTGAAAAGGTGTGAAAAATATGAAGAGCTTCAAAAGCCGTGAAATAGATGAGGAGCATTAAATGGTCTAAAAAATATGAGGAGCATGAAGCGGTGTTCAAAAACATGACGAACCTGAAAAGTTGTGAAATATATGAAGAGTTTCAAAAGGTGTGAAATACAAGAGGAGCATGAATCGGTCTGAAAAATAGGAGGAGCATGAAGCGGTGTTGAAAAACATGAAGAACCAGAAAAGGTGTGAAAAATATGAAGAGCTTCAAAAGATGTCAAAAATATGAGGAGCTTGAAACTGTCTGAAAAATAGGAGCAGCATGAAACGGTGTTCAAAAACATGAAGAGCCTGAAAAGGTGTGAAAAAATGAAGAGCTTCACAAGGTGTGAAATACATGAGGAGCATGAAGCGGTCTGAAAAATAGGAGGAGCATGATGCAGTTTTGAAAAACATGAAGGGCCTGAAAACGTGTGAAAAATATGAAGAGCTTCAAAAGGTGTGAAAAATATGAAGAGCTTCAAAGGTGTCATAAATGAGATGAGCATGAAACGGTCTGAAAAATAGGAGAAGCATGAAACGGTGTTCAAAAACAGGAAGAGCCTGAAAAGGTGTGAAATATATGAAGAGCCTCAAAACGTGTCAAAATTATGAGGAGCATGAAACGGTCTGAAAAATAAGAAGAGAATGACGTGGTGTTGAAAAACATGAAGAGCCTGAAAAGGTGTGACAAATATAAAGAGTTTCAAAAGGTGTCAATAATAAGCGTTGCATGAAACAGTCTGAAAAATAGGAGGAGCGTGAACGGTCTGAAAAAAAGGAGGAGCATGAAGCGGTGTTGAAAAACATGAAGAGCCTGAAAAGGTGTGAAAAATATGAAGAGCTTCAAAAAGTGTCAAAAATATGAGTAGCATGAAACGGTCTGAAAAAGAGGAGGAGAATGAAACGGTCTGAAAATAGGAGGAGCATGAAGCGGTGTTGAAAAACATGAAGAGCCTGAAAAGGTATGAAAAATATGAAGAGCTTCAAAAGGTGTGAAAAAAATGAAGAGGTTCAAAAGGTGTCATAAATGAGATGAGCATGAAACGGTCTAAAAAAGAGGAGGAGCATCAAGTGGTGTTGAAAAACATGAAGAGCCTGAAAAAGTGTGAAATATATGAAGAGCTTCAAAAGGTGTCAAAAATATGAGGAGTATGAAACGGTCTGAAAAATAGGAAGAGCACGAAAAGGTCTGAAAAATAGGAGGAGCATGAAGCGTTGTTCAAAAACATGAAGAAAATGAAAAAGTGTGAGATATATGAAGAGCTTCAAAAGGTGTGAAAAATATGAGGAGCATGAAACGGTCTGAAAAATAGGAGGAGCATGAATCGGTGTTGAAAAACATGAAGATCCTGAAAAGGTGTGAAAAATATGAAGAGCTTCAAAAGGTGTCAAAACTATGTGGAGCATGAAACGGTCTGAAAAATAGGAGGAGCATGAAACGGTCTGAAAAGTAGGAGGAGCATGAAGCGGTGTTGAAAAACCTGAAGAGCCTGAAAAGGGGTGAAATATATGAAGAGCTTCAAAAGGTGTCAACAATAGGAGGAGCATGAAACGGTCTGAAAAATAGGAGGAATATGAAGCGGTGTTGAAAAACCTGAAGAGCATGAAAAGGTGTGAAAAATATGAAGAGTTTCAAAAGGTATCAAAACTATGAAGAGCATGAAACGGTCTGAAAAATAGGAGGAACATTGTAACATTGTTGAAAAAATTGAAGAGCCTGAAAAGGTGTGAAAAATATGAAGAGCTTCAAAAGGTGTCAAAAATATGAGGAGCATGAAAAGGTCTGAAAAATAGGAGGAGAATGAAGCGGTGTTGAAAAATATCAAGAGCCTGAAAAGGTGTGACAAATATGAAGAGCTTCAAAAGCCGTGAAATAGATGAGGAGCATTAAATGGTCTAAAAAATATGAGGAGCATGAAGCGGTGTTCAAAAACATGAAGAACCAGAAAAGGTGTGAAAAATATGAAGAGCTTCAAAAGATGTCAAAAATATGAGGAGCTTGAAACTGTCTGAAAAATAGGAGCAGCATGAAACGGTGTTCAAAAACATGAAGAGCCTGAAAAGGTGTGAAAAATATGAAGAGCTTCACAAGGTGTGAAATACATGAGGAGCATGAAGCGGTCTGAAAAATAGGAGGAGCATGATGCAGTTTTGAAAAACATGAAGGGCCTGAAAACGTGTGAAAAATATGAAGAGCTTCAAAGGTGTCAAAAATGAGATGAGCATGAAACGGTCTGAAAAATAGGAGAAGCATGAAACGGTGTTCAAAAACAGGAAGAGCCTGAAAAGGTGTGAAATATATGAAGAGCCTCAAAACGTGTCAAAATTATGAGGAGCATGAAACGGTCTGAAAAATAAGAAGAGAATGACGCGGTGTTGAAAAACATGAAGAGCCTGAAAAGGTGTGACAAATATAAAGAGTTTCAAAAGGTGTCAATAATAAGCGTTGCATGAAACAGTCTGAAAAATAGGAGGAGCGTGAACGGTCTGAAAAATAGGAGGAGCATGAAGCGGTGTTGAAAAACATGAAGAGCCTGAAAAGGTGTGAAAAATATGAAGAGCTTCAAAAAGTGTCAAAAATATGAGTAGCATGAAACGGTCTGAAAAAGAGGAGGAGAATGAAACGGTCTGAAAATAGGAGGAGCATGAAGCGGTGTTGAAAAACATGAAGAGCCTGAAAAGGTATGAAAATTATGAAGAGCTTCAAAAGGTGTGAAAAATATGAAGAGGTTCAAAAGGTGTCATAAATGAGATGAGCATGAAACGGTCTAAAAAACAGGAGGAGCATCAAGTGGTGTTGAAAACATGAAGAGCCTGAAAAAGTGTGAAATATATGAAGAGCTTCAAAAGGTGTCAAAAATATGAGGAGTATGAAACGGTCTGAAAAATAGGAAGAGCATGAAAAGGTCTGAAAAATAGGAGGAGCATGAAGCGTTGTTCAAAAACATGAAGAAAATGAAAAAGTGTGAAATATATGAAGAGCTTCAAAAGGTGTGAAAAATATGAGGAGCATGAAACGGTCTGAAAAATAGGAGGAGCATGAAACGATCTGAAAAGTAGGAGGAGCATGAAGCGGTGTTGAAAAACCTGAAGAGCCTGAAAAGGGTGAAATATATGAAGAGCTTCAAAAGGTGTCAAAAATATGAGGAGCATGAAACGGTCTGAAAAATAGGAGGAGCATGAGGCGATGTTGAACATCATGAAGAGCAAGAAAGGTGTGAAAAATATGAAGAGCTTCTAAAGGTGTCAAAAATATGAGGAACATGAAACGGTCTGAAAAATAGGAGCAGCATGAAATGGTGTTCAAAAACTTGAAGAGCCTGAAAAGGTGTGAAACATATGAAGAGCTTCAAAAGGTGTGAAATAAATGAGGAGCATGAAACGTTCTGAAAAATAGGAGGAGCATGAAGCGTTATTCAAAAATATAAAGAGCCTGAAAATGTGTGAAAAATGTGAAGAGCTTCAAAGGTGTGAAATACAGGAGGAGCATGAAACGATCTGAAAAATAGGACGAGCATGAAGCGGTGTGGAAAAATATGAGGAACCTGAAAAGGTGTGAAAAATATGTAGAGCTTCAAATGGTGCCAAATATATGAGGAGCATGAAACGATCTGAAAAAGAGGAGGAGCATTAAACGGTGTTCAAAAACATGAAGTGCCTGAAAAGGTGTGAAAAATATGAAGAGCTTCAAAAGGTGTGAAATACATGAGGAGCATGAAACGGTCTGAAAAATAGGAGGAGCATGAAGCGGTGTTCAAACACATGAAAAGCCTGAAAAGGTGTGAAAAATATGAAGAGCTTCCAAAGTTGTCAAAAATAAGAGGAGCAAGAAACGGTCTGAAAAATAGGAGGAGCATGAAACGGTGTTCAAAAACATGAAGAGCCTGAAAAGCTGTGAAATATATGAAGAGCTTCAAAAGGTGTGAAAAATATGAAGAGCTTCAAAAGGGGTCAAAAATGAGATGATCCTGAAACGGTTTGAAAAATAGGAGGAGCATGAAGTGGTGTTGTAAAACATGAAGAGCCTGAGGAGTGTGAAATATATGATGAGGTTCAAAAGGTGTGAAAAATATGAAGAGCTTCAAAAGCTGTCAAAAATGAGATGAACATGAAACTGTCTGAAAATAGGAGGGGCATGAAGTGGTGTTGAAAAATATGAAGAGCCTGAAAAGGTGTGAAATATATGAAGAGATTCAAAAAGTGACAAAAATATGAGGAGCATGAACCGATCTAAAAATAGGAGGAGCATGAAGCGGTGTTGAAAAACTGAAGAGCCTGAAAATCTGTGAAAAATATGAAGAGCTTCAAAAGGTGTGAAATACATGCGGAGCATGAAACGGTCTGAAAAAGAGGAGGAGCATGAAGCGGTGTTCAAAAACATGAAGAGCCTGAAATTGTGTGAAAAATATGAAGAGTTTCAAAAGGTGTCAAAAATATGAGGAGCATGAAACGGTCTGAAAAATAGGAGGAGCATGAAACGGTATTCAAAAACATGAAGAGCCTGAAAATCTGTGAAAAATATGAAGAGCTTCAAAAGGTGTGAAAAATATGAAGAGCCTGAAAATCTGTGAAAAATATGAAGAGCTTCAAAAGGTGTGAAAAATAGAAAGAGCTTCAAAAGGTGTGAAAAATATGAAGAGCTTCAAAAAGTGTCAAAAACATGAGGAGCTTCAAAAGCTGTCAAAATTATGAGGAGCATGAAACGGTCTGAAAAATAGGAGGAGCATTGTAACATTGTTGAAAAAATTGAAGAGCCTGAAAAGGTGTGAAAAATATGAAGAGCTTCAAAAGGTGTTAAAAATATGAGGAGCATGAAAAGGTCTGAAAAATAGGAGGAGAATGAAGCGGTGTTGAAAAACATCAAGAGCCTGAAAAGGTGTGAAAAATATGAAGAGCTTCAAAAGCTGTGAAATAGATGAGGAGCATTAAATGGTCTAAAAAACATGAGGAGCATGAAGCGGTGTTCAAAAACATGACGAGCCTGAAAAGGTGTGAAATATATGAAGAGCTTCAAAAGGTGTGAAAAATATGAGGAGCATGAAACGGTCTGAAAAATAGGAGGAGCATGAATCGGTGTTGAAAAACATGAAGATCCTGAAAAGATTTGAAAAATATGAAGAGCTTCAAAAGGTGTCAAAACTATGAGGAGCATGAAACGGTCTGAAAAATAGGAGGAGCATGAAACGGTCTAAAAAGTAGGAGGAGCATGAAGCGGTGTTGAAAAACCTGAAGAGCCTTAAAAGGGGTGAAATATATGAAGAGCTTCAAAAGGTGTCAACAATAGGAGGAGCATGAAACGGTCTGAAAAATAGGAGGAATATGAAGCGGTGTTGAAAAACCTGAAGAGCATGAAAAGGTGTGAAAAATATGAAGAGTTTCAAAAGGTATCAAAACTATGAAGAGCATGAAACGGCCTGAAAAATAGGAGGACCATGAAGCGGTGTTGAAAAACATGAAGAGCTGAAAAGGTGTGAAAAATATGAAGAGCTTCAAAAGGTGTCAAAAATATGAAGAGCTCAAACGGTGTCAAAAATGAGAGTAGCATGAAAAGGTCTGAAAAAAAGGAGAAGCATGAAGTGGTCTTGAAAAACATGAAGAGCCTGAAAAGGTGTCAAATATATTAAGAGCTTCAAAAGTTGTCAAAAATATGAGGTGCATGAAACGGTCAGAAAAATAGGAGGAGCATGAATCGGTGTTGAAAAACATGAAGAGCCTGAAAATGTGTGAAAAATATGATGAGCTTCAAAAGGTGTGAAAAATATGAGGAGCATGAAACGGTCTGAAAAATAGGAGGAGCAAGAAGCTGTGTTCAAAAACATGAGAGGCTGAAAATGTGTGAAATATATGAAGAGCTTCAAAAGATGTGAAATACATGAGGATCATGAAACGGTCTGAAGAATAGGAGGAGCATGAAGCGGTGTTCAAAAACATGAAGAGCCTGAAAAGGTGTGAAAAATATGAAGAGCTTCAAAAGGTGTCAAAAATATGAGGAGCACTAAACGGTCTGAAAAATAGGAGGACCAGGAAGCGGTGTTGAAAAACATGAAGAGCCTGAAAAGGTGTGAAAAATATTAAGAGCTTCAAAAGGTGTCAAAAATACTAGGAGCATTAAACGGTCTGAGAAATAGGAGGAGCATGAAACGGTGATGAACATCATGAAGAGCAAGAAAGGTGTGAAAAATATGAAGAGCTTTAAAAGGTGTCAAAAATATGAGGAGCATGAAACGGTCTGAAAAATAGGAGGAGCATGAGGCGATGTTGAACATCATGAAGAGCAAGAAAGGTGTGAAAAATATGAAGAGCTTCTAAAGGTGTCAAAAATATGAGGAACATGAAACGGTCTGAAAAATAGGAGCAGCATGAAATGGTGTTCAAAAACTTGAAGAGCCTGAAAAGGTGTGAAACATATGAAGAGCTTCAAAAGGTGTGAAATAAATGAGGAGCATGAAACGTTCTGAAAAATAGGAGGAGCATGAAGCGTTATTCAAAAATATAAAGAGCCTGAAAATGTGTGAAAAATGTGAAGAGCTTCAAAGGTGTGAAATACAGGAGGAGCATGAAACGATCTGAAAAATAGGACGAGCATGAAGCGGTGTGGAAAAATATGAGGAACCTGAAAAGGTGTGAAAAATATGTAGAGCTTCAAATGGTGCCAAATATATGAGGAGCATGAAACGATCTGAAAAAGAGGAGGAGCATTAAACGGTGTTCAAAAACATGAAGTGCCTGAAAAGGTGTGAAAAATATGAAGAGCTTCAAAAGGTGTGAAATACATGAGGAGCATGAAACGGTCTGAAAAATAGGAGGAGCATGAAGCGGTGTTCAAACACATGAAAAGCCTGAAAAGGTGTGAAAAATATGAAGAGCTTCCAAAGTTGTCAAAAATAAGAGGAGCAAGAAACGGTCTGAAAAATAGGAGGAGCATGAAACGGTGTTCAAAAACATGAAGAGCCTGAAAAGCTGTGAAATATATGAAGAGCTTCAAAAGGTGTGAAAAATATGAAGAGCTTCAAAAGGGGTCAAAAATGAGATGATCCTGAAACGGTTTGAAAAATAGGAGGAGCATGAAGTGGTGTTGTAAAACATGAAGAGCCTGAGGAGTGTGAAATATATGATGAGGTTCAAAAGGTGTGAAAAATATGAAGAGCTTCAAAAGCTGTCAAAAATGAGATGAACATGAAACTGTCTGAAAATAGGAGGGGCATGAAGTGGTGTTGAAAAATATGAAGAGCCTGAAAAGGTGTGAAATATATGAAGAGATTCAAAAAGTGACAAAAATATGAGGAGCATGAACCGATCTAAAAATAGGAGGAGCATGAAGCGGTGTTGAAAAACTGAAGAGCCTGAAAATCTGTGAAAAATATGAAGAGCTTCAAAAGGTGTGAAATACATGCGGAGCATGAAACGGTCTGAAAAAGAGGAGGAGCATGAAGCGGTGTTCAAAAACATGAAGAGCCTGAAATTGTGTGAAAAATATGAAGAGTTTCAAAAGGTGTCAAAAATATGAGGAGCATGAAACGGTCTGAAAAATAGGAGGAGCATGAAACGGTATTCAAAAACATGAAGAGCCTGAAAATCTGTGAAAAATATGAAGAGCTTCAAAAGGTGTGAAAAATATGAAGAGCCTGAAAATCTGTGAAAAATATGAAGAGCTTCAAAAGGTGTGAAAAATAGAAAGAGCTTCAAAAGGTGTGAAAAATATGAAGAGCTTCAAAAAGTGTCAAAAACATGAGGAGCTTCAAAAGCTGTCAAAATTATGAGGAGCATGAAACGGTCTGAAAAATAGGAGGAGCATTGTAACATTGTTGAAAAAATTGAAGAGCCTGAAAAGGTGTGAAAAATATGAAGAGCTTCAAAAGGTGTCAAAAATATGAGGAGCATGAAAAGGTCTGAAAAATAGGAGGAGAATGAAGCGGTGTTGAAAAACATCAAGAGCCTGAAAAGGTGTGAAAAATATGAAGAGCTTCAAAAGCTGTGAAATAGATGAGGAGCATTAAATGGTCTAAAAAATATGAGGAGCATGAAGCGGTGTTCGAAAACATGACAAGCCTGAAAAGGTGTGAAATATATGAAGAGCTTCAAAAGGTGTGAAAAATATGAGGAGCATGAAACGGTCTGAAAAATAGGAGGAGCATGAATCGGTGTTGAAAAACATGAAGATCCTGAAAAGGTGTGAAAAATATGAAGAGCTTCAAAAGGTGTCAAAACTATGAGGAGCATGAAACGGTCTGAAAAATAGGAGGAGCATGAAACGGTCTGAAAAGTAGGCGGAGCATGAAGCGGTGTTGAAAAACCTGAAGAGCCTGAAAAGGGGTGAAATATATGAAGAGCTTCAAAAGGTGTCAACAATAGGGGGAGCATGAAACGGTCTGAAAAATAGGAGGAATATGAAGCGGTGTTGAAAAACCTGAAGAGCATGAAAAGGTGTGAAAAATATGAAGAGTTTCAAAAGGAATCAAAACTATGAAGAGCATGAAACGGCCTGAAAAATAGGAGGACCATGAAGCAGTGTTGAAAAACATGAAGAGCTGAAAAGGTGTGAAAAATATGAAGAGCTTCAAAAGGTGAAAAAATATGAGGAGAATGAAAAGGTCTGAAAAATAGGAGGAGAATGAAGCGGTGTTGAAAAACATCAAGAGCCTGAAAAGGTGTGAAAAATATGATGAGCTTCAAAAGCTGTGAAATAGATGAGGAGCATTAAATGGTCTAAAAAATATGAGGAGCATGAATCGGTGTTGAAAAACATGACGAGCCTGAAAAGGTGTGAAATATATGAAGAGCTTCAAAAGGTGTGAAAAATATGAGGAGCATGAAACGGTCTGAAAAATAGGAGGAGCATGAATCGGTGTTGAAAAACATGAAGATCCTGAAAAGGTGTGAAAAATATGAAGAGCTTCAAAAGGTGTCAAAACTATGAGGAGCATGAAACGGTCTGAAAAATAGGAGGAGCATGAAACGGTCTGAAAAGTAGGCGGAGCATGAAGCGGTGTTGAAAAACCTGAAGAGCCTGAAAAGGGGTGAAATATATGAAGAGCTTCAAAAGGTGTCAACAATAGGGGGAGCATGAAACGGTCTGAAAAATAGGAGGAATATGAAGCGGTGTTGAAAAACCTGAAGAGCATGAAAAGGTGTGAAAAATATGAAGAGTTTCAAAAGGAATCAAAATTATGAAGAGCATGAAACGGCCTGAAAAATAGGAGGACCATGAAGCGGTGTTGAAAAACATGAAGAGCTGAAAAGGTGTGAAAAATATGAAGAGCTTCAAAAGGTGTCAAAAATATGAAGAGCTCAAACGGTGTCAAAAATGAGAGTAGCATGAAAAGGTCTGAAAAAAAGGAGAAGCATGAAGTGGTCTTGAAAAACATGAAGAGCCTGAAAAGGTGTCAAATATATTAAGAGCTTCAAAAGTTGTCAAAAATATGAGGTGCATGAAACGGTCAGAAAAATAGGAGGAGCATGAATCGGTGTTGAAAAACATGAAGAGCCTGAAAATGTGTGAAAAATATGATGAGCTTCAAAAGGTGTGAAAAATATGAGGAGCATGAAACGGTCTGAAAAATAGGAGGAGCAAGAAGCTGTGTTCAAAAACATGAGAGGCTGAAAATGTGTGAAATATATGAAGAGCTTCAAAAGATGTGAAATACATGAGGATCATGAAACGGTCTGAAGAATAGGAGGAGCATGAAGCGGTGTTCAAAAACATGAAGAGCCTGAAAAGGTGTGAAAAATATGAAGAGCTTCAAAAGGTGTCAAAAATACTAGGAGCATTAAACGGTCTGAGAAATAGGAGGAGCATGAAACGGTGATGAACATCATGAAGAGCAAGAAAGGTGTGAAAAATATGAAGAGCTTTAAAAGGTGTCAAAAATATGAGGAGCATGAAACGGTCTGAAAAATAGGAGGAGCATGAGGCGATGTTGAACATCATGAAGAGCAAGAAAGGTGTGAAAAATATGAAGAGCTTCTAAAGGTGTCAAAAATATGAGGAACATGAAACGGTCTGAAAAATAGGAGCAGCATGAAATGGTGTTCAAAAACTTGAAGAGCCTGAAAAGGTGTGAAACATATGAAGAGCTTCAAAAGGTGTGAAATAAATGAGGAGCATGAAACGTTCTGAAAAATAGGAGGAGCATGAAGCGTTATTCAAAAATATAAAGAGCCTGAAAATGTGTGAAAAATGTGAAGAGCTTCAAAGGTGTGAAATACAGGAGGAGCATGAAACGATCTGAAAAATAGGACGAGCATGAAGCGGTGTGGAAAAATATGAGGAACCTGAAAAGGTGTGAAAAATATGTAGAGCTTCAAATGGTGCCAAATATATGAGGAGCATGAAACGATCTGAAAAAGAGGAGGAGCATTAAACGGTGTTCAAAAACATGAAGTGCCTGAAAAGGTGTGAAAAATATGAAGAGCTTCAAAAGGTGTCAAAAATAAGAGGAGCAAGAAACGGTCTGAAAAATAGGAGGAGCATGAAACGGTGTTCAAAAACATGAAGAGCCTGAAAAGCTGTGAAATATATGAAGAGCTTCAAAAGGTGTGAAAAATATGAAGAGCTTCAAAAGGGGTCAAAAATGAGATGATCCTGAAACGGTTTGAAAAATAGGAGGAGCATGAAGTGGTGTTGTAAAACATGAAGAGCCTGAGGAGTGTGAAATATATGATGAGGTTCAAAAGGTGTGAAAAATATGAAGAGCTTCAAAAGCTGTCAAAATTATGAGGAGCATGAAACGGTCTGAAAAATAGGAGGAGCATTGTAACATTGTTGAAAAAATTGAAGTTCCTGAAAAGGTGTGAAAAATATGAAGAGCTTCAAAAGGTGTCAAAAATATGAGGAGCATGAAAAGGTCTGAAAAATAGGAGGAGAATGAAGCGGTGTTGAAAAACATCAAGAGCCTGAAAAGGTGTGAAAAATATGAAGAGCTTCAAAAGCTGTGAAATAGATGAGGAGCATTAAATGGTCTAAAAAATATGAGGAGCATGAATCGGTGTTGAAAAACATGACGAGCCTGAAAAGGTGTGAAATATATGAAGAGCTTCAAAAGGTGTGAAAAATATGAGGAGCATGAAACGGTCTGAAAAATAGGAGGAGCATGAATCGGTGTTGAAAAACATGAAGATCCTGAAAAGGTGTGAAAAATATGAAGAGCTTCAAAAGGTGTGAAAAATACGAGGAGCATAAAACGGCCTGAAAAATAGGGGGAAGCATGAAGTGGTGTTGAAAAACATGAAGAGCCTGATAAGGTGTGAAAAATATGAAGAGATTCAAAAGGTGTCAAAAATATGAGGAGCATGAAACGGTCTGAAAAATAGGAGGAACACAAGTGGTGTTCAAAAACATGAAGAGCCTGAAAAGGTGTGAAAAATATGAAGAGATTCAAAAGGTGTCAAAAATATGAGGAGCATGAATCGGTGTTGAAAAACATGAAGAGCCTGAAAATGTGTGAAAAATATGAAGAGCTTCAAAAGGTGTCAAAAATATGAAGAGCATGAAACGGTCTGAAAAATAGGAGAAGCATGAAGCGGTGTTGAAAAACATGAAGAACATGAAAAGGTGTGAAAAATATGAAGAGCTTCAAAAGGTGTGGAAAATATGAAGAGCTTCAAAAGGTGTAAAATACATGAGGAGCATGAAACGGTCTGAAAAATAGGAGGAGCATGAAGTGGTGTTCAAAAACATGAAGAGCCTAAAAAGGTGTGAAATATATGAAGAGATTCAAAAGGTGTCAAAAATATGAGGAGCATGAAATGCTCTGAAAAATAGGAGGATCATGAAGCGGTGTTGAAAAACATGAAAAGCCTGAAAGGTGTGAAAACTATGAAGAGGTTCAAAAGGTGACAAAAATATGAGGAGCATGAAATGGTCTGAAAATTAGGAGGAGCATGAAACGGTGTTGAAAAACATGAAGAGCCTGAAAAGATGTGAAAAATATGAAGAGCTTCAAAAGGTGTCAAAAATATGAGGAGCATGAAATGTCTGAAAAATAGGAGGAGCATGAAAAGGTATGAAAAATAGGAGGAGCATGAAACCGTGTTCAAAAACATGAAGAACCTGAAAAGTTGTGAAAAATATGAAGAGCTTCAAACGGTTGGAAATACATGAGGAGCATGAAACAGTGTTGAAAAACATGAAGAGCCTGAAAAGGTGGGTAAAATATGAAGAGCTTCAAAAGGTGTCAAAAATATGAGGAGCATGAAACGGTCTGAAAAACAGGAGGAGCATTAAACGGTGTTCAAAAATATGAAGAGCCTGAAATGGAGTGAAATATGAAGAGCTTCAAAAGGTGTCAAAAATAGGAGGAGCATGAAACAGTCTGAAAAATAGGAGGAGCATGAAGCGGTGTAAAAAACTTGAAGACCCTGAAAAGGTGTGAAAAATATGAAGAGCTTCAAAAGGTGTGAAATACAGGAGGAGCATGAAACGGTCTGAAAAATAGGAGGAGCATGAAGTGGTGTTGAAAAACATGAAGAGCCTGAAAATATGTGAAATATATGAAGAGCTTCAAAAGTTGTCAGAAATGAGAGGAGAATGAAACGGTCTGAAAAATAGGAGAAGCATGAAGTGGCTTTGAAAAACATGAAGAGCCTGAAAAGGTGTGAAAAATATGAAGAGTTTCAAAAGGTGTCAAAAATATGAGGAGCATGAAACGGTCTGAAAAATAGGAGGAGAATGAAACGGTGTTCAAAAACATGAAGAGCCTGAAAAGGTGTGAAAAATATGAAGAGCTTTAAAAGGTGTGAAATACATGAGGAGCATGAAACGGTCTGAAAAATAGGAGGAGGATGAAACCGTGTTCAAAAACATGAAGAGCCTGAAAATATGTGAAATATATGAAGAGCTTCAAAATGTGTCAGAAATGAGAGGAGCATGAAACGGTCTGAAAAATAGGAGAAGCATGAAGTGGCTTTGAAAAACATGAAGAGCCTGAAAAGGTGTGAAAAATATGAAGAGTTTCAAAAGGTGTCAAAAATGTGAGGAGCATGAAACGGTCTGAAAAATAGGAGGAGAATGAAACGGTGTTCAAAAACATGAAGAGCCTGAAAAGGTGGGTAAAATATGAAGAGCTTCAAAAGGTGTCAAAAATATGAGGAGCATGAAACGGTCTGAAAAATAGGAGGAGCATTAAACGGTGATCAAAAATATGAAGAGCCTGAAATGGTGTGAAATATGAAGAGCTTCAAAAGGTGTCAAAAACAGGAGGAGCATGAAACATTCTGAAAAATAGGAGGAGCCTGAAGCGGTGTAATAAACATAAAGAGCCTGAAAAGGAGTGAAAAATATGAAGAGCTTCAAAAGGTGTGAAAAATTGAAGAGCGTCAAAATGTGTCAAAAATATGAGGAGCATGAAAAGTTCTGAAAAATAGGAGCAGCATGAAACGGTGTTCAAAGACATGAAGAGCCTGAAAACGTGTGAAAAATATGAAGAGCTTCAAAACGTGTCAAAAATATGAGGAGTATGAAACGATCTGAAAAATAGGAGGAGCAAGAAGCGGTGTTGAAAAAAATGAAGAGCCTGAAAACGTTTGAAAAATATGAAGAGCTTCAAAAGGTGTGGAAAATATGAAGAGCTTCAAAATGTGTTAAAAGTGAGATGAGCATGAAACGGTCTGAAAAATAGGAGGAGCATGAGCGGTGTTGAAAAACATGAAGAGCCTGAAAAGGTGTGAAATATATGAAGAGCTTCAAAAGTTGTCAGAAATGATAGAAACATGAAACGGTCTGAAAAATAGGATGAGCAAGAAGGGGTGTTGAAAAACATGAAGAGCGTGAAAACGTGTGAGAAATATGAAGAGATTCAAAAGGTGTGAAAAATATGAATAGCTTCAAAAGGTGTCAAAAATGAGATGAGCTTGAAACAGTCCGAAAAATAGGAGGAGCCTGAAATCGTGTTCAAAAACATGAAGAGCCTAAAAAGTTGTGAAAAATATAAAGAGCTTCAAAAGGTGTGAAATACAGGAGGAGCATGAAACGGTCTGAAAAATAGGAGGAGCATGAAGTGGTGTTGAAAAACATGAAGAGCCTGAAAATGTGTGAAATATATGAAGAGCTTCAAAAGGTGTCAGAAATGAGAGGAGCATGAAACGGTCTGAAAAATAGGAGAAGCATGAAGTGGCTTTGAAAAACATGAAGAGCCTGAAAAGGTGTGAAAAATATGAAGAGCTTCAAAAGGGGTCAAAAATATGAGGAGCATGAAACGGTCTGAAAAATACGAGGAGCATGAAACGGTGTTCAAAAACATGAAGAGCCTGAAAAGGTGTGAAAAATATGAAGAGCTTCAAAACGTGTCAAAAATATGAGGAGCATGAAACGGTCTGAAAAATAGGAGGAGCAAGAAGCGGTGTTGAAAATGATTAAGAGCCTGAAAACGTTTGAAAAATATGAAGAGCTTCAAAAGTTGTGGAAAATATGAAGAGCTTCAAAATGTGTCAAAAGCGAGATGAGTATGAAACGGTCGGAAAAACAGGAGGAGCATGAAGTGGTGTTGAAAAACATGAAGAGCCTGAAAATGTGTGAAATAATGAAGAGCTTCAAAATGTGTCAGAAATGAGAGAAGCATGAAACGGTCTGTAAAATAGGATGAGCAAGAAGGGGTGTTGCAAAACATGAAGAGCCTGAAAACGTTTGAGAAATATGAAGAGCTTCAAAAGGTGTGAAAAATATGAAGAGCTTCAAAAGTTGTTAAAAATGAGATGAGCATGACACAGTTTGAAAAATAGGAGGAGCATGAAACGGTGTTCAAAAACATGAAGAGCCTAAAAAGGTTGAAAAATATGAAGAGCTTCAAAAGGTGTGAAAAATACGAGGAGCATAAAACGGTCTGAAAACTAGGAGAAGCATGAAGTGGTGTTGAAAAACATGAAGAGCCTGAAAACGTGTGAAATATATGAAGAGCTTCAAAAGGTGTCAAAAATATGAGGAGCATGAAACGGTCTGAAAAATAGGAGGAGCATGAAGCGGTTTTGAGAAACATGAAGAGAATGAAAACTTTTGAAAAATATGAAGAGCTTCAAAAGGTGTGAAAAATATGAAGAGCTTCCAGAGGTGTGAAAAATGAGATGAGCATGAAACGTTTTGAAAATTAGGAGGAGCATGAAGTGGTGTTGAATAACATGAAGTGCCTGAAAAAGTGTGAAATATATGAAGAGCTTCAAAAGGTGTGAAAAATATGAAGAGCTTCAAATGGTGAGAAATACATGAGGAGCATGAAAAGGTCTGAAAAATAGGAAGATCAAGAGCGGTGTTGAAAAACATGAAGAGCCTGAAAAGGTGTAAAATTGTGAAGAGCTTCCAAAGGTGTAAAAATATGAGGAGCATGAAACATTCTGTAAAATAGGAGGAGCATGAAACCATGTTCAAAAATATGAAGAGCCTGAAAAGGTGTGAAAAATATGAAGAGCTTCAAAATGTGTCAAAAATATTAGGAACATGAAACGCTCAGAAAAATAGGAGGAGCATGAAGTGTTGTTGAAAAACCTGAAGAGACTGAAATGGTGTGAAAAATATGAAGAGTTACAAAAGGTGTGAAAAATATGAAGAGCATGAAGCGGTGTTGAAAAACATGAAGAGCTTGAAAAGGCGTGAAAAATATGAAGAGCTTCAAAAGGTGTCAAAAATAGGAGGAGCATGAAACGGTCAGAAAGATAGGAGGATCATGAAGCGGTGCTGAAAAACATGAAGAGCCTAAAAAGATGTGAAATATATGAAGAGTTTGGAAAGATGTCAAAAATATGAGGAGCATGAAACGGTCTGAAAAATAGAAGGAGCATGAAACAGTGTTCAAAAACATGAAGAGCCTGAAAAGGTGTGAAAAATCTGAAGAGATTCAAAAGGTGTCAAAAATATGAGGCGCATGAAACGGTCTGAAAAATAGCAGGAGCATGAACCTGTGGTCAAAAACATAAAGAGCCTGAAAAGGTGTGAATAATATGAAGAGCTTCAAAAGGTGAGAAATATATGAGGAGCATGAAACGGTCTGAAAAATAGGAGGAGCGTGAAGCGGTGTTCAAAAACATGAAGAGCCTGAAAAGGTGTGAAAAATATGAAGAGATTCAAAAGTTGTCAGAAAAATGAGGAGCATGACATGGTCTGAAAAATAGGAGGATCATGAAACGGTGTTCAAAAACATGAAAAGCATGAAAAGGTTTGAAAAATATGAAGAGCTTCAAAAGGTGTGAAAAATAGGAGGAGCATGAAACGGTGTTCAAAAACATGAAGAGCATGAAAAAGTGTGAAAAATATGAAGAGCTTCAAAAAGTGTGAAAAATAGGAGGAGCATTAAATGGTGTTCAAAAACATGAAAAGCATGAAAAGGTGTGAAAAATATGAAAAGCCTCAAAAAGTGTCAAAAATATGAGGTGCATGTAACGGTCTGAAAAATAGAAGGAGTATGAAGCGGTGTTGAAAACATGAAGAGAATGAAAACTTTGAAAAATATGAAGAGCTTCAAAAGGTGTGAAAAATATGAAGAGCTTCCAGAGGTGTCAAAAATGAGATGAGCATGAAACGTTTTGAAAAATAGGAGGAGCATGAAGTGGTGTTGAAAAACATGAAGTGCCTGAAAAGGTGTGAAATATATGAAGAGCTACAAAAGGTGTCAAAAATATGAGGAGCTTCAAATGGTGAGAAATACATGAGGAGCATGAAACGGTCTGAAAAATAGGAAGATCAAGAAGCGGTGTTGAAAAACATGAAGAGCCTGAAAAGGTGTGAAAAATGTGAAGAGCTTCCAAAGGTATAAAAATATGAGGAGCATGAAACGTTCTGAAAAATAGGAGGAGCATGAAACCGTGTTCAAAAATATGAAGAGACTGAAAAGGTGTGAAAAATATGAAGAGATTCAGAAGGTGTAAAAATATTAGGAGCATGAAACGCTCAGAAAAATAGGAGGAGCATGAAGTGTTGTTGAAAAACATGAAGAGCCTGAAAAGGTGTGAAAAATATGAAGAGATTCAAAAGGTGTCAAAAATATGAGGAGCATGAAACGGCCTGAAAAATACGAGGAGCATGAAGTGGTGTTGAGAAACATGAAGATCCTGAAAAGGTGTGAAAAATATGAAGAGCTTCAAAAGGTGTCAAAAATACGAGGAGCATGAAACGGTCTGAAAAATAGGAGGAGCATGAAACAGTGTTGAAAAACATGAAGAGCCTGAAAAGGTGTGAAAAATATGAAGAGCTTCAAAAGGTGTGAAAAATATGAAGAGCTTCCAAAGGTGTCAAAAATATAAGGCGTATGAAACGGTCTGAAAAATAGGAGGAGCATGAAGCGGTGGTCAAAAACATAAAGAGCCTTAAAGGTGTGAAAAATGTGAAGAGCTTCAAAAGGTGAGAAATACATGAGGAGCATGAAACGGTCTGAAAAATAGGAGGAGCATGAAGCGGTGTTCAAAAATATGAAGAGCCTGAAAAGGTGTGAAAAATATGAAGAGATTCAAAAGGTGTCA
Source organism: Dama dama (assembly GCF_033118175.1). Lineage (NCBI taxonomy): Eukaryota > Metazoa > Chordata > Mammalia > Artiodactyla > Cervidae > Dama > Dama dama. The sequence goes on along the minus strand of NW_026870929.1, from coordinate 1,274,713 downwards.
AAAAAATGAGGAGCATGAAACGGTATGAAAAATAGGAGGATCATGAAACGGTGTTCAAAAACATGAAGAGCCTGAAAAGGTGTGAAAAATATGAAGAGCTTCAATGTGTGAAATACATGAGGAGCATGAATCGGTCTGAAAAATAGGAGGAGCATGAAGCGTTTGAAAAACATGAAGAGCCTGTAAAGGTGTGAAAAATATGAGGAGCTTCAAAAAGTGTCAAAAATGAGATGAGCATGAAACGGTCTGAAAAATAGGAGGAGCAAGAAGCGGTGTTCAAAAACATGAAGAGCCTGAAAAAGTGTGAAAAATATGAAGAGCTTCAAAACGTATGAAAAATAGGAGGAGCATGAAATGGTGTTTAAAAACGTGAAGAGCATGAAAAGGTGTGAAAAATATGAAAAGCCTCAAATCGTGTCAAAAATCTGAGGCGCATGTAACGGTCTGAAAAATAGAAGGAGCATGAAGCGGTGTTGAGAAACATGAAGAGAATGAAAACTTTTGAAAAATATGAAGAGCTTCAAAAGGTGTGAAAAATATGAAGAGCTTCCAGAGGTGTGAAAAATGAGATGAGCATGAAACGTTTTGAAAAATAGGAGGAGCATGAAGTGGTGTTGAATAACATGAAGGGCCTGAAAAAGTGTGAAATATATGAAGAGCTTCAAAAGGTGTGAAAAATATGAAGAGCTTCAAATGTTGAGAAATACATGAGGAGTTGGAAACGGTCTGAAAAATAGGAAGATCAAGAAGCGGTGTTGAAAAACATGAAGAGCATGAAAAGGTGTGAAAAATGTGAAGAGCTTCCAAAGGTGTAAAAATATGAGGAGCATGAAACGGTCTGAAAAATAGGAGGAGCATGAAACCATGTTCAAAAATATGAAGAGCCTGAAAAGGTGTGAAAAATATGAAGAGCTTCAAAAGATGAGGAAAATATGAGGAGCATGAAACGGTCTGAAAAATAGGAGGAGAATGAAGCGGTGTTGAAAAACATGAAGAGTCTGAAAGGTGTGAAAAATACAAAGAGTTTCAAAAGGTGTCAAAGTATGAGGAGAATGAATCGGTCTGAAAAATAGGAGGAGCATGAAGCGGTGTTGAAAAACATGAAGAGCCTAAAAATGTGTGAAACATATGAAGAGCCTCAATAGGTGTCAAAAATATGAGGAGCATGAAACGGTCTGAAAAATAGGAGGAGCATGAAGCGGTGTTCAAAAACATGAAGAGCCTGAAAAGGTGTGAAAAATATGAAGAGCATCAAAAGGTGTGAAATACATGAGGAGCATGAAACGGTCTGAAATATAAGAGGAGCATGAAGCCGTGGTCAAAAACATAAAGAGCCTGAAAAGGTGTGAATAATATGAAGAGCTTCAAAAGGTGAGAAATATATGAGGAGCATGAAACGGTCTGTAAAATAGGAGGAGCATGAAGTGGTGTTGAAAAACATGAAGAGCCTAAAAAGGTGTGAAAAATATAAAGAGCTTCAAAAGGTGTGAAATACATGAGGAGCATGAAACGGTCTGAAAAATAGGAGGAGCATGAAGTGGTGTTGAAAAATATGAACAGCCTGAAAATGTGTGAAATATATGAAGAGCTTTAAAAGGTGTTAAATATGAGGAGCATGAAACGGTCTGAAAAATAGGAGGAGCATGAAACGGTGTTCAAAAACATGAAGAGCCTGAAAAGGTGTGAAAAATATGAAGAGTTTCTAAAGGTGTCAAAAATATGAGGAGCATGAAACGGTCTGAAAAATAGGAGGAGCAAGAAGCGGTGTTGAAAAAGATTAAGAGCCTGAAAACTTTTGAAAAATATGAAGAACTTCAAAAGGTGTGGAAAATATGAAGAGCTTCAAAATGTGTCAAATGCGAGATGAGTATGAAACGGTCTGAAAAATAGGAGGAGCATGAAGTGGTGTTGAAAAACATGAAGAGCCTGAAAAGGTGTGAAAAATATGAAGAGATTCAAAATGTGTCAGAAATGAGAGAAGCATGAAACGGTCTGAAAAATAGGATGATCAAGAAGGGGTGTTGAAAAACATGAAGAGCCTGAAAACGTTTGAGAAATATGAAGAGCTTCAAAAGGTGTGAAAAATATGAAGAGCTTCAGAAGTTGTTAAAAATGAGATGAGCATGACACAGTTTGAAAAATAGGAGGAGCATGAGACCGTATTCAAAAACATGAAGAGCCTAAAAAGGTTGAAAAATATGAAGAGCTTCAAAAGGTGTGAAAAATACGAGGAGCATAAAACGGCCTGAAAAATAGGGGGAAGCATGAAGTGGTGTTGAAAAACATGAAGAGCCTGAAAAGGTGTGAAAAATATGAAGAGATTCAAAAGGTGTCAAAAATATGAGGAGCATGAAACGGTCTGAAAAATAGGAGGAACACAAGTGGTGTTCAAAAACATGAAGAGCCTGAAAAGGTGTGAAAAATATGAAGAGATTCAAAAGGTGTCAAAAATATGAGGAGCATGAATCGGTGTTGAAAAACATGAAGAGCCTGAAAATGTGTGAAAAATATGAAGAGCTTCAAAAGGTGTCAAAAATATGAAGAGCATGAAACGGTCTGAAAAATAGGAGAAGCATGAAGCGGTGTTGAAAAACATGAAGAACATGAAAAGGTGTGAAAAATATGAAGAGCTTCAAAAGGTGTGGAAAATATGAAGAGCTTCAAAAGGTGTAAAATACATGAGGAGCATGAAACGGTCTGAAAAATAGGAGGAGCATGAAGTGGTGTTCAAAAACATGAAGAGCCTAAAAAGGTGTGAAATATATGAAGAGATTCAAAAGGTGTCAAAAATATGAGGAGCATGAAATGCTCTGAAAAATAGGAGGATCATGAAGCGGTGTTGAAAAACATGAAAAGCCTGAAAGGTGTGAAAACTATGAAGAGGTTCAAAAGGTGACAAAAATATGAGGAGCATGAAATGGTCTGAAAATTAGGAGGAGCATGAAACGGTGTTGAAAAACATGAAGAGCCTGAAAAGATGTGAAAAATATGAAGAGCTTCAAAAGGTGTCAAAAATATGAGGAGCATGAAATGTCTGAAAAATAGGAGGAGCATGAAAAGGTATGAAAAATAGGAGGAGCATGAAACCGTGTTCAAAAACATGAAGAACCTGAAAAGTTGTGAAAAATATGAAGAGCTTCAAACGGTTGGAAATACATGAGGAGCATGAAACAGTGTTGAAAAACATGAAGAGCCTGAAAAGGTGGGTAAAATATGAAGAGCTTCAAAAGGTGTCAAAAATATGAGGAGCATGAAACGGTCTGAAAAACAGGAGGAGCATTAAACGGTGTTCAAAAATATGAAGAGCCTGAAATGGAGTGAAATATGAAGAGCTTCAAAAGGTGTCAAAAATAGGAGGAGCATGAAACAGTCTGAAAAATAGGAGGAGCATGAAGCGGTGTAAAAAACATGAAGACCCTGAAAAGGTGTGAAAAATATGAAGAGCTTCAAAAGGTGTGAAATACAGGAGGAGCATGAAACGGTCTGAAAAATAGGAGGAGCATGAAGTGGTGTTGAAAAACATGAAGAGCCTGAAAATATGTGAAATATATGAAGAGCTTCAAAAGTTGTCAGAAATGAGAGGAGAATGAAACGGTCTGAAAAATAGGAGAAGCATGAAGTGGCTTTGAAAAACATGAAGAGCCTGAAAAGGTGTGAAAAATATGAAGAGTTTCAAAAGGTGTCAAAAATATGAGGAGCATGAAACGGTCTGAAAAATAGGAGGAGAATGAAACGGTGTTCAAAAACATGAAGAGCCTGAAAAGGTGTGAAAAATATGAAGAGCTTTAAAAGGTGTGAAATACATGAGGAGCATGAAACGGTCTGAAAAATAGGAGGAGGATGAAACCGTGTTCAAAAACATGAAGAGCCTGAAAATATGTGAAATATATGAAGAGCTTCAAAATGTGTCAGAAATGAGAGGAGCATGAAACGGTCTGAAAAATAGGAGAAGCATGAAGTGGCTTTGAAAAACATGAAGAGCCTGAAAAGGTGTGAAAAATATGAAGAGTTTCAAAAGGTGTCAAAAATGTGAGGAGCATGAAACGGTCTGAAAAATAGGAGGAGAATGAAACGGTGTTCAAAAACATGAAGAGCCTGAAAAGGTGGGTAAAATATGAAGAGCTTCAAAAGGTGTCAAAAATATGAGGAGCATGAAACGGTCTGAAAAATAGGAGGAGCATTAAACGGTGATCAAAAATATGAAGAGCCTGAAATGGTGTGAAATATGAAGAGCTTCAAAAGGTGTCAAAAACAGGAGGAGCATGAAACATTCTGAAAAATAGGAGGAGCCTGAAGCGGTGTAATAAACATAAAGAGCCTGAAAAGGAGTGAAAAATATGAAGAGCTTCAAAAGGTGTGAAAAATTGAAGAGCGTCAAAATGTGTCAAAAATATGAGGAGCATGAAAAGTTCTGAAAAATAGGAGCAGCATGAAACGGTGTTCAAAGACATGAAGAGCCTGAAAACGTGTGAAAAATATGAAGAGCTTCAAAACGTGTCAAAAATATGAGGAGTATGAAACGATCTGAAAAATAGGAGGAGCAAGAAGCGGTGTTGAAAAAAATGAAGAGCCTGAAAACGTTTGAAAAATATGAAGAGCTTCAAAAGGTGTGGAAAATATGAAGAGCTTCAAAATGTGTTAAAAGTGAGATGAGCATGAAACGGTCTGAAAAATAGGAGGAGCATGAGCGGTGTTGAAAAACATGAAGAGCCTGAAAAGGTGTGAAATATATGAAGAGCTTCAAAAGTTGTCAGAAATGATAGAAACATGAAACGGTCTGAAAAATAGGATGAGCAAGAAGGGGTGTTGAAAAACATGAAGAGCGTGAAAACGTGTGAGAAATATGAAGAGATTCAAAAGGTGTGAAAAATATGAATAGCTTCAAAAGGTGTCAAAAATGAGATGAGCTTGAAACAGTCCGAAAAATAGGAGGAGCCTGAAATCGTGTTCAAAAACATGAAGAGCCTAAAAAGTTGTGAAAAATATAAAGAGCTTCAAAAGGTGTGAAATACAGGAGGAGCATGAAACGGTCTGAAAAATAGGAGGAGCATGAAGTGGTGTTGAAAAACATGAAGAGCCTGAAAATGTGTGAAATATATGAAGAGCTTCAAAAGGTGTCAGAAATGAGAGGAGCATGAAACGGTCTGAAAAATAGGAGAAGCATGAAGTGGCTTTGAAAAACATGAAGAGCCTGAAAAGGTGTGAAAAATATGAAGAGCTTCAAAAGGGGTCAAAAATATGAGGAGCATGAAACGGTCTGAAAAATACGAGGAGCATGAAACGGTGTTCAAAAACATGAAGAGCCTGAAAAGGTGTGAAAAATATGAAGAGCTTCAAAACGTGTCAAAAATATGAGGAGCATGAAACGGTCTGAAAAATAGGAGGAGCAAGAAGCGGTGTTGAAAATGATTAAGAGCCTGAAAACGTTTGAAAAATATGAAGAGCTTCAAAAGTTGTGGAAAATATGAAGAGCTTCAAAATGTGTCAAAAGCGAGATGAGTATGAAACGGTCGGAAAAACAGGAGGAGCATGAAGTGGTGTTGAAAAACATGAAGAGCCTGAAAATGTGTGAAATAATGAAGAGCTTCAAAATGTGTCAGAAATGAGAGAAGCATGAAACGGTCTGTAAAATAGGATGAGCAAGAAGGGGTGTTGCAAAACATGAAGAGCCTGAAAACGTTTGAGAAATATGAAGAGCTTCAAAAGGTGTGAAAAATATGAAGAGCTTCAAAAGTTGTTAAAAATGAGATGAGCATGACACAGTTTGAAAAATAGGAGGAGCATGAAACGGTGTTCAAAAACATGAAGAGCCTAAAAAGGTTGAAAAATATGAAGAGCTTCAAAAGGTGTGAAAAATACGAGGAGCATAAAACGGTCTGAAAACTAGGAGAAGCATGAAGTGGTGTTGAAAAACATGAAGAGCCTGAAAACGTGTGAAATATATGAAGAGCTTCAAAAGGTGTCAAAAATATGAGGAGCATGAAACGGTCTGAAAAATAGGAGGAACACAAGTGGTGTTCAAAAACATGAAGAGCCTGAAAAGGTGTGAAAAATATGAAGAGCTTCAAAAGGTGTCAAAAATATGAGGAGCATGAATCGGTGTTGAAAAACATGAAGAGCCTGAAAATGTGTGAAAAATATGAAGAGCTTCAAAAGGTGTCAAAAATATGAGGAGCATGAAACGGTCTGAAAAATAGGAGGAGCATGAAACGGTCTGAAAAATGGGAGGAACATGAAGCGGTGTTGAAAAACATGAAGAGCCTGAAAACGTGTGAAAAACATGAAGAGCTTAAAAGTTGTGAGAAATATGAAGAGCTTCAAAAGGTCTCAAAAATGAGACGAGCATGAAAAGGTCTGGAAAATAGGACGAGCATGAAGCGGTGTTGAAAACATGAAGAGCCAGAAAAGGTGTGAAAAATATGAAGAGCTTCAAAAGGTGTCAAAATATGAGGAGCATGAAACAGTCTGAAACATAGGAGGAGCATGAATCGGTTTTGAAAAACATGAAGAGCCTGAAAATGTGTGAAAAATAAGTAGATCTTCAAAACGTGTCAAAATATGAGGAGCATGAAACGGTCTGAAAAACAGGAGGATCATGAAGCCGTGTTGAAAAACATGGGGAGCCTGCAAAGGTGTGAAAAATATGAAGAGCTTCAAAAGGTTGGAAATACATGAGGAGCATGAAACGGTCTGGAAAATAGGAAGAGCATGAAGAGGTGTTGAAAAACATGAAGAGCCTTAAAAGGTGGATAAAATATGAAGAGCTTCAAAAGATGTCAAAATATGAGGAGCACGAAACGGTCTGAAAAATAGGAGGAGCATGAAAGGGGGTTCAAATGCATGAAGAGCCTGAAAAGGTGTGAAAAATATGATGAGCTTCAAAAGGTGTAAAATACATGAGGAACATGAAACGGTCTGGAAAATAGGATGAGCATGAAGTTGTGTTGAAAAATATGAAGGGACTGAAAAGGTGTGAAAAATATGAAGAGGTTCAAAAGGTGTGAAAAATATGACGAGTATGATACGGTCTGAAAAATAGGAGGAGCATGAAGCTCTGTTCAAAAACATGAAGATCCTGAAAAGTTGTGAAAAATATGAAAAGCTTCAAAAGTTGTCAAAAATATGAGGAGCATGAAACATTCTGAAAAATAGGAGGATCATGAAGCGGTGTTCAAAATCATGAAGAGGCTGAAAAGGTGTGACAAATATGAAGAGCTTCAAAACGTGTGAAATATATGAGGAGCATGGAAAAGTCTGAAAAAGAGGTGGAGCATCAAGCGGTGTTCAAAAACATGAAGAGCCTGAAAAGGTGTGAAAAATATGAAGAGCTTCAAAAGGTGTGAAAAATAGGAGGAGCATGAAACGGGCTGAAAAATAGCAGGAGCATGAAGCGGTGTTCAAAAACATGAAGAGCCTGAAAAGGTGTGAAAAATATGAAGAGCTTCAAAAAATGTCAAAAATATGAGGAGCATTAAACGGTCTTAAAAATAGGAGCAGCATGAAATGATGTTCAAAAACATGAAGAGCCTGAAAAGGTGTGAAAAATATGAAGAGCTTCAAAAGGTGTGGAAAATATGAAGAGCTTCAAAATGTGTCAAAAGTGAGATGAGCATGAAACGGTCTGAAAAATAGGAGGAGCATGAAGTGGTGTTGAAAAACATGAAGAGCCTGAAAATGTGTGAAATATATGAAGAGCTTCAAAAGTTGTCAGAAATGATAGAAACATGAAACGGTCTGAAAAATAGGATGAGCAAGAAGCGGTGTTGAAAAACATGAAGAGCCTGAAAACGTTTGAGAAATATGAAGAGATTCAAAAGGTGTGAAAAATATGAAGAGCTTCAAAAGGTGTCAAAAATGAGATGAGCATGAAACAGTCCGAAAAATAGGAGGAGCCTGAAATCGTGTTCAAAAACATGAAGAGCCTAAAAAGGTGTGAAAAATATAAAGAGCTTCAAAAGGTGTGAAATACATGAGGAGCATGAAACGGTCTGAAAAATAGGAGGAGCATGAAGTGGTGTTGAAAAACATGAAGAGCCTGAAAACGTGTGAAATATATGAAGAGCTTCAAAAGGTGTCAGAAATGAGAGGAGCATGAAACGGTCTGAAAAATAGGATGAGCAAGAAGCGGTGTTGAAAAACATGAAGAGCCTGAAAACGTTTGAGAAATATGAAGAGATTCAAAAGGTGTGAAAAATATGAAGAGCTTCAAAACGTGTCAAAAATATGAGGAGCATGAAACGGTCTGAAAAATAGGAGGAGCAAGAAGCGGTGTTGAAAAAGATTAAGAGCCTGAAAACTTTTGAAAAATATGAAGAGCTTCAAAAGGTGTGGAAAATATGAAGAGCTTCAAAATGTGTCTATTGCGAGATGAGTATGAAACGGTCTGAAAAATAGGAGGAGCATGAAGTGGTGTTGAAAAACATGAAGAGCCTGAAAATGTGTGAAATATATGAAGAGCTTCAAAATGTGTCAGAAATGAGAGAAGCATGAAACGGTCTGAAAAATAGGATGAGCAAGAAGGGGTGTTGAAAAACATGAAGAGCCTGAAAACGTTTGAGAAATATGAAGAGCTTCAAAAGGTGTGAAAAATATGAAGAGCTTCAAAAGTTGTTAAAAATGAGATGAGCATGACACAGTTTGAAAAATAGGAGGTTCATGAAACCGTGTTCAAAAACATGAAGAGCCTAAAAAGGTTGAAAAATATGAAGAGCTTCAAAAGGTGTGAAAAATACGAGGAGCATAAAACGGCCTGAAAAATAGGGGGAAGCATGAAGTGATGTTCAAAAACATGAAGAGCCTGAAAAGTTGTGAAAAATATGAAGAGCTTCAAACGGTTGGAAATACATGAGGAGCATGAAACGGTGTTGAAAAACATGAAGAGCCTGAAAAGGAGGGTAAAATATGAAGAGCTTCAAAAGGTGTCAAAATGTGAGGAGCATGAAACGGTCTGAAAAATAGGAGAAGCATGAAGTGGTGTTGAAAAACATGAAGAACATGAAAAGGTGTGAAAAATATGAAGAGCTTTAAAAGGTGTCAAAAATATGAGGAGCATGAACCGGTCTGAAAAAGAGGAGGAGCATGAAGCGGTGTTCAAAAACATGAAGAGCATGAAAAGGTGTGAAAAATATAAAGAGCTTCAAAAGGTGTCAAAAATATGAGGAGCATGAAACGGTCTGAAAAATAGGAAGAGCATGAAGCGGTGTTGAAAAACATGAAGAGCCTGAAAACGTGTGAAAAACATGAAGAGCTTAAAAGTTGTGAGAAATATGAAGAGCTTCAAAAGGTCTCAAAAATGAGACGAGCATGAAAAGGTCTGGAAAATAGGACGAGCATGAAGCGGTGTTGAAACATGAAGAGCCAGAAAAGGTGTGAAAAATATGAAGAGCTTCAAAAAGTGTCAAAAATATGAGGAGCATGAAACGGTCTGAAAAATAGGAGGAGCATGAAGTGATGTTGAAAAACATGAAGAGCCTAAAAAGGTGTGAAAAATATGAAGAGCTTCAAAACGTGTCAAAAATATGAGGAGCATGAAACGGTCTGAAAAACAGTAGAATCATGAAGCCGTGTTGAAAAACATGGGGAGCCTGAAAAGGTGTGAAAAATATGAAGAGTTTCAAAAGGTGTCAAAAATATGAGGAGCATGAAACGGTCTGAAAAATAGGAGGAGAATGAAACGGTGTTCAAAAACATGAAGAGCCTGAAAAGGTGTGAAAAATATGAAAAGCTTTAAAAGGTGTGAAATACATGAGGAGCATGAAACGGTCTGAAAAATAGGAGGAGCATGAAACCGTGTTCAAAAACATGAAGAGCCTGAAAAGTTGTGAAAAATATGAAGACCTTTAAACGGTTGGAAATACATGAGGAGCATGAAACGGTGTTGAAAAACATGAAGAGCCTGAAAAGGTGGGTAAAATATGAAGAGCTTCAAAAGGTGTGAAATACATGAGGAGCATGAATCGGTCTGAAAAAAAGGAGGAGCATGAAGTGGTGTTTAAAAACATGAAGAGACTGAATAGGTGTGAAAAATATGAAGAGCTTCAAAAGGTGTCAAAATATGAGGAGCATGAAACGGTCTAAAACATAGGAGGAGCATGAATCGGTTTTGAAAAACATGAAGAGCCTGAAAATGTGTGAAAAATATGAAGATCTTCAAAACGTGTCAAAATATGAGGAGCATGAAACGGTCTGAAAAACAGGAGGATCATGAAGCCGTGTTGAAAAACATGGGGAGCCTGCAAAGGTGTGAAAAATATGAAGAGCTTCAAAAGGTTGGAAATACATGAGGAGCATGAAAAGGTCTGGAAAATAGGAAGAGCATGAAGCCGTGTTGAAAAACATGAAGAGCCTGAAAAGGTGTGAAAAATATGAAGAGCTTCAAAAGTTGTGAAAAATATGAAGAGCTTCAATAGGTGATAAAAATGAGATGAGCATGAAACGGTCTGAAAAATATGAGGAGCATGAAGCGGTGTTGGAAATCATGAAGAGTCTGAAAAGGTGTGAAAAATATGAAGAGCTTCAAAAGTTGTGAAAAATATGAAGAGCTTCAAAAGGTGATAAAAATGAGATGAGCATGAAACAATCCGAAAAATAGGAGGAGCCTGAAATCGTGTTCAAAAACATGAAGAGCCTAAAAAGGTGTGAAAAATATAAAGAGCTTCAAAAAGTGTGAAATACAGGAGGAGCATGAAACGATCTGAAAAATATGAGAAGCATGAAGTGGTGTGGAAAAACATGAGGAGCCTGAAAAGGTGTGAAAAATATGAAGAGCTTCAAACGGTGTCAAAAATATGAAGAGCATGAAACGGTCTGAAATTTTGGAGGATCATGAGCGGTGTTCAAAAACATGAAGTGCCTGAAAATGTGTGAAAAATATGAAGAGCATCAAATGGTGTCAAAAATATGAGAAGCATGAAACGGTCTGAAAGATAGGAGGAGCATGAAACGGTGATCAGAAACATGAAGAGCCTGAAAAGTTGTGAAAAATATGAATAGCTTCAAAAGGTGTGAAATTCATGAGGAGCATGAAACCTTTCTGAAAAATAGGAGAAGCATGAAGTGGTGTGGAAAAACATGAAGAGCCTGAAAAGGTGTGAAATATATGAAGAGCTTCAAAAGGTGTCAAAAATATGAAGAGCATGAAACGGTCTGAAAATTTGGAGGATCATGAGCGGTGTTCAAAAACATGAAGAGCCTGAAAAGGTGTGAAAAATATGAAGAGCTTCAAATGGTGTCAAAAATATGAAAAGAATGTAACGGTCTGAAAGATAGATGCGGCAAGAAATGGTGTTGAAAAACATGAAGAGCCTGAAAAGGAGTGAAAAATATGAAGAGCTTCAAAAGGTGTCAAAAATATGAGGAGCATGAAATGGTGTTGAAAAACATGAAGAGCCTGAAAAGGTGTGAAAAATACGAAGAGCTTCAAAAGGTGTCAAAAATATGAGGAGCATGAAACGGTCTGAAAAATAAGAGGAGGATCAAATGGTCTGAAAATTAAGAGGAGCATGAAACGGTGTTGAAAAACGTGAAGAGCTTCAAAAGGTGTGAAAAATATGAGGAGCATGAAACGGTCTGAAAAACAGGAGGAGCATGAAACGGTGGTAAAAAACATGAAAAGCATGAAAATGTGTGAAAAATATGAAGAGCTTCAAAAGGTGTCAAAACATGAGGAGCATGAAACGGTCTTAAAAATAGGAGGAGCATGAGACGGTGTAAAAACATGAAGAAGCTGAAAACGTTGGAAACATATGAAGAGCTTCAAAGGTGTCAAATATATGAGGAGCATGAAACGTTCTGAAAAATAGGAGGAGCCTGAAACGGTGTTGAAAAACATGAAGAGCCTGAAAAGGTGTGAGAAAATATGAAGAGTTGCAAAAGGTGTCAAAAATATGAGAAGCATGAAACGGTCTGAAAAATATGAGGACCATGAAACGGTCGAAAAAATAGACGATCATGAAACGATGTTGAAAAACAAGAAGAGATTCAAAAGGTGTCAAAAATATGAGGAGCCTGAAACCATCTGAAAAATAGGAGGAGCATGAAACGGTGTTGTAAAACACGAAGAGCATGAAAAGTTGTGAAAAATATGAAGAGCTTCAAAAGGTGTCAAAAATATGAGGAGCATGAAAGTGTCTGAAAAACAGGAGGAGCATGACACCATGTTGAAAAATATGAAGAGCATGAAAATGTGTGAGAAATATGAAAAGCTTGAAAAGGTTTCAAAAAAATGAGGAGGATGAAAACGTCTGAAAAATAGGAGGAGCATGAAACGTTGTTGAAAACTTGAAGAGCCTGAAAAGGAGTTAAAAATATGAAGAGCTTCAAAAGGTGTCAAAAATATGAGGAGCTTGAAATGGTCTGAAAAATAGGAGGAGCATGAAGCCTTGTTTAAATACATGAAGAGACTGAAAAGGTTTGAAATATATGAAGAGCATCAAAAGCAGTCAAAATATGAGGAGCATGAAACGGTCTGAAAAATTGGAGGAGCATGAAGCTGTGTTGCAAAACATGAAGAGCCTGAAAAGGTGTGAAAAATATAAAAGCTTTAAAAGGTGTCAAAAAAAAGAGGAGCATGAAAAGGTCTGAAAAATAGGCGGAGCATGAAGCGGTGTTGAAAAACATGAAGAGCCTGAAAAGGTGTGAAATATATGAAGAGCTTCAAAAGGTGTCAAAAATATGAGGAGCATGAAACGGTCTGAAAAATAGGAGGAGCATGAAGCGCTGTTGAAAGCATAAAGAGCCTGAAAAGGTGTGAAATATATGAAGAGCTTCAAAAGGTGTCAAAAATATGAGGAGCTTGAAACGGTCTGAAAAATATGAGGACCATGAAACGGTCTGAAAAATAGGATGAGCATGAAACGGTGTTGAAAAACATGAAGAGCTTCAAAAGGTGTCAAAAATATGAGGAGCATTAAACGGTCTGAAAAACAGGAGGAGCATGAAACCGTGTTCAAAAATATGAAGAGCATGAAAAGATGTGAAAAATATGAAAAGCTTCAAAAGGTTTCAAAAAATGAGGAGGATGAAAACGTCTGAAAAATAGTAGGAGCATGAAACGTTGTTGAAAAACTTGAAGAGCCAGAAAAGGTGTTAAAAATATGAAGAGCTTCAAAAGGTGTCAAAAATATGAGGAGCGTGAAACGGTCGGAAAAATAGGATTAGCATGAAACGTTGTTGACTAACATGAAGAGCCTGAAAAGGTGTGAAAAATAAAAAGAGTTTCAAAAGGTGTCAAAAATATCAGGAGCATAAATGGGTCTGAAAAATAGGAGGAGCCTGAAACGGTTTTGAGAAACATGAAGAGCCTGAAAAGTTGTGAAAAATATGAAGAGCTTGAAGAGGTGTGAAAAATATGAGGAGCATGAAACGGTCTGAAAAATAGGAGGAGCATGAAACAGTGTTGAAAAACATGAAGAGCATGAAAAGTTGTGAAAAATATGAATAGCTTCAAAAGGTGTGAAAAATATGAGTAGCATGAAACGGTCTGAAAAATAGGAGGAGCATGATACAGTGTTGAAAAACATGAAGAGCCTGAAACGGTGTGAAAAATATGAAGAGCTTGAAGAGGTGTCAAAAATATGAGGAGCCTGAAACGGTCTGACAAATAGGAGAAGCATGAAATGTTGTTGACAAACATGAACACCCTGAAAAGGTGTGAAAAATATGAAGAGCTTCAAAAGGTTTCAAAATTATGAGTAACATGAAACGGGTAAAAAAAAATTGGAGGAGCATGAGACAGTGTTGAAAAAAATGAAGAGACTAAAAAGGTGTGAAATATATGAAGAGCCTCAAAAGGTTTCAAATATAGGAGGAGCATGAGACGGTCTAAAAAATAGGAGGAGGTGAAGCGGTGTTGAAAAACGGGAAGAGCCTGTAAAGGAGTGAAATAAATGAAGAGCTTCAAAAGATGTGAGAAATATGAAGAGCTTCAACAGGTGTCAAAAATGAGATGAGCATGAAATGATCTGAAAAACAGGAGGAGCATGAAGTGGTGTTGTTAAACATGAAGAGACTGAAAAGTTGTGAAATATATGAAGAGCTTCAAAAGGTGTCAAAAATATGAGTAGTATGAAACGGTCTGAAAAAGAAGAGGAGCTTGAAGGGGCGTTCAAAAACATGAAGAGCCTGAAAAGGTGTGAAAAATATGAAGAGCTTCAAAAGGTGTCAAAAATATGAGAAGTATGTAACCTTCTGAAAAATAGGAGGACCATGAAGCGATTTTGAAAAACATGAAGAACCTGAAAACGTGTGAAAAATATGAAGAGCTACAAAAGGTGTCAAAAATATGAGGAGCATGAAATGGTCTAAAAAATAGGAGGAGCATGCAGCGGTATTCAAAAACATGAAGAGACTGAAAAGGTGTGAAAATTTGAAGAGCTTCAAAATGTGTGAAATAAATGAGGAGCATGAAACGGTCTGAAAAAACGGAGGAGCATGAAGCTGTGTTCAAAAACTTTAAGACTCTGAAAAGGTGTGAAATATATGAAGAGCTTCAAAAGCTTTCAAAAATATGAGGAGCATGAAACGGTCTGAAAAATAGGAGAAACATGAAGCGGTGTTCAAAAACATGAAGAGCCTGAAAAGGTGTGAAAAATATGAAGAGCTTCAAAAGGTGTGAAAGACATGAGGAGCATAAAACGGTCTGAAAAATGGGAGGCGCATGAAACGGTGTTCAAAAACATTAAGAGCCTGAAAAGGTGTGAAAAATATGAAGAGATGCAAGAGGTGTGAAATACATGAGGAGCATGAAACGGTCTGAAAAATAGGAGGAGCATGAAGTGGTGTTCAAAAACATGAAGAGCCTGAAAAAGTTTGAAAAATATTAAGAGCTTCAAATGGTGTGAAAAATAAGACGAGCATGAAGCGGTGTGGAAAAACATGAAGAGCTCCAAAACGTGTGAAAAATATGAGAGCTTTAAAAGGTGTGAAAAATATGAAGAGCTTCAAAAGGTGTCAAAAATGAAATGAGCATGCAACGGCCTGAAAAATAGGAGGAGCATGAATAGGTGTTCAAAAACATGAAGAGCCTGAACATGTGTGAAACATATGAAGAGCTTCCAAAGGAGTCAAAAATGAAATGAGCATGAAATGGCCTGAAAAATAGGAGGAGCATGAAGCGGTGTTCAAAAACATGAAGAGCCTCAAAAGGTTTGAAAAACATGAAGAGCTTCAAAAGGTGTTAAAAATAGGAAGAGCTTCAGAAAGTGCCAAAAATGTGATGAGCATGAAATGGTCTGAAAAGAAGGAGGAGCATGAAATGGTGTTGAAAAACATGAAGTGCCTGAAAAGGTGTAAAATATATGAAGAGATTCAAAAGGTGTCAAAAATATGAGGAGCATGAAACGGTTTGGAAATTAGGACGAGCATGAAGTGGTGTTGAAAAACATGAAGAGCCTGAAAAGGTGTGAAAAATATGAAGAGCTTCAAAAGGTGTCAAAAATGAGATGAGCATGAAACGGTGTGAAAAATAGGAGGAGCATGAAGCGGTTTTAAAAAAAAATGAAGAGGCTGAAAAGGTGTGAAATATATGAAGAGCTTCTAACAGTGTTAAAAATATGAGGAGAATGAAAGCGTCTGAAAAATAGGAGGAGCATGAAGCTGTGTTGAAAAAAATGAAGAGCCTGAAAAGGTTTGAAAAATATGAAGAGCTTCAAAAAGTGTCAAAAATATGAGGAGCAAGAAACGGTCTGAAAATAGGAGGAGCATGAAGCAGTGTTCAAAAACATGAAGAGCCTGAATAGGTGTGAAAAATATGAAGAGCTTCAAAAGGTGTGAAATACATGAGGAGCAAGAAACGGGCTGAAAAATAGGAGAAGCATGAAGTGGTGTGGAAAAAGATGAAAGCCTGAAAAGGTGTGAAAAATATGAAGACCTTCAAAAAGTGTCAAATACATGAGGAGCATGAAACTCTCTGAAAAATAGGAGGAGCATGAAGCGGTGTTCAAAAACATGAAGAGCCTGAAAAGTTGTGAAAAATATGAAAAGCTTCAAAAGGTGTTAAAAATGAGATGAGCATGAAACGGTCTGAAAAATAGGAGGATCAAGAAACGGTGTTGAAAAACATGAAGAGCCTGAAAACGTGTGAAAAATATGGAGAGCTACAAAAGGTGTCAAAAATGAGATGAACATGAAAAGGTCTGAAAAATAGGAGGAGCGAGAAGCAGTGTTCAAAAACATGAAGAGCCTGAAAAGGTGTGAAAAATATGAAGAGCTTCAAAAGGTGTCAAAAATATGAGCAGCATGAAACGGTATGAAAAATAGGAGAGGCATTAAGCGGTGTTCAAAAACATGAAGAGCCTGAAAAGTTGTGAAAAATATGAAGAGCTTCAAAAGGTGTCAAAAATATGAGGAGCATGAAACGGTCTGAAAAATAGGAGGAGCATGAAGTGTTGTTGAAAAACATGAAGAGACTGAAAAGGTGTGAAAATTATGAAGAGCTTCAAAATGTGTGAAATACATGAGGCGCATTAAACGGTCTGAAAAATAGGAGGAGCATGAAGCAATGTTCAAAAACATAAAGAGCCTGAAAAGGTGTGAAAAATATGAAGAGCTTCAGAAGATGTGAAAAATATGAGGAGCCTGAAACGGTCTGAAAATAGAAGCAGCATGAAACGGTGTTGAAAAAAATGAAGAGCCTGAAAACGTGTGAAAAATAGGAAGAGCTTCAAAAGGTGTGAAAAATATGAAGAGCTTAAAAGGTGTCAAAAATGAGATGAGCATGAAACGGTCTGAAAAATAGGAGGATCAAGAAACGGTGTTGAAAAACATGAAGAGCCAGAAAACGTGTGAAAAATATGAAGAGCTTCAAAAGGTGTGAAAAATATGAAGAGCTTCAAAGGTGTTAAAAATGAGATGCGCATGAAACGGTCTGAAAAATAAGAGAAGCATGAAGTTGTGTTGAAAAACAGGAAGAGCCTGAAAAGATGTGAAAAATGTGAAGAGCATGAAACGGTCTGAAAGATAGGAGGATCATGAAGCGGTGTTCAAATACATGAAGAGCCTGAAGCGTGTGAAAAATATGAAGAGCTTCAAAAGGTGTCAAAAATTTGAGGAGCAAGAGACCGTCTGAAAAACAGGAGGAGCATGAAGCGGTGTTGAAAAACATGAAGAGCATGAAAAGATGCCCAAAATATGAAGAGCTTCAAATGGTGTTAAAAATATGAGGAGCATAAAACGTTCTGAAGTATAGGAGGAGCATGAAGCGGTGTTGAAAAACATGAAGAGCATGAAAATGTGCCAAAAATATGCAGAGCTTCAAAAGGTGTCAAAAATATGAGGAGCATGAAACGGTCTGAAAAATAGGAGGATCATGAAGCCGTGTTCAAAAACATGAAGAGCCTGAAAAGGTGTGAAAAATATGAAGAGCTTCATAAGGTGTCAAAAATATGAGGAGCATGAAACGGTCTGAAAAATAGGAGGAGCATGAAGCGGTGTTGAAAAACACGAAGAGCCTGAAAATGTGTAAAAAATATGAAGAGCTTCAAAAGGTGTCAACATATGAGGAGCATGAAACGGTCTGAAAAATAGGAGGAGCATGAAACGGTCTGAAAAATAGTAGGAGCATGAAGCGGTGTTCAAAAACATGAAGAGAATGAAAAAGTGTGAAATACATGAAGAGCTTCAAAAGGTGTCAAAAATGTGAGGAGCATGAAACGTTCCGAAAAAAAGGAGGAGCATGAAGCAGTGTTCAAAAACATGAAGAGCATTAAAAGGTGTGAAATACATGAAGAGCTTCAAAAGGTGTCAAAATGAGATGAGCATGAAACGGTCTGAAAAATAGGAGGAGCATGAAGTGGTGTTGAAAAAAATGAAAAGCCTGAAAAGGTGTGAAATATATGAAGAGCTTCAAAAGATGTCACAAATATGAGGAGAATGAAACGGTCTGCAAAATAGGAGAAGTATGAAATGGTGTTCAAAAACATGAAGAGCCTGAAAAGGTGTGAAAAACATGAAGAGCCTGAAAAGGTGTGAAAAATATGAAGAGCTTCAAAAGGTGTCAAAAATATGAGGAGCATGAAACGGTCTGAAAAATAGGAGGAGCATGAAGCGGTGTTGAAAAACATGAAGAGCCTGAAAAGGTGTGGAAAATATGAAGAGCTACAAAAGGTGTCAAAAATATGAGGAGCATGAAACGTTCTGAAAAATAAGAGGAGCATGAATCGGTGTTGGAAAACATGTAGAGCATGAAAAGGTGTGAAAAATATGAAGAGCTTCAAAATGTGTCAAAAATATGAGGAGCATGGAACGGTCTGAAAAATAGGAGTAGCATGAATCGGTGTTGAAAAACATGAAGAGCACGAAAAGGTGAGAAAAATATGAAGAGCTTCAAAAGGTGTCAAAAATATGAGGAGCATGAAACGGTCTGAAAAAAAGGAGAAGCATGAAGCGGTGTTGGAAAACATGTAGAGCATGAAAAGGTGTGAAAAATATGAAGAGCTTCAAAATGTGTCAAAAATATGAGGAGCAAGAAATCGTCTGAAAAATAGGAGAAGCATGAAGCGGTGTTGAAAAACATGAAGAGCCTGAAAAGGTGTGAAATATATGAAGAACTTCAAAATGTGTCAAAAATATGAGGAGCATGGAACGGTCTGAAAAATAGGAGTAGCATGAATCGGTGTTGAAAAACATGAAGAGCACGAAAAGGTGAGAAAAATATGAAGAGCTTCAAAAGGTGTCAAAAATATGAGGAGCATGAAACGGTCTGAAAAATAGGAGGAGCATGAAGTGCTGTTGAAAAACATGAAGAGTCTGAAAAGGGGTGAAAAATATGAAGAGCTTCAAAATGTGTCAAAAATATTAGGAGCAGGAAACGGTCTGAAAAATAGGAGGAGCATGAAGCTGTGTTCAAAAACATGAGAACCAGAAAAGGTGTGAAAAATATGAAGAGCTTCAAAAGGTGTGAAATATATGAAGAGCATGAAACGGTCTGAAAAATAGGAGGGGCATGAAGCTGTGTTCAAAAACAAGAGAACCAGAAAAGGTGTGAAAAATATGAAGAGCTTCAAAAGTTGTGAAATATATGCGGAGCATGAAACGGTCGGGAAAGTATGAGGATCATGAAGCGGTGTTCAAAACATGAAGAGACTGAAAAGCTGTGAAAAATATGAAGAGCTTCAAAATGTGTCAAAAATATTAGGAGCAGGAAACGGTCTAAAAAATAGGAGGAGCATGAAACGGTGTTCAAAAACATGAAGAGCCTGAAAAGGTGTGAAAAACATGAAGAGCTTCAAAAGGTGTGTAATATATGAGGAGCATGAAACGGTCTAAAAAATAGGAGGACCATGAAGCCGTGTTGAAAAACATGAAGAGACAGTAGAGGAGTGAAATAAATGAAGAGCTTCAAAAGGTGTCAAAAATATGAGGAGCAAGAAACGATCTGAAACATAGGAGGAGCATGAAGCGGTGTTGAAAAACATGAAGAGCCTGAAAAAGTGTAAAATATATGAAGAGCTTCAAAAGTTGTGAAAAATATTAGGAGCTTCAAAAGAGGTCAAAAATATGAGGAGCATGAAACGGTCTGAAAAATAGGAGGAGCATGAAACGGTTTTGTAAAACACGAAGGGCCTGAAAAGGTTTGAAAAATATGAAGAGCTTCAAAAGGTGTGAAATACATAGGGGCAATAAACCGACTGAAAAATAGAAGGAGCATGAAGCTGTGTTGAAAAACATGAAGAGCCTGAAAAGATGTGAAAAATATGAAGAGCTTCAAAAGGTGTCAAAAATATGACGAGAATGAAACGGTCTGAAAAATAGGTGGAGCATGAAGCAGTGTTTAAAAACATGAAGAGCCTGAAAAGGTGTGAAAAATAGGAAGAGCTTCAAAAGGTGTGAAATACATGAGGAGGATGAAACCGTCTGAAAAATAGGAGGAGCATGTAGAGTTGTTCAAATATATGAAGAGGCTGAAAAGGTGTGAAGTATATGAAGAGATTCAAAAGGTGTCAAAAATATTAGGAGCATGAAACGGTCTGAAAAAAAGGAGGAGCAGGAAACCGTGTTCAAAAACATGAAGAGCCTGAAAAGGTGTGAAAAATATGAAGAGCTTCAAAAGGTGTTAAAAATAGGAGGAGCATGAAGCGGTGTTCAAAAACATGAAGAGCCTGAAAATGTGTGTAAAATATGAAGAGCTTCAAAACGTGTCAAAAATATGAGGAGCATGAAACGGTCTGAAAAATAGGTGGATCAAGAAGCGGTGTTGAAAAACATGAAGAGCGTGAAAACGTGTGAAAAATATGAAGAGCTTCAAAAGGTGTGAAAAATATGAAGAGCTTAAATGGTGTCAAAAATGAGATGAGCATGAAAAGGTCTGAAAAATAGGTGGAGCATGATGTGGTGTTGAAAAACATGAAGAGCCTGAAAAGTTGTGAAAAATATGAAGACCTTCAAAATGTGTCAAAAATATGAGGAGCATGAAACGGTCTGAAAAATAGGAGGAGCATGAAACGGTGTTCAAATACATGAAGAGCCTGAAAAGCTGTGTAAAATATGAAGAGCCTCAAGGTGTGAAATACTTGAGGAGCATGAATCGGTCTGAAAAATAGGAGGAGCATGAAGCGGTGTTGTAAAACATGAAGAGCCTGAAAAGGTGTGAAAAATATGAAGAGCTTCAAAAGGTGTCAAAACTTTGAGGAGTATGAAACGGTCTGAAAAATAGGAGCAGCATGAAACGGTGTTCACAAACATGAAGAGCGTGAAAAGGTGTTAAAAATATGAAGAGCTTCAAAAGTTGTCAAAAATATGAGGAGCATGAAACGATCTGAAAAATAGGAGGAGCATGAAGCGGTGTTCACAAACATTACGAGCCAGAAAAGGTGTGAAAAATATGAAGTGCTTCAAAAGGTGTCAAAAATATGAGAAGCATGAAACGGTCTGAAAAATAGGAAGAGCATGAAGCCGTGTTCAAAAACATGAAGAGCCTGAAATGGTGTGAAAATCATGAAGAGCCTAAAAGGTGTGAAAAATATGAAAAACTTCAAAAGATGTCTCAAATATGAGGAGCATGAAACGGTCTGAAAAATTGGAGGATCATGAAGCGGTGTTGAAAAACATGAAGAGCATGAAAAGCTGTGAAAAATATGAAGAGCTTCAAAAGGTGTCAAAAATATGGGATCATGAAACGGTCTGAAAAATAGGAGGAAAATGAAGCGGGGTTGAAAACCATGAAGAGCCTGAAAAGGTGAGAAAAATATGAAGAGCTTCAAAACGTGTCAAAAATATGAGAAGCATGAAACGGTCTGAAAAATAGGAGCTTCATGAAACGGTGTTCAAAAACCTGAAGAGCCAGAAAAGGTGTGAAAAATATGAAGAGCCTCAAAGGGTTTGAAAAATATGAAGAGCTTCAAAAGCTGTCAAAAATGAGATGAGCATGAAACGGTCTGAAAAATAGGAGGGGCATGAAGTTGTGTTGAAAAACATGAAGAGCCTGAAAAGGGGTGAAAAATATGAAGAGCTTCAAAAGGTGTCAAAAATATTAGGAGCTTGAAATGGTCTGAAAAATTGGAGGATCATGAAGCGGTGTTGAAAAACATGAAGAGCCTGAAAAGTTGTGAAAATAATGAAGAGCTTCAAAGGTGTCAAAAATGGGAGGAGCATGAAACGGTCTGAAAAGGAGGAGGAGCATGAAGCCGTGTTCAAAATCATGAAGAGCCTAAAAACGTGTGAAAAATATGAAGAGCTTCAAAAGGTGTGAAAAATAGGAGAAGCATGAAGCGGTGTTGAAAAACATGAAGAGCCTGAAAAGGTGTGAAAAATATGAAGAGCTACAAAAGGTGTGAAGTACAGGAGGAGCATTAAACGGTCTGAAAAATAAGAGGAGCATGAAGCGGTGTTGAAAAACATGAAGAGCCTGAAATCGTGTGAAAAATATGAAGAGCTTCAAAAGGAGTGAAAGACTTGAGGAGCATGAAACCGTCTGAATTATAGGAGGAGCATGAAACGGTGTTGAAAAACATGAAGAGCCTCAAAAGTTGTGAAAAATATGAAGAGCTCAAAAGGTGTCAAAAATATGAAGAGCTTCAAAAAGTGTGACAAATGAGATGAGCATGAAATGGTCTGAAAAAGGAGGAGCATGAAGTGGTGTTGAAAAACATGAAGAGCCTGAAAAGGTGTAAAATATATGAAGAGATTAAAAAGGTGTCAAAAATATGAGGAGCTTGAAATGGTCTGAAAAATTGGAGGATCATGAAGCGGTGTTAAAAAACATGAAGAGCCTGAAAAGTTGTGAAAATAATGAAGAGCTTCAAAGGTGTCAAAAATGGGAGGAGCATGAAACGGTCTGAAAAATAGGAGGAGCATGAAATCGTTTTCAAAAACATGAAGAGCCTGAAAAGGTGTGAAAAATATGAAGAGCTTCAAAATGTGTGAAATACATGAGGAGCATGAAACGGTCTGAAAAGGAGGAGGAGCATGAAGCCGTGTTCAAAATCATGAAGAGCCTAAAAACGTGTGAAAAATATGAAGAGCTTCAAAAGGTGTGAAAAATAGGAGAAGCATGAAGCGGTGTTGAAAAACATGAAGAGCCTGAAAAGGTGTGAAAAATATGAAGAGCTACAAAAGGTGTGAAGTACAGGAGGAGCATTAAACGGTCTGAAAAATAAGAGGAGCATGAAGCGGTGTTGAAAAACATGAAGAGCCTGAAATCGTGTGAAAAATATGAAGAGCTTCAAAAGGAGTGAAAGACTTGAGGAGCATGAAACCGTCTGAATTATAGGAGGAGCATGAAACGGTGTTGAAAAACATGAAGAGCCTCAAAAGTTGTGAAAAATATGAAGAGCTCAAAAGGTGTCAAAAATATGAAGAGCTTCAAAAAGTGTGACAAATGAGATGAGCATGAAATGGTCTGAAAAAGGAGGAGCATGAAGTGGTGTTGAAAAACATGAAGAGCCTGAAAAGGTGTAAAATATATGAAGAGATTAAAAAGGTGTCAAAAATATGAGGAGCTTGAAATGGTCTGAAAAATTGGAGGATCATGAAGCGGTGTTGAAAAACATGAAGAGCCTGAAAAGTTGTGAAAAATATGAAGAGCTTCAAAGGTGTCAAAAATGGGAGGAGCATGAAACGGTCTGGAAAATAGGAGGAGCATGAAATCGTGTTCAAAAACATGAAGAGCCTGAAAAGGTGTGAAACATATGAAGAGCTTCAAAATGTGTGAAATAAATGAGGAGCATGAAACGGTCTGAAAAGGAGGAGGAGCATGAAGCCGTGTTCAAAATCATGAAGAGCCTAAAAAAGTGTGAAAAATATGAAGAGCTTCAAAAGGTGTGAAAAATAGGAGAAGCATGAAGCGGTGTTAAAAAACACGAAGAGCCTGAAATCGTGTGAAAAACATGAAGAGCTTCAAAAGGTGGGAAAAATATGAGCAGCATGAAAAGGTCTGAAAAATAAAAGGAGCATGAAGTGGTGTTGAAAAACATGAAGAGCCTGAAAAGGTGAAAAAAACATGAAGAGCTTCAAAAGGTGTCAAAAATATGAGGAACATGAAATGGTCTGAAAAGAAGGAGGAGCATGAAGTGTTGTTGAAAAACATGAAGAGCCTCAAAAGGTGTAAAATATATGAAGAGATTCAAAAGCTTTCAAAAATATGAGGAGCACGTAACGGTTTGGAAAAAAGGAAGAGCATGAAGTGGTGTTGAAAAACATGAAGAGCCTGAAAAGATGTGAAAAATATGAAGAGCTTCAAAAGGTGTCCACAATATGAGGAGCATGAAACTGTCTGAGAAATAGGCGGAGCATGAAGTGGTGCTGAAAAACATGAAGAGCCTAAAAGGTGTGAAAAATATGAAAAGCTTCAAAAGATGTCATAAATATGAGGAGCATGAAACGGTCTGAAAAATTGGATGATCATGAAGCGGTGTTGAAAAACATGAAGAGCCTGAAAAGCTGTGAAAAATATGAAGAGCTTCAAAAGGTGTCAAAAATGTGAGGAGCATGAAACGGTCTGAAAAATAGGAGGAGCATGAAACCGTGTCAAAAACATGAAGAGCCTGAAAAAGTGTGAAAAATGAAGAGCTTCAAAAGGTGTGAAATACATGAGAAGCATGAAACGGTCTGAAAAATAGGAGAAGCATGAAGCGGTGTTGAAAAACATGAAGAGCCTGAAAAGGTGTGAAAAATATGAATAGTTTCAAAAGATGTGAAAAATATGAAGAACTTCAAAAGCTGTCAAAAATGAGATGAGCATGAAACGGTCTGAGAAATAGGAGAAGCATGAAGTGGTGTTGAAAAACATGAAGAGCCTGAAAAGTTGTGAAAAATATGAAGAGCTTCAAAAGGTGTCAAAAATAAGAGGAGCATGAAACAGTCTGAAAAATAGGAGGAGCATGATGCGGTGAAGAAAAACATGAAGAGCCTGAAAAGGTGTGAAAAATATGAACAGCTTCAAAAGGTGTGAAAAATATGAAGACATTCAAAGGTGTCAAAATTATGAGGAGCAAGAAACTGTCTGAAAATAGGAGGAGCATGAAACGGTGTTGAAAAACATGAAGAGCCTGAAAAGGTGTGAAAAATATGAAGAGCTTCAAAAGGTGTCAAAAATATGAGGAGCATGAAACAGTCTGAAAAATATGAGGAGCATGAGACGGTGTTCAAAAACATGAAGAGCCTGAAAATTTGTGAAAACTATGAAGCGCTTCAGAAGGTGTCAAAAATGAGATGAGCATGAAATGGTCTGAAAAATAGGAGCAGCATGAAGTGGTGTTGAAAAACATTAAGAGCCTGAAAATGTGTGAAATATATGAAGAGCTTCAAAAGATTTCACAAATGAGAGGAGCATGAAACGGTCTGAAAAATAGGAGGAGCATAAAGCGGTGTTGAAAAACATGAAGAGCCTGAAAAGGTGGGAAAAATATGAAGAGCTTCAATAGGTGTGAAATACATGAGGAGTATGAAACGGTCTGAAAAATAGGAGGAGCATGAAGCGGTGTTGAAGAACATGAAGAGCCTGAAAAGGTGTGAAAAATATGAAGAGCTTCAAAAGGTGTCAAAAATATGAGGAGCATGAAACGGTATGAAAAATAGGAGGAGCATGAAGCGATGTTCAAAAATATGAAGAGCCTGAAAATTTGTGAAAACTATGAAGCGCTTCAGAAGGTGTCAAAAATGAGATGAGCATGAAATGGTCTGAAAAATAGGAGGAGCATGAAGTGGTGTTGAAAAACATTAAGAGCCTGAAAATGTGTGAAATATATGAAGAGCTTCAAAAGATTTCACAAATGAGAGGAGCATGAAACGGTCTGAAAATTAGGAGGAGCATAAAGCGGTGTTGAAAAACATGAAGAGCCTGAAAAGGTGTGAAAAATATGAATAGTTTCAAATGATGTGAAAATTATGAAGAACTTCAAAAGCTGTCAAAAATGAGATGAGCATGAAACGGTCTGAGAAATAGGAGAAGCATGAAGTGGTGTTGAAAAACATGAAGAGCTTGAAAAAGTGTGAAATATATGAAGAGCTTCAAAATGTGTGAAAAATATGAAGAGCTTCAAAAGGTGTCAAAAATATGGGGAGCATGAAACGGTCTGAAAAATAGGAGGAGCATTGTAACATTGTTCAAAAAATTGAAGAGCCTAAAAAGGTGTGAAAAATATGAAGAGCTTGAAAAGGTGTCAAAAATATGAGGAGCATGAAAAGGTCTGAAAAATAGGAGGAGCATGAAGCGGTGTTGAAAAACATGAAGAGCCTGAAAAGGTGTGAAAAATATGAAGAGCTTCAAAATGTGTTAAATACATGAGGAGCATGAAACGGTCTGAAAAATAGGAGGAGCATGAAGCGTTGTTGAAAAACATGAAGAGCCTGAAAAGATGTCAAAATTATGAAGAGCTTCAAAAGGTGTGAAAAATATGAGGAGCACGAAACGGTCTAAAAATAAGAGGAGCATGAAGCCGTGTTGAAAAACATGAAGAACCTGAAAAGGTGTAAAAAACATGAAGAGCTTCAAAAGGTGTCAAAAATATGACGAACATGAAATGGTCTGAAAAGAAGGAGGAGCATGAAGTGTTGTTGAAAAACATGAAGAGCCTGAAAAGGTGTAAAATATATGAAGAGATTCAAAAGCTGTCAAAAATATGAGGAGCACGTAACGGTTTGTAAAAAAGGAAGAGCAGGAAGTGGTGTTGAAAAACATGCAGAGCCTGAAAAGATGTGAAAAATATGAAGAGCTTCAAAAGGTGTCCACAATATGAGGAGTATGAAACTGTCTGAGAAATAGGCGGAGCATGAAGTGGTGCTGAAAAACATGAAGAGCCTAAAAGGTGTGAAAAATATGAAAAGCTTCAAAAGATGTCATAAATATGAGGAGCATGAAACGGTCTGAAAAATTGGATGATCATGAAGCGGTGTTGAAAAACATGAAGAGCCTGAAAAGTTGTGAAAAATATGAAGAGCTTCAAAAGGTGTCAAAAATGTGAGGAGCATGAAACGGTCTGAAAAATAGGAGGAGCATGAAACCGTGTCAAAAACATGAAGAGCCTGAAAAAGTGTGAAAAATGAAGAGCTTCAAAAGGTGTGAAATACATGAGAAGCATGAAACGGTCTGAAAAATTGGAGGAGCATGAAGCGGTGTTTAAAAACATGAAGAGCCTGAAAAGGTGTGAAAAATAGGAAGAGCTTCAAAAGGTGTCAAAACTATGAGGAGTATGAAACGGTCTGAAAAATAGGAGCAGCATGAAACGGTGTTCAAAAACATGAAGAGCCTGAAAAGATGTGAAAAACATGAAGAGCTTCAAAAGCTGTCAAAAATTAGATTAGCATGAAACGGTCTGAAAAATAGGAGGAGCATGAAGTGGTGTTGAAAAACATGAAGAGCCTGAAAAAGTGTAAAATATATGAAGAGCTTCAAAAGTTGTGAAAAATATTAGGAGCTTCAAAAGAGGTCAAAAATATGAGGAGCATGAAACGGTCTGAAAAATAGGAGGAGCATGAAACGGTTTTGTAAAACACGAAGGGCCTTAAAAGGTTTGAAAAATATGAAGAGCTTCAAAAGGTGTGAAATACATAGGGGCAATAAACCGACTGAAAAATAGAAGGAGCATGAAGCTGTGTTGAAAAACATGAAGAGCCTGAAAAGGTGTGAAAAATAGGAAGAGCTTCAAAAGGTGTGAAATACATGAGGAGGATGAAACCGTCTGAAAAATAGGAGGAGCATGTAGAGTTGTTCAAATATATGAAGAGGCTGAAAAGGTGTGAAGTATATGAAGAGATTCAAAAGGTGTCAAAAATATTAGGAGCATGAAACGGTCTGAAAAAAAGGAGGAGCAGGAAACCGTGTTCAAAAACATGAAGAGCCTGAAAAGGTGTGAAAAATATGAAGAGCTTCAAAAGGTGTTAAAAATAGGAGGAGCATGAAGCGGTGTTCAAAAACATGAAGAGCCTGAAAATGTGTGTAAAATATGAAGAGCTTCAAAACGTGTCAAAAATATGAGGAGCATGAAACGGTCTGAAAAATAGGTGGATCAAGAAGCGGTGTTGAAAAACATGAAGAGCGTGAAAACGTGTGAAAAATATGAAGAGCTTCAAAAGGTGTGAAAAATATGAAGAGCTTAAATGGTGTCAAAAATGAGATGAGCATGAAAAGGTCTGAAAAATAGGTGGAGCATGATGTGGTGTTGAAAAACATGAAGAGCCTGAAAAGTTGTGAAAAATATGAAGACCTTCAAAATGTGTCAAAAATATGAGGAGCATGAAACGGTCTGAAAAATAGGAGGAGCATGAAACGGTGTTCAAATACATGAAGAGCCTGAAAAGCTGTGTAAAATATGAAGAGCTTCAAGGTGTGAAATACTTGAGGAGCATGAATCGGTCTGAAAAATAGGAGGAGCATGAAGCGGTGTTGTAAAACATGAAGAGCCTGAAAAGGTGTGAAAAATATGAAGAGCTTCAAAAGGTGTCCACAATATGAGGAGTATGAAACTGTCTGAGAAATAGGCGGAGCATGAAGTGGTGCTGAAAAACATGAAGAGCCTAAAAGGTGTGAAAAATATGAAAAGCTTCAAAAGATGTCATAAATATGAGGAGCATGAAACGGTCTGAAAAATTGGATGATCATGAAGCGGTGTTGAAAAACATGAAGAGCCTGAAAAGTTGTGAAAAATATGAAGAGCTTCAAAAGGTGTCAAAAATGTGAGGAGCATGAAACGGTCTGAAAAATAGGAGGAGCATGAAACCGTGTCAAAAACATGAAGAGCCTGAAAAAGTGTGAAAAATGAAGAGCTTCAAAAGGTGTGAAATACATGAGAAGCATGAAACGGTCTGAAAAATTGGAGGAGCATGAAGCGGTGTTTAAAAACATGAAGAGCCTGAAAAGGTGTGAAAAATAGGAAGAGCTTCAAAAGGTGTCAAAACTATGAGGAGTATGAAACGGTCTGAAAAATAGGAGCAGCATGAAACGGTGTTCAAAAACATGAAGAGCCTGAAAAGATGTGAAAAACATGAAGAGCTTCAAAAGCTGTCAAAAATTAGATTAGCATGAAACGGTCTGAAAAATAGGAGGAGCATGAAGTGGTGTTGAAAAACATGAAGAGCCTGAAAAAGTGTAAAATATATGAAGAGCTTCAAAAGTTGTGAAAAATATTAGGAGCTTCAAAAGAGGTCAAAAATATGAGGAGCATGAAACGGTCTGAAAAATAGGAGGAGCATGAAACGGTTTTGTAAAACACGAAGGGCCTTAAAAGGTTTGAAAAATATGAAGAGCTTCAAAAGGTGTGAAATACATAGGGGCAATAAACCGACTGAAAAATAGAAGGAGCATGAAGCTGTGTTGAAAAACATGAAGAGCCTGAAAAGGTGTGAAAAATAGGAAGAGCTTCAAAAGGTGTGAAATACATGAGGAGGATGAAACCGTCTGAAAAATAGGAGGAGCATGTAGAGTTGTTCAAATATATGAAGAGGCTGTAAAGGTGTGAAGTATATGAAGAGATTCAAAAGGTGTCAAAAATATTAGGAGCATGAAACGGTCTGAAAAAAAGGAGGAGCAGGAAACCGTGTTCAAAAACATGAAGAGCCTGAAAAGGTGTGAAAAATATGAAGAGCTTCAAAAGGTGTTAAAAATAGGAGGAGCATGAAGCGGTGTTCAAAAACATGAAGAGCCTGAAAATGTGTGTAAAATATGAAGAGCTTCAAAACGTGTCAAAAATATGAGGAGCATGAAACGGTCTGAAAAATAGGTGGATCAAGAAGCGGTGTTGAAAAACATGAAGAGCGTGAAAACGTGTGAAAAATATGAAGAGCTTCAAAAGGTGTGAAAAATATGAAGAGCTTAAATGGTGTCAAAAATGAGATGAGCATGAAAAGGTCTGAAAAATAGGTGGAGCATGATGTGGTGTTGAAAAACATGAAGAGCCTGAAAAGTTGTGAAAAATATGAAGACCTTCAAAATGTGTCAAAAATATGAGGAGCATGAAACGGTCTGAAAAATAGGAGGAGCATGAAACGGTGTTCAAATACATGAAGAGCCTGAAAAGCTGTGTAAAATATGAAGAGCCTCAAGGTGTGAAATACTTGAGGAGCATGAATCGGTCTGAAAAATAGGAGGAGCATGAAGCGGTGTTGTAAAACATGAAGAGCCTGAAAAGGTGTGAAAAATATGAAGAGCTTCAAAAGGTGTCAAAACTTTGAGGAGTATGAAACGGTCTGAAAAATAGGAGCAGCATGAAACGGTGTTCACAAACATGAAGAGCGTGAAAAGGTGTTAAAAATATGAAGAGCTTCAAAAGTTGTCAAAAATATGAGGAGCATGAAACGATCTGAAAAATAGGAGGAGCATGAAGCGGTGTTCACAAACATTACGAGCCAGAAAAGGTGTGAAAAATATGAAGTGCTTCAAAAGGTGTCAAAAATATTAGAAGCATGAAACGGTCTGAAAAATAGGAAGAGCATGAAGCCGTGTTCAAAAACATGAAGAGCCTGAAATGGTGTGAAAATCATGAAGAGCCTAAAAGGTGTGAAAAATATGAAAAACTTCAAAAGATGTCTCAAATATGAGGAGCATGAAACGGTCTGAAAAATTGGAGGATCATGAAGTGGTGTTGAAAAACATGAAGAGCATGAAAAGCTGTGAAAAATATGAAGAGCTTCAAAAGGTGTCAAAAATATGAGATCATGAAACGGTCTGAAAAATAGGAGGAAAATGAAGCGGGGTTGAAAACCATGAAGAGCCTGAAAAGGTGAGAAAAATATGAAGAGCTTCAAAACGTGTCAAAAATATGAGAAGCATGAAACGGTCTGAAAAATAGGAGCTTCATGAAACGGTGTTCAAAAACCTGAAGAGCCAGAAAAGGTGTGAAAAATATGAAGAGCCTCAAAGGGTTTGAAAAATATGAAGAGCTTCAAAAGCTGTCAAAAATGAGATGAGCATGAAACGGTCTGAAAAATAGGAGGGTCATGAAGTTGTGTTGAAAAACATGAAGAGCCTGAAAAGGGGTGAAAAATATGAAGAGCTTCAAAAGGTGTCAAAAATATGTGGAGCATGAAACGGTCTGAAATATAGGAGGAGCATGAAACGGTGTTCAAAAACATGAAGAGCCTGAAAAGGTGTGAAATATATGAAGAGCCTCAAAACGTGTCAAAAATAAGAGAAGCATGAAACGGTCTGAAAAATAGGAGGAGCAGGAAACCGTGTTCAAAAGTATGAAGAGCCTGAAAAGGTGTGAAAAATTTGAAGTGCTTCAAAAGGTGTGAAAATTAGGAGGAGCATGAAGCGGTGTTCCAAAACATGAAGAGCCTGAAAAGGTGTGAAAAATATGAACAGCTTCAAAAGGTGTGAAAGACTTGAGGAGCATTAAACCGTCTGAATTATAGGAGGAGCATGAACGGTGTTGAAAAACATGAAGAGCCTCAAAAGGTGTGAAAAATATGAAGAGCTCAAAAGGTGTCAAAAATATGAAGAGCTTCAAAAAGTGTGACAAATGAGATGAGCATGAAATGGTCTGAAAAAGGAGGAGCATGAAGTGGTGTTGAAAAACATGAAGAGCCTGAAAAGGTGTAAAATATATGAAGAGATTCAAAAGGTGTCAAAAATATGAGGAGCTTGAAATGGTCTGAAAAATTGGAGGATCATGAAGCGGTGTTGAAAAACATGAAGAGCCTGAAAAGTTGTGAAAATAATGAAGAACTTCAAAGGTGTCAAAAATGGGAGGAGCATGAAACGGTCTGAAAAATAGGAGGAGCATGAAATCGTGTTCAAAAACATGAAGAGCCTGAAAAGGTGTGAAAAATATGAAGAGCTTCAAAATGTGTGAAATACATGAGGAGCATGAAACGGTCTGAAAAGGAGGAGGAGCATGAAGCCGTGTTCAAAATCATGAAGAGCCTAAAAACGTGTGAAAAATATGAAGAACTTCAAAAGGTGTGAAAAATAGGAGAAGCATGAAGCGGTGTTGAAAAACATGAAGAGCCTGAAAAGGTGTGAAAAATATGAAGAGCTACAAAAGGTGTGAAGTACAGGAGGAGCATTAAACGGTCTGAAAAATAAGAGGAGCATGAAGCGGTGTTGAAAAACATGAAGAGCCTGAAATCGTGTGAAAAATATGAAGAGCTTCAAAAGGAGTGAAAGACTTGAGGAGCATGAAACCGTCTGAATTATAGGAGGAGCATGAAACGGTGTTGAAAAACATGAAGAGCCTCAAAAGTTGTGAAAAATATGAAGAGCTCAAAAGGTGTCAAAAATATGAAGAGCTTCAAAAAGTGTGACAAATGAGATGAGCATGAAATGGTCTGAAAAAGGAGGAGCATGAAGTGGTGTTGAAAAACATGAAGAGCCTGAAAAGGTGTAAAATATATGAAGAGATTAAAAAGGTGTCAAAAATATGAGGAGCTTGAAATGGTCTGAAAAATTGGAGGATCATGAAGCGGTGTTGAAAAACATGAAGAGCCTGAAAAGTTGTGAAAAATATGAAGAGCTTCAAAGGTGTCAAAAATGGGAGGAGCATGAAACGGTCTGGAAAATAGGAGGAGCATGAAATCGTGTTCAAAAACATGAAGAGCCTGAAAAGGTGTGAAACATATGAAGAGCTTCAAAATGTGTGAAATAAATGAGGAGCATGAAACGGTCTGAAAAGGAGGAGGAGCATGAAGCGGTGTTCAAAATCATGAAGAGCCTAAAAAAGTGTGAAAAATATGAAGAGCTTCAAAAGGTGTGAAAAATAGGAGAAGCATGAAGCGGTGTTAAAAAACACGAAGAGCCTGAAATCGTGTGAAAAACATGAAGAGCTTCAAAAGGTGGGAAAAATATGAGCAGCATGAAAAGGTCTGAAAAATAGGAGGAGCATGAAGCGGTGTTGAAAAACATGAAGAGCCTGAAAAGGTGAAAAAAACATGAAGAGCTTCAAAAGTTGTCAAAAATATGAGGAACATGAAATGGTCTGAAAAGAAGGAGGAGCATGAAGTGTTGTTGAAAAACATGAAGAGCCTCAAAAGGTGTAAAATATATGAAGAGATTCAAAAGCTGTCAAAAATATGAGGAGCACGTAACGGTTTGGAAAAAAGGAAGAGCATGAAGTGGTGTTGAAAAACATGAAGAGCCTGAAAAGATGTGAAAAATATGAAGAGCTTCAAAAGGTGTCCACAATATGAGGAGCATGAAACTGTCTGAGAAATAGGCGGAGCATGAAGTGGTGCTGAAAAACATGAAGAGCCTAAAAGGTGTGAAAAATATGAAAAGCTTCAAAAGATGTCATAAATATGAGGAGCATGAAACGGTCTGAAAAATTGGATGATCATGAAGCGGTGTTGAAAAACATGAAGAGCCTGAAAAGCTGTGAAAAATATGAAGAGCTTCAAAAGGTGTCAAAAATGTGAGGAGCATGAAACGGTCTGAAAAATAGGAGGAGCATGAAACCGTGTCAAAAACATGAAGAGCCTGAAAAAGTGTGAAAAATGAAGAGCTTCAAAAGGTGTGAAATACATGAGAAGCATGAAACGGTCTGAAAAATAGGAGAAGCATGAAGCGGTGTTGAAAAACATGAAGAGTCTGAAAAGGTGTGAAAAATATGAATAGTTTCAAAAGATGTGAAAAATATGAAGAACTTCAAAAGCTGTCAAAAATGAGATGAGCATGAAACGGTCTGAGAAATAGGAGAAGCATGAAGTGGTGTTGAAAAACATGAAGAGCCTGAAAAGTTGTGAAAAATATGAAGAGCTTCAAAAGGTGTCAAAAATAAGAGGAGCATGAAACAGTCTGAAAAATAGGAGGAGCATGATGCGGTGTAGAAAAACATGAAGAGCCTGAAAAGGTGTGAAAAATATGAACAGCTTCAAAAGGTGTGAAAAATATGAAGACATTCAAAGGTGTCAAAATTATGAGGAGCAAGAAACTGTCTGAAAATAGGAGGAGCATGAAACGGTGTTGAAAAACATGAAGAGCCTGAAAAGGTGTGAAAAATATGAAGAGCTTCAAAAGGTGTCAAAAATATGAGGAGCATGAAACAGTCTGAAAAATATGAGGAGCATGAGACGGTGTTCAAAAACATGAAGAGCCTGAAAATTTGTGAAAACTATGAAGCGCTTCAGAAGGTGTCAAAAATGAGATGAGCATGAAATGGTCTGAAAAATAGGAGGAGCATGAAGTGGTGTTGAAAAACATTAAGAGCCTGAAAATGTGTGAAATATATGAAGAGCTTCAAAAGATTTCACAAATGAGAGGAGCATGAAACGGTCTGAAAAATAGGAGGAGCATAAAGCGGTGTTGAAAAACATGAAGAGCCTGAAAAGGTGGGAAAAATATGAAGAGCTTCAATAGGTGTGAAATACATGAGGAGCATGAAACGGTCTGAAAAATAGGAGGAGCATGAACCGGTGTTGAAAAACATGAAGAGCCTGAAAACGTATGAAAAATATGAAGAGCTTCAAAAGGTGTCAAAATATGAGGAGCATGAAACGGTATGAAAAATAGGAGGAGCATGAAGCGGTGTTCAAAAATATGAAGAGCCTGAAAATTTGTGAAAACTATGAAGCGCTTCAGAAGGTGTCAAAAATGAGATGAGCATGAAATGGTCTGAAAAATAGGAGGAGCATGAAGTGGTGTTGAAAAACATTAAGAGCCTGAAAATGTGTGAAATATATGAAGAGCTTCAAAAGATTTCACAAATGAGAGGAGCATGAAACGGTCTGAAAAATAGGAGGAGCATAAAGCGGTGTTGAAAAACATGAAGAGCCTGAAAAGGTGTGAAAAATATGAATAGTTTCAAATGATGTGAAAAATATGAAGAACTTCAAAAGCCGTCAAAAATGAGATGAGCATGAAACGGTCTGAGAAATAGGAGAAGCATGAAGTGGTGTTGAAAAACATGAAGAGCTTGAAAAAGTGTGAAATATATGAAGAGCTTCAAAAGGTGTGAAAAATATGAAGAGCTTCAAAAGGTGTCAAAAATATGGGGAGCATGAAACGGTCTGAAAAATAGGAGGAGCATTGTAACATTGTTCAAAAAATTGAAGAGCCTAAAAAGGTGTGAAAAATATGAAGAGCTTGAAAAGGTGTCAAAAATATGAGGAGCATGAAAAGGTCTGAAAAATAGGAGGAGCATGAAGCGGTGTTGAAAAAACATGAAGAGCCTGAAAAGGTGTGAAAAATATGAAGAGCTTCAAAATGTGTGAAATACATGAGGAGCATGAAACGGTCTGAAAAATAGGAGGAGCATGAAGCGTTGTTGAAAAACATGAAGAGCCTGAAAAGATGTCAAAATTATGAAGAGCTTCAAAAGGTGTGAAAAATATGAGGAGCACGAAACGGTCTAAAAAATAAGAGGAGCATGAAGCCGTGTTGAAAAACATGAAGAACCTGAAAAGGTGTAAAAAACATGAAGAGCTTCAAAAGGTGTCAAAAATATGACGAACATGAAATGGTCTGAAAAGAAGGAGGAGCATGAAGTGTTGTTGAAAAACATGAAGAGCCTGAAAAGGTGTAAAATATATGAAGAGATTCAAAAGCTGTCAAAAATATGAGGAGCACGTAACGGTTTGGAAAAAAGGAAGAGCAGGAAGTGGTGTTGAAAAACATGAAGAGCCTGAAAAGATGTGAAAAATATGAAGAGCTTCAAAAAGTGTCCACAATATGAGGAGCATGAAACTGTCTGAGAAATAGGCGGAGCATGAAGTGGTGCTGAAAAACATGAAGAGCCTAAAAGGTGTGAAAAATATGAAAAGCTTCAAAAGATGTCATAAATATGAGGAGCATGAAACGGTCTGAAAAATTGGATGATCATGAAGCGGTGTTGAAAAACATGAAGAGCCTGAAAAGTTGTGAAAAATATGAAGAGCTTCAAAAGGTGTCAAAAATGTGAGGAGCATGAAACGGTCTGAAAAATAGGAGGAGCATGAAACCGTGTCAAAAACATGAAGAGCCTGAAAAAGTGTGAAAAATGAAGAGCTTCAAAAGGTGTGAAATACATGAGAAGCATGAAACTGTCTGAAAAATTGGAGGAGCATGAAGCGGTGTTTAAAAGCATGAAGAGCCTGAAAAGGTGTGAAAAATAGGAAGAGCTTCAAAAGGTGTCAAAACTATGAGGAGTATGAAACGGTCTGAAAAATAGGAGCAGCATGAAACGGTGTTCAAAAACATGAAGAGCCTGAAAAGGTGTGAAAAACATGAAGAGCTTCAAAAGGTGTCAAAAATTAGATTAGCATGAAACGGTCTGAAAAATAGGAGGAGCATGAAGTGGTGTTGAAAAACATGAAGAGCCTGAAAAAGTGTAAAATATATGAAGAGCTTCAAAAGTTGTGAAAAATATTAGGAGCTTCTAAAGAGGTCAAAAATATGAGGAGCATGAAACGGTCTGAAAAATAGGAGGAGCATGAAACGGTTTTGTAAAACACGAAGGGCCTGAAAAGGTTTGAAAAATATGAAGAGCTTCAAAAGGTGTGAAATACATAGGGGCAATAAACCGACTGAAAAATAGAAGGAGCATGAAGCTGTGTTGAAAAACATGAAGAGCCTGAAAAGATGTGAAAAATATGAAGAGCTTCAAAAGGTGTCAAAAATATGAGGAGAATGAAACGGTCTGAAAAATAGGTGGAGCATGAAGCAGTGTTTAAAAACATGAAGAGCCTGAAAAGGTGTGAAAAATAGGAAGAGCTTCAAAAGGTGTGAAATACATGAGGAGGATGAAACCGTCTGAAAAATAGGAGGAGCATGTAGAGTTGTTCAAATATATGAAGAGGCTGAAAAGGTGTGAAGTATATGAAGAGATTCAAAAGGTGTCAAAAATATTAGGAGCATGAAACGGTCTGAAAAAAAGGAGGAGCAGGAAACCGTGTTCAAAAACATGAAGAGCCTGAAAAGGTGTGAAAAATATGAAGAGCTTCAAAAGGTGTTAAAAATAGGAGGAGCATGAAGCGGTGTTCAAAAACATGAAGAGCCTGAAAATGTGTGTAAAATATGAAGAGCTTCAAAACGTGTCAAAAATATGAGGAGCATGAAACGGTCTGAAAAATAGGTGGATCAAGAAGCGGTGTTGAAAAACATGAAGAGCGTGAAAACGTGTGAAAAATATGAAGAGCTTCAAAAGGTGTGAAAAATATGAAGAGCTTAAATGGTGTCAAAAATGAGATGAGCATGAAAAGGTCTGAAAAATAGGTGGAGCATGATGTGGTGTTGAAAAACATGAAGAGCCTGAAAAGTTGTGAAAAATATGAAGACCTTCAAAATGTGTCAAAAATATGAGGAGCATGAAACGGTCTGAAAAATAGGAGGAGCATGAAACGGTGTTCAAATACATGAAGAGCCTGAAAAGCTGTGTAAAATATGAAGAGCCTCAAGGTGTGAAATACTTGAGGAGCATGAATCGGTCTGAAAAATAGGAGGAGCATGAAGCGGTGTTGTAAAACATGAAGAGCCTGAAAAGGTGTGAAAAATATGAAGAGCTTCAAAAGGTGTCAAAACTTTGAGGAGTATGAAACGGTCTGAAAAATA
This sequence comes from Dama dama, assembly GCF_033118175.1. Lineage (NCBI taxonomy): Eukaryota > Metazoa > Chordata > Mammalia > Artiodactyla > Cervidae > Dama > Dama dama. The sequence continues at coordinate 1,237,824 of NW_026870929.1, read as the reverse complement.
GGAGCAGCATGAAACGGTGTTCACAAACATGAAGAGCGTGAAAAGGTGTTAAAAATATGAAGAGCTTCAAAAGTTGTCAAAAATATGAGGAGCATGAAACGATCTGAAAAATAGGAGGAGCATGAAGCGGTGTTCACAAACATTACGAGCCAGAAAAGGTGTGAAAAATATGAAGTGCTTCAAAAGGTGTCAAAAATATGAGAAGCATGAAACGGTCTGAAAAATAGGAAGAGCATGAAGCCGTGTTCAAAAACATGAAGAGCCTGAAATGGTGTGAAAATCATGAAGAGCCTAAAAGGTGTGAAAAATATGAAAAACTTCAAAAGATGTCTCAAATATGAGGAGCATGAAACGGTCTGAAAAATTGGAGGATCATGAAGCGGTGTTGAAAAACATGAAGAGCATGAAAAGCTGTGAAAATTATGAAGAGCTTCAAAAGGTGTCAAAAATATGGGATCATGAAACGGTCTGAAAAATAGGAGGAAAATGAAGCAGGATTGAAAACCATGAAGAGCCTGAAAAGGTGAGAAAAATATGAAGAGCTTCAAAACGTGTCAAAAATATGAGAAGCATGAAACGGTCTGAAAAATAGGAGCTTCATGAAATGGTGTTCAAAAACCTGAAGAGCCAGAAAAGGTGTGAAAAATATGAAGAGCCTCAAAGGGTTTGAAAAATATGAAGAGCTTCAAAAGCTGTCAAAAATGAGATGAGCATGAAACGGTCTGAAAAATAGGAGGGGCATGAAGTTGTGTTGAAAAACATGAAGAGCCTGAAAAGGGGTGAAAAATATGAAGAGCTTCAAAAGGTGTCAAAAATATGTGGAGCATGAAACAGTCTGAAATATAGGAGGAGCATGAAACGGTGTTCAAAAACATGAAGAGCCTGAAAAGGTGTGAAATATATGAAGAGCCTCAAAACGTGTCAAAAATAAGAGAAGCATGAAACGGTCTGAAAAATAGGAGGAGCAGGAAACCGTGTTCAAAAGTATGAAGAGCCTGAAAAGGTGTGAAAAATTTGAAGTGCTTCAAAAGGTGTGAAAATTAGGAGGAGCATGAAGCGGTGTTCCAAAACATGAAGAGCCTGAAAAGGTGTGAAAAATATGAACAGCTTCAAAAGGTGTGAAAGACTTGAGGAGCATTAAACCGTCTGAATTATAGGAGGAGCATGAACGGTGTTGAAAAACATGAAGAGCCTCAAAAGGTGTGAAAAATATGAAGAGCTCAAAAGGTGTCAAAAATATGAAGAGCTTCAAAAAGTGTGACAAATGAGATGAGCATGAAATGGTCTGAAAAAGGAGGAGCATGAAGTGGTGTTGAAAAACATGAAGAGCCTGAAAAGGTGTGAAAAATATGAAGAGCTACAAAAGGTGTGAAGTACAGGAGGAGCATTAAACGGTCTGAAAAATAAGAGGAGCATGAAGCGGTGTTGAAAAACATGAAGAGCCTGAAATCGTGTGAAAAATATGAAGAGCTTCAAAAGGAGTGAAAGACTTGAGGAGCATGAAACCGTCTGAATTATAGGAGGAGCATGAAACGGTGTTGAAAAACATGAAGAGCCTCAAAAGTTGTGAAAAATATGAAGAGCTCAAAAGGTGTCAAAAATATGAAGAGCTTCAAAAAGTGTGACAAATGAGATGAGCATGAAATGGTCTGAAAAAGGAGGAGCATGAAGTGGTGTTGAAAAACATGAAGAGCCTGAAAAGGTGTAAAATATATGAAGAGATTAAAAAGGTGTCAAAAATATGAGGAGCTTGAAATGGTCTGAAAAATTGGAGGATCATGAAGCGGTGTTGAAAAACATGAAGAGCCTGAAAAGTTGTGAAAAATATGAAGAGCTTCAAAGGTGTCAAAAATGGGAGGAGCATGAAACGGTCTGGAAAATAGGAGGAGCATGAAATCGTGTTCAAAAACATGAAGAGCCTGAAAAGGTGTGAAACATATGAAGAGCTTCAAAATGTGTGAAATAAATGAGGAGCATGAAACGGTCTGAAAAGGAGGAGGAGCATGAAGCCGTGTTCAAAATCATGAAGAGCCTAAAAAAGTGTGAAAAATATGAAGAGCTTCAAAAGGTGTGAAAAATAGGAGAAGCATGAAGCGGTGTTAAAAAACACGAAGAGCCTGAAATCGTGTGAAAAACATGAAGAGCTTCAAAAGGTGGGAAAAATATGAACAGCTTCAAAAAGTGTCAAAAATGAGATGAGCATGAAGCGGTCTCAAAAATGGTGGAGCATGAAGTGTTGTTGAAAAACATGAAGAGCCTGAAATCGTGTGAAAAATATGAAGAGCTTCAAAAGGTGTGAAATACATGAGGAGCATTAATCGGTCTGAAAAATAGGAGTAGCATGAAGCGGTGTTGAAAAACATGAAGAGCCTGAAAAGGAGTGAAAAATATGAAGAGCTTCAAAAGGTGTGAAATATATGAAGAGCTTCAACAGGTTTCAAAAATATGAGGAGCATGAAACGGTCTGAAAAATAGGAGGAGCATGAAGCGGTGTTCAAAACATGAAGAGCCTGAAAAAGTGTGAAAAATATGAAGACCTTCAAAAGGTTTGGAAAATATGAAGAGCCTGAAAAGGTGTCAAAAATGAGATGAGCATGAAACGGTCTGAAAAATAGGAGGAGCATGAAGCGGTGTTCTAAACATGAAAAGCCTGAAAAAGTGTGAAAAATATGAAGAGCTTCACTGGTTTGAAAAATAAGAAGAGCCTGAAAAGGTGTGAAAATTGACATGAGCATGAAACGGTCTGAAAAATAGGAAGAGCATGAAGAGGTGTGCAAAAACATGAAGAGCCTGAAAACGTGTGAAATATATGAAGAGCTTCAAAAGGTGTGAAAAATAGGAGAAGCATGAAGCGGTGTTGAAAAACATGAAGAGCCTGAAAACGTGTGAAAAACATGAAGAGCTTCAAAAGGTGTGAAAAATATGAACAGCTTCAAAAAGTGTCAAAAATGAGATGAGCATGAAGCGGTCTCAAAAATGGTGGAACATGAAGTGTTGTTGAAAAACATGAAGAGCCTGAAATCGTGTGAAAAATATGAAGAGCTTCAAAAGGTGTGAAATACATGAGGAGCATTAATCGGTCTGAAAAATAGGAGTAGCATGAAGCGGTGTTGAAAAACATGAAGAGCCTGAAAAGGAGTGAAAAATATGAAGAGCTTCAAAAGGTGTGAAATATATGAAGAGCTTCAACAGGTTTCAAAAATATGAGGAGCATGAAACGGTCTGAAAAATAGGAGGAGCATGAAGCGGTGTTCAAAACATGAAGAGCCTGAAAAAGTGTGAAAAATATGAAGAGCTTCAAAAGGTTTGAAAAATATGAAGAGCCTGAAAAGGTGTCAAAAATGAGATGAGCATGAAACGGTCTGAAAAATAGGAGGAGCATGAAGCGGTGTTCTAAACATGAAAAGCCTGAAAAAGTGTGAAAAATATGAACAGCTTCACTGGTTTGAAAAATAAGAAGAGCCTGAAAAGGTGTGACAATTGACATGAGCATGAAACGGTCTGAAAAATAGGAAGAGCATGAAGAGGTGTTCAAAAACATGTACAGCCTGACAAGGTGTGAAAAATATGAAGAGCTTCAAAAGGTGTCAAAAATATGAGGAGCATGAAACGGTCTGAAAAATAGGAGGAGCATGAAGTGGTGTTGAAATACATGAAAAGCCTGAAAATGTGTGAAAAATATGAAGAGCTTCAAAACGTGTCAAAAATATGAGAAGCATGAAACGGTCTGAAAAATAGGAGCAGCATGAAGAGCTGTTCAAAAACATGAAGAGCCTGAAAAGGTGTGAAAAATATGGAGAGCTTCAAAAGGTGTGAAAAATAGGAGGAGCATGAAGCCGTGTTGAAAAACATGAAGAGCCTGAAAACGTGTGAAAAATATGAAGAGCTTCAAAAGGTGTGAAAAATATGAACACTTTCAAAAAGTGTCAAAAATGAGATGAGCATGAAACGGTCTGAGAAATAGGAGAAGCATGAAGTGTTGTTGAAAAACATGAAGAGCTTGAAAAAGTGTGAAATATATGAAGAGCTTCAAAAGGTGTGAAAAATATGAAGAGCTTCAAAAGGTGTCAAAAATATGAGGAGCATGAAACGGTCTGAAAAATAGGAGGAGCATTGTAACATTGTTCAAAAAATTGAAGAGCCTAAAAAGGTGTGAAAAATATGAAGAGCTTGAAAAGGTGTCAAATATATGAGGAGCATGAAAAGGTCTGAAAAATAGGAGGAGCATGAAGCGGTGTTGAAAAACATGAAGAGCCTGAAAAGGTGTGAAAAATATGAAGAGCTTCAAAAGGTTTCAAAAATATAAGGAGTATGAAACGGTCTGAAAAATAGTAGGAGCATGAAACGGTGTTCAAAAAGATGAGAAGCCTGAAAAGGTGTGAAAAATATGAAGAGCTTCAAAATGTGTGAAATACATGAGGAGCATGAAACGGTCTGAAAAATAGGAGGAGCATGAAGCGTTGTTGAAAAACATGAAGAGCCTGAAAAGGTGTCAAAATTATGAAGAGCTTCAAAAGGTGTGAAAAATATGAGGAGCACGAAACGGTCTAAAAAATAAGAGGAGCATGAAGCCGTGTTGAAAAACATGAAGAACCTGAAAAGGTGTAAAAAACATGAAGAGCTTCAACAGGTGTCAAAAATATGAGGAACATGAAATGGTCTGAAAAGAAGGAGGAGCATGAAGTGTTGTTGAAAAACATGAAGAGCCTGAAAAGGTGTAAAATATATGAAGAGATTCAAAAGCTGTCAAAAATATGAGGAGCATGTAACGGTTTGGAAAAAAGGAAGAGCATGAAGTGGTGTTGAAAAACATGAAGAGCCTGAAAAGATGTGAAAAATATGAAGAGCTTCAAAAGGTGTCCACAATATGAGGAGCATGAAACTGTCTGAGAAATAGGCGGAGCATGAAGTGGTGGTGAAAAACATGTAGAGCCTAAAAGTGTGAAAAATATGAAAAGCTTCAAAAGATGTCATAAATATGAGGAGCATGAAACGGTCTGAAAAATTGGATGATCATGAAGCGGTGTTGAAAAACATGAAGAGCCTGAAAAGCTGTGAAAAATATGAAGAGCTTCAAAAGGTGTCAAAAATGTGAGGAGCATGAAACGGTCTGAAAAATAGGAGGAGCATGAAACCGTGTCAAAAACATGAAGAGCCTGAAAAAGTGTGAAAAATGAAGAGCTTCAAAAGGTGTGAAATACATGAGAAGCATGAAACGGTCTGAAAAATAGGAGGAGCATGAAGCGGTGTTTAAAAACATGAAGAGCCTGAAAAGGTGTGAAAAATAGGAATAGCTTCAAAAGGTGTCAAAACTATGAGGAGTATGAAACGGTCTGAAAAATAGGAGCAGCATGAAACGGTGTTCAAAAACATGAAGAGCCTGAAAAGGTGTGAAAAACATGAAGAGCTTCAAAAGGTGTCAAAAATTAGATTAGCATGAAACGGTCTGAAAAATAGGAGGAGCATGAAGTGGTGTTGAAAAACATGAAGAGCCTGAAAAAGTGTAACATATATGAAGAGCTTCAAAAGTTGTGAAAAATATTAGGAGCTTCAAAAGAGGTCAAAAATATGAGGAGCATGAAACGGTCTGAAAAATAGGAGGAGCATGAAACGGTTTTGTAAAACACGAAGGGCCTGAAAAGGTTTGAAAAATATGAAGAGCTTCAAAAGGTGTGAAATACATAGGGGCAATAAACCGACTGAAAAATAGAAGGAGCATGAAGCTGTGTTGAAAAACATGAAGAGCCTGAAAAGATGTGAAAAATATGAAGAGCTTCAAAAGGTGTCAAAAATATGAGGAGAATGAAACGGTCTGAAAAATAGGTGGAGCATGAAGCAGTGTTTAAAAACATGAAGAGCCTGAAAAGGTGTGAAAAATAGGAAGAGCTTCAAAAGGTGTGAAATACATGAGGAGGATGAAACCGTCTGAAAAATAGGAGGAGCATGTAGAGTTGTTCAAATATATGAAGAGGCTGAAAAGGTGTGAAGTATATGAAGAGATTCAAAAGGTGTCAAAAATATTAGGAGCATGAAACGGTCTGAAAAAAAGGAGGAGCAGGAAACCGTGTTCAAAAACATGAAGAGCCTGAAAAGGTGTGAAAAATATGAAGAGCTTCAAAAGGTGTTAAAAATAGGAGGAGCATGAAGCGGTGTTCAAAAACATGAAGAGCCTGAAAATGTGTGTAAAATATGAAGAGCTTCAAAACGTGTCAAAAATATGAGGAGCATGAAACGGTCTGAAAAATAGGTGGATCAAGAAGCGGTGTTGAAAAACATGAAGAGCGTGAAAACGTGTGAAAAATATGAAGAGCTTCAAAAGGTGTGAAAAATATGAAGAGCTTAAATGGTGTCAAAAATGAGATGAGCATGAAAAGGTCTGAAAAATAGGTGGAGCATGATGTGGTGTTGAAAAACATGAAGAGCCTGAAAAGTTGTGAAAAATATGAAGACCTTCAAAATGTGTCAAAAATATGAGGAGCATGAAACGGTCTGAAAAATAGGAGGAGCATGAAACGGTGTTCAAAAACATGAAGAGCCTGAAAAGCTGTGTAAAATATGAAGAGCCTCAAGGTGTGAAATACTTGAGGAGCATGAATCAGTCTGAAAAATAGGAGGAGCATGAAGCGGTGTTGAAAAACATGAAGAGCCTGAAAAGGTGTGAAAAATATGAAGAGCTTCAAAAGGTGTCAAAACTATGAGGAGTATGAAACGGTCTGAAAAATAGGAGCAGCATGAAACGGTGTTCACAAACATGAAGAGCGTGAAAAGGTGTTAAAAATATGAAGAGCTTCAAAAGTTGTCAAAAATATGAGGAGCATGAAACGATCTGAAAAATAGGAGGAGCATGAAGCGGTGTTCACAAACATTACCAGCCAGAAAAGGTGTGAAAAATATGAAGTGCTTCAAAAGGTGTCAAAAATATGAGAAGCATGAAACGGTCTGAAAAATTGGAAGAGCATGAAGCCGTGTTCAAAACATGAAGAGCCTGAAATGGTGTGAAAATCATGAAGAGCCTAAAAGGTGTGAAAAATATGAAAAACTTCAAAAGATGTCTCAAATATGAGGAGCATGAAACGGTCTGAAAAATTGGAGGATCATGAAGCGGTGTTGAAAAACATGAAGAGCATGAAAAGCTGTGAAAAATATGAAGAGCTTCAAAAGGTGTCAAAAATATGAGATCATGAAACGGTCTGAAAAATAGGAGGAAAATGAAGCGGGGTTGAAAACCATGAAGAGCCTGAAAAGGTGAGAAAAATATGAAGAGCTTCAAACGTGTCAAAAATATGAGAAGCAGGAAACGTTCTGAAAAATAGGAGCTTCATGAAACGGTGTTCAAAAACCTGAAGAGCCAGAAAAGGTGTGAAAAATATGAAGAGCCTCAAAAGGTTTGAAAATATGAAGAGCTTCAAAAGCTGTCAAAAATGAGATGAGCATGAAACGGTCTGAAAAATAGGAGGGGCATGAAGTTGTGTTGAAAAACATGAAGAGCCTGAAAAGGGGTGAAAAATATGAAGAGCTTCAAAAGGTGTCAAAAATATGTGGAGCATGAAACGGTCTGAAAAATAGGTGGATCAAGAAGCGGTGTTGAAAAACATGAAGAGCGTGAAAACGTGTGAAAAATATGAAGAGCTTCAAAAGGTGTGAAAAATATGAAGAGCTTAAATGGTGTCAAAAATGAGATGAGCATGAAAAGGTCTGAAAATAGGTGGAGCATGATGTGGTGTTGAAAAACATGAAGAGCCTGAAAAGTTGTGAAAAATATGAAGACCTTCAAAATGTGTCAAAAATATGAGGAGCATGAAACGTTCTGAAAAATAGGAGGAGCATGAAACGGTGTTCAAAAACATGAAGAGCCTGAAAAGCTGTGTAAAATATGAAGAGCCTCAAGGTGTGAAATACTTGAGGAGCATGAATCAGTCTGAAAAATAGGAGGAGCATGAAGCGGTGTTGAAAAACATGAAGAGCCTGAAAAGGTGTGAAAAATATGAAGAGCTTCAAAAGGTGTCAAAACTTTGAGGAGTATGAAACGGTCTGAAAAATAGGAGCAGCATGAAACGGTGTTCACAAACATGAAGAGCGTGAAAAGGTGTTAAAAATATGAAGAGCTTCAAAAGTTGTCAAAAATATGAGGAGCATGAAACGATCTGAAAAATAGGAGGAGCATGAAGCGGTGTTCACAAAAATTACCAGCCAGAAAAGGTGTGAAAAATATGAAGTGCTTCAAAAGGTGTCAAAAATATGAGAAGCATGAAACGGTCTGAAAAATAGGAAGAGCATGAAGCCGTGTTCAAAAACATGAAGAGCCTGAAATGGTGTGAAAATCATGAAGAGCCTAAAAGGTGTGAAAAATATGAAAAACTTCAAAAGATGTCTCAAATATGAGGAGCATGAAACTGTCTGAAAAATTGGAGGATCATGAAGCGGTGTTGAAAAACATGAAGAGCATGAAAAGCTGTGAAAAATATGAAGAGCTTCAAAAGGTGTCAAAAATATGAGATCATGAAACGGTCTGAACAATAGGAGGAAAATGAAGCGGGGTTGAAAACCATGAAGAGCCTGAAAAGGTGAGAAAAATATGAAGAGCTTCAAAACGTGTCAAAAATATGAGAAGCATGAAACGTTCTGAAAAATAGGAGCTTCATGAAACGGTGTTCAAAAACCTGAAGAGCCAGAAAAGGTGTGAAAAATATGAAGAGCCTCAAAAGGTTTGAAAAATATGAAGAGCTTCAAAAGCTGTCAAAAATGAGATGAGCATGAAACGGTCTGAAAAATAGGAGGGGCATGAAGTTGTGTTGAAAAACATGAAGAGCCTGAAAAGGGGTGAAAAATATGAAGAGCTTCAAAAGGTGTCAAAAATATGTGGAGCATGAAACGGTCTGAAAAATAGGTGGATCAAGAAGCGGTGTTGAAAAACATGAAGAGCGTGAAAACGTGTGAAAAATATGAAGAGCTTCAAAAGGTGTGAAAAATATGAAGAGCTTAAATGGTGTCAAAAATGAGATGAGCATGAAAAGGTCTGAAAAATAGGTGGAGCATGATGTGGTGTTGAAAAACATGAAGAGCCTGAAAAGTTGTGAAAAATATGAAGACCTTCAAAATGTGTCAAAAATATGAGGAGCATGAAACGTTCTGAAAAATAGGAGGAGCATGAAACGGTGTTCAAAAACATGAAGAGCCTGAAAAGCTGTGTAAAATATGAAGAGCCTCAAGGTGTGAAATACTTGAGGAGCATGAATCAGTCTGAAAAATAGGAGGAGCATGAAGCGGTGTTGAAAAACATGAAGAGCCTGAAAAGGTGTGAAAAATATGAAGAGCTTCAAAAGGTGTCAAAACTTTGAGGAGTATGAAACGGTCTGAAAAATAGGAGCAGCATGAAACGGTGTTCACAAACATGAAGAGCGTGAAAAGGTGTTAAAAATATGAAGAGCTTCAAAAGTTGTCAAAAATATGAGGAGCATGAAACGATCTGAAAAATAGGAGGAGCATGAAGCGGTGTTCACAAAAATTACCAGCCAGAAAAGGTGTGAAAAATATGAAGTGCTTCAAAAGGTGTCAAAAATATGAGAAGCATGAAACGGTCTGAAAAATAGGAAGAGCATGAAGCCGTGTTCAAAAACATGAAGAGCCTGAAATGGTGTGAAAATCATGAAGAGCCTAAAAGGTGTGAAAAATATGAAAAACTTCAAAAGATGTCTCAAATATGAGGAGCATGAAACTGTCTGAAAAATTGGAGGATCATGAAGCGGTGTTGAAAAACATGAAGAGCATGAAAAGCTGTGAAAAATATGAAGAGCTTCAAAAGGTGTCAAAAATATGAGATCATGAAACGGTCTGAACAATAGGAGGAAAATGAAGCGGGGTTGAAAACCATGAAGAGCCTGAAAAGGTGAGAAAAATATGAAGAGCTTCAAAACGTGTCAAAAATATGAGAAGCATGAAACGTTCTGAAAAATAGGAGCTTCATGAAACGGTGTTCAAAAACCTGAAGAGCCAGAAAAGGTGTGAAAAATATGAAGAGCCTCAAAAGGTTTGAAAAATATGAAGAGCTTCAAAAGCTGTCAAAAATGAGATGAGCATGAAACGGTCTGAAAAATAGGAGGGGCATGAAGTTGTGTTGAAAAACATGAAGAGCCTGAAAAGGGGTGAAAAATATGAAGAGCTTCAAAAGGTGTCAAAAATATGTCGAGCATGAAACGGTCTGAAATATAGGAGGAGCATGAAACAGTGTTCAAATACATGAAGAGCCTGAAAAGGTGTGAAATATATGAAGAGCCTCAAAACGTGTCAAAAATAAGAGAAGCATGAAACGGTCTGAAAAATAGGAGGAGCAGGAAACCGTGTTCAAAAGTATGAAGAGCCTGAAAAGGTGTGAAAAATTTGAAGTGCTTCAAAAGGTGTGAAAATTTGGAGGAGCATGAAGCGGTGTTCCAAAACATGAAGAGCCTGAAAAGGTGTGAAAAATATGAACAGCTTCAAAATGTGTGAAAGACTTGAGGAGCATTAAACCGTCTGAATTATAGGAGGAGCATGAACGGTGTTGAAAAACATGAAGAGCCTCAAAAGGTGTGAAAAATATGAAGAGCTCAAAAGGTGTCAAAAATATGAAGAGCTTCAAAAAGTGTGACAAATGAGATGAGCATGAAATGGTCTGAAAAAGGAGGAGCATGAAGTGGTGTTGAAAAACATGAAGAGCCTGAAAAGGTGTAAAATATATGAAGAGATTCAAAAGGTGTCAAAAATATTAGGAGCTTGAAATGGTCTGAAAAATTGGAGGATCATGAAGCGGTGTTGAAAAACATGAAGAGCCTGAAAAGTTGTGAAAATAATGAAGAGCTTCAAAGGTGTCAAAAATGGGAGGAGCATGAAACGGTCTGAAAAATAGGAGGAGCATGAAATCGTGTTCAAAAACATGAAGAGCCTGAAAAGGTGTGAAAAATATGAAGAGCTTCAAAATGTGTGAAATACATGAGGAGCATGAAACGGTCTGAAAAGGAGGAGGAGCATGAAGCCGTGTTCAAAATCATGAAGAGCCTAAAAAAGTGTGAAAAATATGAAGAGCTTCAAAAGGTGTGAAAAATAGGAGAAGCATGAAGCGGTGTTGAAAAACATGAAGAGGCTGAAAAGGTGTGAAAAATATGAAGAGCTACAAAAGGTGTGAAGTACAGGAGGAGCATTAAACGGTCTGAAAAATAGGAGGAGCATGAAGCGATGTTGAAAAACATGAAGAGCCTGAAATCGTGTGAAAAATATGAAGAGCTTCAAAAGGAGTGAAATACTTGAGGAGCATGAAACCGTCTGAATTATAGGAGGAGCATGAAACGGTGTTGAAAAACATGAAGAGCCTCAAAAGTTGTGAAAAATATGAAGAGCTCAAAAGGTGTCAAAAATATGAAGAGCTTCAAAAAGTGTGACAAATGAGATGAGCATGAAACGGTCTGAAAAATAGGAGGAGCATGAAATCGTTTTCAAAACATGAAGAGCCTGAAAAGGTGTGAAAAATATGAAGAGCTTCAAAATGTGTGAAATAAATGAGGAGCATGAAACGTTCTGAAAAGGAGGAGGAGCATGAAGCCGTGTTCAAAATCATGAAGAGCCTAAAAAAGTGTGAAAAATATGAAGAGCTTCAAAAGGTGTGAAAAATAGGAGAAGCATGAAGAGGTGTTAAAAAACACGAAGAGCCTGAAATCGTGTGAAAAACATGAAGAGCTTCAAAAGGTGGGAAAAATATGAACAGCTTCAAAAAGTGTCAAAAATGAGATGAGCATGAAGCGGTCTGAAAAATGGTGGAGCATGAAGTGTTGTTGAAAAACATGAAGAGCCTGAAATCGTGTGAAAAATATGAAGAGCTTCAAAAGGTGTGAAATACATGAGGAGCATTAATCGGTCTGAAAAATAGGAGTAGCATGAAGCGGTGTTGAAAAACATGAAGAGCCTGAAAAGGAGTGAAAAATATGAAGAGCTTCAAAAGGTGTGAAATATATGAAGAGCTTCAACAGGTTTCAAAAATATGAGGAGCATGAAACGGTCTTAAAAATAGGAGGAGCATGAAGCGGTGTTCAAAACATGAAGAGCCTGAAAAAGTGTGAAAAATATGAAGAGCTTCAAAAGGTTTGAAAAATATGAAGAGCCTGAAAAGGTGTCAAAAAGGAGATGAGCATGAAACGGTCTGAAAAATAGGAGGAGCATGAAGCGGTGTTCTAAACATGAAAAGCCTGAAAAAGTGTGAAAAATATGAAGAGCTTCACTGGTTTGAAAAATAAGAAGAGCCTGAAAAGGTGTGAAAATTGACATGAGCATGAAACGGTCTGAAAAATAGGAAGAGCATGAAGAGGTGTGCAAAAACATGAAGAGCCTGAAAACGTGTGAAATATATGAAGAGCTTCAAAAGGTGTGAAAAATAGGAGAAGCATGAAGCGGTGTTGAAAAACATGAAGAGCCTGAAAACGTGTGAAAAACATGAAGAGCTTCAAAAGGTGTGAAAAATATGAACAGCTTCAAAAAGTGTCAAAAATGAGATGAGCATGAAGCGGTCTGAAAAATGGTGGAGCATGAAGTGTTGTTGAAAAACATGAAGAGCCTGAAATCGTGTGAAAAATATGAAGAGCTTCAAAAGGTGTGAAATACATGAGGAGCATTAATCGGTCTGAAAAGTAGGAGTAGCATGAAGCGGTGTTGAAAAACATGAAGAGCCTGAAAAGGAGTGAAAAATATGAAGAGCTTCAAAAGGTGTGAAATATATGAAGAGCTTCAACAGGTTTCAAAAATATGAGGAGCATGAAACGGTCTGAAAAATAGGAGGAGCATGAAGCGGTGTTCAAAACATGAAGAGCCTGAAAAAGTGTGAAAAATATGAAGAGCTTCAAAAGGTTTGAAAAATATGAAGAGCCTGAAAAGGTGTCAAAAATGAGATGAGCATGAAACGGTCTGAAAAATAGGAGGAGCATGAAGCGGTGTTCTAAACATGAAAAGCCTGAAAAAGTGTGAAAAATATGAAGAGCTTCACTGGTTTGAAAAATAAGAAGAGCCTGAAAAGGTGTGAAAATTGACATGAGCATGAAACGGTCTGAAAAATAGGAAGAGCATGAAGAGGTGTTCAAAAACATGTACAGCCTGACAAGGTGTGAAAAATATGAAGAGCTTCAAAAGGTGTCAAAAATATGAGGAGCATGAAACGGTCTGAAAAATGGGAGGAGCATGAAGTGGTGTTGAAATACATGAAGAGCCTGAAAATGTGTGAAAAATATGAAGAGCTTCAAAACGTGTCAAAAATATGAGAAGCATGAAACGGTCTGAAAAATAGGAGCAGCATGAAGAGCTCTTCAAAAACATGAAGAGCCTGAAAAGGTGTGAAAAATATGAAGAGCTTCAAAAGGTGTGAAAAATAGGAGGAGCATGAAGCGGTGTTGAAAAACATGAAGAGCCTGAAAACGTGTGAAAAATATGAAGAGCTTCAAAAGGTGTGAAAAATATGAACACTTTCAAAAAGTGTCAAAAATGAGATGAGCATGAAGCGGTCTGAAAAATGGTGGAGCATGAAGTGTTGTTGAAAAACATGAAGAGCCTGAAATCGTGTGAAAAATATGAAGTGCTTCAAAAGGTGTGAAATACATGAGGAGCATTAATAGGTCTCAAAAATAGGAGTAGCATGAAGCGGTGTTGAAAAACATGAAGAGCCTGAAAAGGTGTGAAAAATATGAAGAGCTACAAAAGGTGTGAAGTACAGGAGGAGCATTAAACGGTCTGAAAAATAGGAGGAGCATGAAGCGGTGTTGAAAAACATGAAGAGCCTGAAAAGGTATGAAAAATATGAAGAGCTTCAAAAGGTGTGAAAAATACCAGGAGCATGAAGAGGTGTTCAAAAACATGAAAAGCCTGAAATGTTGTAAAAAATATGAAAAGCTTCAAAAGGTGTCAAAAATATGAGGAGCATGAAACGGTCTGAAAAACCGGAGGAGCATGAAGCGGTGTTCAAAAACACGAAGAACCTGAAAAGGTGTGAAAAATATGAAGAGCTTCAAAACGTGTCAAAAATATGCAGAGCATGAAACTGTCTGAAAAATAGGAGGAGCATGATGCGGTGTTGAAAAATATGAAGAGCTTCAAAAGGTGTCAAAAATGAGATGACCATGAAACGGTCTGAGAAATAGAAGGAGCATGAAGTTCTTTTCAAAAAAATGAAGAACCTGAAAAGGTGTGAAGTATATGAAGATTTCAAAAGGTGTCAAAAATATGAGGAGCATGAAACTGTCTGAAAAATAGGAGGAGCATGAAGTCATGTTGGAAAACATGAAGAGCCTGAAAATGTGTGAAAAATACGAAGAGCTTCAAAAGGTGTCACAAATATGAGGAGCATGAAACGGTCTGAAATATATGAGGAGCATGAAGCGGTGTTCAAAAACATGAAGAGCCTGAAAAGGTGTGAAAAATTTCAAGAGCTTCAAAAATGTGAAAAATATGAAGAGCTTCAAAAGGTGTGAAATATATGAAGATCTTCAAAAGGTGTCAAAAATTAGATGAGCATGAAACGGTCTGAAAAATAGGAGGAGCATGAAGTGGTGTTCAAAAATTTGAAGAGCCTGAAATGCAGTGAAATATATGAAGAGCTTCAAAACGTGTCAAACATATGAGGAGCATGAAACGGTCTGAAAATTAGGAGGATGAAGAAGCGGTGTTGAAAAACATGAAGATCTGAAAACTTGTGAAAAATATGAAGAGCTTCAAAAGGTGTGAAAAATATGAAGAGCTTCAAAAGTTGTCCACAATACGAGGAGCAAGAAACTGTCTGAGAAATAGGAGGAGCATGAAGTGGTGCTGAAAAACATGAAGAGACTAAAAGGTGTGAAAAATAAGAAAAGCTTCAAAAGATGTCACAAATATGAAGAGCATGAAACGGTCTGAAAAATTGGAGGATCATGAAGCGGTGTTGAAAAACATGAAGAGCCTGAAAAGGTGTGAAAAATATGAATAGCTTCAAAAGGTGTCAAAATTACAAGGAGCATGAAACTGTCTGAAAAATAGGAGGAGCATGAAGCCGTGTTCAAAAATATGAAGAGCCTTAAAAGGTGTGAAAAATACGAAGAGCTTCAAAAGGTGTCAAAAATATGAGGTGCATGAAACGGTCTGAAAAAGAGGAGGAGCATGAAGCGGTGTTCAAAAACATGAAGAGCCTTAAAAGGTGTGAAAAATATGAAGAGCTTCAAAAGGTGTCAAAAATATGAGAAGCATGAAACGGTCTGAAAAATAGGAGGAGCATGAAGTGGTGTTGAAAAACATGAGGAGCCTGAGAACTTGTGAAAAATATGAAGAGCTTCAAAAGGTGTCAAAAATGAGATGAGCATGAAACGGTCTGAAAAATAGGAGGAGCATGAAGTGGTTTTGAAGTAAATGAAGAGCCTGAAAAGGTGTGAAATATATGAAGAGCTTCAAAAGGTGTCAAAAATATGAGGAGAATGAAACGGTCTGAAAAATAGGAGGATCATGAAGCGGTGTTGAAAAACATGAAGAGTCTGAAAAGGTGTGAAAGATATGAAGAGTTTCTAAAGATGTCAAAAATATGAGGAGCATGAAACGGTCTGAAAAATAGGAGGAGCATGAAGTGGTGTTGAAAAACATGAAGAGCCTGAAAGGGTGTGAAAATTATGAAGAGCTTCAAAAGGTGTCAAAAATATGAGGAGCATGAAACGGTCTGAAAAATAGGAGGAGCATGAAGCGGTGTTCAAAAACATGAAGAGCCTGAAAAGGTGTGAAAAATATGACGAGCTTCAAAAGGTGTCAAAAATATGAGGAGCATGAAACGGTCTGAAAAATAGGAGGAGCAAGAAACGGTGATCAAAAACCTGAAGAGCCTGAAAAGGTGTGAAAAATATGACGAGCTTCAAAAGGTGTGAAAAACATGAGGAGCATGAAACGGGCTGAAAAATAGGAGAAGCATGAAGTAGTGTTGAAAAACATGAAGAGCCTGAAAAAGTGTGATAAATATGAAGAGCTTCAGAAGGTGTGAAAAATATGAAGAGCTTCAACAGGTGTCAAAAATTAGATGAGCATGAAACGGTCGAAAAATTGGAGGAGCAAGAAGTAGTGTTGAAAAAAATGAAGAGCCTGAAAAGGTGTGAAAAATATGATCAGCTTCAAAAGGTGTCAAAAATATGAGGAGCATGAAACGGTCTGAAAAATAGGTGGAGCATGAAGCGGTATTGAAAAATATGAAGAGCCTGGAAAGGTGTGCAAAATATGAAGAGCTTCAAAAGGTGTGAAATATATGAAGAGCTTCAATATGTGTCAAAAATGATTTGAGCATGAAACGGTCTGAAAAATAGGAGGAGCATGAAACGGTGATCAAAAACATGAAGAGCCTGAAAAGGTGTGAAAAATATGAAGAGCTTCAAAAGGTGTGAAATACATGAGGAGCATGAAACGTGCTGAAAAAAAGGAGAAGCATGAAGGGGTGTGGAAAAACATGAAGAGCCTGAAAAGGTTTGAAAAATATGAAGAGCTTCAAAATGGGTGAAATACATGAGGAGCATGAAACACTCTGAAAAATAGAAAGAGCACGAAGCGGTGTTGTAAAACATGAAGAGCCTGAAAACGTGTGAAAATATGAAGAGCTTCAAAAATATGAAAAATATGAAGAGCTTCATAAGGTGTGAAAAATTTGAAGAGCTTCAAAAGGTGTCAAAATGAGATGAGCATGAAACGGTCTGAAAAATAGGAGGAGCATGAAGCGGTGTTGAAAATCATAAAGAGCCTGAAAAGGTGTGAAATATATGAAGAGCTTCAAAAGATGTGAAAAATTTGAAGAGCTTCAAAAGGTGTCAAAATGAGATGAGCATGAAACGGTCTGAAAAATAGGAGGAGCATGAAGCGGTGTTGAAAATCATGAAGAGCCTGAAAAGGTGTGAAAAATATCAAGAGCTTTAAAAGGTGTAAAAAATATGAGGAGCATGATACGTTCTCAAAAATAGGAGGAGCATGAATCAGTGATCAAAAACATGAAGAGCTTCAAAAGGTGTGAAAAATATGAAGAGTTTCAAAACGTGTCAAAAATATGAGGAGCATGAAACGGTCTGAAAAATAGGAGGAGCATGAAGCGGTGTTGAAAAACATGAAGAGCTTCAAAAGGTGTGAAAAATATGAACAGCTTCAAAAAGTATCAAAAATGAGACGAGCATGAAACGGTCTGAAAAATAGGAGGAGAATGAAGCGGTGTTGAAAATCATGAAGAGCCTGAAAAGGTGTGAAAAATGTGAAGAGCTTCAAAAGGTGTCAAAAATATGAGGAGAATGAAACGGTCTGCAAAATAGGAGAAGCATGAAATGGTGTTCAAAAACATGAAGAGCCTGAAAAGGTGTGAAAAATATGAAGAGCTTCAAATGGTGTCAAAAATATGAGGAGCATGAAACGGTCTGAAAAATAGGAGGAGCATGAAGCGGTGTTCAAAAACATGAAGAGCCTGAAAAGGTCTGAAAAATATGAAGAGCTTGAAAAGGTGTGAAATATATGAAGAGCTTCAAAATGTGTCAAAAATGAGATGAGCATGAAACGGTGTGAAAAATAGGAGGAGCATGAAGCGGTTTTGAAAAAAATGAAGAGGCTGAAAAGGTGTGAAATAAATGAAGAGCTTCAAGAGGTGTCAAAAATATGAAGAGCATGAAATGGTCTGAAAAATAGGAGGATCATGAAGCGGTGTTCAAAAACGTGAAGAGCCTGAAAAGGTATGAAAAATATGAAGAGCTTCAAAAGGTGTGAAATATATGAGGAGAAGGAAACGGTCTGAAAAATAGAAGCGGCATGAAATGGTGTTCAAAAACATGAAGAGCCTGAAAAGGTGTGAAAATTATGAAGAGCTTCAAAAGGTGTGAAATACATGAGGAGCATGAAACGGTCTGAAAAATAGGAGAAGCATGAAGTGGTGTTGAAAAACATGAAGAGCCTGAAAAGGAGTGAAAAATATGATCAGCTTCAAAAGGTGTCAAAAATATGAGGAGCATGAAACGGTCTGAAAAATAGGTGGAGCATGAAGCGGTATTGAAAAATATGAAGAGCCTGGAAAGGTGTGCAAAATATGAAGAGCTTCAAAAGGTGTGAAATATATGAAGAGCTTCAATATGTGTCAAAAATGATTTGAGCATGAAACGGTTTGAAAAATAGGAGGAGCATGAAACGGTGATCAAAAACATGAAGAGCCTGAAAAGGTGTGAAAAATATGAAGAGCTTCAAAAGGTGTGAAATACATGAGGAGCATGAAACGTGCTGAAAAATAGGAGAAGCATGAAGGGGTGTGGAAAAACATGAAGAGCCTGAAAAGGTTTGAAAAATATGAAGAGCTTCAAAATGGGTGAAATACATGAGGAGCATGAAACACTCTGAAAAATAGAAAGAGCACGAAGCGGTGTTGTAAAACATGAAGAGCCTGAAAACGTGTGAAAATATGAAGAGCTTCAAAAATATGAAAAATATGAAGAGCTTCATAAGGTGTGAAAAATTTGAAGAGCTTCAAAAGGTGTCAAAATGAGATGAGCATGAAACGGTCTGAAAAATAGGAGGAGCATGAAGCGGTGTTGAAAATCATAAAGAGCCTGAAAAGGTGTGAAATATATGAAGAGCTTCAAAAGATGTGAAAAATTTGAAGAGCTTCAAAAGGTGTCAAAATGAGATGAGCATGAAACGGTCTGAAAAATAGGAGGAGCATGAAGCGGTGTTGAAAATCAGGAAGAGCCTGAAAAGGTGTGAAAAATATCAAGAGCTTTAAAAGGTGTAAAAAATATGAGGAGCATGATACGTTCTCAAAAATAGGAGGAGCATGAATCAGTGATCAAAAACATGAAGAGCTTCAAAAGGTGTGAAAAATATGAAGAGTTTCAAAACGTGTCAAAAATATGAGGAGCATGAAACGGTCTGAAAAATAGGAGGAGCATGAAGCGGTGTTGAAAAACATGAAGAGCTTCAAAAGGTGTGAAAAATATGAACAGCTTCAAAAAGTATCAAAAATGAGACGAGCATGAAACGGTCTGAAAAATAGGAGGAGAATGAAGCGGTGTTGAAAATCATGAAGAGCCTGAAAAGGTGTGAAAAATGTGAAGAGCTTCAAAAGGTGTCAAAAATATGAGGAGAATGAAACGGTCTGCAAAATAGGAGAAGCATGAAATGGTGTTCAAAAACATGAAGAGCCTGAAAAGGTGTGAAAAATATGAAGAGCTTCAAATGGTGTCAAAAATATGAGGAGCATGAAACGGTCTGAAAAATAGGAGGAGCATGAAGCGGTGTTCAAAAACATGAAGAGCCTGAAAAGGTCTGAAAAATATGAAGAGCTTGAAAAGGTGTGAAATATATGAAGAGCTTCAAAATGTGTCAAAAATGAGATGAGCATGAAACGGTGTGAAAAATAGGAGGAGCATGAAGCGGTTTTGAAAAAAATGAAGAGGCTGAAAAGGTGTGAAATAAATGAAGAGCTTCAAGAGGTGTCAAAAATATGAAGAGCATGAAATGGTCTGAAAAATAGGAGGATCATGAAGCGGTGTTCAAAAACGTGAAGAGCCTGAAAAGGTATGAAAAATATGAAGAGCTTCAAAAGGTGTGAAATATATGAGGAGAAGGAAACGGTCTGAAAAATAGAAGCGGCATGAAATGGTGTTCAAAAACATGAAGAGCCTGAAAAGGTGTGAAAATTATGAAGAGCTTCAAAAGGTGTGAAATACATGAGGAGCATGAAACGGTCTGAAAAATAGGAGAAGCATGAAGGGGTGTTGAAAAACATGAAGAGCCTGAAAAGGAGTGAAAAATATGAAGAGCTTCAAAAGATGTCAAACATATGAAGAATTTGAAACGGTCTGAAAAATAGGAGGATCATGAAGCAGTGTTCAAAAACATGAAGAGCCTGAAAATGTGTGAAAAATATTCAGAGCTTCAAAATGTGTCAAATATATGAGGAGCATGAAACGTTCTGAAAAATAGGAGGAGCATGAAACGGTGATTAAAAACATGAAGCGCCTAAAAAGGTGTGAAAAATATGAAGAGCTTCAAAATGTGTGAAATAAATGAGGAGCATGAAACAGGCCGAAAAATAGGAGAAGCATGAAGTGGTGTGGAAAAACATGAAGAGCCTAAAAAGTTGTGAGAAATATGAAGAGCTTCAAAAGATGTGAAATACATGAGGAGCATGAAACTCTCTGAAAAATAGGAGGAGCATGAAGCAGTGTCAAAAACATGAAGAGCCTAAAAAGTTTTGAGAAATATGAAGAGCTTTAAAAGGTGTCAAAAATGAGATGAGCATGAAACGATCTGAAAAATAGGAGGAGCATGAAGCGGTGTTGAAAAACATGAAGAGCCTAAAAAGTTGTGAAAAATATGAAAAGCTTCAAAAGGGGTCAAAAATGAGATGAGCATGAAACGGTCTGAAAAATAGGAGCATGAAACGGTGATAAAAAACATGAAGAGCCTGAAAAGGTGTGAAATATATGAAGAGCTTCAAAAGATGCGAAAAATTTGAAGAGCTTCAAAAGGTGTCAAAATGAGATGAGCATGAAACGGTCTGAAAAATAGGAGGAGCATGAAGCGGTGTTGAAAATCATGAAGAGCCTGAAAAGGTGTGAAAAATATCAAGAGCTTCAAAAGGTGTAAAAAACATGAGGAGCATGATACGTTCTCAAAAATAGGAGGAGCATGAATCAGTGATCAAAAACATGAAGAGCTTCAAAAGGTGTGAAAAATATGAAGAGTTTCAAAACGTGTCAAAAATATGAGGAGCATGAAACGGTCTGAAAAATAGGAGGAGCATGAAGCGGTGTTGAAAAACATGAAGAGCTTCAAAAGGTGTGAAAAATATGAACAGCTTCAAAAGGTATCAAAAATGAGACGAGCATGAAACGGTCTGAAAAATAGGAGGAGAATGAAGCGGTGTTGAAAATCATGAAGAGCCTGAAAATGTGTGAAAAATGTGAAGAGCTTCAAAAGGTGTCAAAAATATGAGGAGAATGAAACGGTCTGCAAAATAGGAGAAGCATGAAATGGTGTTCAAAAACATGAAGAGCCTGAAAAGGTGTGAAAAATATGAAGAGCTTCAAATGGTGTCAAAAATATGAGGAGCATGAAACGGTCTGAAAAATAGGAGGAGCATGAAGCGGTGTTCAAAAACATGAAGAGCCTGAAAAGGTCTGAAAAATATGAAGAGCTTGAAAAGGTGTGAAATATATGAAGAGCTTCAAAATGTGTCAAAAATGAGATGAGCATGAAACGATGTGAAAAATAGGAGGAGCATGAAGCGGTTTTGAAAAAAATGAAGAGGCTGAAAAGGTGTGAAATAAATGAAGAGCTTCAAGAGGTGTCAAAAATATGAAGAGCATGAAATGGCCTGAAAAATAGGAGGGTCATGAAGCAGTGTTCAAAAACGTGAAGAGCCTGAAAGGTATGAAAAATATGAAGAGCTTCAAAAGGTGTGAAATACATGAGGAGCATGAAACGGTCTGAAAAATAGGAGAAGCATGAAGTGGTGTTGAAAAACATGAAGAGCCTGAAAAGGAGTGAAAAATATGAAGAGCTTCAAAAGATGTCAAACATATGAAAAACTTGAAACGGTCTGAAAAATAGGACGATCATGAAGCAGTGTTCAAAAACATGAAGAGCCTGAAAATGTGTGAAAAATATTCAGAGCTTCAAAATGTGTCAAATATATGAGGAGCATGAAACGGTCTGAAAAATAGGAGGAGCATGAAACGGTGATTAAAAACATGAAGCGCCTGAAAAGGTGTGAAAAATATGAAGAGCTTCAAAATGTGTGAAATAAATGAGGAGCATGAAACAGGCCGAAAAATAGGAGAAGCATGAAGTGGTGTGGAAAAACATGAAGAGCCTGAAAAGGTGTGAAAATTATGAAGAGCTTCAAAAGGTGTGAAATACATGAGGAGCATGAAACGGTCTGAAAAATAGGAGAAGCATGAAGTGGTGTTGAAAAACATGAAGAGCCTGAAAAGGAGTGAAAAATATGAAGAGCTTCAAAAGATGTCAAACATATGAAGAACTTGAAACGGTCTGAAAAATAGGAGGATCATGAAGCAGTGTTCAAAAACATGAAGAGCCTGAAAATGTGTGAAAAATATTCAGAGCTTCAAAATTTGTCAAATATATGAGGAGCATGAAACGTTCTGAAAAATAGGAGGAGCATGAAACGGTGATTAAAAACATGAAGCGCCTAAAAAGGTGTGAAAAATATGAAGAGCTTCAAAATGTGTGAAATAAATGAGGAGCATGAAACAGGCCGAAAAATAGGAGAAGCATGAAGTGGTGTGGAAAAACATGAAGAGCCTAAAAAGTTGTGAGAAATATGAAGAGCTTCAAAAGATGTGAAATACATGAGGAGCATGAAACTCTCTGAAAAATAACAGGAGCATGAAGCAGTGTCAAAAACATGAAGAGCATAAAAAGTTTTGAGAAATATGAAGAGCTTTAAAAGGTGTCAAAAATGAGATGAGCATGAAACGATCTGAAAAATAGGAGGAGCATGAAGCGGTGTTGAAAAACATGAAGAGCCTAAAAAGTTGTGAAAAATATGAAAAGCTTCAAAAGGGGTCAAAAATGAGATGAGCATGAAACGGTCTGAAAAATAGGAGCATGAAACGGTGATAAAAAACATGAAGAGCCTGAAAAGGTGTGAAATATATGAAGAGCTTCAAAAGATGCGAAAAATTTGAAGAGCTTCAAAAGGTGTCAAAATGAGATGAGCATGAAACGGTCTGAAAAATAGGAGGAGCATGAAGCGGTGTTGAAAATCATGAAGAGCCTGAAAAGGTGTGAAAAATATCAAGAGCTTCAAAAAGTGTAAAAAATATGAGGAGCATGATACGTTCTCAAAAATAGGAGGAGCATGAATCAGTGATCAAAAACATGAAGAGCTTCAAAAGGTGTGAAAAATATGAAGAGTTTCAAAACGTGTCAAAAATATGAGGAGCATGAAACGGTCTGAAAAATAGGAGGAGCATGAAGCGGTGTTGAAAAACATGAAGAGCTTCAAAAGGTGTGAAAAATATGAACAGCTTCAAAAGGTATCAAAAATGAGACGAGCATGAAACGGTCTGAAAAATAGGAGGAGAATGAAGCGGTGTTGAAAATCATGAAGAGCCTGAAAATGTGTGAAAAATGTGAAGAGCTTCAAAAGGTGTCAAAAATATGAGGAGAATGAAACGGTCTGCAAAATAGGAGAAGCATGAAATGGTGTTCAAAAACATGAAGAGCCTGAAAAGGTGTGAAAAATATGAAGAGCTTCAAATGGTGTCAAAAATATGAGGAGCATGAAACGGTCTGAAAAATAGGAGGAGCATGAAGCGGTGTTCAAAAACATGAAGAGCCTGAAAAGGTCTGAAAAATATGAAGAGCTTGAAAAGGTGTGAAATATATGAAGAGCTTCAAAATGTGTCAAAAATGAGATGAGCATGAAACGGTGTGAAAAATAGGAGGAGCATGAAGCGGTTTTGAAAAAAATGAAGAGGCTGAAAAGGTGTGAAATAAATGAAGAGCTTCAAGAGGTGTCAAAAATATGAAGAGCATGAAATGGCCTGAAAAATAGGAGGGTCATGAAGTGGTGTTCAAAAACGTGAAGAGCCTGAAAGGTATGAAAAATATGAAGAGCTTCAAAAGGTGTGAAATATATGAGGAGCAGGAAACGGTCTGAAAAATAGAAGCGGCATGAAATGGTGTTCAAAAACATGAAGAGCCTGAAAAGGTGTGAAAATTATGAAGAGCTTCAAAAGGTGTGAAATACATGAGGAGCATGAAACGGTCTGAAAAATAAGAGAAGCATGAAGTGGTGTTGAAAAACATGAAGAGCCTGAAAAGGAGTGAAAAATATGAAGAGCTTCAAAAGATATCAAACATATGAAAAACTTGAAACGGTCTGAAAAATAGGAGGATCATGAAGCAGTGTTCAAAAACATGAAGAGCCTGAAAATGTGTGAAAAATATTCAGAGCTTCAAAATGTGTCAAATATATGAGGAGCATGAAACGGTCTGAAAAATAGGAGGAGCATGAAACGGTGATTAAAAACATGAAGCGCCTGAAAAGGTGTGAAAAATATGAAGAGCTTCAAAATGTGTGAAATAAATGAGGAGCATGAAACAGGCCGAAAAATAGGAGAAGCATGAAGTGGTGTGGAAAAACATGAAGAGCCTAAAAAGTTGTGAGAAATATGAAGAGCTTCAAAAGATGTGAAATACATGAGTAGCATGAAACTCTCTGAAAAATAGGAGGAGCATGAAGCAGTGTCAAAAACATGAAGAGCCTAAAAAGTTTTGAGAAATATGAAGAGCTTTAAAAGGTGTCAAAAATGAGATGAGCATGAAACGATCTGAAAAATAGGAGGAGCATGAAGCGGTGTTGAAAAACATGAAGAGACTAAAAAGTTGTGAAAAATATGAAAAGCTTCAAAAGGGGTCAAAAATGAGATGAGCATGAAACGGTCTGAAAAATAGGAGCATGAAACGGTGATAAAAAACATGAAGAGCCTGAAAAGGTGTGAAAAATATGAAGAGCTTCAAGAGGTGTCAAAAATATGAAGAGCATGAAACGGTCTGAAAAATAGGAGGATCATGAAGCGGTGATCAAAAACATGAAGAGCCTGAAAAGGTGTGAAAAATATGAACAGCTTCAAAAGGTGTGAAATACATGAGGAGCATGAAGCGGTCTGAAAAATAGGGAGAAGCATGAAGTGGTGTGGAAAAACATGAAGAGCCTGTAAAGGTGTGAAAAATATGAAGAGCTTCAAAAGGTGTCAAAAATATGAGGAGCATGAAACGGTCCGAAAAATAGGAGGAGCATGAAGGAGTGTTCAAAAACATGAAGAGCCTGAAAACGTGTGAAAAATATGAACAGCTTCAAAAGGTGTGAAATACATGAGGAGCATGAAGCGGTCTGAAAAATAGGAGGAGCATGAAGCGGTGTTGAAAAACATGAAGAGCCTGAAAACGTGTGAAAAATATGAAGAGCTACAAAAGGTTTGAAATACATGAGGATCATGAAACGGTCTGAAAAATAGGGAGAAGCATGAAGTGGTGTGGAAAAACATGAAGAGCCTGTAAAGGTGTGAAAAATATGAAGAGCTTCAAAAGGTGTCAAAAATATGAGGAGCATGAAACGGTCCGAAAAATAGGAGGAGCATGAAGGAGTGTTCAAAAACATGAAGAGCCTGAAAACGTGTGAAAAATATGAACAGCTTCAAAAGGTGTGAAATACATGAGGAGCATGAAGCGGTCTGAAAAATAGGAGGAGCATGAAGCGGTGTTGAAAAACATGAAGAGCCTGAAAACGTGTGAAAAATATGAAGAGCTACAAAAGGTGTGAAATACATGAGGATCATGAAACGGTCTGAAAAATAGGAGGAGCATGAAACGGTGTTCAAAAAGAGGAAGAGCCTGAAAATTTGTGAAAAATATGACAGCTTCAAAAGGTGCCAAAAATATGAGCAGCATGAAGCGGTCTGAAAAATAGGAGGAGCATGAAGCGGTGTTAAAAAACATGAAAAGCCTGAAAAGGTGTGAAAAATATGAAGAGCCTCAAAACGTGTCAAAAATGAGAAGAGCATGAAACTGTCTGAAAAATAGAAGTAGCATGAAGTCGTGTTGAAAAAAAAGAAGACACTGAAAAGGTGTGAAATATATGAAGAGCTTCTAACAGTGTCAAAAATATGAGGAGAATGAAAGCGTCTCAAAAATAGGAGGAGCATGAAGCTGTGTTGAAAAACATGAAGAGCCTGAAAAGGTTTGAAAAATATGAAGAGCTTCTAAAGGTATGAAAAATATGAGGAGCATGAAACGGTCTGAAAAATAGGAGGAGCATGAAGCCGTGTTGAAAAACATGAAGAGCCTGGAAGGGTGTAAAAAGTATGAAGAGCTTCAAAAGGTGTCAAAAATATAAGGAACATGAAACGGTCTGAAAAATAGGAGGAGCATGAAGTGGTGTTGAAAATAATGAAGAACCTGAAAAGGTGTGTAAAATATGAAGAGCCGCAAAATGTGTGAAATACATGAAGAGCATGAAACGGTCTGAAAAATAGGAGAAGCATGAAGCGGTGTTGAAAAACATGAAGAGCCTGAAAAGGTGTGAAAAATATGAATAGTTTCAAAAGATGTGAAAAATATGAAGAACTTCAAAAGCTGTCAAAAATGAGATGAGCATGAAACGGTCTGAGAAATAGGAGAAGCATGAAGTGGTGTTGAAAAACATGAAGAGCTTGAAAAAGTGTGAAATATATGAAGAGCTTCAAAAGGTGTGAAAAATATGAAGAGCTTCAAAAGGTGTCAAAAATATGAGGAGCATGAAACGGTCTGAAAAATAGGAGGAGCATTGTAACATTGTTGAAAAAATTGAAGAGCCTGAAAAGGTGTGAAAAATATGAAGAGCTTCAAAAGGTGTCAAAAATATGAGCAGCATGAAAAGGTCTGAAAAATATCAGGAGCATGAAGCGGTGTTGAAAAACATGAAGAGCCTGAAAAGGTGTGAAAAATATGAAGAGCTTCAAAAAGTGTCAACAATATGAGCAGCATGAAACGGTCTGAAAAATAGGAGGAGCATGAAACGGTGTTCATAAACATGAAGAGACTGAAAAGGTGTGAAAAATATGAAGAGCTTCAAAAGCTGTCAATGATATGAGGAGCATGAAATGGTCTGAAAAACAGGACGATCATGAAGCGGTGTTGAAAAATATGAAGAGCCTGAAAAGTTGTGAAAAATACGAAGAGCTTCAAAAGGTGTGAAAAATATGAAGAGCTTCCTGAGGTGTCAAAAATGAGATGAGCATGAAACGGTCTGAAAAATAGGAGGATCAAGAAGCGGTGTTGAAAAACATGAAGAGCCTGAAAAGGTGTGAAAAATGTGAAGAGCTTCCAAAGGTGTCAAAAATGGGAGGAGCATGAAACGGTCTGAAAAATAGGAGGAGCATGAAATCGTGTTCAAAAACATGAAGAGCCTAAAAAGGTGTGAAAAATATGAAGAGCTTCAAAATGTGTGAAATACATGAGGAGCATGAAACGGTCTGAAAAGGAGGAGGAGCATGAAGCCGTGTTCAAAATCATGAAGAGCCTAAAAACGTGTGAAAAATATGAAGAGCTTCAAGAGGTGTCAAAAATATGAAGAGCATGAAACGGTCTGAAAAATAGGAGGATCATGAAGCGGTGATCAAAAACATGAAGAGCCTGAAAAGGTGTGAAAAATATGAAGAGCTTCAAAAGGTGTGAAATTCATGAGGATCATGAAACGGTCTGAAAAATAGGGAGAAGCATGAAGTGGTGTGGAAAAACATGAAGCCTGTAAAGGTGTGAAAAATATGAAGAGCTTCAAAAGGTGTCAAAAATATGAGGAGCATGAAACGGTCCGAAAAATAGGAGGAGCATGAAGGAGTGTTCAAAAACATGAAGAGCCTGAAAACGTGTGAAAAATATGAACAGCTTCAAAAGGTGTGAAATACATGAGGAGCATGAAACGGTCTGAAAAATAGGAGGAGCATGAAGCGGTGTTGAAAAACATGAAGAGCCTGAAAACGTGTGAAAAATATGAAGAGCTACAAAAGGTGTGAAATACATGAGGATCATGAAACGGTCTGAAAAATAGGAGGAGCATGAAACGGTGTTCAAAAAGAGGAAGAGCCTGAAAATTTGTGAAAAATATGACAGCTTCAAAAGGTGTCAAAAATATGAGCAGCATGAAACGGTCTGAAAAATAGGAGGAGCATGAAGCGGTGTTAAAAAACATGAAAAGCCTGAAAAGGTGTGAAAAATATGAAGAGCCTCAAAACGTGTCAAAAATGAGAAGAGCATGAAACTGTCTGAAAAATAGAAGTAGCATGAAGTCGTGTTGAAAAAAAAGAAGACACTGAAAAGGTGTGAAATATATGAAGAGCTTCTAACAGTGTCAAAAATATGAGGAGAATGAAAGCGTCTCAAAAATAGGAGGAGCATGAAGCTGTGTTGAAAAACATGAAGAGCCTGAAAAGGTTTGAAAAATATGAAGAGCTTCTAAAGGTATGAAAAATATGAGGAGCATGAAACGGTCTGAAAAATAGGAGGAGCATGAAGCCGTGTTGAAAAACATGAAGAGCCTGGAAGGGTGTAAAAAGTATGAAGAGCTTCAAAAGGTGTCAAAAATATAAGGAACATGAAACGGTCTGAAAAATAGGAGGAGCATGAAGTGGTGTTGAAAATAATGAAGAACCTGAAAAGGTGTGTAAAATATGAAGAGCCGCAAAATGTGTGAAATACATGAAGAGCATGAAACGGTCTGAAAAATAGGAGAAGCATGAAGCGGTGTTGAAAAACATGAAGAGCCTGAAAAGGTGTGAAAAATATGAATAGTTTCAAAAGATGTGAAAAATATGAAGAACTTCAAAAGCTGTCAAAAATGAGATGAGCATGAAACGGTCTGAGAAATAGGAGAAGCATGAAGTGCTGTTGAAAAACATGAAGAGCTTGAAAAAGTGTGAAATATATGAAGAGCTTCAAAAGGTGTGAAAAATATGAAGAGCTTCAAAAGGTGTCAAAAATATGAGGAGCATGAAACGGTCTGAAAAATAGGAGGAGCATTGTAACATTGTTGAAAAAATTGAAGAGCCTGAAAAGGTGTGAAAAATATGAAGAGCTTCAAAAGGTGTCAAAAATATGAGCAGCATGAAAAGGTCTGAAAAATAGGAGGAGCATGAAGCGGTGTTGAAAAACATGAAGAGCCTGAAAAGGTGTGAAAAATATGAAGAGCTTCAAAAAGTGTCAACAATATGAGCAGCATGAAACGGTCTGAAAAATAGGAGGAGCATGAAACGGTGTTCATAAACATGAAGAGCCTGAAAAGGTGTGAAAAATATGAAGAGCTTCAAAAGCTGTCAATAATATGAGGAGCATGAAATGGTCTGAAAAACAGGACGATATTGAAGCGGTGTTGAAAAATATGAAGAGCCTGAAAAGTTGTGAAAAATACGAAGAGCTTCAAAAGGTGTGAAAAATATGAAGAGCTTCCTGAGGTGTCAAAAATGAGATGAGCATGAAACGGTCTGAAAAATAGGAGGATCAAGAAGCGGTGTTGAAAAACATGAAGAGCCTGAAAAGGTGTGAAAAATGTGAAGAGCTTCCAAAGGTGTCAAAAATGGGAGGAGCATGAAACGGTCTGAAAAATAGGAGGAGCATGAAATCGTGTTCAAAAACATGAAGAGCCTGAAAAGGTGTGAAAAATATGAAGAGCTTCAAAATGTGTGAAATACATGAGGAGCATGAAACGGTCTGAAAAGGAGGAGGAGCATGAAGCCGTGTTCAAAATCATGAAGAGCCTAGAAACGTGTGAAAAATATGAAGAGCTTCAAAAGGTGAGAAAAATAGGAGAAGCATGAAGCGGTGTTGAAAAACATGAAGAGCCTGAAAAGGTGTGAAAAATATGAAGAGCTACAAAAGGTGTGAAGTACATGAGTAGCATTAAACGGTCTGAAAAATAGGAGGAGCATGAAGCGGTGTTGAAAAACATGAAGAGCCTGAAAAGGTATGAAAAATATGAAGAGCTTCAAAAGGAGTGAAAGACTTGAGGAGCATGAAACCGTCTGAATTATAGGAGGAGCATGAAACGGTGTTGAAAAACATGAAGAGCCTCAAAAGGTGTGAAAAATATGAAGAGCTCAAAAGGTGTCAAAAATATGAAGAGCTTCAAAAAGTGTGACAAATGAGATGAGCATGAAATGGTCTGAAAAAGGAGGAGCATGAAGTGGTGTTGAAAAACATGAAGAGCCTCAAAAGGTGTAAAATATATGAAGAGATTAAAAAGTGTCAAAAATATGAGGAGCTTGAAATGGTCTGAAAAATTGGAGCATCATGAAGCGGTGTTGAAAAACATGAAGAGCCTGAAAAGTTGTGAAAAATATGAAGAGCTTCAAAGGTGTCAAAAATGGGAGGAGCATGAAACGGTCTGAAAAATAGGAAGAGCATGAAGAGATGTGCAAAAACATGAAGAGCCTGAAAACGTGTGAAATATATGAAGAGCTTCAAAAGGTGTGAAAAATAGGAGAAGCATGAAGCGGTGTTGAAAAACATGAAGAGCCTGAAAACGTGTGAAAAACATGAAGAGCTTCAAAAGGTGTGAAATATATGAACAGCTTCAAAAAGTGTCAAAAATGAGATGAGCATGAAGCGGTCTGAAAAATAGGAGGAGCATGAAGCGGTGTTCTAAACATGAAAAGCCTGAAAAAGTGTGAAAAATATGAAGAGCTTCATTGGTTTGAAAAATAAGAAGAGCCTGAAAAGGTGTGAAAATTGACATGAGCATGAAACGGTCTGAAAAATAGGAAGAGCATGAAGAGGTGTTCAAAAACATGTACAGCCTGACAAGGTGTGAAATATATGAAGAGCTTCAAAAGGTGTCAAAAATATGAGGAGCATGAAACGGTCTGAAAAATAGGAGGAGCATGAAGTGGTGTTGAAATACATGAAGAGCCTGAAAATGTGTGAAAAATATGAAGAGCTTCAAAACGTGTCAAAAATATGAGAAGCATGAAACGGTCTTAAAAATAGGAGCAGCATGAAGAGCTGTTCAAAAACATGAAGAGCCTGAAAAGGTGTGAAAAATATGAAGAGCTTCAAAAGGTGTGAAAAATATGAACACTTTCAAAAAGTGTCAAAAATGAGATGAGCATGAAGCGGTCTGAAAAATGGTGGAGCATGAAGTGTTGTTGAAAAACATGAAGAGCCTGAAATCGTGAAAAAAATATGAAGAGCTTCAAAAGGTGTGAAATACATGAGGAGCATTAATAGGTCTCAAAAATAGGAGTAGCATGAAGCGGTGTTGAAAAACATGAAGAGCCTGAAAAGTTGTGAAAAATATGAAGAGCTACAAAAGGTGTGAAGTACAGGAGGAGCATTAAACGGTCTGAAAAATAGGAGGAGCATGAAGCGGTGTTGAAAAACATGAAGAGCCTGAAAAGGTATGAAAAATATGAAGAGCTTCAAAAGGTGTGAAAAATACGAGGAGCATGAAGAGGTGTTCAAAACATGAAAAGCCTGAAATGTTGTAAAATATATGAAAAGCTTCAAAAGGTGTCAAAAATATGAGGAGCATGAAACGGTCTGAAAAACCGGAGGAGCATGAAGCGGTGTTCAAAAACACGAAGAGCCTGAAAAGGTGTGAAAAATATGAAGAGCCTCAAAACGTGTCAAAAATATGAGGAGCATGAAACTGTCTGAAAAATAGGAGGAGCATGATGCGGTGTTGAAAAATATGAAGAGCTTCAAAAGGTGTCAAAAATGAGATGACCATGAAACGGTCTGAGAAATAGAAGGAGCATGAAGTTCTTTTCAAAAAAATGAATTACCTGAAAAGGTGTGAAGTATATGAAGATTTCAAAAGGTGTCAAAAATATGAGGAGCATGAAACGGTCTGAAAAATAGGAGGAGCATGAAGTCATGTTGAAAAACATGAAGAGCCTGAAAATGTGTGAAAAATACGAAGAGATTCAAAAGGTGTCACAAATATGAGGAGCATGAAACGGTCTGAAATATATGAGGAGCATGAAGCGGTGTTCAAAAACATGAAGAGCCTGAAAAGATGTGAAAAATTTGAAGAGCTTCAAAAATGTGAAAAATATGAAGAGCTTCAAAAGGTGTGAAATATATGAAGATCTTCAAAAGGTGTCAAAAATTAGATGAGCATGAAACGGTCTGAAAAATAGGAGGAGCATGAAGTGGTGTTCAAAAATTTGAAGAGCCTGAAATGGTGTGAAATATATGAAGAGCTTCAAAAGGTGTCAAATATATGAGGAGCAAAAAAGGTCTGAAAATAGGAGGAGATTGAAGTGGTGTTGAAAATCATGACGAGCCTGAAAAGGTGCGTAAAATATGAAGAGCTTCAAAATGTGTGAAATACATGAGGAGCATGAAACGGTCTGAAAAATAGGAGGAGCATGAAGCGGTGTTCAAAAATATGAAGAGCCTGAAAATTTGTGAAAACTATGAAGAGCTTCAGAAGGTGTCAAAAATTAGATGAGCATGAAACGGTCTGAAAAATAGGAGGAGCATGAAGTGGTGTTGAAAAACATTAAGAGCCTGAAAATGTGTGAAATATATGAAGAGCTTCAAAAGATTTCAGAAATGAGAGGAGCATGAAACGGTCTGAAAAATAGGAGGAGCATGAAGCGGTGTTGAAAAACATGAGGAGCCTTAAAAGGTGTGAAAAATATGAAGAGCTTCAAAAGTTGTGAAAAATATGAAGAGCTTCAAATGCTGTCAAAAATGAGATGAGCATGAAACGGTCTGAGAAATAGGAGAAGCATGAAGTGGTGTTGAAAAACATGAAGAGTCTGAAAAAGTGTGAAATATATGAAGAGCTTCAAAAGGTGTGAAAAATATGAAGAGCATCAAAAGGTGTCAAAAATATGAGAAGCATGAAACGGTCTGAAAAATAGGAGAAGCATTGTAGCATTGTTCAAAAACTTGAAGAGCCTGAAAAGGTGTGAAAAATATGAAGAGCTTCAAAAGGTGTCAAAAATATGAGGAGCATGAAACGGTCTGAAAAATAGGAGGAGCATGAAACGGTGTTCAGAAACAGGAGGAGACTGAAACGGTGTGAAAAATATGAAGAGCTTCAAAAGGTGTCAAAAATATGAGGAGCATGAAAGGGTCTGAAATATAGGAGGAGCATGACGTGGTGTTGAAAAACATGACGAGCCTGAAAAGGAGTGAAATATATGAAGAGCTTCAAAAGGTGTGAAAAATATGAAGAGCTTCAAAAGGTGTAAAAAATATGAAGAGCTTCAAAAGGTGTCAAAAATGAGATGAGCATGAAACGGTCTGAAATATAGGAGGAGCATGAAGTGGTGTTGAAAAACATGACGAGCCTGAAAAGGTGTAAAAAATATGAAGAGCTTCAAAAGCTGTGAAAAATATGAAGAGCACGAAATGGTCTGAAAAATAAGAGGAGCATGAAGCCGTGTTGAAAAACATGAAGAGCCTGAAAAAGTGTAGAAAATATGAAGAGCTTCAAAAGGTGTCAAAAATATGAGGAACATGAAATTATCTGAAAAATAGGAGCAGAATGAAACGGTGTTCAAAAACATGAAGAGCCTGAAAAGGTGTGAAAAAAGTGAAGAGCTTCAAAAGGTGTCAAAAAAATGAGGAGGATGAAACGGTCTTTACATACGAGGAGCATGAAGCGGTGTTCAAAAACTTGAAGAGCCTGAAAAGTTGTGAAAAATATGAAGAGCTTCAAACGGTGTCAAAAATAAGAGGAGCATGAAACGGTCTGAAAAATAGGAGGAGCATGAAGCAGTGTTGAAAAACATGAAGAGCCTGAAAAGGTGTGAAAAATATGAAGAGCTTCAAAAGGTGTCAAAAATATGAAGAGCATGAAACGGTCTGAAAGGTACGAGAAGCATGAAGCGGTGTTCAAAAACATGAAGAGCCTGAAAAGGTGTGAAAAAAGTGAAGAGCTTCAAAAGGTGTCAAAAAAATGAGGAGCATGAAACGGTCTGAAAAATAGGAGGAGCATGAAACGGTGTTCAAAAACCTGAAGAGCCTGAAATGGTGTGAAAAATATGAAGAGCTTCAAAAGGTGTCAAAAATATGAAGAGCATGAAACGGTCTGAAAGGTAGGAGAAGCATGAAGCGGTGTTCAAAAACATGAAGAGCGTGAAAAGGTGTGAAAAAAGTGAAGAGCTTCAAAAGGTGTCAAAAATATGAGGAGGATGAAACGGTCTGAAAAATAGGAGGAGCATGAAGTGGGGTTGAAAATCATGAAGAGCCTGAAAAGGTGTGTAAAATATGAAGAGCTTCAAAAGGAGTGAAATACATGAGGAGCATGAAACCGTCTGAATTATAGGAGGAGCATGAAGCGATGTTCATAAACATGAAGAGCCTGAAAAGATGTGATATATATGAAGAGCTTCAAAAGGTGTGAAAAATATGAAGAGCTTCAAAATCTGTCAAAAATGAGATGAGCATGAAACGGTCTGAAAAATAGGACTAACATGAAGTGGTGTTGAAAAACATGAAGAGCCTGAAAAAGTGTGAAGTATATGAAGAGCTTCAAAAGGTGTGAAAAATATTAGGAGCTTCAAAAGAGGTCAAAAATATGAGGAGCATGAAACGGTCTGAAAAATAGGAGGAGCATGAAACGGGTTTGAAAATCACGAAGAGCCTGAAAAGGTGTGAAAAATATGAAGAGCTTCGAAAGGTGTGAAATACATGAGGATCATGAAACTGTCTGAAAAATAGGAGGTGCATGAAGTGGTGTTCAAAATCATGAAGAGCCTGAAAACGTGTGAAAAATATGAAGAGCTTCAAAAATGTGAAAAATATGAAGAACTTCAAAAGGTGTGAAATATATGAGGAGCTTCAAAAGGTGACAAAAAAATGAAGAACATGAAACGGTCTGAAAATAGGAGGAGCATGAAACGGTGTTCAAAACATGAAGAGCCTTAAAAGGTGTGAAAAATATGAAGAACTTTAAAAGGTGTCAAGAATATGAGGAGCATGAAACGTTCTGAAAAATAGGAGGATCATGAAACGGTGTTCAAAAACATGAAGAGCCTGAAAAGGTGTGAAAAATATGAGTAGCCTCAAAACGTGTCAAAAATATGAGGAGTGTGAAACTTTGTGAAAAATAGCAGGAGCATGAAGCGGTGTTCAAAAACATGAAGAGCCTGAAAACGTGTGAAAAATTTGAATAGCTTCAAAAATGTGAAAAATATGAAGAGCTTCAA
The DNA here is from genome assembly GCF_033118175.1 of Dama dama. Classification (NCBI taxonomy): domain Eukaryota; kingdom Metazoa; phylum Chordata; class Mammalia; order Artiodactyla; family Cervidae; genus Dama; species Dama dama. The sequence continues at coordinate 1,203,124 of NW_026870929.1, read as the reverse complement.
AAGGTGTGAAATATATGAAGAGCTTCAAAAGGTGTCAAAAATTAGATGAGCATGAAACGGTCTGAAAAATAGGAGGAGCATGAAGTGGTGTTGAAAAACATGAAGAGCCTGAAAATGTGTGAAATATATGAAGAGCTTCAAAAGGTGTGAAAAATATGAAGAGCTTCAAAAAGTGTCAAAAATGTGAAGAGCATGAAACGGTCGCAAAAATAGGAAGAACTTGAAGTGGTGTTCGAAAACATGAAGAGTCTGAAAAGGTGTGAAATATAAGAAGAGCTTCAAAGGGTGTCAAAATTATGAGGAGCATGAAACGGTCTGAAAAATAGGAGGCTCATGAAACAGTGTTGAAAACCATGAAGAGCTTGAAAAGGTATGAAAAATATGAAGAGCTTCAAAACGTGTCAAAAATATGAGGAGCATGAAACTGTCTGAAAAATAGGAGGAGCATGATGCGGTGTTGAAAAATATGAAGAGCCTGAAAACGTGTGAAAAATATGAAGTTCTTCAAAAGGTATGAAAAATATGAAGAGCTTCAAAAGGTGTCAAAAATGAGATGACCATGAAACGGTCTGAAAAATAGAAGGAGCATGAAGTTGTTTTCAAACAATGAAGAGCCTGAAAAGGTGGGAAGTATATGAAGATTTCAAAAGGTGTCAAAATATGAGGAGCATGAAACGGTCTGAAAAATAGGAGGAGCATGAAGTCATGTTGAAAAACATGAAGAGCCTGAAAATGTGTGAAAAATACGAAGAGCTTCAAAAGGTGTCACAAATAAGAGGAGAATGAAATGGTCTGAAATATATGAGGAGCATCAAGCGGTGTTCAAAAACATGAAGAGCCTGAAAAAGTGTGAAAAATTTGAAGAGCTTCAAAAGGTGTGAAATATATGAAGAGCTTCAAAAGGTGTCAAAAATTAGATGAGCATGAAACGGTCTGAAAAATAGGAGGAGCATGAAGTGGTGTTGAAAAACAGGAAGAGCCTGAAAATGTGTGAAATATATGAAGAGCTTCAAAAGGTGTGAAAAATAGGAAGAGCTTCAAAATCTGTCAAAAATGAGATGAGCATGAAACGGTCGCAAAAATAGGAGGAACTTGAAGTGGTGTTCGAAAACATGAAGAGTCTGAAAAGGTGTGAAATATAAGAAGAGCTTCAAAGGGTGTGAAAAATGTGAAGAGCTTCAAAAGGTGTCAAAAATATGAAGAGCATGAAACGGTCTGAAAGGTCGGAGAAGCATGAAGCGGGGTTCAAAAACATGAAGAGCCTGAAAAGGTGTGAAAAAAGTGAAGAGCTTCAAAAGGTGTCAAAAAAATGAGGAGGATGAAACGGTCTTTACATACGAGGAGCATGAAGCGGTGTTCAAAAACTTGAAGAGCCTGAAAAGATGTGAAAAATATGAAGAGATTCAAAACGTGTGAAAAATGAGATGAGCATGAAACGGTCGCAAAAATAGGAGGAACTTGAAGTGGTGTTCGAAAACATGAAGAGTCTGAAAAGGTGTGAAATATAAGAAGAGCTTCAAAGGGTGTGAAAAATGTGAAGAGCTTCAAAAGGTGTCAAAAATATGAAGAGCATGAAACGGTCTGAAAGGTCGGAGAAGCATGAAGCGTGGTTCAAAAACATGAAGAGCCTGAAAAGGTGTGAAAAAAGTGAAGAGCTTCAAAAGGTGTCAAAAAAATGAGGAGGATGAAACGGTCTTTACATACGAGGAGCATGAAGCGGTGTTCAAAAACTTGAAGAGCCTGAAAAGATGTGAAAAATATGAAGAGCTTCAAAACGTGTGAAAATTGAGATGAGCATGAAACGGTCTGAAAAATAGGAGGAGCATGAAGCGGTGTTGAAAAACATGAAGAGCCTGAAAAGGTGTGAAAAATATGAAGAGCTTCAAACGGTGTCAAAAATAAGAGGAGCATGAAACGGTCTGAAAAATAGGAGGAGCATGAAGCAGTGTTGAAAAACATGAAGAGCCTGAAAAGGTGTGAAATATATGAAGAGCTCAAAAGTTGTGAAAAATATGAAGAGCTTCAAAAGGTGTAAAAAATGAGATGAGCATGAAACGGTCTGTAAAATAGGAGGAGCATGAAGCGGTGTTCAAAACATGAAGAGCCTGAAAAGGTGTGAAAAATATGAAGAGCTTCAAAAGGTGTGAAAAATATGAGGAGCATGAAACGGTGAAAAATAGGAGGAGCATAAAGTGATGTTCAAAAACATGAAGAGCCTGAAAAGGTGTGAAAAATATGAAGAGCTTTAAAAGGTGTCAAAAATATGAGGAGCATGAAACGGTCTCAAAATTAGGAGGAGCATGAAGCGGTATTCAAATATATGGAGATCCTGAAAAGGTACTAAAAATATGAAGAGCTTCAAAAGGAGTCAAAAATATGAAGAGCATGAAATGTTCTGAAAAAATAGTAGCATGAAACGGTGTTCAAAAACATGAAGAGCCTAGAAAGGTGTGAAAAATATGAAGAGCATCAAAAGGTGTCAAAAATATGAGGAACATGAAACGATATGAAAATATGAGGAGCATGAAACGATCTGAAAAATAGGATGAGCATGAAGCAGTGTTGAAAAACCTGAAGAGCCTGAAAAGGTGTGAAAAATAGGAGTAGCTTCAAAAGGTGTCAAAAATATGAGGAGCATGAAACGGTCTGAAAAATAGGATGAGCATGAAGCGGTGTTCAAAAATATGAAGAGCCTGAAAAGGTGTGAAAAATATGAAGATTTTCAAAACGTGTGAAAAATTAGATGAGCATGAAACGGTCTGAAAAATAGGAGGAGCATGAAGCGGTGTTGAAAATCATGAAGAGCCTAAAAACGTGTGAAAAATATGAAGAGTTTCAAAAGGTGTCAAAAATATGAGGAGCATGAAACGGTCTGAAAAATAGGAGGAGCATGAAGCGGTGTTCAAAAACATGAAGAGCCTGAAAACGTGTCAAAAATATGATGAGCTTCAAAAGTTGTGAAAAATATGAAGAGCTTCAAAAGATGTGAAACACACGAGGCGCATTAAACAGTCTGAAAAATAGGAGGAGCATGAAGCGGAGTTGAAAAACATGAAGAGCCTGAAAACGTGTGAAAAATATGAAGAGCTTCAAAAGGTGTGAAATACATGAGGAGCATGATAAGGTCTGAAAAATAGGAGGAGCATGAAGTTGTGTTGAAAAACATAAAGAGCAGGAAAAGGTGTGAAAAATATGAAGAGCTTCAAAAGGTGTGAAAAATATGAGGAGCATGAAACGGTCTGAAAAAGAGGAGGAGCATGAAGCGGGGTTGAAAAACATGAAGAGCCTGAAAAGGTGTGAAAAATATGAAGAGCTTCAAAAGGTGTCAAAAATATGAGGAGCATGAAACGGTCAGAAAAACAGGAGGAGCATGTAGCGGTGTTGAAAAACATGAAGAGCCTGAAACGGTGGAAAAATATGAAGAGTTTCAAAAGATGTAAATAATATGAAGAGCTTCCAAAGGTGTCAAAAATAAGATGAGCATGAAACGGTCTGAAAATAAGAAGGAGCATGAAGTGCTGTTCAGAACCATGAAGAGCCTGAAAAGGTGTGAAAAATATGAAGAGCTTCAAAACGTGTCCAAAATATGAGGAGCATGAAACGGTCTGATAAATAGGAAGACCATGAAGCGAAGTTCAAAAACCTGAAGAGCCTGAAAAGGTGTGAAAAATATGAAGAGCTTCAAAAGGTGTGAAAAATACGAGGAGCATGAAACGGTCTGAAAAATAGGAGGAGGATGAAGCGGTGTTCTAAACCATGAAGAGCCTGAAAAGGTGTGAGAAATATGAAGAGCTTTAAAAGGTGTCAAAAAATGAGGAACATGAAACGTTCTTAAAAAAAAGAGGATCATGAAGCGGTGTTTAAAAACATGAAGAGCCTGAAACCGTGTGAAAAATATGAATAGCTTCAAAAATGTGAAAAATATGAAGAGCTTCAAAAGGTGTGAAAAATTTGAAGAGCTTCAAAGGTGTCAAAATGAGATGAGCATGAAATGGTCTGAAAAATACTAGGAGCATGAACCGGTGTTCAAAAACATGAAGAGCCTGAAAAGGTGTGAAACATATGAAGAGCTCAAAAAATGTCAAAAATATAAGGAGTATGAAATGGTCTCAAAAATAGGAGGAGCATGAAGCGGTGTTGAAATACATGAAGAGCCAAAAAAGGTGTGAAAAATATGAAGAGCTTTAAAAGGTGTCAAAATATGAGGAGCATGAAACGTTCTGAAAAATAGGAGGATCATGAAACGGTGTTCAAAAACATGAAGAGCCTGAAAAGGTGTGAAAAATATGAAGAGCTTCAAATGGTGTCACAAATATGAGGAGCATGAAACGGTCTGAAATCTAGGAGGAGCATGAAGCGGTGTTGAGAAACATGAAGAGCCTGAAAAGGTGTGAAAAATATGAAGAGCTTCAAAAGGTGTCAAAAATATGAGGAGCATGAAATGGTCTGAAAAGTAGGAGGAGCATGAAGTGGTTGTGAAAAACTTCAAGAGCCTGAAAAGGTGTGCAAAATATAAAGAGTTTCAAAAGTTGTGAAAAATATGAAGAGTTTGAAAAGGTGTCAAAAAATATGAGGAGCATGAAACGGTCTGAAAAATAGGAGGAGCATGAAACTGTGTTCAAAAACATGAAGAGCCAGAAAAGGTGTGAGAAATATGAAGAGCTTCAAAAGGTGTCAAAAATATGAGGAGCATGAAACAGTCTGAAAAACAGGAGGAGCATGAAATGGTGTTCAAAAACATGAAGAGCCTGAAAAGGTGTGAAAAATATGAAGAGCTTCAAAAGGTGTCAAAAATATGAGGAACATGAAACGGTCTGAAAAATATGAGGAGCATGAAATGGTTTTGAAGAAGATGAAGAGCTTGAAAAGTTGTGAAATATATGAAGAGCTTCAAAAGGTGTCAATAATATGAGGAGAATGAAACACTCTGAAAAATAGTAGGAGCATGAAGCGGTGTGGAAAAACATGAAGAGCCTGAATACATGTGAAAAATCTGAAGCATTTCAAAGGTTTCAGAAATATGAGGAGCATGAAACGGTCTGAAAAATAGGAGGAGCATGAAACGGTTTTCAAATCGTGAAGAGCCTGAAAAGGTGTGAATAATATGAAGAACTTCAAAAGCTGTCAGAAATATGAGGTGCATGAATCGGTGTTCAAAAACATGAAGAGCCTGAAAAGCTGTGAAAAATATGAAGAGCATCAAGAGGTGTCAAATTATGAGGAGCATGAAATGGTCTAAAAAATAGGAGGAGCATGAAACGGTGTTGAAAAACATGAAGAGCCTGAAAAAGTGTGAAAAATATGAAGAGCTTCAAAAGGTGTAAAAAATATGAGGAGCATGAAACGGTCTGAAAAATAGGAGGAGAATAAAGCGGTGTTGAAAAACATGAAGAGCCTGAAAAGGTGTGAAAAATATGAAAAGCTTCAAAAGGTGTCAAAAATATGAGGAGCATGAAACAGTCTGAAAAATAGGAGGAGCAGAAGCAGATTTGAAAAACATGAAGAGCCTGAAAAGGTGTGATAATTATGAAGCGCTTCAAAAGGTGTCAAAATTATGGGGAGCATTAAACGGTCTGAAATATAGGAGGAGCATGAAACCTTGTTGAAAAATATGAAGACCCTGAAAAGGTGTGAAAAATATGAAGAGCTTCAAAAGGTGTCAAAATATGAGGAGCATGAAACGGTCTGAAAATTAGGAGGATCATGAAACGGTGTTCAAAAACATGAAGAGCCTGAAAAGGTGTGAAAAATATGAAGAGCTTCAAATGGTGTCACAAATATGAGGAGCATGAAACGGTCTGAAATCTAGGAGGAGCATGAAGCGGTGTTGAGAAACATGAAGAGCCTGAAAAGGTGTGAAAAATATGAAGAGCTTCAAAAGGTGTCAAAAATATGAGGAGCATGAAATGGTCTGAAAAGTAGGAGGAGCATGAAGTGGTTGTGAAAAACTTCAACAGCCTGAAAAGGTGTGCAAAATATAAAGAGTTTCAAAAGTTGTGAAAAATATGAAGAGTTTGAAAAGGTGTCAAAAAATATGAGGAGCATGAAACGGTCTGAAAAATAGGAGGAGCATGAAACTGTGTTCAAAAACATGAAGAGCCAGAAAAGGTGTGAGAAATATGAAGAGCTTCAAAAGGTGTCAAAAATATGAGGAGCATGAAACAGTCTGAAAAACAGGAGGAGCATGAAACGGTGTTCATAAACATGAAGAGCCTGAAAAGGTGTGAAAAATATGAAGAGCTTCAAAAGGTATCAAAAATATGAGGAACATGAAACGGTCTGAAAAATATGAGGAGCATGAAATGGTTTTGAAGAAGATGAAGAGCTTGAAAAGGTGTGAAATATATGAAGAGCTTCAAAAGGTGTCAATAATATGAGGAGAATGAAACACTCTGAAAAATAGTAGGAGCATGAAGCGGTGTGGAAAAACATGAAGAGCCTGAATACATGTGAAAAATCTGAAGCATTTCAAAGGTTTCAGAAATATGAGGAGCATGAAACGGTCTGAAAAATAGGAGGAGCATGAAACGGTTTTCAAATCGTGAAGAGCCTGAAAAGGTGTGAATAATATGAAGAACTTCAAAAGCTGTCAAAAATATGAGGCGCATGAATCGGTGTTCAAAAACATGAAGAGCCTGAAAAGCTGTGAAAAATGTGAAGAGCATCAAGAGGTGTCAAATTATGAGGAGCATGAAATGGTCTAAAAAATAGGAGGAGCATGAAACGGTGTTGAAAAACATGAAGAGCCTGAAAAAGTGTGAAAAATATGAAGAGCTTCAAAAGGTGTAAAAAATATGAGGAGCATGAAACGGTCTGAAAAATAGGAGGAGAATAAAGCGGTGTTGAAAAACATGAAGAGCCTGAAAAGGTGTGAAAAATATGAAAAGCTTCAAAAGGTGTCAAAAATATGAGGAGCATGAAACAGTCTGAAAAATAGGAGGAGCAGAAGCAGATTTGAAAAACATGAAGAGCCTGAAAAGGTGTGATAATTATGAAGCGCTTCAAAAGGTGTCAAAATTATGGGGAGCATTAAACGGTTTGAAATATAGGAGGAGCATGAAACCTTGTTGAAAAATATGAAGACCCTGAAAAGGTGTGAAAAAATATGAAGAGCTTCAAAAGGCGTCAAAATATGAGGAGCATGAAACGGTCTGAAAATTAGGAGGAGGATGAAACGGTGTTCAAAACATGAAGAGGCTGAAAAGGTTTGAAAAATGTTGTGAGCTTGAAAAGGTGTCAAAAATATCAGGGGCATGAAACTGTCGGAAAAATAAGAGGAGCATGAAACTTTGTTCAAAAACATGAAGAGCCTGAAAAGGTTTGAAAAATGTGAAGAGCTTAAAAAGGTGTCAAAAATATGAGGGCCATGAAACGGTCTGAAAAAGAGGATGAGCAAGAAGCGGTGTTGGAAAACATGAAGAGACTGAAAAGGTGTGAAAAATATGAAGAGCTTCAAAAGGAGTCAAAATATGAGGAGCATGAAACGGTCTGAAAAATAGGAGGAGCATGAAACGGTGTTGAAAACATGAAGAGCCTGAAAAGGTGTGAAAAATATGAAGAGCTTCAAAAGGCGTCAAAATATGAGGAGCATGAAACGGTCTGAAAATTAGGAGGAGGATGAAACGGTGTTCAAAACATGAAGAGGCTGAAAAGGTTTGAAAAATGTGATGAGCTTGAAAAGGTGTCAAAAATATCAGGGGCATGAAACTGTCTGAAAAATAAGAGGAGCATGAAACGTTGTTCAAAAACATGAAGAGCCTGAAAAGGTTTGAAAAATGTGAAGAGCTTAAAAAGCTGTCAAAAATATGAGGGCCATGAAACGGTCTGAAAAAGAGGATGAGCAAGAAGCGGTGTTGGAAAACATGAAGAGACTGAAAAGGTGTGAAAAATATGAAGAGCTTCAAAAGGAGTCAAAATATGAGGAGCATGAAACGGTCTGAAAAATAGGAGGTGCAAGAAACGGTGTTCAAAAACATGAACAGCCTGAAAAGGTTTGAAAAATGTGAAGAGCTTGAAAAGGTGTCAAAAATATGAGGGGCATGAAACTGTCTGAAAAATAGGAGGAGCATGAAACCTTGTTGAAAAATATGAAGAGCCTGAAAAGGTGTGAAAAATATGAAGAGCTTCAAAAGGTGTCAAAAATATGAGGAGCATGAAACGGTCTGAAAAATATGAGGAGCGTGAAACGGTGTTCAAAAACATGAAAACCCTGAAAAGGTGTGAAATATATGAAGAGCTTCAAAAGATGTCAAAAATAGGAGGAGCATGAAGCGGTGTAGAAAAACATGAAGAGTCTGAAAAGGCGTGAAAAATATGAAGAGCTTCAAAACATGTCAAAAATATGAGTAGCATGACACGGTCAGAAATATAGGAGGAGCATGAAGTGGTGTTGAAAACATGAAGAACCTGAAAAGTTGTGAAAAATATGAAGAGCTTCAAAAGGTGTCAAATATATGAGGAGTATGAAACGGTCTGAAAAATGGGAGGAGCATGAAGCGGTGTTGAAAAAGATGAAGAGCTTGAATACGTGTGAAAAATATGAAGAACTTCAAAAGGTGTCAAAAATATGAGGAGCATGAAACAGTCTGAAAAATAGGAGGAGCATGAAGCGGATTTGAAAAGCATGAAGAGCCTGAAAAGGTGTGAAACATATGAAGAGCTTCAAAAGGTGTAAAAAATATGAGGAGCTTGAAACGGTCTGAAAAATCAGAGGATCTGGTTTCTTCAGTGTGTATGCCCAGAAGTGGGATTGCTGGGTCATATGGCAGTTCTATTTCCAGTTTTTTAAGAAATCTCCACACTGTTTTCCATAGGGGCTGTACTAGTGTGCATTCCCACCAACAGTGTAAGAGGGTTCCCTTTTCTCCACACCATCTCCAGCATTTATTGCTTGTAGACTTTTGGATAGCAGCCATCCTGACTGGCGTGTAATGGTACCTCATTGTGGTTTTGATTTGCATTTCTCTAATAATGAGTGATGTTGAGCATCTTTTCATGTGTTTGTTATCCATCTGTATGTCTTCTTTGGAGAAATGTCTGTTTAGTTCTTTGGCTCATTTTTTATTGGGTCATTTATTTTTCTGCAATTGAGCTGCAGGATTTGCTTGTATATTTTTGAGATTAATCCTTTGTCTGTTTCTTCATTTGCTATTATTTTCTCCCAATCTGAGGGCTGTCTTTTCACCTTACTTATAGTTTCCTTTGTAGTGCAAAAGCTTTTAAGTTTCATTAGGTCCCATTTGTTTAGTTTTGCTTTTATTTCCAATATTCTGGGAGGTGGGTCATAGAGGATCTTGCTTTGATTTATGTCGGAGAGTGTTTTGCCTATCTTCTCCTCTAGGAGTTTTATAGTTTCTGGTCTTACATTTAGATCTTTAATCCATTTTGAGTTTATTTTTGTGTATGGTGTTAGAAAGTGTACTATTTTCATTCTTTTACAAGTGGTTGACCAGTTTTCCCAGCACCACTTGTTAAAGAGGTTGTCTTTTTTCCATTGTATATCCTTGCCTCCTTTGTCAAAGATAAGGTGTCCATAGGTTCGTCTGAAAGAGACACGTGCACCCCAATGTTCATCGCAGCACTGTTTATAATAGCCAGGACATGGAAGCAACCTAGATGCCCGTCAGCAGATGAATGGATAAGAAAGCTGTGGTACATATACACCATGGAATATTACTCAGCCATTAAAAAGAATTCATTTGAATCAGTCCTAATGAGATGGATGAAGCTGGAGCCCATTATACAGAGTGAAGTAAGCCAGAAAGATCAAGAACATTAGAGCATGCTGACACATGTATATGGAATTTAGAAAGGTGATAACGATAACCCTATATGCAGAACAGAAAAAGAGACACAGAAATACAGAACAGACTTTTGAACTTTGTGGGAGAATGCGAGGTTGGGATATTTCAAAAGAACAGCATGTATGCTATCTATGGTGAAACAGATCACCAGCCCAGGTAGGATGCACGAGACAAGTACTCTGGCTTGGTGCACTGGGAAGACCGAGAGGAATCGGGTGGAGAGGGAGGTGGGAGGGGGGATTGGGATTGGGAATACATGTAAATCCATGGCTGATTCATATCAATGTATGACAAAACCGACTGGGAAAAAAAATAAAAACAATAAAAAAAATTTAAAAAAATAACAATAAAAAAAAATAAGAAGAGCATGAAATGGTGTTCAAAAACATGAAGAGCCTGAAAAGGTGTGGAAATTATGAAGAGCTTCAAAAGGTGTCAAATATATGAGGAGCATAAAACGGTCTGAAACATAGGAGGAGCATGAAGCGGTGTTGAAAAACATGAAGAGCCTGAAAAGGTGTGAAAAATATGAAGAGCTTCAAAAGTGGCAAAAATAGGAGGAGCATGAAACGTTCTGAAAATTAGGAGGAGCATGAGGCGGTGTTGAAAAACATGATGAGCGTGAAAAGGTGTGAAAAATATGAAGAGCTTCAAAGGTTGTCAAAAATATAAGGAGCATGAAACGGTCTGGAAATTGGAGGAGCATGAAGCGGTGTTGAAAAACATGAAGAGCCTGAAAAGTTGTGAAATACATGAAGAGCTTCAAAAGTTTTCAAAAATATGAGGAGCATGAAACGGTCTGAAAAATAGGAGGAGCATGAAGCGGTTGTGAAAAACATGAAATGCCTGAAAATGTGTGAAATATATGAACAGCTTCAAAAGGTGTGAAAAATACGAGGAGCTTCAAGAGGTGTGAAAAATATGAGGAGCATGAAACGGTCTGAAAAATAGGAGGAGCATGAAACGGTGTTCAAAAACATGAAGATCCTGAAAAGGTGTGAAAAATATGAAGAGCTTCAAAAGGTGTGAAAAATATGAGGAGCATGAAACGGTGTGAAAAATAGGAGGAGAATGAAGCGGTGTTCAAAAAAATGAAGAGCCTGAAAATGTGTGAAAAATATGAGGAGCTTCAAAAGGTGTCAAATTATGAGGAGCATGAAAAGGTATGAAAAATAGGAGGAACATAAAACGGTGTTCAAAAACATGAAGGGCCTGAAAACGTGTGAAATATATGAAGAGCTTCAAAAGGTGTGAAAAATATGAAGAGATTCAAAGGTGTCAAAAATATGAGGAGCATTAAACGGTCTGAAAAATAGGAGGAGCATGAAACGGTGTTCAAAAACATGAGGAGCCTGAAAAGGTGTGAAAAATATGAAGAGCTTCAAAAGTTGTCGAAAATATGAGGAGCATGAAACGGTCTGAAAAATAGGAGGAGCATTGAAGCGTTGTTCAAAATCTTGAAGAGCCTGAAAAGGTGTGAAAAATATGAAGAGCTTCAAAAGGTGTCAAAAATATGAGGAGCATGAGACGGTCTGAAAAATAGGAGGAGCATGAAGCGGTTGGAAAACATGAAGAGCCTGAAAAGGTGTGAAAAATATGAAGAGCTTCAAAAGGTGTCAAAAATATGAGGGTCATGAAACGGTCTGAAAAATAGGAGGAGCATGAAGCAATGTTCAAAAACATGAAGAGCTTCAAAAGGTGTGAAATATATGAAGAGCTTCAAAAAGTGTGAAAAATATGATGAGCTTCAAAGCTGTCAAAAATTAGATGAGCATGAAACGGACTGAAAAATAGGAGGAGCATAAAGTGGTGTTGAAAAACATGAAGAGACTGAAAAAGTATGAAATATAAGAAGAGCTTCAAAAGGTGTGAAAAATATGAGGAGCTTCAAAAGGTGTCAAAAATATGAGGAGCATGAAATTATCTGAAAAATAGGAGCAGAATGAAACGGTGTTCAAAAACATGAAGAGCCTGAAAAGGTGTGAAAAATATGAAGAGCTACAAAAGGTGTGAAAAATATGAGGAGCATGAAACGGCCTGAAAAGTAAAAGGAGCATGAAGCGGTGTTCAAAAAAATGAAGAGCCTGAAAAGATGTGAAAAATATGAAGAGCTTCAAAAGTTGTGAAATACATGAGGAGCATGAAACGGTCTGAAAAATAGGAGGAACATAAAAAGCTGTTCAAAAACATGAAGGGCCTGAAAAGGTGTGAAATATATGAAGAGTCTCAAAACGTGTCAAAATATGAGGAGCATGAAACGGTCTGAAAAATAGGAGGAGCATGAAGTGGTGTTGAAAAACATGAAGAGACTGAACACGTGTGAAAAATATGAAGAGCTTCAAAAGGTGTGAAATACATGAGGAGCATGAAACGGTCTGAAAAATAGGAGGAGCATGAAGCGGTGTTGAAAAACATGAAGAGCCTGAAAAGGTGTGAAAAATATGAAGAGCTTCAAAAGGTGCCAAAAATATGAAGAGCATGAAACGGTCTGAAAAATAGGAGGAGCATGAAATGGTGTTCAAAAACATGAAGACCTGAAAAGGTGTGAAAAATATGAAGAGCTTCAAAAGGTGCCACAAATATGAGGAGCATGAAACGGTCTGAAAAAGTGGAGGAGCATGAAGCGGTGTTGAAAATCATGAAGAGCCTGAAAAGTTGTGAAAAATATGAAGAGCTTCAAAAGGTGTCAAAATATGAGAAGCATGAAACGGTCTGAAAAATAGGAGGAGCATGAAGCAGTGTTGAAAAACATGAAGAGTCTGAAAAGGTGTGAAAAATATGAAGAGCTTCAAAGGTGTCAAAAATATGAGGAGCATGAAACGGTCTGAAAAATAGGAGGAGCATGAAGCGGTGTTGAAAAACATGAAGAGCCAGAAAAGGTGTGTAAAATATGAAGAGCTTCAAAATATGTGAAAAATATGAAGAGCTTCAAAAGGTGTAAAAAATGAGATGAGCATGAAACGGTCTGAAAAATAGGGGTAGCAATAAGCGGTGTTGAAAAATATGAAGAGCCTGAAAAGGTGTAAAAAATATGAAGAGCTTCTAAAGGTGTCAAAAATATGAAGAGCTTCAAAAGGTGTCAAAAATGAGATGAGCATTAAACGGTGTGAAAAAAATGAGGAGCATGAAGCGGTGTTGGAAATCATGAAGAGTCTGAAAAGGTATGAAATATACGAGGAGCTTCAAAAGGTGTCAAAAATATGAGTGTCATGAAACGGTCTGAAAATTAGGGGGAGCATGAAGCGGTGTTGAAAAACATGAAGAGCCTGAAAAGTTGTCAAAAATATGAAGAGCTTCTAAAGGGGTCAAAAGTAGAGGAGCTTCAAAAGGTGTCAAAAATGAGATGAGCATGAAATGGTGTGAAAATATGAGGAGCATGAAGCCGTTTTGAAAATCATGTAGAATCTGAAAAGGTGTGAAAAATATGAAGAGCATCAAAAGGTGTCAAAAATATGAGGAGCATGAAACGGTCTGAAAAAGAGGAGGAGCATGAAGCGGTGTTGAAAAACATGAAGAGACTGAAAAGGTGTGAAAAATATGAAGAGCTTCAAAATGTGTCAAAAATATGAATCATGAAACGGTCTGAAAAATAGGAGAAGCAGGAAGTGGTGTTGAAAAACATGAAGAGCCTGAAAACGTGTGAAAAATATGAAGAGTTTCAAAAGGTGATAAAAATGAGATGAGCATGAAACGGTCTGAAAAATATGAGGAACATGAAGCGGTGTTGGAAATCATGAAGAGTCTGAAAAGGTGTGAAATATATTAAGAGCTTCAAAAAGTGTCAAAAATATGAGGAGCATGAAACGGTCTGAAAAATAGGAGGAGCATGAAGCGGTGTTGAAAATCATGAAGAACCTGAAAAGGTGTGAAAAATATGAAGAGCTTCAAAAGGTGTCAAAACTATGAGGAGCATGAAACGGTCTGAAAAATAGGAGGAGCATGAAAAGGTGTTCAAATGCATGAAGAGCCTGAAAAGGTGTGAAAAATATGAAGAGCTTCAAAAGGTGTAAAATACATGAGGAACATGAAACGGTCTGGATAATAGGATGAGCATGAACTTGTGTTGAAAAACATGAAGAGACTGAAAAGGTGTGAAAAATATGAAGAGGTTCAAAAGGTGTGAAAAATATGACGAGTATGATACGGTCTGAAAAATAAGAGGAGCATGAAGCTCTGTTCAAAAACATGAAGAGCCTGAAAAGTTGTGAAAAATATGAAAAGCTTCAAAAGTTGTCAAAAATATGAGGAGCATGAAACATTCTGAAAAATAGGAGGATCATGAAGCGGTGTTCAAAATCATGAAGAGGCTGAAAAGGTGTGAAAAATATGAAGAGCTTCAAAACGTGTGAAATACATGAGGAGCATGAAACGGTCTGAAAAATAGGAGGAGCATGAAGCAGTGTTCCAAAACATGAAGAGCCTAAAAAGGTGTGAAAAATATGAAGAGCTTCAAAAAATATCAAAAATATGAGGAGCATTAAACGGTCTGAAAAATAAGAGCAGCATGAAACGGTGTTGAAAAACATGAAGATCCTGAAAAGGTGTGAAAAATATGAAGAGCTTCAAAACGTGTCAAAAATATGAGGAGCATGAAACGGTCTGAAAATTAGGAGGGGCAAGAAGTGGTGTTGAAAAACATGAACGGCCTGAAAACGTGTGAGAAATATGAAGAGCTTCAAAAGCTGTGAAAAAAATGAAGTGCTTCAAAAGGTGTCAAAAATGAGATGAGCATGAAACGGTCTGAAAAATAGGAGGAGCATGAAGTTGTGTTGAAAAACATGAAGAGCCTGAAAAGGTGTGAAAAATATGAAGAACTTCAAAAGGTGTGAAATACATGAGGAGCATGAAACTCTCTGAAATATAGGAGGAGCATGAAGTGGTGTTGAAAAACATGAAGAGGCTGAAAACGTGTGAAAAATATGAGGAGGTTCAAAAGGTGTGAAACCTATGAGGAGCATGATACGGTCTGAAAAATAGGAGGAGCATGAAGCGGTGTTCAAAAACATGAAGAGCCTGAAAAATTGTGAAAAATATGAAAAGCTTCAAAAGGTGTCAAAAATATGAGGAGCATGGAACGGTCTGAAAAATAGGAGGAGCATGAAGCGGTGTTCAAAAACATGAAGAGCCTGAAAAGGTTTGAAAAATATGAAGAGCTTCAAAAGGTGTCAAAAATATGAGGAGCATGAAACGGTCTGAAAAAAGGGAGGAGCATGAAGCGGTCTTCAAAAACATGAAGAGCCTGAAAAGGTGTGAAAAATATGAAGAGCTTCAAAAGGTGTGAAAAATATGAAGACCTTCAAAAGGTGTCAAAAATTAGATTAACATGACAGGGTCTGAAAAATAGGAGGAGCATGAAGCGGTGTTGAAAAACATGAAGAGCCTGAAAAGGCGTGAAAAATATGAAGAGCTTAAATATGTGTGAAATACATGAGGAGTATGAAACTGTCAGAAAAATAGCAGGAGCATGAAGCGGTGTTAAAAACATGAAGAGTCTGAAAACGTGTGAAAAGTATGAAGAGCTTCAAAAATGTGAAAAATATGAAGAGGTTCAAAAGGTGTGAAAAATATGAAGAGCTTCAAAAGGTGTCAAAAAAGAGTTGAGCATGAAAAGGTCTGAAAAATACGAGGAGCATGAAGAGGTGTTGAAAATCATGAAGAGCCTGAAAAGGTATGAAAAATATGAAGAGCTTCAAAAGGTGTGAAAAATTTGAAGAGCTTCAAAGGTGTCAAAATGAGATGAGCATGAAATGGTCTGAAAAATACGAGGAGCATGAACCGATGTTCAAAAACATGAAGAGCCTGAAAAGGTGTGAAACATATGAAGAGCTCAAAAAATGTCAAAAATATAAGGAGTATGAAATGGTCTCAAAAATAGGAGGAGCATGAAGCGGTGTTGAAATACATGAAGAGCCACAAAAGGTGTGAAAAATATGCAGAGCTTTAAAAGGTGTCAAAATATGAGGAGCATGAAACGTTCTGAAAAATAGGAGGATCATGAAACGGTGTTCAAAAACATGAAGAGCCTGAAAAGGTGTGAAAAATATGAAGAGCTTCAAATGGTGTCACAAATATGAGGAGCATGAAACGGTCTGAAATCTAGGAGGAGCATGAAGCGGTGTTGAGAAACATGAAGAGCCTGAAAAGGTGTGAAAAATATGAAGAGCTTCAAAAGGTGTCAAAAATATGAGGAGCATGAAATGGTTGAAAAGTAGGAGGAGCATGAAGTGGTTGTGAAAAACTTCAAGAGCCTGAAAAGGTGTGCAAAATATAAAGAGTTTCAAAAGTTGTGAAAAATATGAAGAGTTTGAAAAGGTGTCAAAAAATATGAGGAGCATGAAACGGTCTGAAAAATAGGAGGAGCATGAAACTGTGTTCAAAAACATGAAGAGCCAGAAAAGGTGTGAGAAATATGAAGAGCTTCAAAAGGTGTCAAAAATATGAGGAGCATGAAACAGTCTGAAAAACTGGAGGAGCATGAAACGGTGTTCAAAAACATGAGGAGCCTGAAAAGGTGTGAAAAATATGAAGAGCTTCAAAAGGTGTCAAAAATATGAGGAACATGAAACGGTCTGAAAAATATGAGGAGCATGAAATGGTTGTGAAGAAGATGAAGAGCTTGAAAAGGTGTGAAATATATGAAGAGCTTCAAAAGGTGTCAATAATATGAGGAAAATGAAACACTCTGAAAAATAGGAGGAGCAAGAAGCAGTCGTCAAAAAACATGAAGAGCCTGAAAAGGTGTGAAAAATATGAAGAGCTTGCAAAATTGTCAAAATATGAGGAGAATGAAACGGTCTGAAAAATAGAGGGAGTATGAAACGGTTTGAAAAATAGGAGGAGCATGAAACGCTGTTGAAAAACATGAAGAGCCTGAAAAGGTGTGAAAAATAGGTGGAGCTTCAAAAGGTGTCAAAATTATGAGGAGCATGAAACTGTCTGAAAAATAGGAGGAGAATGAAGCGATGTTGACAAACATGAAGAGCCTGAAAAGGTGTGAAAAATATGAAGAGCTTCAAAAGATGTCAAAAATATGAGGAGCATGAAACGGTCTGAAAAATAGGAGGAGCATGAAGCGGTGTTGAAAAACATGAAGAGCCTGAAAAGGTGTGAAAAATATGAAGAGCTTAAAAGGTGTCAAAAATATGAGCAGCATGAAACGGTCTGAAAAATAGGAGGAGAATGAAGCGGTGTTGGAAAACATGAAGATCCTGAAAAGGTGTGTATAATATGAAGAGCTTCAAAAGGTGTCAAAAATTTGAGGAGCATGAAACGGTCAGAAAAATAGGAGGAGGATGAAATGGTTTTGAAGAAGATGAAGAGCTTGAAAAGGTGTGAAATATATGAAGAGCTTCAAAAAATGTCAAAAATATGAGGAGCATGAAACAGTCAGAAAAATAGGAGGAGCATGAAGCGGTGTTGAAAAACATGAAGAGCCTAAAAAGTTGTGAAAAATATGAAAAGCTTCAAAAGGGGTCAAAAATGAGATGAGCATGAAACGGTCTGAAAAATAGGAGCATGAAACGGTGATAAAAAACATGAAGAGCCTGAAAAGGTGTGAAAAATTTGAGGGATTCAAAAGGTGTCAAAAATATGAAAACCTTGAAGCTTCTGAAAGATAGGAGGAGCATGAAACGGTCCTCAAAAACATGAAGAGCCTGAAAAGGTGTGAAAAATATGAAGAGCTTCAAGGTCTCAAAAATATGAGGAGCATGAAACGGTCTGTAAAATAGGAGGAGCATGAATCGGTGTTGAAAAACATGAAGATCCTGAAAAGGTGTGAAAAATATGAAGAGCTGCAAAAAGTGTCAGAAATATGAGGAGCATGAAAGGGTCTGAAATACAGGAGAAGCATGAAGCGGTGGTCAAAAAGATGAAGAGCCTGAAAAGGTGTCAAAAATATGAAGGGCTTAAAAGTTGTGAAAAATATGAGGAGCATCAAAAGGTCTGAAAAATAGGAGGCACATGAAAAGGTGGTCAAAAACATGAAGAGCCTGAAAAGGTGTGAAAAAAATGAAGAGCTTCAAAAGGTGTCAAAATATGAGGAGCATGAAATGGTCTGAAATATAGGAGGAGCATGAAGCGGTGTTCAAAAAGATGAAGACCTGAAAAGGTGTGAAAAATATGAAGGGCTTAAAGGTGTCAAAAATATGAGGAGCATGAAGCGGTCTGAAACATAGGAGGAGCATGAAACGGTGGTCAAAAACATTAAGAGCCTGAAAAGCTGTGAAATATATGAAGAGCTTCAAAAGGTGTCAAAAATATTAGGATTAGGAAACGGTCTGAAAAATAGGAAGAGCATGAAGCGGTGGTCAAAAATAAGAAAGGAATGAAAATTTGTGAAAAATATGAAGAGCTTCAAAAGTTGTCAAAAATATGTGGAGCATGAAACGGTCTGAAAAATAGGAGGTGCATGAAGCAGTGTTCAAAACATGAAGAGCCTGAAAAGGTGTGACAAATATAAAGACTTTCAAAAGGTTTCAATAATATGAGGAGCATGAAACGGTCTGAGAAATTGGAGGAGCATGAAGCGGTGTTGAAAAACAGGAAGAGCCTGAGAAGGTGTGAAAAACATGAATAGCTTCAAAAGGTGTCAAAAATGAGATGAGCATGAAACGGTCTGAAAAATAGGAGGATCATGCAGCGGTGTTGAAAAACATGAAGAGCCTGAAAATGTATGAAAAATATGAAGAGCTTCAAAAGGTTTGAAAAATATGAAGAGCTTCAAAACGTGACAAAAATGAGATGAGCATGAAACGGTCTGAATAATAGGAGGACCATGAAGTGGTGTTGAAAAACATGAAGAGCCTGAAAATGTGTGAAAAATATGAAGAGCTTCAAAAGGTGTGAAAAATATGAAGAGCTTCAAAAGGTGTCAAAAATGAGATGAGCATGAAATGGTCTGAAAAATAGGAGGAGCATGAAGTGGTGTTGAAAAACATGAAGAGCCTGAAAAGGTGTGAAAAATATGAAGAGCTTCAAAAGGTGTCAAAAATATGAGGAGAATGAAACGGTCTGAAAAATAGGAGGACCATGAAGCGGTGTTCAAACCATGAAGAGCCTGAAAAGGTGTGAAAAATATGAAGAGTTTCAAGGTGTGAAAAATATGAGGAGCATGAGACGGTCTGAAAAATAAGAGGAGCATGAAGTGGTGTTGAAAAACATGAAGAGCCTGAAAAGGTGTGAAAAATATGAAGAGCTTCAAAAGCCGTCAAAAATATGAGGAGCATGAAACGGTCTGAAAAATAGGAAGAGCATGAAGCGATGTTGAAAAACATGAAGAGCCTGAAAACGTGTGAAAAATATGAAGAGCTTCAAAAGGTGTGAAAAATATGAAGAGCTACAAAAGGTGTCAAAAATGAGATGAGCATGAAACTGTCTGTAAAATAGGAGGAGCATGAAGTGGTATTGAAAAAAAAGAAGAGCCTGAAAAGTGTGAAAAATATGAAGAGCTTCAAAACGTGTGAAAAATATGAGGAGCATCAAACGGTCGAAAAATAGGAGGAGCATGAAGCGGTGTTCAAAAACATGAAGTGCTTGAAAAGGTGTGAAAAATATGAAGAGCTTCAAAAATGTGAAAAGTATGAACAGCTTCAAAAGGTGTGAAAAATACGAAGAGCTTCAAAAATGTGAAAAATATAAAGAGCTTCAAAGGTTGTGAAAAATATGAAGAGTTTCAAAAGGTGTCAAAATTATGAGGAGCATGAAACGGTCTGAAAAATAGGAGGAGCATGAAACGGTGTTCAAAAACTTGAAGAGCCTGAAAAGGTGTGAAAAATATGAAGAGCTTCAAAACGTGTCAAAAATATGAGGAGCACGAAACGGTCTGAAAAATAGGAGGAGCAAGAAGTGGTGTTGAAAAACATGAAGACCCTGAAAACGTGTGAAAATATGAAGAGCTTCAAAAGGTGTGAAAAATATGAAGAGTTTCAAAAGATGTCAAAAATGAGATGTGCATGAAACGGACTAAAAAATCGGAGGAACATGAAGCGGTGTTCAAAAACATGAAGTGCTTGAAAAGGTGTGAAAAATATGAAGAGCTTCAAAAGGTGTCAAAACTATGAGGAGCATGAAACGGTCTGAAAAATAGGAGGAGCATGAAGCGGTCTTGAAAAACATGAAGAGCTTGAAAAGGTGTGAGAAATATGAAGAGCTTCAAAAGGTGTCAGTAATATGAGGATCATGAAACGGTCTGAAAAATAAGAGGAGGATGAAGTGGTGTTCAAAAACGTGAAGAGTCTGAAAAGGTGTTAAAAATTTGAAGAGCATTAAATGGTGTCAAAAATATGAGGAGCATGAAACGTTCTGAAAAATAGGAGGACCATGAAACGGTGTTCAAAAACATGAAGAGCCTGAAAAAGTGTGAAAAATATGAAGAGCTTCAAAAAAAGTCAAAAATATGAGGAGTATGAAACGTTCTGAAAAATAGCAGGAGGATGAAGCGGTGTTGAAAAACCTGAAGAGGATTAAAACGTGTAAAAAATATGAAGAACTTCAAAAATGTGAAAAATATGAAGAGCTTCAAAAAGGTGAAAATCATGAAGAGCTTCAAAAGTAGTGAAAAATATGAAGAGCTTCTAAAGGGGCGAAAAATATGAGGAGCAGGATAAGGTCTGAAAAATAGGAGGAGCATGAAGCGGTGTTAAAAAACATGTAGAGCCTGAAATGTTGTGAAAAATATGAAAAGCCTCAAAAGGTGTCAAAAATATGAAGAGCTTCAAAAGGTGTCAAAAATGAGATGAGCATGAAACGGTCTGAAAAATAGGAGGAGCATGAAGTGCTGTTGAAAAAAATGAAGAGCCTGAGAAGGTGTGAAAAATATGAAGAGCTTCAAAAGGTGTCAAAAATATGAAGAGCTTCAAAAGGTGTCAAAAATGAGATGAGCATGAAACGGTCTGAATAATAGGAGGAGCATGAAGTGGTGTTGAAAAACATGAAGAGCTTGAAAAGGTGTGAAAAATATGAAGAGCTTCAAAAGGTGTCAATAGTATGAGGAGCATGAAACGGTCTGAAAAATGGGAGTAGCATGAAACGGTGTTCAAAAGCATGAAGAGCCTGAAAAGGTGTGAAAAATATGAAGAGCTTCAAAAAGTGTGAAATACATGAGGAGCATGAAACGGTCTGAAAAATAAGAGAAGCGTTAAGTTGTGTTGAAAAACATGAAGGGCCTGAAAAGGTGTGAGAAATATGAAGAGTTTCAAAAGGTGTCAATAATATGAGGAGCATGAAACGGTCTGAAAAATACGAGGAGGCTGAAGTAGTGTTCAAAAACATGAAGAGCCTGAAAAGGTGTGAAAAATATGAAGAGCTTTAAAAGGTGTCAAAATATGAGGAGCATGAAACGTTCTGAAAAATAGGAGGATCAAGAAACGGTGTTCAAAACATGAAGAGCCTGAAAAGGTGTGAAAAATATGAAGAGCTTCAAAACGTGTGAAATACATGAGGAGCATGAAACGATCTGAAAAATAGGAGGACCATGAAGCGGTGTTCAAATACATGAAGAGCCTGAAAAAGTGTGAAAAATATGAAGAGCTTCAAAAGGTGTCAAAAATGCGATATGCATGAAACGGTCTGAAAAATAGGAGGAGCCTGAAGTGGTTGTTAAAAACCTGAAGCGCCTGAAAAGGTGTGAAAAATATGAAGAGCTTCAAAAGGTGACAAAAATGTGATGAACATGAAACGGTCTGAAAAATATGAGGAGCATGAAGCGGTGTTGGAAATCGTGAAGAGTCTGAAAAGGTGTGAAATATATGAAGAGCTTCAAAATGTGTCAAAAATATGAGGAGCATGAAACGGTCTGAAAAATAGGAGCAGCATCAAACAATATTCAAAAACATGAAGAGCCTGAAGAGGTGTGAAATATATGAAGAGCTTCAAAGGTGTGAAAATTAGGAGGAGCATGAAACGGTCTGAAAAATAGGAGGAGCATGAAGCGGTGTTGAAAAACATGAAGAGTCTGAAAAGGTGTGAAAAATACGAAGAGCCTCAAAACGTGTCAAAAATATGAGGAGCATGAAACGGTCTGAAATATAGGAGGATCAGGAAGCAGTGTTGAAAAACATGAAGAGCCTGAAAAGGTGTGAAAAATGTGAAGAGCTTCAAAAGGTGTCAAAAATATGAGGAGCATGAAACGGTCTGAAAATTAGGAGGAGCATGAAACGGTGATCAAAAACAAGAAGAGCCTGAAAAGGTGTGAAAAATATGAAGATCTTCAGAAGGTGTCAAAAATATGAGGAGCATGAAATGGTCTGAAATATAGGAGGAGCATGAAACGGTGTTGAAAAACATGAAGAGCCTGAAAAGGTGTGAAAAATATGAAGAGCGTCAAAAGGTGTGAAATACATGAGGAACATTAAACGGTCTGAAAATATTAGAAGCATGAAGTGGTGTTCAAAAACATGAAGAGCCTGAAAAGGTGTGAAAAATATGAAGAGCGTCAAAAGGTGTCAAAAATATGAGGAGCATGAAACGATCTGAAAAATATGAGGATCATGAAGCGGTGTTCAAATACATGAGAAGCCTGAAAAGGTGTGAAAAATATGAAGAACTTCAACGGTGTCAAAATCATGAGGAGCATGAAACGGTCTGAAAAATAGGAGGAGCATGAAACTGTGTTCAAAAACATGAAGAGCCTGAAAAGTTGTGAAAAATATGAAGAGCTTCAAAACATGTCAAAAATATCAGGAGCATGAAACTGTCTGAAATATAGGAGGAGGATGAAGTGGTGTTCAAAAACATGGACACCCTGAAACGGTCTGAAAAATACGAGGAGAATAAAGCTGTGTTCAAAAACATGAAGAGCCTGAAAATGTGTGGAAAATATGAAGAGCTTCAAAAGGTGTGAAAAATATGAAGATCTTCAAAAGGTGTTAAAAATTAGATGAGCATGAAACGGCCTGAAAAATAGGAGGAGCATGAAGAGGTGTTTAAAAAACATGAAGAGCCGGAAAAGGTGTGAAATATATGAAGAGCTTCAAAAGATGTGAAAAATATGAAGAGCTTCAAAAGGTGTGAAAAATATGCGGAGCATGAAACGGTCTGAAAAACAGGATCAGCATAAAGCGGAGTGGAAAAATATGAGAGCTTGAAAAGGTGTGAAAAATATGAAGAGCTTCAAAAGGTGTGAAATAAATGAAGAGCATGAAACGGTCTGAAAAATAGAAGGAGCATGAAATCTTGTTGAAAAACATAAAGAGCCTGAAAAGGTGTGAAAAATATGAAGAGCTTCAAAAGGTGTGAAAAATATGAGGAGCATGAAACGGTCTGAAAAATAGGAGGAGCATGAAGCGGTGTTGAGAAACATGAAAAGCCTGAAAAGGTGTGAAAAATATGAAGAGCTTCAAAAGATGTCAAAAATATGAGGAGCATGAAACGGTCTGAAAAATAGGAGTCGCAAGAAGCGGTGTTCAAAAACATGAAGAGCCTGAAAACGCGTGAAAAATATGAAGAGCTTCAAAAGCTGTGAAAAATATGAAGAGCTTCAAAACCTGTCAAAAATGAGATGAGCATGAAACGGTCTGAAAAATAGGAGGAGCAAGAAGCGTTTTTGAAAAACATGAAGAGACTGAAAAGGTGTGAAAAATATGAAAAGGTTCAAAAGATGTCAAAAATATGAGGAGCATGAAACGGTCTGAAATATAGCAGGAGCATGAAGCCGTGTTCAAAAACATGAAAAGCCTGAAAAGGTGTGAAAAATATGAAGAGCTTCAAAAGGTGTGAAAAATGTGAGGAGCATGAAACGGTCTGCAAACCTGGAGGAGCTTCAAGTGGTGTTGAAAAACATGAACAGCCTGAAAAGGTGTGAAAAATCTGAAAAGCTTCAAAAGGTGTCAAAAATGTGACGAGCATGAAACGGTCTGAAAAATAGGAGGAGCATGAAGTGGTGTTCAAAAAATGAAGAGCCTGAAAAGGAGTGATATATATGAAGAGTTTCAAAAGGTGTCAAAAATATGAGGAGCATGAAACGGTCTGAAAAATACGAGCAGCATGATGTGGTCTTGAAAAACATGAAGAACCTGAAAGGTGTGAAAAATATGAAAAGCTTCACAAGGTGTCAAAAATAGGAGGAGCATGATACGGTTTGAAAAATAGGAGTAGCATGAAGTGGTATTGAAAACCTGAATAGCCTGGAAAGGTCTGAAATATATGAAGAGCTTCAAAAGGTGTGAAAAATATGAAAAGCTTCAAAAGGTGTGAAATACATGACGAGCATGAAACTCTCTGAAAAATAGGAGGAGCATGAAGTGGTGGTGAAAAAGGTGAATAGCCTGTAAAGGTGTGAACATATGAAGAGCTTCAAAAGGTGTCAAAACTATGAGGAGCACGAAATGGGCTGAAAAATAGGAGGAGCATGAAGCGGTGTTGACAAAGGTGAATAGCCTGTAAAGGTGTGAATATATGAAGAGCTTCAAAAGGTGTCAAAAATATAGGAGAATGAAACGGTCTGAAAAATAGGAGGAGCATGAAACGGTGTTCAAAACATGAAGAGCTGAAAAGGTGTGAAAAATATGAAGAGCTTCAAAAGGTGTCAAAAATATGACGAGCATGAAACTCTCTGAAAAATAGGAGGAGCATGAAGCGGTGTTCAAAAATATGAAGAGCCTGCACAATGTGAAAATATGAAGAGCTTCAAAAACTGTCAAATATATGAGGAGCATGAAACGGTCTAAAAAATAGGAGGAGCATGAAGTGGTGTTCAAAAACATGCAGAGCCTGAAAAGGTGTGAAAAATATGAAGAGCTTCAAAAGGTGCGAAATATAGGAGGAGCATGAAACGACCTGAAAAATAGGAGGAGTATAAAGCGATGTTCAATAACATGAAGAGCCTGAAAAGCTGTGAAAAATATGAACAGCTTGAAAAGGTGTCAAAAAATGAGGAGCATGAAACGGTCTGAAAAATAGGAGGAGCATGAAGCGGTGTTGAAAATATGAAGAGCCTGAAAAAGTGTGAAAAATATGAAGTGCTTCAAAAGGTGTCAAAAATATGAGGAGCATGAAACGGTCTGATAAATAGGAGTAGCATGAAACGGTGTTCAGAAACATGAAGAGCATGGAAAGGTATGAAAAATACGAAGAGCCTCAAAACGTGTCAAAAATATGAGGAGCATGAAACGGTCTGAAAAAGAGGAGCATGAAGCGGTGTTCAATAAAATGAAGAGCCTGAAAAGGTGTGAAAAATATGAAGAGCTCCAAAAGTTGTCAAAAATATGAGGATCATGAAACGGTCTGAAAAATAGGAGGAGCATGAAGCGGTGTTGAAAAACATGAAGAGCCTGAAAACGTGTGAAAAATAAGAAGAGCTTCAAAAGGTGTGAAAAATATGAATAGCTTCAAAAGGTGTCAAAAAAGAGATGAGCATGAAACGGTCTGAACAATAGGAGGAGCTTGAAGCTGTGCTCAAAAACATGAAGAGCCTGAGAAGGCGTGAAAAATATGAAGAGCTTCAAAAGGTTTCAAAAATATGAGGAGCATGAAACGGTCTGAAAAATATTAGGAGCATAAAACGGAGTTCAAAAACATGAGGAGCCTGAAAAGGTGTGAAAAATAAGAAGAGCTTCAAAAGGTTTTAAAAATAAGAGGAGCATGAAACGGTCTGAAAAATAGGAGGAGCATGAAGCGATGTTGAAAAACATGAAGAGCGTGAAAACGTGTGATAAATATGCAGAGTTTCAAATGGTGTGAAAATTAGGAGGAGCATGAAGCATTGTTCAAAAACATGAAGAGCCTGAAAATGTGTGAAAAATATGAAGAGCTTCAAAATGTGTCAAAAATATGAGGAGCATGAAAAGGTCTGGAAAATAGGAGGAGCATGAAGCAGTGTTGAAAAACATGAAGAGCCTGAAAAGGTGTGAATAATATGAAGAGCTTCAAAAGATGTCAAAAATATGAGGAGCATGAAACAGTCTGAAAAATAGGAGGAGCATGAAGCGGTGTTCAAAAACATGAAGAGACTGAAAAGGTGTGAAAAATATGAAGAGCTTCAAAAGGTGTCAAAAATATGAGGAGCATGAAACGGTCTGAAAAAGAGGAGGAGCATTAAATGGTTTTCAAAACCATAAAGATCCTGAAAAGGTCTGAAATATAGGAAGAGCCTCAAAACGTGTCAAAAATATGAGGAGCATGAAACGGTCTGAAAAATAGGAGGAGAATGAAGCGGTGTTGAAAAACATGAAGAGCCTGAAAACGTGTGAAAAATATGAAGAGCTTCAAAAGGTGTGAAATACATGAGATGCATGAAACGGTCTCAAAAATAGGAGGAGAATGAAGCGGTGTTGAAAAACATGAAGAGCCTGAAAATGTGTGAAAAATGTGAAGAGCTTCAAAAGGTGTGAAATACATGAGGTGCATGAAAAGATCTGAAAAATAGGAGAAGCATGAAGCGGTGTTCAAAAACATGAAGAGCCTGAAAAGGTGTGAAAAATATGAAGACCTTCAAAATGTGTTAAAATTATGACGAGCATGAAACGGTCAGAAAAATAGGAGGAGCATGAAGCAGTGTTCAAAAACATGAAAAGCCTGAAAAGGTGAGAAATATATGAAAAGCTTCAAAGTTTTCAAAAATATGAGGAGCATGAAACGGTGTGAAAAATAGGAGGAGTATAAAACGGTGGTTAAAAACATGAAGAGCCTGGAAAGGTGTGAAAAATATGAAGAGCTTCAAAAGGAGTGAAATAAATGAGGAGCATGAAACGGTCTAAAAATTAGGAGGAACATGAAAAGGTCTTCAAAATCATGAAGAGCCTGAAAAGGTGTGAAAAAATATGAAGAGCTTCAAAAGGTGCGAAAAATATGAGGAGCATTAAACGGTCTGAAACTTAGGAGGAGCATGAATCGGGGTTCAAAAACATGAAGAGCCTGAAAAGGTGTGAAAAATATGAAGAGCTTCAAAAGGTGTCAAATATATGAGGAGAATGAAACGATCTGAAAAATAGGAGCAGCTTGAAGCGGTGTTGAAAAACATGAAAAGCCTGAAAAGGTGTGAAAAATATGAAGAGCTTGAAAAGGTGTCAAAAATAGAAGGAGCATGAAACAGTCTGAAAAATAGGAGGAACATGAAGCGAAGTTGAAAAACATGAAGAGCGTGAAAATGTGTGATAAATATGCAGAGCTTCAAAAGGTGTGAAAAATAGAAGGAGCATGAAGCATTGTTCAAAAACATGAAAAGCCTGAAAATGTGTGAAAAATATGAAGAGCTTCAAAATGTGTCAAAAATATGAGGAGCATGAAACGGTCTGAAAAAAAGGAGGAGCATGAAGCAGTGTTGAAAAACATGAAGAGCCTGAAAAGGTGTGAAAAATATGAAGAGCTTCAAAAGATGTCAAAAATATGAGTAGCATGAAACAGTCTGAAAAATAGGAGGAGCATTAAATGGTATTCAAAACCATGAAGATCCTGAAAAGGTCTGAAAAATATGAAGAGCCTCAAAACGTGTCAAAAATATGAGGAGCATGATACGGTCTGAAAAATAGGAGGAGCATGAAGCGGTGTTCAAAAACATGAAGAGACTGAAACGTGTGAAAAAAATGAAGAGCATCAAAAGGTGTGAAAAATATGAAGAGCATCAAAAGGTGTCAAAAATGAGATGAGCATGAAACGGTCTGAAAAATAGGAGGAGCATGAAGTGGTGTTGAAAAACATGAAGAGCCTGAACAGGTTGAAATATATGAAGAGCTTCAAAAGGTGTCAAAAAAATGAGAAGCATGAAACGGTCTGAAAAATAGGAGGAGCATGAAGCGGTGTTCAAAAACATGAAGAGCCTTAAAAGGTGTGAAAAATGTGAAGAACTTCAAAAGGATTGAAATGCATGAGGACCATGTAACGGTCTGAAAAATACGAGGAGCAGGAAGCGGTGTTCAAAAACATGAAGAACCTGAAATGGTGTGAAAAATATGAAGAACTTCAAAAGGATTGAAATGCATGAGGACCATGTAACGGTCTGAAAAATAGGAAGAGCATGAAGCGGTGTTGAAAAACATGAAGAGCCTGAAAAGGTGTGAAATATATGAACAGCTTCAAAAGGTGTCAAAAATATGAGGAGCATGAAACGGTCTCAAAAATATGAGGAGCATGAAGCGGTGTTGAAAATCATGAAGAGCTTCAAAAGGTGACAAAAATATGAAGAGCTTCGAATGGTGTCAAAAATATTATGAGCATGAAACGGTCTGAAAAATAGGAGGAGCATGAAGCGGCTTTGAAAAACATGATGAGCTTTAAAAGGTGTCAAAAATTGTAGGAGCTTCAAAAGGTGTCAAAAATATGAGGAGCATGAAACGGTCTGAAAAATAGGAGGAGCATGAAGCCGTGTTCAAAAACATGAACAGCATGAAAATGTGTGAAAAATATGAAGAGCTTCAAAACGTGTCAAAATATGAGGAGCATGAAACGGCCTGAAAAATATGAGGAGCATGAAACGGTCTGAAAAATAGGAGGAGCAAGAATCGGTGTTGAAAACATGAAGAGCATGAAATAGTGTGAAAAATATGAAGAGCTTCAAAAGGTATCAAAAATATGAGGAGTATGAAACGTTCTGAAAAATAGGAGGAGCATAAAGCGGTTTTGAAAAACATGAAGAGCCTGAAAAGGTTTGAAATATACGAAGAGCTTCAAAACTTGTCAAATATGAGGAGCATGAAACGGTCTGAAAATTAGGAGGAGCATGAAGCGGTGTTGAAAAACATGAAGTGCCTGAAAAGGTGTGAAATGTATGAAGAGCTTCAAAACGTGTCAATATGAGGAGCATGAAACGGTCTGAAAATTAGGAGGAGCATGAAATGCTGTTGAAAAACATGAAGAGCCTGAAAAGGTGTGAAAAAAATGAAGATATTCAAAAGGTGTCAAAAATATGAGGAGCATGATACGGTCTGAAAAATAGGAGGAGCATGAAATTCTGATGAAAAACATGAAGAGCCTGAACAGGTTGAAATATATGAAGAGCTTCAAAAGGTGTGAAAAATATGAGGAGCATGAAACGGTCTGAAAAATAGGAGGAGCATGAAGCGGTGTTCAAAAACATGAAGAGCCTGAAAATGTGTGAAAAATATGAAGAGCTTCAAAAGGTGTCAAAAATATTAGGAGCAGGAACGGTCTGAAAAATAGGAGGAGCATGAAACGGTGTTCAAAAACATGAAGAGCCTGGAAAGGTGTGAAAATTATGAAGAGCTTCAAAAGGTGTGTAATATATGAGGAAATTGAAACGGTCTAAAAAATAGGAGGAGCATGAAGCGGTGTTGAAAAACATGAAGAGCCAGTAAAGGAGGGAAATAAATGAAGAGCTTCAAAAGGTGTGAGAAACATGAAGAGCTTCAACAGGTGTCAAAAATGAGATGCGCATGAAATGGTCTGAAAAACAGGAGGAGCATGAAGTTGTGTTGATAAACATGAAGAGCTGAAAAGTTGTGAAATATATGAAGAGCTTCAAAAGGTGTCAAAAAAATGAGGAGTATGAAACGGTCTGAAAACGAAGAGGAGCATGAAGGGGTGTTCAAAAAAATGAAGAGCCGGAAAAGCTGTGAAAAATATGAAGAGCTTCAAAAGGTGTCAAAAATATGAGAAGTATGAAACGTTCTGAAAAATAGGAGGAGCATGAAGCGGTTTTGAAAAACATGAAGAGCCTGAAAAGGTGAGAAAAATAGAAGAGTTTCAAAACGTGTCAAAAATATGAGGAGCATGAAACGGTCTGAAATAAGAAGAGCATGAAATTCTGTTGAGAAACATGAAGAGCCTGAAAAGGTTTGAAAAATATGAAGAGCTCCAAAAGGTGTGAAAAATATGAGGAGCATGGAACGTTCTGAAAAATAGGAGGAGCATGAAACGATGTTCAAAACCTGAAGAGCATGAAAAGCTGTGAAATATATGAAGAGCTTCAAAAGGTGTCAAAAATATGAGGAGCATGAAACTTTCTGAAAAATATGAAGAGTTTCAATAGTTGTCAAAATATGAGGAGCATGAAATGGTGTTCAAAAACATGAAGAGCCTGAAAAGGTGTTAAAATATGAAGAGCTTCAAAAGGTGTCAAAAATATGAGGAGCATGAAACGGTCTGAAAAATAGGAGGAGCATGACACGGTGTTGAAAAACATGATGATCATGGAAAGGTGTGAAAAATATGAAGAGATTCAAAAGCTGTCAAAAATATGAGGAGCCTGAAATAGTCTGAGAAATAGGAGGAGCATGAAGTGATGTTGAAAAGATGAAGAGCCTGAAAAGGTGTGAAACACATGAAGAGCTTCAAAAGGTATCAAAAATGCGAGGATCATGAAATGATCTGAAAAATATGAGGAACATGTTAAAAAAAAAAATATGAGGAACATGAAGCGGTGTTGAAAAACATGAAGAGCCTGAAAACGTGTTAAAAATATGAAGAGCTTCAAAAGGTGTGATAAATATGAAGAGCTTCAAAAGGTGTCAAAATATGAGGAGCATGATACGGTTTGAAAAATAGGAGGAGCATGAAGCGGTGTTGAAAAACATGAAGAGCCTGAAAACGTGTTAAAAATATGAAGAGCTTCAAAAGGTGTGAAAAATATGAAGAGCTTCAAAAGGTGTCAAATATTAGATGAGCATGAAACGATCTGAAAAATAGGAGGAGCATGAATCGGTGTTGAAAAACATGAAGAGCCTGAAAAAGTGTGAAAAATATGAAGAGTTTCTATAGGTGTCAAAAATATGAGGAGCATGAAACGGTCTGAAAAATAGGAGGAGCATGAAGTGGTGTTGAGAAACATGAAGAGTCTGAAAAGGTGTGAAAAATATGAAGAGCTTCAAAAGGAGTCAAAAATATGAGGAGCCTGAAACGGTCTGAAAAAATAGGAGGAGAATGAAGCGGTGTTCAAAAACATGAAGAGCCTGAAAAGGTGTGAAAAATATGAACAGCTTCAAAAGGTGTCAAAAATATGAGGAGCATGAAACGGTCTGAAAAATAGGAGGAGTATGAAGCGGATATCAAAAATATGAGGAGCCTGAAAAGTTGTGAAAAATATGAAGAGCTTCAAAAGGTGTGAAATACATGGGGAGCATGAAACGGGCTGAAAAAAAGGAGAAGCATGAAGTGGTGTGGAAAAACATGAAGAGCCTGAAAAGGTGTGAAAAATATGAAGAGCTTCAAAAGGTGTGAAATACATGAGGAGAATGAAATTCTCTGAAAAATAGAAGGAGCATGAAGGGGTGTTCAAAAACATGAAGAGCCAGAAAAGCTGTGAAAAATATGAAGAGCTTCAAAAGGTGTCAAAAATACGAGGAGCATGAAACAGTCTGAAAAATAGGAGGAGCATGAAGCGGTGTTCAAAAACATGAAGATCTTGAAAAGGTGTGCAAAATATGAATAGCTTCAAAAGTTGTCAAAAATATGAGGAGCATGAAACGGTGTGAAAAATAGGTGGAACAAGAAGGAGTGTTGAAAAACATGAAGAGCCTGAAAAAGTGTGAAAAATATAAAGAGCTTCAAAAGATGTGAAAAATATGAAGAACTTCAAAAGGTGTCAAAAATGAGATGAGCAAGAAACGGTTCGAAAAATAGGAGGAGCATGAAGCGGTGTTCAAAAACATGAAGAACCTGAAAAGTTGTGAGAAATATGAAGAGCTTCAACAGGTGTCAAAAATATGAGGAGCATGTAACGGTCTGACAAATAGGAGGAGCATGAAGCGGTGTTGAAAAACTTGAAGAGCCTGAAAACGTGTGAAAAATTTGAAGAGCATCAAAAGGTGTGAAAAATATGAAGAGCTTCAAAAGGATTAAAAAATAAGATGAGCATGAAACGGTCTGAAAAATAGGAGGAGTATGAAGTGGTGTTGAAAAAAATGAAGAGCCTGAAAATGTGTGAAACATATGAAGAGCTTCAAAAGGTGTCAAAATTATGAGGAGCATGAAACGGCCTGAAAAATTGGAGGAGCATGAAGCGGTGTTCAAAAATATGAAGAGCCTGAAAAGGTGTGAAAAATATGAAGAGCTTCAAACGGTGTCAAAAATATGAGGAGCATGAAACGGTCTGAAAAATAGGAGGAGCATGAAACGGTGTTCAAAAAGAGGAAGAGCCTGAAAATGTGTGAAAAATACGACAGCTTCAAAAGGTGTCAAAAATATGAGCAGCATGAAACGGTCTGAAAAATAGGAGGAGCATGAAGCGGTGTTCAAAAACATGAAAAGCCTGAAAAAGTTTGAAAAATATGAAGAGCCTCAAAACGTGTCAAAAATGAGAAGAGCATGAAACTGTCTGAAAAATAGGAGTAGCATGAAGTGGTGTTGAAAAACATGAAGAGCCTGAAAATGTGTGAAATATATGAAGAGATTCAAAAGGTGTCAAAAATATGAGGAGCATGAAAGGGTCTGAAAAATAGGAGGAGCATGAAACGGATTTGAAAAACACGAAGGGCCTGAAAAGGTTTGAAAAATATGAAGAGCTTCAAAAGGTGTGAAATACATAGGGGCAAGAAACGGTCTGAAAAATAGAAGGAGCATGAAGCTGTGTTGAAAAACATGAAGAGCCTGAAAAGATGTGAAAATTATGAAGAGCTTCAAAAGGTGTCAAAAATGAGGAGAATGAAATGGTCTGAAAAATAGGTGGAGCATGAAGCAGTGTTTAAAAACATGAAGAGCCTGAAAAGGTGTGAAAAATAGGAAGAGCTTCAAAAGTTGTGAAATACATGAGGAGGATGAAACCGTCTGAAAAATAGGAGGAGCATGTAACGTTGTTCAAATATAGGAAGAGCCTGAAAATGTGTGAAATATATGAAGAGATTCAAAAGGTGTCAAAAATATTAGGAGCATGAAACGGTCTGAAAAAAAGGAGGAGCAGGAAACCGTGTTCAAAAACATGAAGAGCCTGAAAATGTGTGTAAAATATGAAGAGCTTCAAAACGTGTCAAAAATATGAGGAGCATGAAACGGTCTGAAAAATAGGTGGATCAAGAAGCGGTGTTGAAAAACATGAAGAGCGTGAAAACGTGTAAAAAATATGAAGAGCTTCAAAAGGTGTGAAAAATATGAAGAGCTTAAAATGGTGTCAAAAATGAGATGAGCATGAAAAGGTCTGAAATATAGGTGGAGCAGGATGTGCTGTTGAAAAACATGAAGAGCCTGAAAAGTTGTGAAAAATATGAAGACCTTCAAAATGTGTCAAAAATATGAGGAGCATGAAACGGTCTGAAAAATTGGAGGAGCATGAAACGGTGTTCAAAAACCTGAAGAGCCAGAGAAGCTGTGTAAAATATGAAGAGCCTCAAGGTGTGAAATACTTGAGGAGCATGAATCGGTCTGAAAAATAGGAGGAGCATGAAGCGGTGTTGAAAAACATGAAGAGCCTGAAAAGGTGTGAAAAATATGAAGAGCTTCAAAAGGTGTCAAAACTATGAGGAGTATGAAATGGTCTGAAAAATAGGAGCAGCATGAAACGGTGTTCACAAACATGAAGAGCCTGAAAAGGTGATAAAAATATGAAGAGCTTCAAAAGTTGTCAAAAATATGAGGAGCATGAAACGATCTGAAAAATAGGAGGAGCATGAAGCGGTGTTCACAAACATTACGAGCCAGAAAAGGTGTGAAAAATATGAAGAGCTTCAAAAGGTGTCAAAAATATGAGGAGCATGAAACGGTCTGAAAAATAGGAAGAGCATGAAGCCGTGTTCAAAAACATGAAGAGCCTGAAATGGTGTGAAAATCATGAAGAGCCTAAAACGTGTGAAAAATATGAAAAGCTTCAATAGATGTCTCAAATATGAGGAGAAAGAAACGGTCTGAAAAATTGGAGCATCATGAAGCGGTGTTGAAAAACATGAAGAGCATGAAAAGATGTGAAAAATATGAAGAGCTTCAAAAGGTGTCAAAAATATGGGAGCATGAAACGGTCTGAAAAATAGGAGCTTCATGAAACGGTGTTCAAAACCTGAAGAGCCAGAAATGGTGTGAAAAATATGAAGAGCCTCAAAAGGTTTAAAAATTATGAAGAGCTTCAAAAGCTGTCAAAAATGAGATGAGCATGAAACGTTCTGAAAAATAGGAGGGGCATGAAGTTGTGTTGAAAAACATGAAGAGCCTGAAAAGGGGTGAAAAATATGAAGAGCTTCAAAAGGTGTCAAAAATATGT
Source organism: Dama dama (assembly GCF_033118175.1). Lineage (NCBI taxonomy): Eukaryota > Metazoa > Chordata > Mammalia > Artiodactyla > Cervidae > Dama > Dama dama. The sequence continues at coordinate 1,169,248 of NW_026870929.1, read as the reverse complement.
GGAGCATGAAACGGTCTGAAATATAGGAGGAGCATGAAACGGTGTTCAAAAAAATCAAGAGCCTGAAAAGGTGTGAAAAATATGAAGAGCTTCAAAAGGTGTCAAAATATGAGGAGCATGAAACGGTCTGAAAAATAGGAGGAGCATGAAGCGGTGTTCAAAAACATGAAGAGCCTGAAAAGGTGTGAAATATATGAAGAGCCTCAAAACGCGTCAAAAATATGAGAAGCATGAAACGGTCTGAAAAATAGGAGGAGCAGGAAACCGTGTTCAAAAGTATGAAGAGCCTGAAAAGCTGTGAAAAATTTGAAGTGCATCAAAAGGTGTGAAAATTAGGAGGAGCATGAAGCGGTGTTCCAAAACATGAAGAGCCTTAAAAGGTGTGAAAAATATGAACAGCTTCAAAAGGTGTCAAAAATTAGATGAGCATGAAACGATCTGAAAAATCGGAGGAGCATGAAGTGGGGTTGAAAATCATGAAGAGCCTGAAAAGGTGTGTAAAATATGAAGAGCTTCAAAAGGAGTGAAAGACTTGAGGAGCATGAAACCGTCTGAATTATAGGAGGAGCATGAAATGGTGTTGAAAAACATGAAGAGCCTCAAAAGGTGTGAAAAATATGAAGAGCTTCAAAAGGAGTCAAAAATATGAGGAGCCTGAAACGGTCTGAAAAAATAGGAGGAGAATGAAGCGGTGTTCAAAAACATGAAGAGCCTGAAAAGGTGTGAAAAATATGAACAGCTTCAAAAGGTGTCAAAAATATGAGGAGCATGAAACGGTCTGAAAAATATGAGGAGTATGAAGCGGATATCAAAAATATGAGGAGCCTGAAAAGTTGTGAAAAATATGAAGAGCTTCAAAAGGTGTGAAATACATGGGGAGCATGAAACGGGCTGAAAAAAAGGAGAAGCATGAAGTGGTGTGGAAAAACATGAAGAGCCTGAAAAGGTGTGAAAAATATGAAGAGCTTCAAAAGGTGTGAAATACATGAGGAGAATGAAATTCTCTGAAAAATAGAAGGAGCATGAAGGGGTGTTCAAAAACATGAAGAGCCAGAAAAGCTGTGAAAAATATGAAGAGCTTCAAAAGGTGTCAAAAATACGAGGAGCATGAAACAGTCTGAAAAATAGGAGGAGCATGAAGCGGTGTTCAAAAACATGAAGATCTTGAAAAGGTGTGCAAAATATGAATAGCTTCAAAAGTTGTCAAAAATATGAGGAGCATGAAACGGTGTGAAAAATAGGTGGAACAAGAAGGAGTGTTGAAAAACATGAAGAGCCTGAAAAAGTGTGAAAAATATAAAGAGCTTCAAAAGATGTGAAAAATATGAAGAACTTCAAAAGGTGTCAAAAATGAGATGAGCAAGAAACGGTTCGAAAAATAGGAGGAGCATGAAGCGGTGTTCAAAAACATGAAGAACCTGAAAAGTTGTGAGAAATATGAAGAGCTTCAACAGGTGTCAAAAATATGAGGAGCATGTAACGGTCTGACAAATAGGAGGAGCATGAAGCGGTGTTGAAAAACTTGAAGAGCCTGAAAACGTGTGAAAAATTTGAAGAGCATCAAAAGGTGTGAAAAATATGAAGAGCTTCAAAAGGATTAAAAAATAAGATGAGCATGAAACGGTCTGAAAAATAGGAGGAGTATGAAGTGGTGTTGAAAAAAATGAAGAGCCTGAAAATGTGTGAAACATATGAAGAGCTTCAAAAGGTGTCAAAATTATGAGGAGCATGAAACGGCCTGAAAAATTGGAGGAGCATGAAGCGGTGTTCAAAAATATGAAGAGCCTGAAAAGGTGTGAAAAATATGAAGAGCTTCAAACGGTGTCAAAAATATGAGGAGCATGAAACGGTCTGAAAAATAGGAGGAGCATGAAACGGTGTTCAAAAAGAGGAAGAGCCTGAAAATGTGTGAAAAATACGACAGCTTCAAAAGGTGTCAAAAATATGAGCAGCATGAAACGGTCTGAAAAATAGGAGGAGCATGAAGCGGTGTTCAAAAACATGAAAAGCCTGAAAAAGTTTGAAAAATATGAAGAGCCTCAAAACGTGTCAAAAATGAGAAGAGCATGAAACTGTCTGAAAAATAGGAGTAGCATGAAGTGGTGTTGAAAAACATGAAGAGCCTGAAAATGTGTGAAATATATGAAGAGATTCAAAAGGTGTCAAAAATATGAGGAGCATGAAAGGGTCTGAAAAATAGGAGGAGCATGAAACGGATTTGAAAAACACGAAGGGCCTGAAAAGGTTTGAAAAATATGAAGAGCTTCAAAAGGTGTGAAATACATAGGGGCAAGAAACGGTCTGAAAAATAGAAGGAGCATGAAGCTGTGTTGAAAAACATGAAGAGCCTGAAAAGATGTGAAAATTATGAAGAGCTTCAAAAGGTGTCAAAAATGAGGAGAATGAAATGGTCTGAAAAATAGGTGGAGCATGAAGCAGTGTTTAAAAACATGAAGAGCCTGAAAAGGTGTGAAAAATAGGAAGAGCTTCAAAAGTTGTGAAATACATGAGGAGGATGAAACCGTCTGAAAAATAGGAGGAGCATGTAACGTTGTTCAAATATAGGAAGAGCCTGAAAATGTGTGAAATATATGAAGAGATTCAAAAGGTGTCAAAAATATTAGGAGCATGAAACGGTCTGAAAAAAAGGAGGAGCAGGAAACCGTGTTCAAAAACATGAAGAGCCTGAAAATGTGTGTAAAATATGAAGAGCTTCAAAACGTGTCAAAAATATGAGGAGCATGAAACGGTCTGAAAAATAGGTGGATCAAGAAGCGGTGTTGAAAAACATGAAGAGCGTGAAAACGTGTAAAAAATATGAAGAGCTTCAAAAGGTGTGAAAAATATGAAGAGCTTAAAATGGTGTCAAAAATGAGATGAGCATGAAAAGGTCTGAAATATAGGTGGAGCAGGATGTGCTGTTGAAAAACATGAAGAGCCTGAAAAGTTGTGAAAAATATGAAGACCTTCAAAATGTGTCAAAAATATGAGGAGCATGAAACGGTCTGAAAAATTGGAGGAGCATGAAACGGTGTTCAAAAACCTGAAGAGCCAGAGAAGCTGTGTAAAATATGAAGAGCCTCAAGGTGTGAAATACTTGAGGAGCATGAATCGGTCTGAAAAATAGGAGGAGCATGAAGCGGTGTTGAAAAACATGAAGAGCCTGAAAAGGTGTGAAAAATATGAAGAGCTTCAAAAGGTGTCAAAACTATGAGGAGTATGAAATGGTCTGAAAAATAGGAGCAGCATGAAACGGTGTTCACAAACATGAAGAGCCTGAAAAGGTGATAAAAATATGAAGAGCTTCAAAAGTTGTCAAAAATATGAGGAGCATGAAACGATCTGAAAAATAGGAGGAGCATGAAGCGGTGTTCACAAACATTACGAGCCAGAAAAGGTGTGAAAAATATGAAGAGCTTCAAAAGGTGTCAAAAATATGAGGAGCATGAAACGGTCTGAAAAATAGGAAGAGCATGAAGCCGTGTTCAAAAACATGAAGAGCCTGAAATGGTGTGAAAATCATGAAGAGCCTAAAACGTGTGAAAAATATGAAAAGCTTCAATAGATGTCTCAAATATGAGGAGAAAGAAACGGTCTGAAAAATTGGAGCATCATGAAGCGGTGTTGAAAAACATGAAGAGCATGAAAAGATGTGAAAAATATGAAGAGCTTCAAAAGGTGTCAAAAATATGGGAGCATGAAACGGTCTGAAAAATAGGAGCTTCATGAAACGGTGTTCAAAACCTGAAGAGCCAGAAATGGTGTGAAAAATATGAAGAGCCTCAAAAGGTTTAAAAATTATGAAGAGCTTCAAAAGCTGTCAAAAATGAGATGAGCATGAAACGTTCTGAAAAATAGGAGGGGCATGAAGTTGTGTTGAAAAACATGAAGAGCCTGAAAAGGGGTGAAAAATATGAAGAGCTTCAAAAGGTGTCAAAAATATGTGGAGCATGAAACGGTCTGAAATATAGGAGGAGCATGAAACGGTGTTCAAAAAAATCAAGAGCCTGAAAAGGTGTGAAAAATATGAAGAGCTTCAAAAGGTGTCAAAATATGAGGAGCATGAAACGGTCTGAAAAATAGGAGGAGCATGAAGCGGTGTTCAAAAACATGAAGAGCCTGAAAAGGTGTGAAATATATGAAGAGCCTCAAAACGCGTCAAAAATATGAGAAGCATGAAACGGTCTGAAAAATAGGAGGAGCAGGAAACCGTGTTCAAAAGTATGAAGAGCCTGAAAAGCTGTGAAAAATTTGAAGTGCATCAAAAGGTGTGAAAATTAGGAGGAGCATGAAGCGGTGTTCCAAAACATGAAGAGCCTTAAAAGGTGTGAAAAATATGAACAGCTTCAAAAGGTGTCAATAATTAGATGAGCATGAAACGATCTGAAAAATCGGAGGAGCATGAAGTGGGGTTGAAAATCATGAAGAGCCTGAAAAGGTGTGTAAAATATGAAGAGCTTCAAAAGGAGTGAAAGACTTGAGGAGCATGAAACCGTCTGAATTATAGGAGGAGCATGAAATGGTGTTGAAAAACATGAAGAGCCTCAAAAGGTGTGAAAAATATGAAGAGCTCAAAAGGTGTCAAAAATATGAAGAGCTTCAAAAAGTGTGACAAATGAGATGAGCATGAAATGGTCTGAAAAAGGAGGAGCATGATGCGGTGTTGAAAAACATGAAGAGCCTGAAAAGTTGTGAAAAATATGAAGAGTTTCAAAGGTGTCAAAAATGGGAGGAGCATGAAACGGTCTGAAAAATAGGAGGAGCATGAAATCGTGTTCAAAAACATGAAGAGCCTGAAAAGGTGTGAAAAATATGAAGAGCTTCAAAATGTGTGAAATACATGAGGAGCATGAAACGGTCTGAAAAGGAGGAGGAGCATGAAGCCGTGTTGAAAAACATGAAGAGCCTGAAAAGTTGTGAAAAATATGAAGAGCTTCAAAAGGTGTGAAAAATATGAACAGCTTCAAAAAGTGTCAAAAATGAGATGAGCATGAAGCGGTCTCAAAAATGGTGGAGCATGAAGTGTTGATGAAAAACATGAAGAGCCTGAAATCGTGTGAAAAATATGAAGAGCTTCAAAAGGTGTGAAACATAGGAGAAGCATGAAGCTGTGTTGAAAAACATGAAGAGCCTGAAAACGTGTGAAAAACATGAAGAGCTTCAAAAGGTGTGAAAAATATGACCAGCTTCAAAAAGTGTCAAAAATGAGATGAGCATGAAGCGGTCTCAAAAATGGTGGAGTATGAAGTGTTGATGAAAAACATGAAGAGCCTGAAATCGTGTGAAAAATATGAAGAGCTTCAAAAGGTGTGAAATAAATGAGGAGCATTAATCGGTCTGAAAAATAGGAGTAGCATGAAGCGGTGTTGAAAAACATGAAGAGCCTGAAAAGGAGTGAAAAATATGAAGAGCTTCAAAAGGTGTGAAATATATGAAGAGCTTCAACAGTTTTCAAAAATATCAGGAGCATGAAATGGTCTGAAAAATAGGAGGAGCATGAAGCGGTGTTCAAAACTTGAAGAGCATGAAAAAGTGTGAAAAATATGAAGAGCTTCCAAAGGTTTGAAAAATATGAAGAGCCTGAAAAGGTGTCAAAAATGAGATGAGCATGAAACGGTCTGAAAAATAGGAGGAGCATGAAGCGGTGTTCTAAACATGAAAAGCCTGAAAAAGTGTGAAAAATATGAAGAGCTTCACTGGTTTGAAAAATAAGAAGAGCCTGAAAAGGTGTGAAAATTGACATGAGCATGAAACGGTCTGAAAAATAGGAAGAGCATGAAGAGGTGTTCATAAACATGTACAGCCTGACAAGGTGTGAAAAATATGAAGAGCTTCAAAAGGTGTCAAAAATATGAGGAGCATGAAACGGTCTGAAAAATAGGAGGAGCATGAAGTGGTGTTGAAATACATGAAGAGCCTGAAAATGTGTGAAAAATATGAAGAGCTTCAAAACGTGTCAAAAATATGAGAAGCATGAAACGGTCTGAAAAATAGGAGCAGCATGAAGAGCTGTTCAAAAACATGAAGAGCCTGAAAAGGTGTGAAAAATATGAAGAGCTTCAAAAGGTGTGAAAAATAGGAGGAGCATGAAGCCGTGTTGAAAAACATGAAGAGCCTGAAAACGTGTGAAAAATATGAAGAGCTTCAAAAGGTGTGAAAAATATGAACACTTTCAAAAAGTGTCAAAAATGAGATGAGCATGAAGCGGTCTGAAAAATGGTGGAGCATGAAGTGTTGTTGAAAAACATGAAGAGCCTGAAATCGTGTGAAAAATATGAAGAGCTTCAAAAGGTGTGAAATACATGAGGAGCATTAATCGGTCTCAAAAATAGGAGTAGCATGAAGCGGTGTTGAAAAACATGAAGAGCCTGAAAAGGTGTGAAAAATATGAAGAGCTACAAAAGGTGTGAAGTACAGGAGGAGCATTAAACGGTCTGAAAAATAGGAGGAGCATGAAGCGGTGTTGAAAAACATGAAGAGCATGAAAAGGTATGAAAAATATGAAGAGCTTCAAAAGGAGTGAAAGACTTGAGGAGCATGAAACCGTCTGAATTATAGGAGGAGCATGAAACGGTGTTGAAAAACATGAAGAGCCTCAAAAGGTGTGAAAAATATGAAGAGCTCAAAAGGTGTCAAAAATATGAAGAGCTTCAAAAAGTGTGACAAATGAGATGAGCATGAAATGGTCTGAAAAAGGAGGAGCATGAAGTGGTGTTGAAAAACATGAAGAGCCTGAAAAGGTGTAAAATATAGGAAGAGATTCAAAAGGTGTCAAAAATATGAGGAGCTTGAAATGGTCTGAAAAATTGGTGGATCATGAAGCGGTGTTGAAAAACATGAAGAGCCTGAAATGTTGTGAAAAATATGAAGAGCTTCAAAGGTGTCAAAAATGTGAGGAGCATGAAACGGTCTGAAAAATAGGAGGAGCATGAAATCGTGTTCAAAAACATGAAGAGCCTGAAAAGGTGTGAAAAATATGAAGAGCTTCAAAATGTGTGAAATACATGAGGAGCATGAAACGGTCTGAAAAGGAGGAGGAGCATGAAGCCATGTTCAAAATCATGAAGAGCCTAAAAACGTGTGAAAAATATGAAGAGCTTCAAAAGGTGTCAAAAATTAGATTAGCATGAAACGGTCTGAAAAATAGGAGGAGCATGAAGTGGTGTTGAAAAACATGAAGAGCCTGAAAAGGTGTGAAAAATATGAAGAGCTTCAAAATGTGTGAAATACATGAGGAGCATGAAACGGTCTGAAAAGGAGGAGGAGCATGAAGCCGTGTCCAAAATCATGAAGAGCCTAAAAACGTGTGAAAAATATGAAGAGCTTCCAAAGGTGTGAAAAATAGGAGAAGCATGAAGCGGTGTTGTAAAACATGAAGAGCCTGAAAACGTGTGAAAAACATGAAGAGCTTCAAAAGGTGTGAAAAATATGAACAGCTTCAAAAAGTGTCAAAAATGAGATGAGCATGAAGCGGTCTCAAAAATGGTGGAGCATGAAGTGTTGTTGAAAATCATGAAGAGATTGAAATCGTGTGAATAATATGAAGAGCTTCAAAAGGTGTGAAATACATGAGGAGCATTAATCGGTCTGAAAAATAGGAGTAGCATGAAGCGGTGTTGAAAAACATGAAGAGCCTGAAAAGGAGTGAAAAATATGAAGAGCTTCAAAAGGTGTGAAATATATGAAGAGCTTCAACAGTTTTCAAAAATATCAGGAGCATGAAATGGTCTGAAAAATAGGAGGAGCATGAAGCGGTGTTCAAAACATGAAGAGCCTGAAAAAGTGTGAAAAATATGAAGAGCTTCAAAAGGTTTGAAAAATATGAAGAGCCTGAAAAGGTGTCAAAAATGAGATGAGCATGAAACGGTCTGAAAAATAGGAGGAGCATGAAGCGGTGTTCTAAACATGAAAAGCCTGAAAAAGTGTGAAAAATATGAAGAGCTTCACTGGTTTGAAAAATAAGAAGAGCCTGAAAAGGTGTGAAAATTGACATGAGCATGAAACGGTCTGAAAAATAGGAAGAGCATGAAGAGGTGTTCAAAAACATGAAGAGCCTGAAAACGTGTGAAAAATATGAAGAGCTTCAAAAAGTGTGAAAAATAGGAGAAGCATGAAGCGGGGTTGAAAAACATGAAGAGCCTGAAAACGTGTGAAAAACATGAAGAGCTTCAAAAGGTGTGAAAAATATGAACAGCTTCAAAAAGTGTCAAAAATGAGATGAGCATGAAGCGGTCTCAAAAATGGTGGAGCATGAAGTGTTGTTGAAAAACATGAAGAGCCTGAAATCGTGTGAAAAATATGAAGAGCTTCAAAAGGTGTGAAATACATGAGGAGCATTAATCGGTCTGAAAAATAGGAGTAGCATGAAGCGGTGTTGAAAAACATGAAGAGCCTGAAAAGGAGTGAAAAATATGAAGAGCTTCAAAAGGTGTGAAATATATGAAGAGCTTCAACAGGTTTCAAAAATATGAGGAGCATGAAACGGTCTGAAAAATAGGAGGAGCATGAAGCGGTGTTCAAAACATGAAGAGCCTGAAAAAGTGTGAAAAATATGAAGAGCTTCAAAAGGTTTGAAAAATATGAAGAGCCTGAAAAGGTGTCAAAAATGAGATGAGCATGAAACGGTCTGAAAAATAGGAGGAGCATGAAATCGTGTTCAAAAACATGAAGAGCCTGAAAAGGTGTGAAAAATATGAAGAGCTTCAAAATGTGTGAAATACATGAGGAGAATGAAACGGTCTGTAAAATAGGAGGAGCATGAAGCGGTTTTGAAAATGATGAAGAGCTTGAAAAGGTGTGAAAAACACGAAGAGCTTCAAAAGGTGTCAAAAATATGAGGAGCGTGTAACAATCTGAAAAATAGGAGAGGCATGATGCAGTGTTGTAAAACATGAAGAGACTGAAAAGGTGTGAAAAATATGAAGAGCTTCAGAAGGTGTGAAAAATATGAGGAGCATGAAGCAGTCTGAAAAATAGGAGGAGCATGAAACGGTGTTGAAAAACATGAAGAGCCTGAAAAGTTGTGAAAAATTGGAAGAGCTTCATTCCGTGTGAAATACATGAGGAGAATGAAAAGGTCTGTAAAATAGGAGGAGCATGAAACGGTGATCAAAAATATGAAGAGACTGAAAAGTTGTGAAAAATATGAAGAGCTTCAAAATGTGTGAAAAATATGAGGAGCATGAAACGGTCTGAAAAAGATGAGGAGCATGAAGCGGCGTTGAAAAACATGAAGAGCCTGAACAGGTGTGAAAAATATGAAGAGCTTCAAAAGGTGTGAAAAATATGAAGAGCTTCAAAAGGTGTCAAAAATGAGATGAGCATGAAACGGCCTGAAAAATAGGAGGAGCATGAAGTGGTGTTGAAAAACATGATGAGCCTGAAAAAGTGGGAAATATATGAAGAGCTTCAAAAGGTGTCAAAAATATGAGGAGCATGAAACGGTCTGAAAAATAGGAGAAGAATGAAGTGGTGTTGAAAAACTTGAAGTGTCTGAAAAGGTGTGAAAAATATGAAGAGCTTCAAAAGGTGTCAAAAATATGAGGAGCATGAAACTGTCTGAAAAATAGAAAGAGCATGAAGTGGTGTTTAAAAACATGAAGAGCCTGAAAAGGTGTGAAAAATATGAAGAGCTTCAAAAGGTTTGAAAAATATGAAGAGCATGGAAAGGTCTGAAAAAGAGGAGGAAGATAAGGCGGAGTTCAAAAACATGAAGAGCCTGAAAAGGTGTGACAAATATGAAGAGCTTCAAAAGGTGTCAAAAATATGAGGAGCATGAAACGGTCTCCAAAATAGGAGGAGCATGAAGCGGTATTCAAAAATATGGAGAGCCTGAAAAGGTATGAAAAATATGAAGAGCTTCAAAAGGTGTCAAAAATATGAGGAACATGAAATGGTCTGAAAAACAGAAGGAGCATGAAGCGTTGTTTAAAAACATGAAGAGCCTGAAAAGGTGTGAAAATTATGAAGAGCTTCAAAAGGTTTGAAAAATATGAAGAGCAGGGAACGGTCTGAAAAATAGGAGGAGGATAAAGTGGTGTTCAAAAACAGGAAGAGCCTGAAAAGGTGTGACAAATATGAAGAGCTTCAAAAGGTGTCAAATATATGAGGAGCATGAAACGGTCTCAAAAATAGGAGGAGCATGAAGCGGTGTTGAAAAATATGGAGAGCCTGAAAAGGTATGAAAAATATGAAGAGCTTCAAAAGGTGTCAAAAATATGAGGAGCATGAAACGGTCTGAAAAATAGGAGTAGTATGAAACGGTGTTGAAAAATATGAAGAGCCTGGAATGGTGTGAAAAATATGAAGAGCCCAAAACGTGTCAAAAATATGAGGAGCATGAAACGGTCTGAAAAGTAGGAGGAGCATGAAACGGTGTTCAAAAATATGAAGAGCCTGGAATGGTGTGAAAAATATGAGAGCCCAAAAACGTGTCAAAAATATGAAGAGCATGAAACGGTCTGAAACATACGAGGAGCATGAAGTGGTGTTCAAAAACATAAAGAGCCTGAAAAGGTGTGAAATATATGAAGAGCATCAAAAGTTGTGAAAAATATGAGGAGCAAGAAACGGTGTGAAAAACATGAGGATCATGAAGCGGTGTGCAAAAACATGATGAGCCTGAAAAGGTGTGAAAAATATGAAGAGCTTCAAAAGTTGTGAAATATATTAGGAGCATGAAACGATCTGAAAAATAGGAGGAGCATGAAACGTTGTTCAAAAAGATGAAGAGCCTGAAAAGGTGTGAAAAATATGAAGAGCTTCAAAAGGTGTCAAAAATATGAGGAGCATGAAACGGTCTGAAACATACGAGGAGCAAGAAGTGGTGTTCAAAAACACGAAGAGCCTGAAAAGGTGTGAAAAATATGAAGAGCTTCAAAAGGTGTCAAAAATATGAGGAGCATGAAACGGTCTCAAAAATAGGAGGAGCATGAAAGGGTGTTGAAAAACATGAACAGCATGAAAATCTTTGAAAAATATGAAGAGCTTCACAAGGTGTCAGAAATACGAGGAGCATGAAACGGTCTCAAAAATAGGAGGAGCATGAAAGGGTGTTGAAAAACAGAACAGCATGAAAAGCTTTGAAAAATATGAAGAGCTTCACAAGGTGTCAGAAATACGAGGAGCATGAAACAGTCCGAAAAATAGGAGCAGCATGAAGCGGTTTTGAAAAACATGAAGAGCCTTAAAAGATGTGAAAAATATGAAGCACTTCAAAAGGTTTCAAAAACATGAGGAGCATGAAACGGTCTGAAAAATAGGAGGAGCATGAAACGCTTTTCAAATCGTGAAGAGCCTGAAAAGGTGTGAAAAATATGAAGAACTTCAAAATCTGTCAAAAATATAAGGAGCATGAAACGGTGTTCGAAAACATGAAAAGCCTGAAAATGTGTGAAATATATGAAGAGCTCCAAAAGGTGTCAAAAATAAGAGGAGCATGAAGCGGTGTAGAAAAACCTGAAGAGCCTGAAAAGGTGTGAAAAATATGAAGATCTTCAAAAGGTGTCAAAAATATGAGGAGCATGACACGGTCAGAAATATAGCAGGAGCAAGAAGTGGTGTTGAAAACATGAAGAACCTGAAAAGTTGTGAAATGATGAAGAGCTTCAAAAGGTGTCAAATATATGAGAAGCATGCAACGTTGTGAGAAATAGGAGGAGTAAGAACCGTTGTTGAAATACATGAAGAGCCTGAAAACATGTGAAGAATATGAAGAGCTCAAAAGTTTTGAAAAAAATGAAGAGCTTCGGAAGGTGTCAAAAATGAGATGAGCATGAAACCTTCGGAAAAATAGGAGAAGCATGAAGTGGTGTTGAAAAAAGGAAGAGCCTGAAAAGGTGTGAAAAATATGAAGAGCTTCAAAATGTGTGAAATACATGAGGAGCAAGAAACGGTCTGAAAAATAGGAGGAGCATGAAGCGGTGTTCAGAAACATGAAGAGCCTGAAAAAGTGTGAAAAATATGAAGAGCTTCAAAAGGTATGAAAAATATGAAGAGCTTCAAAAGGTGTCAAAAAAGAGATGAGCATGAAACTGTCTGAAAAATAGGAGGAGCATGAAGCGGTGTTGAAAAAAGGAAGAGCCTGAAAAGGTGTGAAAAATATGAAGAGCTTCAAAATGTGTGAAATACATGAGGAGCAAGAAACGGTCTGAAAAATAGGAGGAGCATGAAGTGGTGTTCAAAAACATGTACAGCCTGAAAAGGTGTGAAAAATATGAAGAGCTTCAAAAGGTGTGAAAAATATGAGGAGCATGAAACGGTCTGAAAAATAGGAGGAGCATGAAGTGGTGTTGAAAAACATGAAGAGCCTGAAAAGGTGTGAAAAAAATGAAGAGCTTCAAAACGTGTCAAAAATATGAGAAGCATGCAACGTTTTGAAAAATAGGAAGAGTAAGAACCGTTATTGAAATACATGAAGAGCCTGAAAACATTTGAAGAATATGAAGAGCTCAAAAGTTTTGAAAAAAATGAAGAGCTTCAGAAGGTGTCAAAAATGAGATGAGCATGAAACCTTCGGAAAAATAGGAGAAGCATGAAGTGGTGTTGAAAAACATGAAGAGCTTCAAAAGGTGAGAAAAATATGAAGAGTTTCAAAAATGTGAAAAATATGAAGAGCTTTAAAAGGTGTGAAAAATATGAACAGCTTCTAAAGGTGTCAAAAAAGAGATGAGCATGAAACGGTCTGAAAAATAGCAGGAGCATGAAGCGGTGTTGAAAATCATGAAGAGCCTGAAAAGTGTGAAAAACATGAAGAGCTTCAAAAGGTGTGAAAAATATGAAGAGCTTCAAAAGGTGTCAAAAATATGAGGAGCATGAAACAGTCTGAAAAATAGGAGGAGCATGATGCGGTGTGGTAAAACATGAAGAGCCTGAAAAGTTGTGAAAAATTGGAAGAGCTTCAAAAAGTGTGAAATACATGAGGAGCATGGAACTGTCTGAAAAATAGGAGGAGCATGAAGTGGTGTTTAAAAACATGAAGAGCCTGAAAAGGTGTGAAAATTATGAAGAGCTTCAAAAAGTGTGAAATACATGAGGAGCATGTAACGTTCTGAAAAATTGGAGGAGCATGAGGCGCTGTTGAAAAACATGAAGAGCCTGAAAATCTGTGAAAATAATGAAGACCTTCAAAAGGTGTCAAAAATATGACGAGCATGAAACGGTCTGACAAAGAGGAGGAGCATAAAGTGGTGTTTAAAAACATGAAGGGCCTGAAAAGGTGTGAACAGTATGAAGAGCTTCAAAAGGTGTCAAAAATTTGAGGAGCATGAAACGGTCTGACAAATAGGAGGAGCATGAAGCGGTGTTGAAAAAAAAGAAGAGCCTGAAAAGGTGTGAAAAATATGAGGAGCTTCAAAAGGTGTGAAAAATGAAAGGAGCATGAAACGGTATGAAAAATAGAAGGAGCATGAAGTGGTGTTGAAAAAAAAGAGGAGCCTGAAAATGTGTGAAAAATATGAAGAGCTTCAAAAGGTGTGAAATACATGAGGAACATTAAACGTTCTGAAAAATAGGAGGAGCATGAAGCGGTGATCAAAAACATGAAGAGCCTGAAAAGGTGTGAAAAATATGAAGAGCTTCAAAAGGTGTGAAAAATGAAAGGAGCATGAAACGCTATGAAAAATAGAAGGAGCATGAAGTGGTGTTGAAAAAAAAGAAGAGCCTGAAAATGTGTGAAAAATATGAAGAGCTTCAAAAGGTGTGAAATACATGACGAACATTAAACGTTCTGAAAAATAGGAGGAGCATGAAGCGGTGTTCAAAACCATGAAGAGCCTGAAAAGGTGTGCAAAATATGAAGAGCTTCAAAACCTGTCAAAAATATGACAAGCATGAAACGGTCTGAAAAATAGGAGGAGCATAAACCAGTGTTCAAAAACATGAAGAGACTGAAAAGGTGTGAAAAATATGAGGAGCTTCAAAAGGTGTGAAAAATATGAGGAGCATGAAACGGTCTGAAAAATAGGAGGAGCATAAACCGGTGTTCAAAAACATGAAGAGCCTGAAATGGTGTGAAATATATGAGGAGCTTGAAAAGGTGTCAAAAATATGAGGAGCATGAAACGATCTGAAAAATAGGAGGTGCATGAAGTGGTGTTGAAAAACAGGAAAGGATGTGAAAAATATGAAGAGCTTCAAAAGGTGTCAAAAATATGAGGAGCATGAAACGGTCTGAAAAATAGGAGAATCATGCAGTGGTGTTGAAAAACATGAACAGCCTGAAAAGGTGTGTAAAATATGAAGAGCTTGATAAGGTGTCATAAATATGAGGAGCATGAAACGGTCGGAAAAATAGGAGGAGCATGAAGTGGTGTTGAAAAACATGAAGAGCCTGAAAAGGAGTGAAAAATATGAAGAGCTTCAAAAGGCGTCAAAAAATTGAGGAGCATGAAACGGTCTGAAAAATAGGAGGAGCAAGAAGCGGTGTTGAAAAACATGAAGAGACTGAAAAAGGGGTGAAAAATATGAAGAGCTTCAACAGGTGTCAAAATTATGAGGAGCATTAAACGGTCTGAAAAATAGGAGGAGCATGAAGAGGTGTTCAAAAACATGAAGACCTTGGAAAGGTGCGAAAAATATGAAGAGCCAGAAAAGGTGTGAAAAGTATGAAGAGCTTCAAAAGTTGTGAAGTACATGAGGAGCATGTAACTGTCTGAAAAATAGGAAGACCATGAAGCGGTGTTGAAAAACATGAAGAGCCTGAGAACGTGTGAAAAATATGAAGAGCATCAAAAGGTGTGAAAACATGAAGAGCTTCAAAAGTTGTCAAAAATGAGATGAGCATGAGAAGATCTGAAAAACAGGAGGAGAATGAAGTGCTGTTGAAAAACATGAAGAGCCTGAAATGGTGTGAAATATATGAAGAGCTTCAAAAGGTGTGAAATACATGAATAGCATGAAACGGTCTGAAAAATAGGAGAAGCATGAAGTGGCGTGGAAAAGATGAAGAGCCTGAAAAGCTGTGAGAAATATGAAGAGCTTCAAAAGGTGTCAAAAATATGAGGAGCATGAAACCGTCTGAAAAATAGGAGGAGCATGAAACCGTGTTCAAAACCATGAAGAGCCTGAAAAGGTGTGAAAAATATGAAGAGCTTCAAAAGGTGTGAAGTACATGAGGAGCATGAAACTGTCTGAAAAATAGAAGGACCATGAAGCGGTGTTGAAATACATGAAGAGCCTGAGAACGTGTGAAAAATATGAAGAGCTTCAAAATGTGTGAAAACATGAGGAGCTTCAAAAGGTGTCAAAAATGAGATGAGCATGAAAAGGTCTGAAAAATAGGAGGAG
Organism: Dama dama; assembly: GCF_033118175.1. Classification (NCBI taxonomy): domain Eukaryota; kingdom Metazoa; phylum Chordata; class Mammalia; order Artiodactyla; family Cervidae; genus Dama; species Dama dama. The sequence goes on along the minus strand of NW_026870929.1, from coordinate 1,153,963 downwards.
AATGAAGTGCTGTTGAAAAACATGAAGAGCCTGAAATGGTGTGAAATATATGAAGAGCTTCAAAAGGCGTGAAAAACATGGGAGCTTCAAAAAGTGTCAAACATATGAGGAGCCTGAAACGGTCTGAAAAATAGGAGGAGCATGAAGCGGTGTTCAAAAACATGAAGAGCCTGAAAAGGTGTGAAATATATGAAGAGCTTCAAAAGCTCTCAATAATATGAGGAGCATGAAATCGTATGTAAAATAGGAGGAGAATGAAACATTGTTGAAAAACATGAAGAGTCTGAAAAGTTGTGAAAAATATGAAGAGCTTCAAAAGGTGTGAAATACATGAGGAGCATGAAACGGTCTGAAAAAAAGGAGGATCATGAAGCGGTGTTGAAAAACATGAAGAGCCTGAAAAAGTGTGAAAAATATGAAGAGCTTCAAAAGGTGTGAAATATATGAGGAGCATGAAACGGTCTGAAAAATAGGAGGAGCATGAAGCGGTGTTCAAAAACATGAAAAGCCTGAAACGATGTTAAAAATATGAAGAGCTCCAAAAGGTGTCAAAAATATGAGGTGCATGAAACGGTCTGAAAAACAGGAGGAGCATGAAACGTTGTTCAAAAACATGAAGAGCCTGTAAAGGTTTGAAAAATATGAAGAGCCTCAAAACGTGTCAAAAATATGAAGAACATGAAACGGTCTCAAAAAAAGAGGAGAATGAAAGGGTGTTCAAAAACATGAAGAGCCTGAAAAGGTGTGAAAAATATGAAGAGCTTCAAAACGTGTCAAAAATATGAGGAACATGAAACGGTCTGAAAAATAGGAGGAGCATGAAGCGGTGTTGAAAATCATGAAGAGCCTGAGAAGGTGTGAAAAATATGAAGAGCTTCAAAAGGTGTGAAAAATATGAAGAGCTTCAAAAAGTGTCAAAAATGAGATGAGCATGAAAAGGTCTGAAAAATAGGAGGAGCATGAAGTGGTGTTCAAAAAAATGAAGAGCCTGAAAAGGTGTGAAATACATGAAGAGCTTCAAAAAGTATCAAAAATATGAGGAGCCTGAAATGGTCTAAAAAATCGGAGGAGCATGAAGCGGTGTTGAAAAACATGAAGAGCCTGAAAAGGTGTGAAATATATGAAGAGCTTCAAAAGGTGTCAAAAATATGAGGAGCATGAAACGGTCTGAAAAATCGGGGAGCATGAAGCGGTGTTGAAAATCATGAAGAGCCTGAAAAACTGTGAGAAATATGAAGAGCTTCAAAAGGTGTCAAAAATGAAGAGCTTCATAAGGTGTCAAAAATATGAGGAGCATGAAGCGGTTTGAAAAATATTAGGTGCATGAAGCGGTGTTGAAAAACATGAAGTGCCTGAAAAGGTGTGAAATATATGAAGAGCTTCAAAAGGTGTGCAATACATGAGGAGCATGTAACAACCTTAAAAACTGGACGAGCATGAAGCTGTGTTCAAAAACATGAGAGCCTGAAAAGGTGTGAAAAATGTGAAGAGCTTCAAAAGGTGTCAAATACATGAGAAGCATGAAACGGTCTGAAAAATAGGAGGAGCATGAAGCAGTGTTCAAAAACATGAAGAGCCTGAAAAGGTGTGAAAAATATGAAGAGCTTCAAAAGGTGTGAAAAATAGGAGGAGCATGAAGCGGTGTTCAAAAACATGAAGAGCCTGAAAAGGTGTGAAAAATATGAAGACCTTCAAAAGGCGTCAAAAATATGAGGATCTTGAAACTGTCTGAACAATAGGAGGATTATGAAACGGTGTCACAAAACATGAAGAGCCTGAAAAGGTGTGACAAATATGAAGAGCTTCAAAAGGTGTGAAAAATATGAAGAGCTTCAAAAAGTGTGAAATACATGAGGAGGATTAAACGGTTTGAAAAATAGGAGGAGCATGAAGCGGTGTTCAAAAACATGAAGAGACTGAAAAGGTGTGAAAAATATGAAGAGCTTCCAAACGTGTCAAAAATATGAGGAGCATGAAACGTTCTGAAAAATAGGAGGAGCATGAAGCGGTGTTGAAAAACATGAAGAGCCTGAAAAGGTGTGAAAAATATGAAGAGCTTCAAAAGGTGTGAAAAATATGAGGTACATTAAACGGTCTGAAAAAAGGGGGAGCATGATGCGGTGTTGAAAAACATGAAGAGCATGAAAACGTGTGAAAAATATGAGGAGCTTCAAAAGGTGTCAAAATTATGAGGAGTATGAAACGGTCTGAAAATAGGAGGAGCATGAAGCCATGTTCAAAAACATGAAGAGCCTGAAATGTTGTGAAAAGTATGAAGAGCTTCAAAAGGTGTCAAAAATATGAGGAGCATGAAACGGTCTGAAAAATAGGAGGAGCATGAAGCGGTGTTGAAAAACATGAAGAGCCTGAAAAGGTGTGAAAAATATGAAGAGCTTCAAAATGTGTGAAAAATATGAAGAGCTTCAAAAGGAGTCAAAAATGAGATGAGTCTGAAACGGTTTGAAAAATAGGACGAGCATGAAGTGGTGTTGAAAACATGAAGTGCCTGAAAATGTGTGAAAAATATGAAGAGCTTCAAAACCTGTCAAAAATATGAGGAGCATGAAACGGTCTGAAAAATAGGAGGAGCATGAAGCGGTGTTCAAAAAACTGTATAGCCTGAAAAGGTTTGAAAAATATGAAGAGCTTCAAAAGATTTCAAATATATGAGGAGCATGAAACGGTCTGAAAAATAGGAGGAGCATGAAACGGTGATCAAAAACATGAAGAGCCTGAAAAGGTGTGAAAAATATGAAGAGCTTCAAAAGGTGTGAAATACATGAGGAGCATGAAACTCTCTGAATAATAGAAGGGGCATGAAGTGGTTTTCAAAAACATGAAGAGCCTGAAAACGTGTGAAAAATATGAAGAGCTTCAAAAGGTGTGAAAAATATGAAGAGCTTCAAAAGGTGTCAAAAATTAGATGAGCATGAAACGGTCTGAAAAATAGGAGGAGCATGAAGTGGTGTTGAAAAAAATGAAGAGCCTGAAAAGGTTTGAAAAATATGAAAAGCTTCAAAAGGTGTCAAAAATATGAGGAGCATGAAACTGTCTCAAAAATAGGAGGAGCATGAAGCGGTGTTCAAAAACAAGAAGAGCCTGAAAAGGTGTGAAAAATATGAAGAGCTTCAAAAGGTGTCAAAAATATGAGGAGCATGAAACCGTTTTGAGAAACATGAATAGCCTGAAAATATGTGAAAAATATGAAGAGCATAAAAATATGTGAAAAATATGAGGAGCATGAAACTGTGTTCAAAACATGAAGAGCCTGAAAAGGTGTGAAAAATATGAAGATCTTCAGAAGGTGTCAAAATTGAAGGCATTTCCCCTGAAATCAGGAACAAGACAAGGGTGCCCACTCTCACCACTACTATTCAACATAGTGTTGGAAGTTCTGGCCACAGCAATCAGAGCAGAAAAAGAAGTAAAAGGAATCCAGATAGGAAAAGAAGAAGTAAAACTCTCACTGTTTGCAGATGACATGATCCTCTACATAGAAAACCCTAAAGACTCTACCAGAAAATTACTAGAACTAATCAATGAATATAGTAACGTTGCAGGATATAAAATTAACACACAGAAATCCCTTGCATTCCTATATACTAACAATGAAAAAACAGACAGAGAAATTAAGGAAACAATACCATTCACCATTGCAACAAAAAGAATAAAATACTTAGGAGTATATCTACCTAAAGAAACAAAGGACCTATACATAGAAAACTATAAAACACTGATGAAAGAAATCAAAGAGGACACAAACAGATGGAGAAACATACCGTGTTCATGGATTGGAGGAATTAATATTGTCAAAATGGCTATTCTACCCAAAGCAGTCTATAGATTCAATGCAATCCCTATCAAGCTACCAATGGTATTTTTCACAGAACTAGACCAAAGAATTTCACAATTTGTATGGAAATACAAAAAACCTCGAATAGCCAAAGTAATCTTGAGAAAGAAGAATGGAGCTGGAGGAATCAACCTGCCTGACTTCAGACTCTACTACAAAGCCACAGTCATCAAGACAGTATGGTACTGGCACAAAGACAGAAATATAGATCAATGGAACAGAATAGAAAGCCCAGAGATAAATCCACGGACCTATGGACACCTTATCTTTGACAAAGGAGGCAAGGATATACAATGGAAAAAAGACAACCTCTTTAACAAGTGGTGCTGGGAAAACTGGTCAACCACTTGTAAAAGAATGAAACTAGAACACTTTCTAACACCATACACAAAAATAAACTCAAAATGGATTAAAGATCTAAATGTAAGACCAGAAACTATAAAACTCCTAGAGGAGAACATAGGCAAAACACTCTCTGACATAAATCAAAGCAAGATCCTCTATGACCCACCTCCCAGAATATTGGAAATATAAGCAAAACTAAACAAATGGGACCTAATGAAACTTAAAAGCTTTTGCACTACAAAGGAAACTATAAGTAAGGTGAAAAGACAGCCCTCAGATTGGGAGAAAATAATAGCAAATGAAGAAACAGACAAAGGATTAATCTCAAAAATATACAAGCAACTCCTGCAGCTCAATTCCAGAAAAATAAATGACCCAATCAAAAAATGGGCCAAAGAACTAAACAGACATTTCTCCAAAGAAGACATACAGATGGCTAACAAACACATGAAAAGATGCTCAACATCACTCATTATTAGAGAAATACAAATCAAAACCACAATGAGGTACCATTACACGCCAGTCAGGATGGCTGCTATCCAAAAGTCTACAAGCAATAAATGCTGGAGAGGGTGTGGAGAAAAGGGAACCCTCTTACACTGTTGGTGGGAATGCAAACTAGTACAGCCGCTATGGAAAACAGTGTGGAGATTTCTTAAAAAACTGGAAATAGAACTGCCATATGACCCAGCAATCCCACTTCTGGGCATACACACTGAGGAAACCAGAACTGAAAGAGACACGTGCACCCCAATGTTCATCGCAGCACTGTTTATAATAGCCAGGACATGGAAGCAACCTAGATGCCCATCAGCAGATGAATGGATAAGGAAGCTGTGGTACATATACACCATGGACTATTACTCAGCCATTAAAAAGAATTCATTTGAACCAGTCCTAATGAGATGGATGAAGCTGAAGCCCATTATACAGAGTGAAGTAAGCCAGAAAGATAAAGAACATTACAGCATACTGACACATGTATATGGATTTTAGAAAGGTGATAACGATAACCCTATATGCAGAACAGAAAAAGAGACACAGAAATACAGAACAGACTTTTGAACTTTGTGGGAGAATGTGAGGGTGGGATATTTCAAAAGAACAGCATGTATCCTATCTATGGTGAAACAGATCACCAGCCCAGGTGGGATGAACGAGACAAGTGCTCCGGCCTGGTGCACTGGGAAGACCCAGAGGAATCGGGGGGAGAGGGAGCTGGGAGGGGGGATCGGGATTGGGAATACATGTAAATCCATGGCTGATTCATATCAATGTATGACAAAACCCACTGGAAAAAAAAAAGTATGAGGAGCATGAAACAGTCTGAAAAATAGGAGGAGCATGAAACAGTGATCAAAAACATGAAGAGCCTGAAAACGAGTGAAAAATATGAAGAGTTTCAAAAGGTGTGAAAAATATGAAGAGCTTCAAAAGGTGTCAAAAAGTAGATGAGCATGAAACGGTCTGAAAAATAGCAGCAGCATGAAGCGGTGTTGAAAAACATGAAGAGACGGAAAACGTGTGAAAAATATGAAGAGTTTCAAAAGGTGTGAAAAATATGAAGAGCTTCAAAAGGTGTCAAAAAGTAGATGAGCATGAAACGGTCTGAAAAATAGGAGGAGCATGAAGTGGTGTGGGAAAAAATGAAGAGCCTGAAAAGGTGTGAAAAATATGAAGAGCTTCAAAAGGTGTGAAAATTATGAGTAGCATGAAACGGTCTGAAAAATAGGAGGAGCATGAAGCAGTGTGGAAAAACACGAAGAGCCTGAAAAGCTGTGAAAAATACGAAGAGCCATAAAAGGTGTGAAAAATATGAGGAGCATGAAACGGTCTGAAAAATAGGAGGAGCATGAAGCGGTTTTGAAAAACATGAGGAGCCTGAAAAGGTGTGAAAAATATGAAGAGCTTCAAACGGTGTCAAAAATATGAGGAGCATGAAACGGTCTGAAAAATAGGAGGAGCATGAAGCGGTATTGAAAAGCATGCAGAGCCTTAAAAGGTGTGAAAAATATGAAGAGCTTCAAAAGGTGTCAAAAATATGAGAAGCATGAAACGATCTCCAAAAATTAAGGAGCAAGAAGTGGTGTTCAAAAACATGAAGAGCCTGAAAAGTTGTGAAAAATATGAAGAGCTTCAAAAGGTGTCAAAAATATGAGGAGCATGAAACAGTCTGAAAAATAGGAGGAGCATGAAGCGGTGTTGAACAACATGAAGAGCCTGAAAATGTGTGAAAAATATCAAAAGCTTCAAAAGGTGTCAAAATTATGAGGAGCATGAAATGCTCTGAAAAATAGGAGGAGCATCAAGCGGTGTTGAAAAAAATGAAGAGCCTGAAAAGATGTTCAAAAATATGAAGAGGCTGAAAAGTTTTGAAAAATATGAAGAGCTTAAAAAAGTGTAAAAAATATAAAGAGCTTCAAAATGTGTGAAAAATATGAAGAGCTTCAAAAGGTGTCAAAAATGAGAGGAGCATGAAACGGTCTGAAAATAGGAGGAGCATGAAGCGGTGTTGAAAAACATGAAGAGCCTGAAAAGGTGTGAAAAATATGAAGAGCTTCTAAAGCTTTCAAAAAGATGAGGAGCATGAAAAGGTGTTCAAAAACATGACGAGCCTGAAAAGGTGTGAAAAATAAGAAGAGCTTCAAAATGTGTCAAAAATATGAGGAGCATGAAACAGTCAGACAAATAGGAGGAGCTTGAAGCGTTGTTCAAAAACATGAAGAGCCTGAAAAGGTGTGAAAAATGTGAAGAGCTTCAAAAGGTGTGAAAAATATGAGGAGCATGAAATGGTCTGAAAAATAGGAGGAGCATGAAGCGCTGTTAAAAAACATGAAGAGCCAGAAAAGGTGTGAAAAATATAAAGAGCTTCAAAAGGCGTCAAAAATATGAGGAGCATGAAACGGTGTTCAGAAACATGAAGAGCCTGAAAAGGTGTGAAAAATATGAAGAGCTTCCAAAGGTGTGAAAAATATGAGGAGCATGAAACGGTCTGAAATATAGGAGGAGCATGAAGCGTTGTTGTAAAACATGAAGAGCCTGAAAATGTGTGAAAAATATGAAGAGCTTCAAAAGGTGTGAAAAATATGAGGAGCATGAAATGTTCTGAAAAATAGGAGGAGAATGAAGTGGTGTAGAAAAACTTGAAGAGCCTGAAAAGGTGTGAAAAATATGAGGAGCTTCAAAAGGTGTCAAAAATATGAGGAGCATGAAACGGTCTGAAAAACTGGAGGAGCATGAAAACGTGTTGAAAAATATGAACAGCATGAAAAGGTGTGAAAAATATGAAAAGCTTCAAAAGGTGTCAAAAAAAAGAGGAGCATGAAACTGTCTGAAAAATAGGAACAGCATGAAACGGTGGTGAAAAACATGAAGAGCATGAAAAGGTGTGAAAAATATGAAGAGCTTCAAAAGGTGTCAAAAATATGAGGAGCATGCAACTGTCTGAAAAATAGGAGGAGCATTAAACAGTGTTTAAACATGAAGAGCCTGAAAAGGTGTGAAATATATCAAGAGTTCAAAAGGTGTCAAAAATATGAGGAGCATGAAACGGTGTTCAAAATCATGAAAAGCCTGAAAAGGTGAAAAATATGAAGAGCTTCAAAAGGTGTCAAATATATGAGGAGCATGAAACGGTGTTGAAAAACATGAGGAGCATTAAAAGTGTGAAAAATATAAACAGCTTCAAAAGCTGTCAAAAATATGAGGAGCAAGAAACGGTCTTGAAAAGGGGCGGAGCATGAAACGGTGTTGAAAAACATGAAGAGAATGAAAAGGTGTGAAAAATATGAAGAGCTTCAAAAGGTGTCAAAAATATGAGGAGCATGAAAGGGTTATAAACATTGGAGGAGCATGAAACGGTGTTGAAAAACATGAAGAGCTTCAAAAAGTGTGAAAAATATGAAGAGCTTCAAAAGCTGTCATAAATAAGAGGAGCATGAGACGGTCTGAAAAATATGAGGAGCAAGAAATGGTCTGAAAAATGGGAGGAGCATGAAACGTTGTATGAAAACATGAAGAGCAAGAAAAGGTGTGAAAAATATGAAGAGCTTCAAAAGGTGTCAAAAATATGAGGAGCATGAAAAGGTCTGAAAAATAGGAGGAGCATGAAACGATGTTGAAAAACATGAAGAACATGAAAAGGTGTGAAAAATATGAAGAGCTGCAAAAGGTGTCAAAAATATGAGGAGCATGCAACTGTCTGAAAAATAGGAGGAGCATTAAACAGTGTTTAAACATGAAGAGCCTGAAAAGGTGTGAAATATATCAAGAGTTCAAAAGGTGTCAAAAATATGAGGAGCATGAAACGGTGTTCAAAATCATGAAAAGCCTGAAAAGGTGAAAAATATGAAGAGCTTCAAAAGGTGTCAAATATATGAGGAGCATGAAACGGTGTTGAAAAACATGAGGAGCATTAAAAGTGTGAAAAATATAAACAGCTTCAAAAGCTGTCAAAAATATGAGGAGCAAGAAACGGTCTTGAAAAGGGGCGGAGCATGAAACGGTGTTGAAAAACATGAAGAGAATGAAAAGGTGTGAAAAATATGAAGAGCTTCAAAAGGTGTCAAAAATATGAGGAGCATGAAACGGTCTTAAAAATAGGAGAAGCATGAGACGGTGTAAAAACATGAAGAACCTGAAAACGTTGGAAAAATAAGAAGAGCTTCAAAGGTGTCAAAAATATGAGGAACATGAAACTGTCAGAAAAATATGAGGACCATGAAACGGTCTAAAAAATAGGACGAGCATGAAACGGTGTTGAAAAACATGAAGAGCTTCAAAAGGTGTCAAAAATATGAGGAGCCTGAAACCATCTGAAAAATAGGAGGAGCATGAAACGGTGTTGAAAATCATGAAGAGCCTGAAAAGGTGTGAACAATAAGAAGAGCTTCAGAAGGTGTCAATAATATGAGGAGCATGAAAGGGTCTGAAAAATAGGAGGAGCATAAAATGGTGTTGAACACATGAATTGCTTGAAAACGTCTGAAAAATATGAAGAGCTTCAAAAGATGTTAAAAATATGAGGAGCATGAAAGGGTTATAAACATTGGAGGAGCATGAAACGGTGTTGAAAAACATGAAGAGCTTCAAAAAGTGTGAAAAATATGAAGAGCTTCAAAAGCTGTCATAAATAAGAGGAGCATGAGACGGTCTGAAAAATATGAGGAGCAAGAAATGGTCTGAAAAATGGGAGGAGCATGAAACGTTGTATGAAAACATGAAGAGCAAGAAAAGGTGTGAAAAATATGAAGAGCTTCAAAAGGTGTCAAAAATATGAGGAGCATGAAAAGGTCTGAAAAATAGGAGGATATGAAACGATGTTGAAAAACATGAAGAACCTGAAAAGGTGTGAAAAATATGAAGAGCTGCAAAAGGTGTCAAAAATATGAGAAGCATGAAACGGTCTGAAATAATGAGGACCATGAAACGGTCTGAAAAATAGGACAAGCATGAAACGGTGTTGAAAAATATGAAGAGCTTCAAAAAGTGTCAAAAATACGAGGAACATGAAACGGTCTGAAAAACAGGAGGAGCATGAAACCGTGTTGAAAAACATGAAGAGCATGAAAAGATGTGAAAAATATGAAAAGCTTCAAAAAGTTTCAAGAAAATGAGGAGGATGTAAACGTCTGAAAAACAGGAGGAGCATGAAACGTTGTTGAAAAACCTTAAGAGCCTGAAAAAGTGATAAAAATATGAAGAGCTTCAAACGGTGTCAAAAATATGAGGAGCGTGAAACGGTCTGAAAAATAGGATTGGCATGAAACGGTGTTGACATAAAATGAAGAGCCTGAAAGGGTGTGAAAAATATGAAGAGCTTCAAAAGGTGTCAAAAATATCAGGAGCATGAATGGGTCTGAAAAATAGGAGGAGCATGAAACGTTGTTGAATTACTTGAAGAGCCTGAAAAGGTGTTAAAAATATGAAGAGCTTCAAAAGGTTTCAAAAATATGAGGAGCGTGAAACGGTCTGAAAAATAGGATTAGCATGAAACGGTGTTCAGAAACATGAAAAGCCTGAGAAGGTGTGAAAAATATGAAGAGCTTAAAAAGCTATCAAAAATATGAGGAGCATGAAATGGTGTTGAAAAACATGAAGAGCCTGAAAAGGTGTGAAAAATATGAAGAGCTTCCAAAGGTGTGAAAAATATGAGGAGCATGAAAAGGTCTGAAAAATAAGAGGAGGATCAAATGGTCTGAAAATTAAGAGGAGCATGAAACGGTGTTGAAAAACGTGAAGAGCTTCAAAAGGTGTCAAAAATATGAGGAGCGTGAAACGGTCTGAAAAATTGGAGGAGCATGAAGCGGTGTTGAAAAACATGAAGATCCTGAAAAGCAGTGAAAAATATTAAGTAAGAGCTTCAAAAGGTGTCAAAGTATGAGGAGCATGAAACGGTCAGAAAAATAGGAGGAGCATTATACGGTTTTCAAGAACATGCAGAGCCTGAAAATGTGTGAAAAATATGAAGAGCTTCAAAAGGTGTCAAAAATATGAGGAGCATGAAACGGTTTGAAAAATAGGAGGAGCATCATACGGTGTTCAAGAACATGCAGAGCCTGAAAAGGTGTGAAATATATGAAGAGCTTGAAACGGTCTGAAAAATCGGAGGAGCATGAATCGGTGTTGAAAAACATGAAGAGCCTGAAAAGGTGTGAAAATATTAAGAGCTTCAAAAGGTGTCAAAAATATGAGGAGCGTGAAACGGTCTGAAATATAGGAGGAGCATGAAGCGGTTTTCAAAAATATGAAGAGCCTGAAAATGTGTGAAAAATATGAAGAACTTCCAAAGGTGTGAAAAATATGAGGAGCATGAAACGGTCTGAAATATAGGAGGAGCATGAAGCGTTGTTGTAAAACATGAAGAGCCTGAAAATGTGTGAAAAATATGAAGAGCTTCCAAAGGTGTGAAAAATATGAGAAGCATGAAACGGTCTGAAATAATGAGGACCATGAAACGGTCTGAAAAATAGGACAAGCATGAAACGGTGTTGAAAAATATGAAGAGCTTCAAAAAGTGTCAAAAATACGAGGAACATGAAACGGTCTGAAAAAGAGGAGGAGCATGAAACCGTGTTGAAAAACATGAAAAGCATGAAAAGATGTGAAAAATATGAAAAGCTTCAAAAAGTTTCAAGAAAATGAGGAGGATGTAAACGTCTGAAAAACAGGAGGAGCATGAAACGTTGTTGAAAAACCTTAAGAGCCTGAAAAGTTGATAAAATATGAAGAGCTTCAAACGGTGTCAAAAATATGAGGAGCGTGAAACGGTCTGAAAAATAGGATTGGCATGAAACGGTGTTGACAAACATGAAGAGCCTGAAAGGGTGTGAAAAATATGAAGAGCTTCAAAAGGTGTCAAAAATATCAGGAGCATGAATGGGTCTGAAAAATAGGAGGAGCATGAAACGTTGTTGAATTACTTGAAGAGCCTGAAAAGTTGTTAAAAATATGAAGAGCTTCAAAAGGTTTCAAAAATATGAGGAGCGTGAAACGGTCTGAAAAATAGGATTAGCATGAAACGGTGTTCAGAAACATGAAAAGCCTGAGAAGGTGTGAAAAATGTGAAGAGCTTAAAAAGCTATCAAAAATATGAGGAGCATGAAATGGTGTTGAAAAACATGAAGAGCCTGAAAATGTGTGAAAAATATGAAGAGCTTCAAAAGGTGTCAAAAATATGAGGAGCCTGAAACGGTCTGAAAAATAAGAGGAGGATCAAATGGTCTGAAAATTAAGAGGAGCATGAAACGGTGTTGAAAAACGTGAAGAGCTTCAAAAGGTGTCAAAAATATGAGGAGCATGAAACGGCCTGAAAATTATGAGGAGTATCAAACGGTGTTCAAAAACATGAAGAGCCTGAAAAGGTGTGAAAAATCTGAAGAGCTTCAGAAAGTCTGAAAAATATGAGGAGCATGAAACTGTCTGAAAAATAGGAGGAGCAAGATGCGGTGTTGAAAAATATGAAGAGCCTGAAAACGTGTGAAAAATATGAAGAGCTTCAAAAGGTGTGAAAATTATGAGTAGCATGAAACGGTCTGAAAAATAGGAGGAGCATGAAGCAGTGTGGAAAAACACGAAGAGCCTGAAAAGCTGTGAAAAATACGAAGAGCCCTAAAAGGTGTGAAAAATATGAGGAGCATGAAACGGTCTGAAAAATAGGCGGAGCATGAAGCGGTTTTGAAAAACATGAGGAGCCTGAAAAGGTGTGAAAAATATGAAGAGCTTCAAACGGTGTCAAAAATATGAGGAGCATGAAACGGTCTGAAAAATAGGAGTAGCATGAAGCGGTATTGAAAAGCATGCAGAGCCTTAAAAGGTGTGAAAAATATGAAGAGCTTCAAAAGGTGTCAAAAATATGAGAAGCATGAAACGATCTCCAAAAATTAAGGAGCAAGAAGTGGTGTTCAAAAACATGAAGAGCCTGAAAAGTTGTGAAAAATATGAAGAGCTTCAAAAGGTGTCAAAAATATGAGGAGCATGAAACAGTCTGAAAAATAGGAGGAGCATGAAGCGGTGTTGAACAACATGAAGAGCCTGAAAATGTGTGAAAAATATCAAAAGCTTCAAAAGGTGTCAAAATTATGAGGAGCATGAAATGGTTTGAAAAATAGGAGGAGCATCAAGCGGTGTTAAAAAAAATGAAGAGCCTGAAAAGATGTTCAAAAATATGAAGAGGCTGAAAAGTTTTGAAAAATATGAAGAGCTTAAAAAAGCGTAAAAAATATAAAGAGCTTCAAAATGTGTGAAAAATATGAAGAGGTTCAAAAGGTGTCAAAAATGAGAGGAGCATGAAACGGTCTGAAAATAGGAGGAGCATGAAGTGGTGTTGAAAAACATGAAGAGCCTGAAAAGGTGTGAAAAATATGAAGAGCTTCTAAAGCTTTCAAAAAGATGAGGAGCATGAAAAGGTGTTCAAAAACATGACGAGCCTGAAAAGGTGTGAAAAATATGAAGAGCTTCAAAATGTGTCAAAAATATGAGGAGCATGAAACAGTCAGACAAATAGGAGGAGCTTGAAGCGTTGTTCAAAAACATGAAGAGCCTGAAAAGGTGTGAAAAATGTGAAGAGCTTCAAAAGGTGTGAAAAATATGAGGAGCATGAAATGGTCTGAAAAATAGGAGGAGCATGAAGCGCTGTTAAAAAACATGAAGAGCCAGAAAAGGTGTGAAAAATATAAAGAGCTTCAAAAGGCGTCAAAAATATGAGGAGCATGAAACGGTGTTCAGAAACATGAAGAGCCTGAAAAGGTGTGAAAAATATGAAGAGCTTCCAAAGGTGTGAAAAATATGAGGAGCATGAAACGGTCTGAAATATAGGAGGAGCATGAAGCGTTGTTGTAAAACATGAAGAGCCTGAAAATGTGTGAAAAATATGAAGAGCTTCAAAAGGTGTGAAAAATATGAGGAGCATGAAATGTTCTGAAAAATAGGAGGAGAATGAAGTGGTGTTGAAAAACTTGAAGAGCCTGAAAAGGTGTGAAAAATATGAGGAGCTTCAAAAGGTGTCAAAAATATGAGGAGCATGAAACGGTCTGAAAAACTGGAGGAGCATGAAAACGTGTTGAAAAATATGAACAGCATGAAAAGGTGTGAAAAATATGAAAAGCTTCAAAAGGTGTCAAAAAAAAGAGGAGCATGAAACTGTCTGAAAAATAGGAACAGCATGAAACGGTGGTGAAAAACATGAAGAGCATGAAAAGGTGTGAAAAATATGAAGAGCTTCAAAAGGTGTCAAAAATATGAGGAGCATGCAACTGTCTGAAAAATAGGAGGAGCATTAAACAGTGTTTAAACATGAAGAGCCTGAAAAGGTGTGAAATATATCAAGAGTTCAAAAGGTGTCAAAAATATGAGGAGCATGAAACGGTGTTCAAAATCATCAAAAGCCTGAAAAGGTGAAAAATATGAAGAGCTTCAAAAGGTGTCAAATATATGAGGAGCATGAAACGGTGTTGAAAAACATGAGGAGCATTAAAAGTGTGAAAAATATAAACAGCTTCAAAAGCTGTCAAAAATATGAGGAGCAAGAAACGGTCTTGAAAAGGGGCGGAGCATGAAACGGTGTTGAAAAACATGAAGAGAATGAAAAGGTGTGAAAAATATGAAGAGCTTCAAAAGGTGTCAAAAATATGAGGAGCATGAAACGGTCTTAAAAATAGGAGAAGCATGAGACGGTGTAAAAACATGAAGAACCTGAAAACGTTGGAAAAATAAGAAGAGCTTCAAAGGTGTCAAAAATATGAGGAACATGAAACTGTCAGAAAAATATGAGGACCATGAAACGGTCTAAAAAATAGGACGAGCATGAAACGGTGTTGAAAAACATGAAGAGCTTCAAAAGGTGTCAAAAATATGAGGAGCCTGAAACCATCTGAAAAATAGGAGGAGCATGAAACGGTGTTGAAAATCATGAAGAGCCTGAAAAGGTGTGAACAATAAGAAGAGCTTCAGAAGGTGTCAATAATATGAGGAGCATGAAAGGGTCTGAAAAATAGGAGGAGCATAAAATGGTGTTGAACACATGAATTGCTTGAAAACGTCTGAAAAATATGAAGAGCTTCAAAAGATGTTAAAAATATGAGGAGCATGAAAGGGTTATAAACATTGGAGGAGCATGAAACGGTGTTGAAAAACATGAAGAGCTTCAAAAAGTGTGAAAAATATGAAGAGCTTCAAAAGCTGTCATAAATAAGAGGAGCATGAGACGGTCTGAAAAATATGAGGAGCAAGAAATGGTCTGAAAAATGGGAGGAGCATGAAACGTTGTATGAAAACATGAAGAGCAAGAAAAGGTGTGAAAAATATGAAGAGCTTCAAAAGGTGTCAAAAATATGAGGAGCATGAAAAGGTCTGAAAAATAGGAGGATATGAAACGATGTTGAAAAACATGAAGAACCTGAAAAGGTGTGAAAAATATGAAGAGCTGCAAAAGGTGTCAAAAATATGAGAAGCATGAAACGGTCTGAAATAATGAGGACCATGAAACGGTCTGAAAAATAGGACAAGCATGAAACGGTGTTGAAAAATATGAAGAGCTTCAAAAAGTGTCAAAAATACGAGGAACATGAAACGGTCTGAAAAACAGGAGGAGCATGAAACCGTGTTGAAAAACATGAAGAGCATGAAAAGATGTGAAAAATATGAAAAGCTTCAAAAAGTTTCAAGAAAATGAGGAGGATGTAAACGTCTGAAAAACAGGAGGAGCATGAAACGTTGTTGAAAAACCTTAAGAGCCTGAAAAGGTGATAAAAATATGAAGAGCTTCAAACGGTGTCAAAAATATGAGGAGCGTGAAACGGTCTGAAAAATAGGATTGGCATGAAACGGTGTTGACAAACATGAAGAGCCTGAAAGGGTGTGAAAAATAGGAAGAGCTTCAAAAGGTGTCAAAAATATCAGGAGCATGAATGGGTCTGAAAAATAGGAGGAGCATGAAACGTTGTTGAATTACTTGAAGAGCCTGAAAAGGTGTTAAAAATATGAAGAGCTTCAAAAGGTTTCAAAAATATGAGGAGCGTGAAACGGTCTGAAAAATAGGATTAGCATGAAACGGTGTTCAGAAACATGAAAAGCCTGAGAAGGTGTGAAAAATATGAAGAGCTTAAAAAGCTATCAAAAATATGAGGAGCATGAAATGGTGTTGAAAAACATGAAGAGCCTGAAAAGGTGTGAAAAATATGAAGAGCTTCAAAAGGTGTCAAAAATATGAGGAGCAAGAAACGGTCTTGAAAAGGGGCGGAGCATGAAACGGTGTTGAAAAACATGAAGAGAATGAAAAGGTGTGAAAAATATGAAGAGCTTCAAAAGGTGTCAAAAATATGAGGAGCATGAAACGGTCTTAAAAATAGGAGAAGCATGAGACGGTGTAAAAACATGAAGAACCTGAAAACGTTGGAAAAATAAGAAGAGCTTCAAAGGTGTCAAAAATATGAGGAACATGAAACTGTCAGAAAAATATGAGGACCATGAAACGGTCTAAAAAATAGGACGAGCATGAAACGGTGTTGAAAAACATGAAGAGCTTCAAAAGGTGTCAAAAATATGAGGAGCCTGAAACCATCTGAAAAATAGGAGGAGCATGAAACGGTGTTGAAAATCATGAAGAGCCTGAAAAGGTGTGAACAATAAGAAGAGCTTCAGAAGGTGTCAATAATATGAGGAGCATGAAAGGGTCTGAAAAATAGGAGGAGCATAAAATGGTGTTGAACACATGAATTGCTTGAAAACGTCTGAAAAATATGAAGAGCTTCAAAAGATGTTAAAAATATGAGGAGCATGAAAGGGTTATAAACATTGGAGGAGCATGAAACGGTGTTGAAAAACATGAAGAGCATCAAAAAGTGTGAAAAATATGAAGAGCTTCAAAAGCTGTCATAAATAAGAGGAGCATGAGACGGTCTGAAAAATATGAGGAGCAAGAAATGGTCTGAAAAATGGGAGGAGCATGAAACGTTGTATGAAAACATGAAGAGCAAGAAAAGGTGTGAAAAATATGAAGAGCTTCAAAAGGTGTCAAAAATATGAGGAGCATGAAAAGGTCTGAAAAATAGGAGGATATGAAACGATGTTGAAAAACATGAAGAACCTGAAAAGGTGTGAAAAATATGAAGAGCTGCAAAAGGTGTCAAAAATATGGGAAGCATGAAACGGTCTGAAATAATGAGGACCATGAAACGGTCTGAAAAATAGGACAAGCATGAAACGGTGTTGAAAAATATGAAGAGCTTCAAAAAGTGTCAAAAATACGAGGAACATGAAACGGTCTGAAAAACAGGAGGAGCATGAAACCGTGTTGAAAAACATGAAGAGCATGAAAAGATGTGAAAAATATGAAAAGCTTCAAAAAGTTTCAAGAAAATGAGGAGGATGTAAACGTCTGAAAAACAGGAGGAGCATGAAACGTTGTTGAAAAACCTTAAGAGCCTGAAAAGGTGATAAAAATATGAAGAGCTTCAAACGGTGTCAAAAATATGAGGAGCGTGAAACGGTCTGAAAAATAGGATTGGCATGAAACGGTGTTGACAAACATGAAGAGCCTGAAAGGGTGTGAAAAATAGGAAGAGCTTCAAAAGGTGTCAAAAATATCAGGAGCATGAATGGGTCTGAAAAATAGGAGGAGCATGAAACGTTGTTGAATTACTTGAAGAGCCTGAAAAGTTGTTAAAAATTTGAAGAGCTTCAAAAGGTTTCAAAAATATGAGGAGCGTGAAACGGTCTGAAAAATAGGATTAGCATGAAACGGTGTTCAGAAACATGAAAAGCCTGAGAAGGTGTGAAAAATATGAAGAGCTTAAAAAGCTATCAAAAATATGAGGAGCATGAAATGGTGTTGAAAAACATGAAGAGCCTGAAAATGTGTGAAAAATATGAAGAGCTTCAAAAGGTGTCAAAAATATGAGGAGCATGAAAAGGTCTGAAAAATAAGAGGAGGATCAAATGGTCTGAAAATTAAGAGGAGCATGAAACGGTGTTGAAAAACGTGAAGAGCTTCAAAAGGTGTCAAAAATATGAGGAGCATGAAACGGCCTGAAAATTATGAGGAGTATCAAACGGTGTTCAAAAACATGAAGAGCATGAAAAGGTGTGAAAAATCTGAAGAGCTTCAGAAAGTCTGAAAAATATGTGGAGCATGAAACTGTCTGAAAAATAGGAGGAGCAAGAAGCGGTGTTGAAAAACATGAAGAGCCTGAAAACGTGTGAAAAATATGAAGAGCTTCAAAAGGTGTGAAAATTATGAGTAGCATGAAACGGTCTGAAAAATAGGAGGAGCATGAAGCAGTGTTGAAAAACACGAAGAGCCTGAAAAGCTGTGAAAAATACGAAGAGCCATAAAAGGTGTGAAAAATATGAGGAGCATGAAACGGTCTGAAAAATAGGAGGAGTATGAAGCGGTTTTGAAAAACATGAGGAGCCTGAAAAGGTGTGAAAAATATGAAGAGCTTCAAACGGTGTCAAAAATATGAGGAGCATGAAACGGTCTGAAAAATAGGAGTAGCATGAAGCGGTATTGAAAAGCATGCAGAGCCTTAAAAGGTGTGAAAAATATGAAGAGCTTCAAAAGGTGTCAAAAATATGAGAAGCATGAAACGATCCCCAAAAATTAAGGAGCAAGAAGTGGTGTTCAAAAACATGAAGAGCCTGAAAAGTTGTGAAAAATATGAAGAGCTTCAAAAGGTGTCAAAAATATCAGGAGCATGAAACAGTCTGAAAAATAGGAGGAGCATGAAGCGGTGTTGAACAACATGAAGAGCCTGAAAATGTGTGAAAAATATCAAAAGCTTCAAAAGGTGTCAAAATTATGAGGAGCATGAAATGGTCTGAAAAATAGGAGGAGCATCAAGAGGTGTTGAAAAAAATGAAGAGCCTGAAAAGATGTTCAAAAATATGAAGAGGCTGAAAAGTTTTGAAAAATATGAAGAGCTTAAAAAAGTGTAAAAAATATAAAGAGCCTGAAAAGGTGTGAAAAATATGAAGAGCTTCAAAAGGGGTCAAAAATGAGAGGAGCATGAAACGGTCTGAAAATAGGAGGAGCATGAAGCGGTGTTGAAAAACATGAAGAGCCTGAAAAGGTGTGAAAAATATGAAGAGCTTCTAAAGGTTTCAAAAAGATGAGGAGCATGAAAAGGTGTTCAAAAACATGACGAGCCTGAAAAGGTGTGAAAAATATGAGGAGCTTCAAAATGTGTCAAAAATATGAGGAGCAAGAAACGGTCTGAAAAATCGGAGGACCACGAAACGTTCTGAAAAATAGTAGGCCATTAAACGGTGTTGAAAAACATGAAGAGCATGAAAAGTTGTGAAAAACATGATGAGCGTCAAAAGGTGTCAAAAATATGATGAGCACGAAATGGCCTAAAAAATACGAGGAGCATGAAACGTTCTGAAAAGTAGGAAGAGCATGAAACGGTTTTGAAAAATATGAGGAGCGTCAAAAGGTGTGAAAAATATGAGGACCATGGAACGGTCTGAAAAATATGAGGAGCCTGAAATGATGTGAAAAATAGGAGGAGCTTGAAACGGTGTTGAAAAACATGAAGAACTTCAAAAGGTGTCAGAAACATGAGGAGCATGAAACGGTCTGAAATATAGGAGGAGCATGAAACCGTGTTGAAAAACATGAAGAGCATGAAAGGGTGTGAAAAACATGAAGAGCTGCAAAAGGTGTCAAAAATATGAGGCGCATGAAACGGTGTTGAAAAAAATGAAGATCATGAAAAGTTGTGAAATATATGAAGAGCTTCAAAAGGTGTCACATATATGAAGAACATGAAACGGTCTGAAAAGTAAGAGGAGCATGAAACAGTCTGAAAAAAAGTAAGAGTATGAAACTGTGTTGAAAAACATGAAGAGCTTCAAAAGGTGTGAAATACATGAGGAGCATGAAACGGTCTGAAAAGTCGGAGGAGCATGAAGCGTTGTTCAAAAACATGAAGAGCCTTAAAAGGTGTGAAAAATATGAAGAGCTTCAAAAGTTGTCAAAAATATTAGGAGCATGAAACGGTCTGAAAAATAGGAGGAGCATGAAGCGGTGTTGAAAAACATGAAGAGCCTGAAAAGGTGTGAAAAATATGAAGAGCTTCAAATCGTCTCAAAAATATCAGTAGCATGAAACGTTCTGAAAAATAGGAGCAGCATGAAACGGTGTTGAAAAACATGGAAAGAGTGAAAATCTGTGAAAAATATGAAGAGCATCAAAATGTGTAAAAAATAGGAGGAGCATGAAACGATGTTCAAAAACATGAAGAGCCTGAAAAGGAGTGAAAAATATGAAGAGCTTCAAAAGGTGTCAAAAATATGAGGAGCATGAAACGGTCTGGAAAATAGGAGGAGCATGAAGCATTGTTCAAAAATATGAAGAGCCTGAAAAAGTGTGAAAAATATGAAGAGCTTCAAAAGGTGTCAAAAATATGAAGAGCTTCAAAAGGTGTCATAATATGAGGAGCATGAAACAGTCTGAAAAATAGGAGGAGCATGAAATGGTGTTGAAACAATGAAGAGCCTGATAAGGTGTGAAAAATATGAAGAGCTTCAAAAGGTGTCAAAAATATGAGGAGCATGAAACGGTCTGAAAAATTGGAGGAGCATGAAGCGGTGTTGAAAAACATGAAGAGCCTGAAAAGCAGTGAAAAATATTAAGTAAGAGCTTCTAAAGGTGTCAAAGTATGAGGAGCATGAAACTGTCAGAAAAATAGGAGGAGCATTATACGGTTTTCACGAACATGCAGAGCCTGAAAATGTGTGAAAAATATGAAGAGCTTCAAAAGGTGTCAAAAATATGAGGAGCATGAAACGGTCTGAAAAATAGGAGGAGCATGAAGCGGTGTGGAAAAACATGAAGAGCCTGAAAAGTTGTGAGAAATATGAAGAGCTTCTAAAGGTGTCAAAGTATGAGGAGCATGAAACGGTCAGAAAAATAGGAGGAGTATCATACGGTGTTCAAGAACATGCAGAGCCTGAAAAGGTGTGAAATATATGAAGAGCTTCAAAAGGTGTCAAAAATATGAGGAGCATGAAACGGTCTGAAAAATATGAGGAGTATCAAACGGTGTTCAAAACCTGAAGAGCTTGAAAAAGTGTGAAAAATATGAAGAGCTTCAAAGGTGTCAAAAATATGAGGAGCATGAAACTTTGTGAAAAATAGGAGGAGCATGAAACGGTGGTGAAAATATGAAGAGCCTTTAAAGGTGTGAAAAATCTGCAGAGCTTCAGAAAGTGTGAAAAATATGAGGAGCATGAAACGGTCTGAAAAATAAGAGGAGCATGAAGCGGTGTTGAAAAACATTAAGAGGCTGAAAACGTGTGACAAATATGAAGAGCCTTAAAAGGTGTCAAATATATGAGGAGCTTAAAACAGTCTGAAAAATAGGAGGAGCATGAACCGATGTTGACAAACATGAAGAGCCTGAAAAGGTGTGAAAAATATGAAGAGCTTCAAAAGGTGTCAAAAATATGACGAGAATGAAAGGGTCTGAAAAATAGCAGGAGCATGAAGTGGTGTTGAAAAACATGAAGAGCCTGAAAAGGTGTGAAAAATATGAAGAACTTCAAAAGGTGTCAAAAATATGAGGGGCATGAAACGGTCTGAAAAATAGGAGGAGCATGAAGTGGTGTTGAAAAACAAGAAGAGCCTGAGAAGGTTTGAAAAATATGAAGAACTTCAAATGGTGTCAAAAATATGAGGAGCATGAAACGGTCTGAAAAATAGGAGGAGCAGGAAGTGGTGTTGAAAAACATGAAGATCCTGAAAAGCTGTGAAATATATGAAGAGCTTCAAAAGGTGTCAAAAATATGAGAGCATGAAAGGGTCTGAAAAATAGGACGAGCATGAAACGGTGTTCAAAAACATGAAGAGCCTGAAAAGGTGTGAAAAATTTGAAGAGCGTGAAAAGATGTCAAAAATACGGGACGCATGAAACGGTCTGAAAAATAGGAGGAGAATAAATTTGTGTTCAAAAACATGAAGAGCATGAAAACGTGTGAAAAATATGAAGAGCTTCAAAAGGTGTCAAAATATGAGGAGAATGAAACTGTCTGAAAAATAGTAGGAGCATGAAGCAGTGTTGAAAAAATGAAGAGCCTGAAAAGGTGTGAAATATATGAAGAGCTTCAAAAGGTGTCAAAAATATGAGGAGCACGAAACGGTCTGAATAATAGGAGGAGCATGAAGCCGTGTTGAAAAACATGAAGATGTTGAGCATCTTTTCATGTGTTTGTTAGCCATCTCTATGTCTTCTTTGGAGAAATGTCTGTTTAGTTCTTTGGCCCATTTTATAATTGGGTCATTTATTTTTCTGGAATTGAGCTGCAGGAGTTGCTTGTATATTTTTGAGATTAATCCTTTGTCTGTTTCTTCATTTGCTATTATTTTCTCCCAATCTGAGGACTGTCTTTTCATCTTACTCATTATTAGAGAAATGCAAATCAAAACCACAATGAGGTACCATTACACGCCAGTCAGGATGGCTGCTATCCAAAAGTCTTCAAACAATAAATGCTGGAGAGGGTGTGGAGAAATGGGAACACTCTTACACTGTTGGTGGGAATGCAAACTAGTACAGCCACTATGGAAATCAGTGTGGACATTTCTTAAAAAACTGGAAATAGAACTGCCATATGACCCAGCAATCCCACTTCTGGGCATACACACTGAGGAAACCAGAGCTGAAAGAGACACGTGCACCCCAATGTTCATCGCAGCACTGTTTATAATAGCCAGGACATGGAAGCAACCTAGATGCCCATCAGCAGATGAATGGATAAGGAAGCTGTGGTACATATACACCATGGAATATTACTCAGCCATTAAAAGGAATTCATTTGAACCAGTCCTAATGAGATGGATGAAGCTGGAGCCCATTATACAGAGTGAAGTAAGCCAGAAAGATAAAGAACATTACAGCATACTGACACATGTATATGGAATTTAGAAAGGTGATAACGATAACCCTATATGCAGAACAGAAAAAGAGACACAGAAATACAGAACAGACTTTTGAACTTTGTGGGAGAATGTGAGGGTGGGATATTTCAAAAGGACAGCATGTATACTATCTATGGTGAAATAGATCACCAGCCCAGGTGGGATGCACGAGACACGTGCTCCGGCCTGGTGCACTGCGAAGACCCAGAGGAATGGGGTGGAGAAGGAGGTGGGAGGGGGGACCGGTATTGGGAATACATGTAAATACATGGCTGATTCATATCAATGTATGACAAAACCCACTGGAAAAAATAATAATAATAATAAAAAATAAAACAAAACAAAAACAAAAAAAAAAAAAAGAAAAACATGAAGAGCCTGAAAAGGTGTGAAGTATATGAAGAGCTTTCAAAACTGTCAAAAATATGAGGAGCATGAAGCAGTCAGAAAAATAGGAGGAGCTGAAGCGGTGTTGAAAAATATGAAGAGCCTGAAAAGGTGTGAAATATATGAAGAGCTTCCAAAACTGTCAAAAATATGAGGAGTATGAAGCAGTCTGAAAAATAGGAAGAGCCGAAGCGGTATTGAAAAACATGAAGAGCCTGAAAAGGTGTGAAAAATATGAAGAGCTTCAAAAGGTGTCAAAAATTTAGGAGAATGAACCGGTCTGAAAAATATGAGGAGCATGAAGCGGTCTGAAAAATAGGAGGACCCGAAGCGGTGTTGAAAAACATGAAGAGCCTGAAAAGGTGTGAAAATATGAAGAGCTTCAAAAGGTGTCAAAAATATGAGGACAATGAAACGGTCTGAAAAATACGAGGAGCATGAAGCGGTGTTGAAAAGATGAAGAGCTTGAAAAGGTGTGAAATATATGAAGAGCTTCAAAACGTGTCAATAATAAGAGGAGCATGAAACGGTCTGAAAAGCAGGAGTTCCATGAAACGGTGTTCAAAAACATGAAGACGCTGAAAAGGTGTGAAATATATGAAGAGCTTCAAAAGGTGTCATAATATGAGGAGCATGAAACAGTCTGAAAAATAGGAGGAGCATGAAATGGTGTTGAAACATTGAAGAGCCTGAAAAGGTGTGAAAAATATGAAGAGCTTCAAAAGTTGTGGAAAATATGAAGATCTTCCAAACGTGTCAAAAATGAGAGGAGCATGAAACGGTCTGAAAAACAAGAGGAGCATGATGCGGTGTTGAAAAACTTGAAGAGCATTAAAAGGTGTGAAAAATATGAAGAGCTTCAAAAGGTGTGAAAAACATGAGGAGCATGAAACGGTCTGAAAAATAGGAGGAGCATGAAGTGGTGTTGAAAACGTGAAGAGCCTGAAAAGGTCTGAAAACTATGAAGAGATTCAAAAGTTTTCAAAATATGAGGAGCATGAAAAGGTCTGAAAAATAGGAGGAGCATGAAGCGGTGTTGAAAAACATGAAGGGCCTGAAAAGGTGTGAAAAATATGAAGAGCTTCAGAAGGTGTCAAAATATGAAGAGCATGAAACGGTCTGAAAAATAGGAGGAGCATGATGCGGTGTTGAAAAACTTGAAGAGCATTAAAAGGTGTGAAAAATATGAAGAGCTTCAAAAGGTGTGAAAAACATGATGAGCATGAAACGGTCTGAAAAATAGGAGGAGCATGAAGTGGTGTTGAAAACGTGAAGAGCCTGAAAAGGTCTGAAAACTATGAAGAGCTTCAAAAGATGTCAAAACATGAGGAGCATGAAAAGGTCTGAAAAATAGGAGGAGCATGAAGCGGTGTTGAAAAACATGAAGAGCCTGAAAAGGTGTGAAAATTATGAAGAGCTTCAAAAGGTTTCAAAAATATGAGGAGCATGAAACGGTCTGAAAAATAGGAGGAGCAAGAAGCGGTGTTGAAAAACATGAAGAGCCTGAAAAGGTGTGAAAAATATGTAGAGCTTCAACAGGTGTGAAAAACATGAGGCGCATGAAACGGTCTGAAATATAACAGGAGCAGGAAGCGATGTTGAAAAAACATGAAGAGCCTGAAAAGGTGTGAAAAATATGAAGAGCTTCAAAAGTTTTGTAAAATATGAAGGGCTTCAAAAGTTGTCAAAAATGAGATGGACATGAAACGGTCTGAAAAAAAATGAGGAGCATGAAGTTTTGTTGAAAAACATGAAGAGCCTGAAAATGTTTGAAATATATGAAGAGCTTCAAAAGGTGTCAAAAATATGAGGAGCATGAAACGGTCTGAAAAAAAAGGAGGAAGTTGAAGCGGTGTTGAAAAACATGAAGAGCTTGAAAACGTGTGAAGAATATGAAGAGCTTCAAAAGGTGTCAAAAATATGAGGAGCATGAATCGGTGTGGAAAAAAGGAGAAGCATGAAGTGGTGTTGAAAAACATGAAGAGTCTGAAAAGATGTGAAAAATATGAAGAGCTTCAAAAGGTGTCAAAAATATGAGGAGCATGAAACAGTCTGAAAAACAGGAGGAGCATGAAACAGTGTTAAAAAACATGAAGAGCCTGAAAAGGTGTGAAAAATATGAAGAGCTTCAAAAGGTGTCAAAAATATGAGGAGCATGAAACGGTGTTCAAAAACATGAAAAGCCTGAAAAGGTGTGAAAAATATGAAGAGCTTCAAAATGTGTCAAATATAGGAGGAGCATGAAGCGGTGTTCAAAAACATGAAGAGCCTGAAAAGCTTTGAAAAATATGAAGAGCTTCAAAAGGTATCAAAAATATTTGGAGCATGAAACGGTCTGAAAAATAGGAGGAGCATGAAAAAGTGTTAAAAATCATGAAGAGCCTGAAAATGTGTGAAAAATATGAGGAGCATGAAACGGCCTGAAAAATAGGAGGAGCATGTATCGGTGTTGAAAACATGCAGAGCCTGAAAAGGTATGAAAAATATGAAGAGCTTCAAAAGGTGTCAAAAATATGAGGTGCATGAAACGGTCTGAAGAATAGGAGGAGCATCAAACGGTGTTCAAAAACATGAAGAGCGTGAAAAGCTGTGAAAAATATGAAGAGCTTCAAACGGTGTCAAAATTATGAGGACATGAAACAGTCTGAAAAATAGGAGGAGCATGAAGTGGTGTTCAAAAACATGAAGAGCCTGAAAAGGTGTGAAATATATGAAGAGCTTCAAACGGTGTCAAAAATATGAGGAGCATGAAACGGTCTGAAAAATAGGAGAAGCATGAAACCGTGTTGAAAACATGTAGAGCATGTAAAGGTGTGAAAAATATGAAGAGCTTTACAAGATGTGAAAAATATGAGGAGCATGAAACGGTCTGAAAAATAGGAGGAGCATGAAGTGGTTTTGAAAAAAATGAAGACCCTGTAAATGTGTGAAAAATATGAAGAGCTTCAAATGGTGTCAAAATTATGAGGACATGAAACAGTCTGAAAAATAGGAGGAGCATGAAGTGGTGTTCAAAAACATGAAGAGACTGAAAAGGTGTGAAAAATATGAGGAGCATGAAACCCTCTGTAAAATTGGAGGAGCATGAAGCGGTGTTGAAAAACCTGAAGAGTTTGAAAAGGTGTGAAATATATGAAGAGCTTGAAAAGGTGTCAAACATATGAGGAGCATGAAAGAGTCTGAAAAATAGGAGGAGCATGAAACGGTGTTGAAAATCATGAAGAGCATGAAAAGGTGTGAAAAATACGAAGAGCTTCAAAAAGTGTGAAAAATATGAGGAGCATGAAACCGTCTGAAAAATAGGAGGAGCATGAAGCGGTGTTCAAAAACATGAGCATGAAAATGTGCGACAAATATGAAGAGCTTCAAAAGGTATCAAAAATATGAGGAGCATGAAAAGGTCTGAAAAATAGGAGGGGAATGAAGCGGTGTTCAAAAACATGAAGAGCGTGTAAAGGTGTGAAAAATATGAAGAGCTTCAAAAGGTGTCAAAAATATGAGGAGCATGAAACGGTCTGAACAATAGGAGGAGCATGAAGCAATGTTGAAAAACATGAAGAGCATGAAAATGTGTGAAAAATATGAGGAGCATGAAACGGCCTGAAAAATAGGAGGAGCATGTATCCGTGTTGAAAACTTGAAGAGCTTGAAAAGGTATGAAAAATATGAAGAGCTTCAAAAGGTGTCAAAAATATGAGGAGCATGAAGCGATCTGAAAAATAGGAGGAGCATGAAGCGGTGTTGAAAAACATGAAGAGCCAGAAAAGGTGTTAAATATATTAGGAGCATGAAACGGTCTTAAAAATAGGTGGAGCATGAAGCGGTTGTGAAAAACATGAAGAGCCTGAAAAGGTGTGAAATATATGAAGAGCTTCAAATCGTGTCAAAAATATGAGGAGCATGAAACGGAATTCAAGAACATGAAGAGCCTGAAAAGATGTGAAAAATATGAAGAGCTTCAAAAGGTGTCAAAAAGATGAGGAGCATGAAATGGTCTGAAAAATAGGACTAGCATGAAACGGTGTTCAAAAACATGAAGAGCCTGAAAAGGTGTGAAATATATTAAGAGCTTCAAAAGGTGTCTAATATTTGAGGAGCATGAAACGGTCTGAAAAATAGGAGGAGCATGAAGCGGTGTTGAAAAACATGAAGAGCCTGACAAGGTGTGAAATATATGAAGAGCTTAAAAAGGCGTGAAATGTATATGGAACCTGAAACGCTCTGAAAAACAGGTGGAGAATGAAGCGGTGTTGAAAAATATGAAGAGCCTGAAAAGTTGTGAAATATATGAAGAGCTTCAAAAGGTGTCAAAAATTTTAGGAGCATGAAACGGTCTGTGAAATTGGAGGAGCATGAAGCAGTGTTGAAAAATATGAAGAGCCTGATAAGGTGTGAAATATATGAAGAGCTTAAAAAGGCGGGAAATATATGAGGAACCTAAAACGCTCTGAGAAACAGGAGGAGAATGAATAGGTGTTGAAAAATATGAAGTGCCTGAAAAGGTGTGAAATATATGACGAGCTTAAAAAGGCGTGAAATATATGAGCAACCTGAAACTCTCTGAGAAACAGGAGGAGAATGAAGCGGTGTTGAAAAATATGAGGAGCCTGAAAAGGTGTTAACAATATTAGGAGCCTGAAACGTTCTGAAAAATAGGAGGCGCATGAAGCGGTGTTGAAAAACTTGAAAAGCCTGAAAAGGTGTGAAAAACATGAAGAGCTTCAAAAAGTGTCAAAAATATGAGGAGCATGAAACGGTCTGAAAAATAGGAGGAGCATGAAACGGTGTTGAAAAACATGAAGAGCCTGAAAAGAGTGAAATATATGAAGAGCTTCAAAAGGTGTCAAAAATATGAGCAACATGAAACGGTCTGAAAAATAGGAGGAGCATGAAGTGGGGTGGAAAAACATGAAGAGCCTGAAAAATTGTGTTATATATGAAGAGCTTCAAAAGATGTGAAAAATATGAGGAGAATGATTCGGGCTGAAAAAAAGGAGGAGCATGAAGCGGTGTTGAAAAACATGAACAGCCTGAAAAGGTGTGAAAAACATGAAGAGCTTCAAAAGGTGTCAAAAATATGAGGAGCATGAAACGGCCTGAAAAATAGGAGGAGCATGAAGCGGTGTTCAAAAATATGAAGAGCCTGAAAAGGTGGGGAAAATATGAGGAGCATGATACGGTCTGAAAAATAGGTGGAGCATGAAGCGGTGTTCAAAAACATGAAGAGCCTGACAGGTGTGAAAATATGAAGAGCTTCAAAGAGTGTGAAAAATATGAGGAGCATGAAACGGTCTGAAAAAAAGGAGAAGCATGAAGCGGTGCTCAAAAACATGAAGAGCCCTAAAAGGTGTGAAAAACATGAAGAGCTTCAAAAGGTGTCAAAAATATGAGGTGTATGAAACGGTCTTAAAAATTGAAGGAGCATGAAACGGTGTTCAAAAATATGAAGAGCCCGAAAAGTGTGAAAAATATGAAGAGCGTCAAAAGGTGTCAAAAATATGAGGATCATGAAACGGTCTGAAAAATAGGAGGAGCAGGAAGCGGTGTTGAAAAACGTGAAGAGTCTGGAAAGGTGTGAAAAATATAAAGAGTTTCAAAATGTTTCAAAAATATGAGGAGCATGAAACAGTCTGAAAAATAGGAGGTGCATGAAGCGGTGTTCAAAAACATGAAGAGCCTGAAAAGGTGTTAAATATTTTAAGAGCTTCAAAATGTATCAAATATATGAGGAGCAGAAACGGTCTCAAAATTAGGAGGAGCATGAAGCGGTGTTGAAAAACATGAAGAGTCTGAAAAGGTGTGAAAAATATGAAGAGCTTCAAAAAGTGTCAAAAATATGAGAGCATGAAACGGTCTGAAAAATAGGAGGAGCATGAAGCGGTGTTGAAAAACATGAAGAGGCTCAAAAGGTGTGAAATATATGAAGAGCTTAAAAAGGCGTGAAATATATGAGGAAACTGAAACGCTCTGAAAAACAGGAGGAGAATGAAGCGGTGTTGAAAAATATGAAGAGCCTGAAAAGGTGTGAAAAATATGAAGAGCTTCAAAAGGTGTCAAAAATTTTAGGAGCATGAAACGGTCTGAAAAATTGGAGGAGCATAAAGCGGTGTTGAAAAATATGAAGAGCCTGAAAAGGTGTGAAATATATGAAGAGCTTAAACAGGCGTTAAATATATGAGGAACCTGAAACGCTCTGAGAAACAGGAGGAAAATGAAGCGGTGTTGAAAAATATGAAGAGCCTGAAAAGGTGTGAAATATATGACGAGCTTAAAAAGGCGTGAAATATATGAGGAACCTGAAACGCTCTGAGAAACAGGAGGAGAATGAAGCGGTGTTGAAAAATATGAAGAGCCTGAAAAGGTGTTAACAATATTAGGAGCCTGAAACAGTCTGAAAAATAGGAGGCGCATGAAGCGGTGTTGAAAAACTTGAAAAGCCTGAAAAGGTGTGAAAAACATGAAGAGCTTCAAGAAGTGTCAAAAATATGAGGAGCATGAAACGGCCTGAAAAATAGGAGGAGCATGAAGCGGTGTTCAAAAATATGAAGAGTCTGAAAAGGTGGGGAAAATATGAGGAGCATGATACGGTCTGAAAAATAGGTGGAGCATGAAACGGTGTTGAAAAACATGAAGAGCCTGAAAAGAGTGAAATATATGAAGAGCTTCAAAAGATGTCAAAAATATGAGCAGAATGATACGGGCTGAAAAAAAGGAGGAGCATGAAGCGGTGTTGAAAAACATGAACAGCCTGAAAAGGTGTGAAAAACATGAAGAGCTTCAAAAGGTGTCAAAAATATGAGGAGCATGAAACGGCCTGAAAAATAGGAGGAACATGAAACGGTGTTCAAAAATATGAAGAGCCTGAAAAGGTGTGAAAAATATGAAGAGCTTCAAAAGGTGTCAAAAATATTAGGAGCATGAAACGGTCTGAAAAATAGGAGGAGCATGAAACGGTGTTGAAAAACATGAAGAGCCTGAAAAGAGTGAAATAAATGAAGAGCTTCAAAAGGTGTCAAAAATATGAGGAGCATGAAACGGTCTGAAATATAGGAGGAGCATGAAGCGGTGTTGAAAAACATGAAGAGTCTGAAAAGGTGTGAAAAATATGAAGAGCTTCAAAAAGTGTCAAAAATATGAGGAGCATGAAACGGTCTGAAAAATAGGAGGAGCATGAAGCGGTGTTCAAAAACAAGAATTGCCTGAAAAGGTGTGAAAAATATGAAGAGATTCAAAAGGTGTCTAATATTTGAGGAGCATGAAACGGTATGAAAAATAGGAGGAGCATGAATCGGTGTTGAAAAACATGAAGAGCCTGAAAAGGTGTGAAAAACATGAAGAGCTTCAAAAGGTGTCAAAAATATGAGGAGCATGAAACGGCCTGAAAAATAGGAGGAACATGAAACGGTGTTCAAAAATATGAAGAGCCTGAAAAGGTGTGAAAAATATGAAGAGCTTCAAAAGGTGTCAAAAATATTAGGAGCATGAAACGGTCTGAAAAATAGGAGGAGCAAGAAGCGGTGTTGAAAAACATGAAGAGCCTGAAAAGGTGTGAAATATATGAAGAGCTTAAAAAGTTGTGAAATATATAAGGAACCTGAAACACTCTGAAAAACAGGAGGAGAATGAAGCGGTGTTGAAAAATATGAAGAGCCTGAAAAGTTGTGAAATATATGAAGAGCTTCAAAAGGTGTCAAAAATTTAAGGAGCATGAAACGTTCTGAAAAATTGGAGGAGCATGAAGCGGTGTTGAAAAATATGAAGAGACTGAAAAGCTGTGAAATATATGAAGAGCTTAAAAAGGCGGGAAATATATGAGGAACCTGAAACGCTCTTAGAAAAAGGAGGAGAATGAATCGGTGTTGAAAAATATGAAGAGCCTGAAAAGGTGTGAAATATATGACGAGCTTAAAAAGGCGTGAAATATATGAGGAACCTGAAACGCTCTGAGAAACAGGAGGAAAATGAAGCGGTGTTGCAGAATATGAAGAGCCTGAAAATGTGTTAACAATATTAGGAGCCTGAAACGGTCTGAAAAATAGGAGGCGCATGAAGCGGTGTTGAAAAACTTGAAAAGCCTGAAAAGGTGTGAAAAACATGAAGAGCTTCAAAAAGTGTCAAAAATATGAGGAGAATGATACGGGCTGAAAAAAAGGAGGAGCATGAAGCGGTGTTGAAAAACGTGAACAGCCTGAAAAGTTGTGAAAAACATGAAGAGCTTCAAAAGGTGTCAAAAATATGAGGAGCATGGAACGGCCTGAAAAATTGGAGGAGCATGAAGCGGTGTTCGAAAATATGAAGAGCCTGAAAAGGTGTGAAAAATATGAAGAGCTTCAAAAGGTGTCAAAAATATTAGGAGCATGAAACGGTCTGAAAAATAGGAGGAGCAAGAAGCGGTGTTGAAAAACATGAAGAGCCTGAAAAGGTGTGAAATATATGAAGAGCTTAAAAAGTTGTGAAATATATAAGGAACCTGAAACACTCTGAAAAACAGGAGGAGAATGAAGCGGTGTTGAAAAATATGAAGAGCCTGAAAAGTTGTGAAATATATGAAGAGCTTCAAAAGGTGTCAAAAATTTAAGGAGCATGAAACGTTCTGAAAAATTGGAGGAGCATGAAGCGGTGTTGAAAAATATGAAGAGACTGAAAAGCTGTGAAATATATGAAGAGCTTAAAAAGGCGGGAAATATATGAGGAACCTGAAACGCTCTTAGAAAAAGGAGGAGAATGAATCGGTGTTGAAAAATATGAAGAGCCTGAAAAGGTGTGAAATATATGACGAGCTTAAAAAGGCGTGAAATATATGAGGAACCTGAAACGCTCTGAGAAACAGGAGGAAAATGAAGCGGTGTTGCAGAATATGAAGAGCCTGAAAATGTGTTAACAATATTAGGAGCCTGAAACGGTCTGAAAAATAGGAGGCGCATGAAGCGGTGTTGAAAAACTTGAAAAGCCTGAAAAGGTGTGAAAAACATGAAGAGCTTCAAAAAGTGTCAAAAATATGAGGAGAATGATACGGGCTGAAAAAAAGGAGGAGCATGAAGCGGTGTTGAAAAACGTGAACAGCCTGAAAAGTTGTGAAAAACATGAAGAGCTTCAAAAGGTGTCAAAAATATGAGGAGCATGGAACGGCCTGAAAAATTGGAGGAGCATGAAGTGGTGTTGAAAAGCATGAAGAGCCTGAAAAGGTGTGAAAAATATGAAGAGCTTCAAAAGCTGTCAAAAATATGAGGAGCATGAAACGGTCTGAAAAATCGGAGGAGCATGAAGTGGTGTTGAAAAGCATGAAGAGCCTGAAAAGGTGTGAAAAATATGAAGAGCTTCAAAATGTGTCAAAAATATGAGGAGCATGAAACACTCTCAAAAATAGGAGCAGCATGAAGCGGTGTTCAAAATCCTGGAGAGCCTGAAAATGTGTGAAAAATATCAAGAGCTTCAAAAGGTGTCAATAATAGGAGGTTCATGAAGCAGTGAAAAATAGGAGGAGCATGAAACGGTCTGAAAAATAGAAGGAGCATGAAGCGGTGTTGAAAAACATGAAGAGCCTGAGAAGGTTTGACAAATATGAAGAGCTTCAATAGGTGTCATAAATATGAGAAGCTTGAAACGGTCTCAGAAATGGGAGGAGCATGAAGCGGTGTTCAAAAACATGGAGAGCCTGAAAAGGTATGAAAAATATGAAGAGCTTCAAAAGGTTTCAAAAATATGAGGAGCATGAAACGGTCTGAAAAATAGGAGGAGCATGAAACGGTGTTCAAAAACATGAAGAGCCTGGAAAGGTGTGAAGAATATGAAGAGCCTCAAAACGTGTCAAAAATATGCGGAGCATGAAACGGTCTGAAAAATAGGAGCAGCATGAAATGGTGTTCAAAAACTTGAAGAGCCTGAAAAGGTGTGAAAAATATGAAGAGCTTCAAAAGGTGTCAAAAATATGAGGAGCAAGAAACGGTCTGAAAAATATGAGGAGCATGAAATTGTGTTCAAAAACCTGAAGAGCCTGAAAAGGTGTGAAAAATATGAAGAGCTTCAAAAGGTGTGAAATACACGAGGAGCATGAAACGGTCTGAAAAATAGGAGGAGCATGAAACTGTGTTGAAAAATATGAACAGCCTGAAAAGGTGTGAAATGTATGTATAGGTTCAGAACGTGTCAAAAATATGAGGAGCATGAAACGGTCTGAAAAATAGGAGAAGATTGAAGCGGTGTTGAAAAACATGAAGAGTCTGAAAAGTTGTGAACAATATGAAGAGCTTCAAAGGTGTCAAAAATATGAGGAGGATGAAATGGTGTTCAAAAACATGAAGAGCCTGAAAAGGTGTGAAAAATATGAACAGCTTAAAGAGGTGTCAAAAATATGAGGAGCTTGAAAAGGGTTCAAAAACATGAAGAGCATGAAAATGTATGAAAAATATGAAGAGTTTCAAATGGTGTCAAAAATATGAGAGCATGAAACCGTCTGAAAAATAGGAGGAGCATGAAATGGTGTTCAAAAACATGAAGAGCCTGAAAAGGTGTGAAAAATATTAAGATCTTCAAAAGGTGTCAAAAATATGAGGAGCATTAAACGGTCTGAAAAATAGGAGGAGCATGAAACTGTGATGAAAAATATGAAGAGCCTGAAAAGTTGTGAAATACATGAATAGGTTCAGAACGTGTCAAAAATATGAGGAGCATGAAACGGTCTGAAAAATTGGAGGAGCATGAAAAGGTGTTCAAAAACATGAAGAGCCTGAAAATGTGTGAAAATTATGAAGAGCTTCAAAAGGTGTCAAAAATATGAGGAGCATGAAGTGGTGTTCAAAAACATGAAGAGCTTGAATAGGTGTGAAATATACGAAGAGCTTCAAAAGGTGTGAAAAATAGGAGGAGCATGAAGCGGTGTTCAAAAACATGAAAAGCCTGAAAAGGTGTGAAAAATATGAAGAGTTTCAAATGGTGTCAAAAATAGAGGAGCATGAAACGCTCTGAAAATAGGAGGAGAATGAAACCGTGTTGAAAAACATGAAGAGCATGAAAAGGTGTGAAAAATATGAAGAGCTTCAAAAGGTGTCAAAATCTGAGGAGCATGAAACGGTCTGAAAAATACGAGGAGCACGAATCGGTGTTCATAAAAATGAAGAGCCTGAAAAGGTGTGAAAAATATGAAGAGGTTCAAAAGGTGTCAAAAATATGAGGAGCTTGAAAAGGCGTTCAAAAACATGAAGAGCATGAAAATGTGTGAAAAATATGAAGAGTTTCAAATGGTGTCAAAAATATGAGGAGCATGAAACTGTCTGAAAAATAGGAGGAGCATGAAATGGTGTTCAAAAACATGAAGAGACTGAAAACCTGTGAAAATTGTTAAGAGCTTCAAAAGGTGTGAAAAATATGAAGAGCTTCAAAAGGTGTGAAAAATATGAGGAGCATGAAACGGTCTGAAAAATAGGAGGAGCATGAAACTGTGTTGAAAAATATGAAGAGCCTGAAAAGGTGTGAAATGTATGTATAGGTTCAGAACGTGTCAAAAATGTGAGGAGCATGAAACGATCTGAAAAATAGGAAAAGATTGAAGCGGTGTTGAAAAACATGAAGAGCCTGAAAAGGTGTGAAAAATATGAAGAGCGTCAAAATGTGTCAAAAATATGAGGAGCATGAAACGGTCTGAAAAATAGGAGGAGCATGAAAAGGTGTTCAAAAACATGAAGCGCCTGAAAATGTGTGAAAAAATGAAGAGCTTCAAAAGGTGTGAAAAATATGAGGAGCATGAAGTGGTGTTCAAAAACATGAAGAGCTTGAAAAGGTATGAAATATACTAAGAGCTTCAAAAGGTGTGAAAAATAGGAGGAGCAAAAAGCAGTGTAAAAATACATGAAAAGCCTGATAAGGTGTGAAATATATGAAGAGCTTCAAAAGGTGTCAAAAGTATGAGGAGCATGAAACGGTCTGAAAATAGGAGGAGGATGAAAGGGTGTTGAAAAACATGAAGAGCAAGAAAAGGTGTGAAAAATATGAAGAGCCTCAAAACGTGTCAAAAATATGAAGAACATGAAACGGTCTCAAAAAAAGAGGAGAATGAAAGGGTGTTCAAAAACATGAAGAGCCTGAAAAGGTGTGAAAAATATGAAGAGCGTCAAAATGTGTCAAAAATATGAGGAGCATGAAACGGTCTGAAAAATAGGAGGAGCATGAAAAGGTGTTCAAAAACATGAAGCGCCTGAAAATGTGTGAAAAATATGAAGAGCTTCAAAAGGTGTGAAAAATATGAGGAGCATGAAGTGGTGTTCAAAAACATGAAGAGCTTGAAAAGGTATGAAATATACTAAGAGCTTCAAAAGGTGTGAAAAATAGGAGGAGCACAAAGCAGTGTAAAAATACATGAAAAGCCTGATAAGGTGTGAAATATATGAAGAGCTTCAAAAGGTGTCAAAAGTATGAGGAGCATGAAACGGTCTGAAAATAGGAGGAGGATGAAAGGGTGTTGAAAAACATGAAGAGCAAGAAAAGGTGTGAAAAATATGAAGAGCTTCAAAAGGTGTCAAAAGTATGAGGAGCATGAAACGGTCTGAAAAATAGAAGGAGCATGAATCGGTGTTTAAAAACATGTAGAGCCTGAAAAGGTGTGAAAAATATGAAGAGCTTCAAAAGGTGTCAAAAATATGAGGAACATGAAACGGTCTGAAATAGGAGGAGCAAGAAACGGTGTTGAAAAATATGAAGAGCCTGAAAATGTGTGAAATATAGGAAGAGGTTCAAAAGGTGTCAAAAATATGAGGAGCTTGAAACGGCCTGAAAAATAGGAGGAGAATGAAGAGGTGTTGAAAAACATGAAGAGCCTGAAAAGGTTTGAAAAATATGAAGAGCTTCAAAAGGTGTCAAAAATATGAGGAGCATGAAACGGTCTGAAAAATAGGAGGAGCATGAAGCAGTGTTGAAAAACATGAAGAGCATGAAAAGGTGTGAAATATATGAAGAGCTTCAAAAGGTGTCAAAAATATGAGGAGCATGAACCGGTCTGAAACATAGGAGGAGCATGAAAAGGTGTTCAAAAACATGAACAGCTTGAAAAGGTGTGAAATATATGAAGAGCTTCAAAAGGTGTGAAATATAGGAGGAGGATGAAGCGTTGTTCAAAAACATGAAGAGCTTGAAAAGGTGTGAAATATATGAAGAGGTTCAATAGATGTGAAAAATATGAGGAGCATGAAGCTTTGTTCAAAAACATGAAGAACCTGAAAAGGTGTGAAATATATGAAGAGCTTCAAAAGGTGTCAAAAATATGAGGAGCATGAAACAGTCTGAAAATAGAAGGAGCATGAAACGGTGTTGAAAAACATGAAGAGCATGAAAAGGTGTGAAAAATATGAAGAGCTTCAAAAGGTGTCAAAAATATGAGGAGCATGAAACGATCTGAAAAATAGGAGGAGCAAGAAACGGTGTTGAAAAATATGAAGAGCCTGAAAATGTGTGAAATATAGGAAGAGTTTCAAATGGTGTCAAAAATATGTGGAGCTTGAAACGGCCTGAAAAATAGGAGGAGAATGAAGAGGTGTTGAAAAACATGAAGAGCCTGAAAAGGTTTGAAAAATATGAAGAGCTTCAAAAGGTGTCAAAAATATGAGGAGCATGAAACGGTCTGAAAAATAGGAGGAGCATGAAGCAGTGTTGAAAAACATGAAGAGCATGAAAAGGTGTGAAATATATGAAGAGCTTCAAAAGGTGTCAAAAATATGAGGAGCATGAACCGGTCTGAAACATAGGAGGAGCATGAAAAGGTGTTCAAAAACATGAACAGCTTGAAAAGGTGTGAAATATATGAAGAGCTTCAAAAGGTGTGAAAAATAGGAGGAGCATGAAGCGTTGTTCAAAAACATGAAGAGCTTGAAAAAGTGTGAAATATATGAAGAGCTTCAATAGATGTGAAAAATATGAGGAGCATGAAGCTTTGTTCAAAAACATGAAGAACCTGAAAAGGTGTGAAATATATGAAGAGCTTCAAAAGGTGTCAAAAATATGAGGAGCATGAAACAGTCTGAAAATAGAAGGAGCATGAAACGGTGTTGAAAAACATGAAGAGCATGAAAAGGTGTGAAAAATATGAAGAGCTTCAAAAGCTGTCAAAAATATGAGGAGCATGAAACGGCCTGAAAAATAGGAGGTGCATGAAAAGGTGTTCAAAAACATGAAGAGCTTGAAAAGGTGTGAAATATATGAAGAGCTTCAATAGCTGTGAAAAATAGGAGGAGCCTGAAGCTTTGTTCAAAAACATGAAGAACCTGAAAAGGTGTGAATATATGAAGAGCTTGAAAATGTGTCAAAAATATGACGAGAACGAAATGGTCTGAAAAATATGAGGAGCGTGAAAGGGTCTGAAAATAGAAGGAGCATGAAACGGTGTTGAAAAACATGAAGAGCATGAAAAGGTGTGAAAAATATGAACAGCTTCAAAACGTGTCAAAAATATGAGGAGCTTGAAAAGGTATTCAAAAACATGAAGAGCATGAAAATGTGTGAAAAATATGAAGAGCTTCAAAAGGTGTCAAAAATATGAGGAGCATGAAACGGTCTGAAAAATAGGAGGAGCATGAAGCGGTGTTGAAAAACATGAAGAGCCTGAAAAGGTGTGAAATGTATGAAGAGCTTCAAAAGTGTGAAAATATGCGGAGCATGAAACGGTCTGAAAATTAGGAGGAGCAAGAAACGGTGTTGAAAAACATGAAGAGCCTGAAAATGTGTGAAAAATATGAAGAGCATCAAAGGGTGTCAAAAATATGAGGAGCATGAAACGGTCTGAAAATGAGGAGGAGCATGAAGCAGTGTTGAAAAAGTTGAAGAGCCTGAAAAGGTGTGACATATATGAAGAGCGTCAAAAGGTGTAAAATATATGAGGAGCATGAAACGGTCTGAAAAATAGGAGGAGCATGAAGCAGTGTTGAAAACATGAAGAGCCTGAAAAGGTGTGAAATATATGAAGAGCTTCAAAAGGTGTCAAAATATGAGGAGCATGAAAAGGACTGAAAAATAGGAGGAGCATGAAACCTTGTTGAAAAATATGAAGAGCCTGAAAAGGTGTGCAAAATATGAAGAGCTTCAAAAGGTGTCAAAATATGAGGAGCATGAAACGGTCTGAAAATTAGGAGGAGGATGAAACGGTGTTCAAAACATGAAGAGGCTGAAAAGGTTTGAAAAATGTGAAGAGCTTGAAAAGGTGTCAAAAATATGAGGAGCATTAAACGGTCTGAAAAATAGGAGGAGCATGAAACGTTGTTCAAAAACATGAAGAGCCTGAAAAGGTTTGAAAAATGTGAAGAGCTTGAAAAGGTGTCAAAAATATGAGGGCCATGAAACAGTCTGAAAAAGAGGATGAGCAAGAAGCGGTGTTGAAAAACATGAAGAGCCTGAAAAGGTGTGAAAAATATGAAGAGCTTCAAAAGGAGTCAAAATATGAGGAGTATGAAACGGTCTGAAAAATAGGAGGTGCAAGAAACGGTGTTCAAAAACATGAACAGCCTGAAAAGGTTTGAAAAATGTGAAGAGCTTGAAAAGGTGTCAAAAATATGAGGGGCATGAAACTGTCTGAAAAATAGGAGGAGCATGAAACCTTGTTGAAAAATATGAAGAGCCTGAAAATGTGTGAAAAATATGAAGAGCTTCAAAAGGTGTCAAAAATATGAGGGGCATGAAACTGTCTGAAAAATAGGAGGAGCTTGAAGCGGTGTAGAAAAACATGAAGAGTCTGAAAAGGCGTGAAAAATATGAAGAGCTTCAAAAGATGTCAAAAATATGAGGAGCATGACAAGGTAAGAAATATAGGAGGAGCATGAAGTGGTGTTGAAAACATGAAGAACCTGAAAAGTTGTGAAAAATATGAAGAGTTTCAAAAGGTGTCAAATATATGAGGAGTATGAAACGGTCTGAAAAATGGGAGGAGCATGAAGCGGTGTTGAAAAAGATGAAGAGCTTGAATACGTGTGAAAAATATGAAGAGCTTCAAAAGGTGTCAAAAATATGAGGAGCATGAAACAGTCTGAAAAATAGGAGGAGCATGAAGCGGATTTGAAAAGCATGAAGAGCCTGAAAAGGTGTGAAACATATGAAGAGCTTCAAAAGGTGTAAAAAATATGAGGAGCTTGAAACGGTCTGAAAAATAAGAGGATCTGGTTTCCTCAGTGTGTATGCCCAGAAGTGGAATTGCTGGGTCATATGGCAGTTCTATTTCCAGTTTTTTAAGAAATCTCCACACTGTTTTCCATAGGGGCTGTACTAGTGTGCATTCCCACCAACAGTGTAAGAGGGTTCCCTTTTCTCCACACCATCTCCAGCATTTATTGCTTGTAGACTTTTGGATAGCAGCCATCCTGACTGGCATGTAATGGTACCTCATTGTGGTTTTGATTTGCATTTCTCTAATAATGAGTGATGTTGAGCATCTTTTCATGTGTTTGTTATCCATCTGTATGTCTTCTTTGGAGAAATGTCTGTTTAGTTCTTTGGCTCATTTTTTATTGGGTCATTTATTTTTCTGCAATTGAGCTGCAAAATTTGCTTGTATATTTTTGAGATTAATCCTTTGTCTGTTTCTTCATTTGCTATTATTTTCTCCCAATCTGAGGGCTGTCTTTTCACCTTACTTATAGTTTCCTTTGTAGTGCAAAAGCTTTTAAGTTTCATTAGGTCCCATTTGTTTAGTTTTGCTTTTATTTCCAATATTCTGGGAGGTGGGTCATAGAGGATCTTGCTTTGATTTATGTCGGAGAGTGTTTTGCCTATCTTCTCCTCTAGGAGTTTTATAGTTTCTGGTCTAACATTTAGATCTTTAATCCATTTTGAGTTTATTTTTGTGTATAGTGTTAGAAAGTGTTCTAGTTTCATTCTTTTACAAGTGGTTGACCAGTTTTCCCAGCACCACTTGTTAAAGAGGTTGTCTTTTTTCCATTGTATATCCTTGCCTCCTTTGTCAAAGATAAGGTGTCCATAGGTTCGTCTGAAAGAGACACGTGCACCACAATGTTCATCGCAGCACTGTTTATAATAGCCAGGACATGGAAGCAACCTAGATGCCCGTCAGCAGATGAATGGATAAGAAAGCTGTGGTACATATACACCATGGAATATTACTCAGCCATTAAAAAGAATTCATTTGAATCAGTCCTAATGAGATGGATGAAGCTGGAGCCCATTATACAGAGTGAAGTAAGCCAGAAAGATAAAGAACATTAGAGCATGCTGACACATGTATATGGAATTTAGAAAGGTGATAACGATAACCCTATATGCAGAACAGAAAAAGAGACACAGAAATACAGAACAGACTTTTGAACTTTGTGGGAGAATGCGAGGTTGGGATATTTCAAAAGAACAGCATGTATGCTATCTATGGTGAAACAGATCACCAGCCCAGGTAGGATGCACGAGACAAGTGCTCCGGCTTGGTGCACTGGGAAGACCGAGAGGAATCGGGTGGAGAGGGAGGTGGGAGGGGGGATTGGGATTGGGAATACATGTAAATCCATGGCTGATTCATATCAATGTATGACAAAACCGACTGGGAAAAAAAAATAAAAATAATAAAAAAAATTAAAAAAAAATAACAATAAAAAAAAAATAAGAAGAGCATGAAATGGTGTTCAAAAACATGAAGAGACTGAAAAGGTGTGGAAATTATGAAGAGCTTCAAAAGGTGTCAAATATATGAGGAGCATAAAACGGTCTGAAACATAGGAGGAACATGAAGCGGTGTTGAAAAACATGAAGAGCCTGAAAAGGTGTGAAAAATATGAAGAGCTTCAAAAGGTGCCAAAAATATGAAGAGCATGAAACGGTCTGAAAAATAGGAGGAGCATGAAATGGTGTTCAAAGTCATGAAGACCTGAAAACGTGTGAAAAATATGAAGAGCTTCAAAATATGTGAAAAATATGAAGAGCTTCAAAAGGTGTAAAAAATGAGATGAGCATGAAACGGTCTGAAAAATAGGAATAGCAATGAGAGGTGTTGAAAAATATGAAGAGCCTGAAAAGGTGTAAAAAATATGAAGAGCTTCTAAAGGTGTGAAAAATATGAAGAGCTTCAAAAGGTGTCAAAAATGAGATGAGCATTAAACGGTGTGAAAAAAATGAGGAGCATGAAGCGGTGTTGGAAATCATGAAGAGTCTGAAAAGGTATGAAATATACGAGGAGCTTCAAAAGGTGTCAAAAATATGAGTGTCATGAAACGGTCTGAAAATTAGGGGGAGCATGAAGCGGTGTTGAAAAACATGAAGAGCCTGAAAAGTTGTCAAAAATATGAAGAGCTTCTAAAGGGGTCAAAAGTAGAGGAGCTTCAAAAGGTGTCAAAAATGAGATGAGCATGAAATGGTGTGAAAATATGAGGAGCATGAAGCCGTTTTGAAAATCATGTAGAGTCTGAAAAGGTGTGAAAAATATGGAGAGCATCAAAAGGTGTCAAAAATATGAGGAGCATGAAACGGTCTGAAAAAGAGGAGGAGCATGAAGCGGTGTTGAAAAACATGAAGAGCCTAAAAAGGTGTGAAAAATATGAAGAGCTTCAAAAGGTGTAAAATACATGAGGAACATGAAACGGTCTGGATAATAGGATGAGCATGAAGTTGTGTTGAAAAACATGAAAAGACTGAAAAGGTGTGAAAAATATGAAGAGGTTCAAAAGGTGTGAAAAATATGACGAGTATGATACGGTCTGAAAAATAAGAGGAGCATGAAGCTCTGTTCAAAAACATGATGAGCCTGAAGTTGTGAAAAATATGAAAAGCTTCAAAAGTTGTCAAAAATATGAGGAGCATGAATCATTCTGAAAAATAGGAGGATCATGAAGCGGTGTTCAAAATCATGAAGAGGCTGAAAAGGTGTGAAAAATATGAAGAGCTTCAAAACGTGTGAAATACATGAGGAGCATGAAACGGTCTGAAAAATAGGAGGAGCATGAAGCAGTGTTCAAAAACATGAAGAGCCTGAAAAGGTGTGAAAAATATGAAGAGCTTCAAAAAATATCAAAAATATGAGGAGCATTAAACGGTCTGAAAAATAGGAGCAGCATGAAACGGTGTTCAAAAACATGAAGATCCTGAAAAGCTGTGAAAAATATGAAGAGCTTCAAAACGTGTCAAAAATATGAGGAGCATGAAACGGTCTGAAAATTAGGAGGGGCAAGAAGTGGTGTTGAAAGACATGAACAGCCTGAAAACGTGTGAGAAATATGAAGAGCTTCAAAAGTTGTGAAAAATATGAAGTGCTTCAAAAGGTGTCAAAAAAGAGTTGAGCATGAAAAGGTCTGAAAAATACGAGGAGCATGAAGTGGTGTTGAATAAAATCAAGAGCCTGAAAAGGTGTGAAAAATAGGAAGACCTTCAAAAGGGGTGAAATACATGAGGAGCATGAAACGGGCTGAAAAATAGGGGAAGCATGAAGTGGTGTGGAAAAACATTAAGAGCCTGAAAAGGTGTGAAAAATATGAAGAGCTCAAAAGGTGTGAAAAATATGAGGAGCATGAAACGGCCTGAAAAATAGAAGCTGCATGAAACGGTGTGGAAATACATGAAGAGCCTGAAAAGGTGTGAAAAATATGCAAAGCTTCAAAAGGTGTCAAAACTGAGATGAGCATGAAACGGTCTGCAAAATAGGAGGAGCATGAAATGGTGTTCAAAAACATGAAGAGCCTGAAAAGGTGTGAAAAATATGAAGAGATTCAAAAGGTGTGGAATACATGAGGAGGATTAAACTGTCTGAAACATAGGAGGAGCATGAAGCGGTGTTGAAAAACATGAAGAGCCTTAAAAGGTGTGAAAAATATGAAGAGCTTCAAAATGTGTGAAATACATGAGGAGTATGAAACGGTCAGATAAATAGCAGGAGCATGAAGCAGTGTTGAAAAACATGAAGAGTCTGAAAACGTGTGAAAAGTATGAAGAGCTTCAAAAATGTGAAAAATATGAAGAGCTTCAAAAGATGTCAAAAAAGAGTTGAGCATGAAAAGGTCTGAAAAATACGAGGAGCATAAAGCGGTGTTGAAAATCATGAAGAGCCTGAAAAGGTATGAAAAATATGAAGAGCTTCATAAGGTGTGAAATATATGAAGAGCTTCAAAAGGTGTCAAAATGAGATGAGCATGAAACGATTTGAAAAAAAGGAGGATCATGAATTGGTGTTGAAAAAAATGAAGGGCCTGAA
The DNA here is from genome assembly GCF_033118175.1 of Dama dama. Classification (NCBI taxonomy): domain Eukaryota; kingdom Metazoa; phylum Chordata; class Mammalia; order Artiodactyla; family Cervidae; genus Dama; species Dama dama. Next base: position 1,110,805 of record NW_026870929.1, on the reverse strand, counting down.
AAGGTGTGAAATATCTGAAGAGCTTCAAAATGTGTCAAATATATGAGGAGAATGAAACGGTCTGAAAAATAGGCGGAAAATGAAGCGGTGATCAAAAACATGAAGAGCCTGAAAAGGTGTGAATAATATGATGAGCTTCTAAAGGTGTCAAAAATATCAGGAGCATGAAACGGCCTGAAAAATAGGCGGAGCATGAAGCGGTGTTAAAAATCATCAAGAGACTGAAAAGTGTGAAATATATGAAGAGGTTCAAAAGGTGTGAAAAATATGAGGATCATGAAACGGTCTGAAAAATAGGAGGAACATGAAGCGGTGTTTAAAAACATGAAGAGCCTGAAAAGTTGTGAAAAATATGAAGAGCTTTAAAAGGTGTCAAAAATATGAGGAGCATGAAACGGTCTGAAAAATAGGAGGAGCATGAAGCGGTGTTGAAAAACATGAAGAGCCTGAAAACGTGTGGAAAATATGTGTAGCTTCAAAAGGTGTTAAATACATGAGGAGCATGAAACCGTGTGAAAAATGAGAGGAGCATGAATCAGTGTTCAAAAACATGAAGAGCCTGAAAAGGTGTGAAAAATATGAAGAGCTTCAAAATGAGTGAAATACATGAGGAGCATGAAAAGGTCTGAAAAATAGGAGGAGCATGAAGTGGTGTTCAAAAACATGAAGAGCCTGAAAACGTGTGAAAAATATGAAGAGCTTCAAAAGGTGTGAAAAATATGAAAAGCTTCAAAAGGTGTGAAATACATGACGAGCATGAAACTCTCTGAAAAATAGGAGGAGCATGAAGTGGTGTTGAAAAAGGTGAATAGCCTGTAAAGGTGTGAATATATGAAGAGCTTCAAAAGGAGTAAAAAATATGAGAGGCATGAAACGACTGAAAAATAGGAGGAGCATGAAGTGGTGTTGAAAAAGTTGAATAGCCTGTTAAGGTCTGAATATATGAAGAGCTTCAAAAGGTGTCAAAACTATGAGGAGCATGAAACGGGCTGAAAAATAGGAGGAGCATGAAGCGGTGTTGAAAAAAATGAAGAGCTTGAAAAGGTGTGAAAATATGAAGAGCTTCAAAAGGTGTCAAAAATATAGGAGAATGAAACGGTCTGAAAAATAGGAGGAGCATGAAACGGTGTTCAAAACATGAAGAGCTGAAAAGGTGTGAAAAATATGAAGAGCTTCAAAAGGTGTAAAAAATATGAGAGGCATGAAACGACTGAAAAATAGGAGGAGCATGAAGTGGTGTTGAAAAACATGAAGAGCCTGAAAAGATGTGAAAAATATGAAGAGCTTCAAAAGTTGTCAAATATATGAGGAGCATGAAAAGGTCTGAAAAATAGGAGGAGCATGAAGCTGTGTTCAAAAACATGAAGAGCCTGAAAAGGTGTGAAATATATGAACAGCTTAAAAATGTGTTAAAAATATGAGGAGCGTGAAAAGGTCTGAAAAATTGGAGGAGCATGAAGCTGTGTTTAAAAACATGAGGAGCCTGAAAAGGTGTGAAATATATGAAGAGCTTCAAAATGTGTTAAAAATATGAGGAGCGTGAAACGGTCTGAAAAATTGGAGGAGCATGAAGCTGTGTTTAAAAACATGAGGAGCCTGAAAAGGTGTGAAATATATTAAGAGCTTCAAAATGTGTTAAAAATATGAGGAGCGTGAAACGGTCTGAAAAATTGGAGGAGCATGAAGCTGTGTTCAAAAACATGAAGAGCCTGAAAAGGTGTGAAATATATGAAGAGCTTCAAAAGGTGTGAAAAATATGAAAAGCTTCAAAAGGTGTCAAAAATTAGATGAGCAAGAAAAGGTCTGAAAAATAGGAGGAGCATAAAGTGGTGTTGAAAAAATGAAGAGCCTGAAAAGGTGTGAAATATATGAAGAGTTTCAAAAGGTGCGAAAAATATGAATAGCTTCAAAAGGTGTCAAAAATATGAGGAGCATGAAAAGGTCTGAAAAATAGGAGGAGCATGAAAGGTGTTCAAAAACATGAAGTGCCTGAAAAGGTGTGAAAAATATGAAGAGCTTCAAATACGTGAAAATATGAAGAGCTTCAAAAGGTGTCAATAATACGAGGAGCATGAAACGGTCTGAAAAATAGGAGGAGCATGAAGCGGTGGTGAAAAACATGAAGAGTCTGAAAACGTGTGAAAAATATGAAGAGCTTCAAAAATGTGAAAAATTTGAAGAGCTTCAAAAGGTGTGAAAAATATCAGGAGCATGAAACGGTCTGAAAAATAGCAGGAGCATGAAGCTGTGTTGAAAAACATGAAGAGTCTGAAAACTTGTAAAATTATGAAGAGCTTCAAAAATGTGAAAATATGAAGAGCTTCAAATGTTGTCAAATATATGAGGAGCATGAAACGGTCTGAAAAATAGGAGGAGCATGAAACGGTATTCAAAAACATAAAGAGCCTGAAAAGGTGTGAAAAATATGAAGAGCCTAAAAACGTGTCAAAAATATGAGGAGAATGAAACGGTCTGAAAAAATGAGGAGCATGAAGTGGTGTTGAAAAACATGAAAAGCCTGAAAACATGTGAAAAATATGAAGAGCTTCAAAAATGTGCAAAATATGAAGAGCTTCAAAAGGTGTGAAAAATATGAGGAGCATGAAACGGACTGAAAAATAGCAGGAGCATGAAGCGTTTTTGAAGAACATTAAGAGCCTGAAAAGGTGTGAGAAATATGAAGAGCATCAAAAGGTGTCAAAAATACGAGGAGCATGAAACGGTATGAAAAATAGGAGGAGCATGAAACGGTGATCAAAAACATGAAGTGCCTGAAAACATGTGAAAAATATGAAGAGCTTCAAAAGGTGTGAAATATATGAAGAATTTCAAAAGTGTCAAAAATGAGATGAGCATGTAACGGTTTGAAAAATAAGAGCAGCATAAAATAGTGTTGAAAAAAATGAAGAGCCTGAAAAGGTGTGAAAAATATGAAGAGCTTCAAAAGGTGTGAAAAATATGAAAAGCTTCAAAAGGTGTGAAATACATGACGAGCATGAAACTCTCTGAAAAATAGGAGGAGCATGAAGTGGTGTTGAAAAAGGTGAATAGCCTGTAAAGGTGTGAATATATGAAGAGCTTCAAAAGGAGTAAAAAATATGAGAGGCATGAAACGACTGAAAAATAGGAGGAGCATGAAGTGGTGTTGAAAAAGTTGAATAGCCTGTTAAGGTCTGAATATATGAAGAGCTTCAAAAGGTGTCAAAACTATGAGGAGCATGAAACGGGCTGAAAAATAGGAGGAGCATGAAGCGGTGTTGAAAAAAATGAAGAGCTTGAAAAGGTGTGAAAATATGAAGAGCTTCAAAAGGTGTCAAAAATATAGGAGAATGAAACGGTCTGAAAAATAGGAGGAGCATGAAACGGTGTTCAAAACATGAAGAGCTGAAAAGGTGTGAAAAATATGAAGAGCTTCAAAAGGTGTAAAAAATATGAGAGGCATGAAACGACTGAAAAATAGGAGGAGCATGAAGTGGTGTTGAAAAACATGAAGAGCCTGAAAAGATGTGAAAAATATGAAGAGCTTCAAAAGTTGTCAAATATATGAGGAGCATGAAAAGGTCTGAAAAATAGGAGGAGCATGAAGCTGTGTTCAAAAACATGAAGAGCCTGAAAAGGTGTGAAATATATGAACAGCTTAAAAATGTGTTAAAAATATGAGGAGCGTGAAAAGGTCTGAAAAATTGGAGGAGCATGAAGCTGTGTTTAAAAACATGAGGAGCCTGAAAAGGTGTGAAATATATGAAGAGCTTCAAAATGTGTTAAAAATATGAGGAGCGTGAAACGGTCTGAAAAATTGGAGGAGCATGAAGCTGTGTTTAAAAACATGAGGAGCCTGAAAAGGTGTGAAATATATTAAGAGCTTCAAAATGTGTTAAAAATATGAGGAGCGTGAAACGGTCTGAAAAATTGGAGGAGCATGAAGCTGTGTTCAAAAACATGAAGAGCCTGAAAAGGTGTGAAATATATGAAGAGCTTCAAAAGGTGTGAAAAATATGAAAAGCTTCAAAAGGTGTCAAAAATTAGATGAGCAAGAAAAGGTCTGAAAAATAGGAGGAGCATAAAGTGGTGTTGAAAAAATGAAGAGCCTGAAAAGGTGTGAAATATATGAAGAGTTTCAAAAGGTGCGAAAAATATGAATAGCTTCAAAAGGTGTCAAAAATATGAGGAGCATGAAAAGGTCTGAAAAATAGGAGGAGCATGAAAGGTGTTCAAAAACATGAAGTGCCTGAAAAGGTGTGAAAAATATGAAGAGCTTCAAATACGTGAAAATATGAAGAGCTTCAAAAGGTGTCAATAATACGAGGAGCATGAAACGGTCTGAAAAATAGGAGGAGCATGAAGCGGTGGTGAAAAACATGAAGAGTCTGAAAACGTGTGAAAAATATGAAGAGCTTCAAAAATGTGAAAAATTTGAAGAGCTTCAAAAGGTGTGAAAAATATCAGGAGCATGAAACGGTCTGAAAAATAGCAGGAGCATGAAGCTGTGTTGAAAAACATGAAGAGTCTGAAAACTTGTAAAATTATGAAGAGCTTCAAAAATGTGAAAATATGAAGAGCTTCAAATGTTGTCAAATATATGAGGAGCATGAAACGGTCTGAAAAATAGGAGGAGCATGAAACGGTATTCAAAAACATAAAGAGCCTGAAAAGGTGTGAAAAATATGAAGAGCCTAAAAACGTGTCAAAAATATGAGGAGAATGAAACGGTCTGAAAAAATGAGGAGCATGAAGTGGTGTTGAAAAACATGAAAAGCCTGAAAACATGTGAAAAATATGAAGAGCTTCAAAAATGTGCAAAATATGAAGAGCTTCAAAAGGTGTGAAAAATATGAGGAGCATGAAACGGACTGAAAAATAGCAGGAGCATGAAGCGTTTTTGAAGAACATTAAGAGCCTGAAAAGGTGTGAGAAATATGAAGAGCATCAAAAGGTGTCAAAAATACGAGGAGCATGAAACGGTATGAAAAATAGGAGGAGCATGAAACGGTGATCAAAAACATGAAGTGCCTGAAAACATGTGAAAAATATGAAGAGCTTCAAAAGGTGTGAAATATATGAAGAATTTCAAAAGTGTCAAAAATGAGATGAGCATGTAACGGTTTGAAAAATAAGAGCAGCATAAAATAGTGTTGAAAAAAATGAAGAGCCTGAAAAGGTGTGAAAAATATGAAGAGCTTCAAAAGGTGTGAAAAATATGAAAAGCTTCAAAAGGTGTGAAATACATGACGAGCATGAAACTCTCTGAAAAATAGGAGGAGCATGAAGTGGTGTTGAAAAAGGTGAATAGCCTGTAAAGGTGTGAATATATGAAGAGCTTCAAAAGGAGTAAAAAATATGAGAGGCATGAAACGACTGAAAAATAGGAGGAGCATGAAGTGGTGTTGAAAAAGTTGAATAGCCTGTTAAGGTCTGAATATATGAAGAGCTTCAAAAGGTGTCAAAACTATGAGGAGCATGAAACGGGCTGAAAAATAGGAGGAGCATGAAGCGGTGTTGAAAAAAATGAAGAGCTTGAAAAGGTGTGAAAATATGAAGAGCTTCAAAAGGTGTCAAAAATATAGGAGAATGAAACGGTCTGAAAAATAGGAGGAGCATGAAACGGTGTTCAAAACATGAAGAGCTGAAAAGGTGTGAAAAATATGAAGAGCTTCAAAAGGTGTAAAAAATATGAGAGGCATGAAACGACTGAAAAATAGGAGGAGCATGAAGTGGTGTTGAAAAACATGAAGAGCCTGAAAAGATGTGAAAAATATGAAGAGCTTCAAAAGTTGTCAAATATATGAGGAGCATGAAAAGGTCTGAAAAATAGGAGGAGCATGAAGCTGTGTTCAAAAACATGAAGAGCCTGAAAAGGTGTGAAATATATGAACAGCTTAAAAATGTGTTAAAAATATGAGGAGCGTGAAAAGGTCTGAAAAATTGGAGGAGCATGAAGCTGTGTTTAAAAACATGAGGAGCCTGAAAAGGTGTGAAATATATGAAGAGCTTCAAAATGTGTTAAAAATATGAGGAGCGTGAAACGGTCTGAAAAATTGGAGGAGCATGAAGCTGTGTTTAAAAACATGAGGAGCCTGAAAAGGTGTGAAATATATTAAGAGCTTCAAAATGTGTTAAAAATATGAGGAGCGTGAAACGGTCTGAAAAATTGGAGGAGCATGAAGCTGTGTTCAAAAACATGAAGAGCCTGAAAAGGTGTGAAATATATGAAGAGCTTCAAAAGGTGTGAAAAATATGAAAAGCTTCAAAAGGTGTCAAAAATTAGATGAGCAAGAAAAGGTCTGAAAAATAGGAGGAGCATAAAGTGGTGTTGAAAAAATGAAGAGCCTGAAAAGGTGTGAAATATATGAAGAGTTTCAAAAGGTGCGAAAAATATGAATAGCTTCAAAAGGTGTCAAAAATATGAGGAGCATGAAAAGGTCTGAAAAATAGGAGGAGCATGAAAGGTGTTCAAAAACATGAAGTGCCTGAAAAGGTGTGAAAAATATGAAGAGCTTCAAATACGTGAAAATATGAAGAGCTTCAAAAGGTGTCAATAATACGAGGAGCATGAAACGGTCTGAAAAATAGGAGGAGCATGAAGCGGTGGTGAAAAACATGAAGAGTCTGAAAACGTGTGAAAAATATGAAGAGCTTCAAAAATGTGAAAAATTTGAAGAGCTTCAAAAGGTGTGAAAAATATCAGGAGCATGAAACGGTCTGAAAAATAGCAGGAGCATGAAGCTGTGTTGAAAAACATGAAGAGTCTGAAAACTTGTAAAATTATGAAGAGCTTCAAAAATGTGAAAATATGAAGAGCTTCAAATGTTGTCAAATATATGAGGAGCATGAAACGGTCTGAAAAATAGGAGGAGCATGAAACGGTATTCAAAAACATAAAGAGCCTGAAAAGGTGTGAAAAATATGAAGAGCCTAAAAACGTGTCAAAAATATGAGGAGAATGAAACGGTCTGAAAAAATGAGGAGCATGAAGTGGTGTTGAAAAACATGAAAAGCCTGAAAACATGTGAAAAATATGAAGAGCTTCAAAAATGTGCAAAATATGAAGAGCTTCAAAAGGTGTGAAAAATATGAGGAGCATGAAACGGACTGAAAAATAGCAGGAGCATGAAGCGTTTTTGAAGAACATTAAGAGCCTGAAAAGGTGTGAGAAATATGAAGAGCATCAAAAGGTGTCAAAAATACGAGGAGCATGAAACGGTATGAAAAATAGGAGGAGCATGAAACGGTGATCAAAAACATGAAGTGCCTGAAAACATGTGAAAAATATGAAGAGCTTCAAAAGGTGTGAAATATATGAAGAATTTCAAAAGTGTCAAAAATGAGATGAGCATGTAACGGTTTGAAAAATAAGAGCAGCATAAAATAGTGTTGAAAAAAATGAAGAGCCTGAAAAGGTGTGAAAAATATGAAGAGCTTCAAAATGTGTCAAAAATATGAGTAGCTTGAAACGGTCTGAAATATAGGAGGAGCATGAAGTGGTGTTGAAAAACATGAAGATCCTGAAAATTTTGAAAAATATGAAGAGCTTCAAAAGGTGTGAAATACATGAGGAGCATGAAACACTCTGAAAAATAGAAATAGCACGAAGCGGTGTAGAAAAACATGAAGAGACTGAAAACGTGTGAAAATATGAAGAGCTTCAAAAATATGAAAAATATGAAGAGCTTCAAAAGGTGTGAAAAATTTGAAGAGCTTCAAAAGGTGTCAAAATGAGATGAGCATGAAACGGTCTGAAAAATAGGAGGAGCTTGAAGCGGTGTTGAAAATCACAAAGAGCCGGAAAAGGTGTGAAATATATGAAGAGCTTCATAAGATGTGAAAAATTTGAACAGCTTCAAAAGGTGTCAAAATGAGATGAGCATGAAACGGTCTGAAAAATAGGAGGAGCATGAAGTGGTGTAGAAAAAAATGAAAAGCCTGAAAAGGTGTGAAATATATGAAGAGCTTCAAAAGGTGTCAAAAATATGAGGAGAATGAAACGGTCTGCAAAATAGGTGAAGCATGAAATGGTGTTCAAAAACATGAAGAGCCTGAAAAGATGTGAAAATTATGAAGAGCTTCAAAAGGTGTCAAAAATATGAGGAGCATGAAACGGTCTGAAAAATAGGAGGAGCATGAAGCGGTGTTGAAAAAAAAGAAGAGCCTGAAAAGGTGTGAAAAATATGAAGAGCTTCAAAAGGTGTCAAAAATATGAGGAGCATGAAACGGTCTGACAAATAGGAGGAGCATGAAGCGGTGTTGAAAAACTTGAAGAGCCTGAAAACGTGTGAAAAATTTGAAGAGCATCAAAAGGTGTGAAAAATATGAAGAGCTTCAAAAGGTGTAAAAAATGAGATGAGCATGAAACGGTCTGAAAAATAAGAGGAGCATGAAGTGGTGTTGAAAAAAATGAAGAGCCTGAAAATGTGTGAAACATATGAAGAGCTTCAAAAGGTGTCAAAATTATGAGTAGCATGAATCGGTCTGAAAAATAGGAGAAGCATGAAACGGTGATCAAAAACATGAAGAGCCGGAAAAGTTGTGAAAAATATGAAGAGCTTCAAAAGGTGTCAAAATTATGAGTAGCATGAATCGGTCTGAAAAATAGGAGGAGCATGAAACGGTGATCAAAAACATGAAGAGCCGGAAAAGGTGTGAAAAATATGAAGAGCTTCAAAAGGTGTGAAATACATGAGGAGTTTGAAACCGGCTGAAAAATAGGAGAAGCGTGAAGTGGTGTGGAAAAATATGAAGAGCCTGAAAAGGTGTGGAAAATATGAAGAGCTTCAAAAGGTGTGAAATACATGAGGAGCATGAAACTCTCTGAAAAATATAAGGAGCATGAAGCGGTGATCAAAAACATGAAGAGCCTGAAAAGGTGTGAAATATATGAAGAGCTTCAAACGGTGTCAAAAATATGAGGAGCATGAAACGGTTTGAAAAATAGGAGGAGCATGAAGCGGTGTTCAAAAACATGAAGAGCCTGTAAAGGTCTGAAAAATATGGAGAGCTTGAAAAGGTGTGCAATATATGAAGAGCTTCAAAAGGTGTCAAAAATGAGATGAGCATGAAACGGTGTGAAAAATAGGAGGAGCATGAAGCGGTTTTGAAAAAAATGAAGAGGCTGAAAAGGTGTGAAAAATATGAAGAGCTTCAAAAGGTGTGAAAAATATGACGAGCATGAAACGGTCTGAAAAATAGAAGCGGCATGAAATGATGTTCAAAAACATGAAGAGCCTGAAAAGGTGTGAAAATTATGAAGAGCTTCAAAAGGTGTGAAATACATGAGGAGCATGAAACGGTCTGAAAAATAGGAGAAGCATGAAGTGGTGTTGAAAAACATGAAGATCCTGAAAATTTTGAAAAATATGAAGAGCTTCAAAAGGTGTCAAAAATATGAGGAGCATGAAACGGTCTTAAAAATAGGAGGATCATGAAGCGGTGTTGAAAAACATGAAGAACCTGAAAAGGTGTGAAAAATGTGAAGAGCTTCTAAAGGTGTCAAAAATATGAGGAGCATGAAACGGGCTGAAAAATAGACGAAGCATGAAACGGTGATCAAAAACATGAAGAGCCTGAAAAGTTGTGAAAAATATGAAGAGCTTCAAAAGGTGTCAAAAATATGAGGAGCATGAAACGGTCTGAAAAATTGGAGGAGCAAGAAGCGGTGTTGAAAAACATGAAGAGCCTGAAAACGTGTGAAAATATGAAGAGCTTCAAAAAGTGTGAAAATTATGAAGAGCCTGAAAAGGTGTCAAAAATGAGATGAGCATGAAACGGTCTGAAAAATAGGAGGAGCATGAAGCAATTTTGCAAAACATGAAGAGCCTGAAAAGTTGTGAAAAATATGAAGGGCTTCAAAAGGTGTGAAAAATATGAAGAACTTCAAAAGCTGTCAAAATGAGATGAGCATGAAACGGTCTGAAAAATATGAGGAGCATGAAATGGTGTGGGAAAACATGAAAAGCCTGAAAACGTGTGAAAAATATGAAGAGCTTCAAAACGTGTCAAAAATGAGATGAGCATGAAAGGGTCTGAAAAAAGGGGGGGGATGGAATGGTGTTCAAAAGCATGAAGAGCCACTACAATGTGAAAAATATGAAGAGCTTCAAAAGCTGTCAAATATATGAGGAGCATCAAACGGTCTAAAAAATAGGAGGAGCATGAAGTGTAGTTGAAAAACATGAAGAGCCTGATAATGTGTGAAAAATATGAAGAGCTTCAAAAGGTGTCAAAAATATGATGAGCATGAAACGGTCTGAATAATGGGAGGAGCATGAAGTGGTGTTGAAAAACATGAAGGGCCTGAAAAGCTGTGAAAAATATGAAGAGTTTCAAAATGTGTGAAATACATGAGGAGCATGAAACGGTCTGAAAAATGGGAGGAGCATGAAGCGGTGTTGAAAAACATGAAGAGCCTGAAAAGGTGTGAAAAATATGAAGAGCTTCAAAAGGTGTCAAAGACTTGTGGAGCAAAAAACGGTATGAAAAATAGGAGGGGCATGAAGCGGTGTTCAAAAGTATGAAGAGCCTGCACAATGTGAAAATATGAAGAGCTTCAAAAGCTGTCAAATATATGAGGAGCATGAAACGGTCTAAAAAATAGGAGGAGCATGAAGCGGTGTTCAAAAACATGAAGAGGCTGAAAAGGTGTGAAAAATATGAAGAGATTCAAAAGGTGCGAAATATAGGAGGAGCATGAAACGGTCTGAAAAATAGGAGGAGTATAAAGCGATGTTCAATAACATGAAGAGCCTGAAAAGGTGTGAAAAATATGAAGAGCTTCAAAAGGTGTGAAATATAGGAGGAAAGGAAGCATTGTTCAAAAACATGAAGAGCCTGAAAATGTGTGAAAAATATGAACAGCTTGAAAAGGTGTCAAAAAATGAGGAGCATGAAACGGTCTGATAAATAGGAGTAACATGAAACGTTGTTCAGGAACATGAAGAGCCTGGAAAGGTATGAAAAATACGAAGAGCCTCAAAACGTGTCAAAAATATGAGGAGCATGAAACGGTCTGATAAATAGGAGGATCATGAAGCGGTGTTGAAAAACATGAAGAGCCTGAAAACGTGTGAAAAATAAGAAGAGCTTCAAAAGGTGTGAAAAATATGAATAGCTTCAAAAGGTGTCAAAATAGAGATGAGCATGAAACGGTCTGAACAATAGGAGGAGCTTGAAGCTGTGCTCAAAAACATGAAGAGCCTGAGAAGGCGTGAAAAATATGAAGAGCTTCAAAAGGTGTGAAAAATATGAGGAGCATGAAACGGTCTGAAAAATAGGAGGAGCATGAAGTGGTGTTCCATAATATGAAGAGCCTGAAAAGGTGTGAAAAATATGACGAGCTTCCATAGTTGTCAAAAATATGAGGAGCATGAAAAGGTCTGAAAAATAGGAGCATGAAGCGGTGTTCAATAAAATGAAGAGCCTGAAAAGGTGTGAAAAATATGAAGAGCTCCAAAAGTTGTCAAAAATATGAGGAGCATGAAACGGTCTCAAAAATAGAAGGAGCGTGAAGCAAGATGTGAAAAATATGAAGAGCTTCAAAAGGTGTCAAAAATATGAGGAGCATGAAACGGTCTCAAAAATAGGAGGAGCATGAAGCGGTGTTGAAAAACATGAAGAGCCTGAAAAGGTGTGAAAAATATGAAGAGCTTCAAAAGGTGGCAATAATAAGAGGTGCATGAAAAGTCTGAAAATGAGGAGGAGCATGAAACGGTCTGAAAAATTGGAGGAGCATGAAGCGGTGTTTAAAAACATGAAGATCCTGAAAAGGTGTGACATATATAAAGAGCTTCAAAAGGTGTGAAAAATATGAGGAGCATGAAACGGTCTGAAAAAAAGGAGGTGCATGAAACGGTGTGAAAAACATGAAGAGCATGAAAAGGTGTGAAAAAAAGGAAGAGCTTCAAAAGATGTCAAAAAGATGAGGAACATGAAACGGTCTGAAAAATAGAAGGAGCATGAAGCGGTGTTTAAAAACATGAAGAGCCTGAAAAGGTGTGGAAATTATGAAGAGCTTCAAAAGGTGTGAAAAATATGAGGAGCATGAAACGGTCTCAAAAATAGGAGAAGCATGAAACGGTCTGAAAAATAGCAGGAGCATGAAATGGTCTGAAAAATTGGAGGAGCATGAAACGGTCTGAAAAATTGGAGGAGCATGAAGCGGTGTTCAAAAATACCGAGAGCCTGAAAAGGTAAGAAAAACATGAAGAGCTTCAAAAAGTGTAAAAAATATGAGGAGCATGAAATGGTCTGAAAAATAGGAGCAGCATGAAATGGTGTTCAGAAACATGTAGAGCCTGAAAAGGTGTGAAAAATATGAAGAGCTTCAAAAGGTGTCAAAAATGAGATGAGCAAGAAACGGTTCGAAAAATAGGAGGAGCATGAAGCGGTGTTCAAAAACATGAAGAACCTGAAAAGTTGTGAGAAATATGAAGAGCTTCAACAGGTGTCAAATATATGAGGAGCATGAAACGCTCTGAAAAAGAGCAGGAGCATGAAGCGGTGTTGAAAAACATAAAGAGCCTGAAAAGTAGTGAAAAATATGAAGAGCTTCTAAAGGTGTCAAAAATATGAGGAGCATGTAACGGTCTTAAAAATATGAGGAGCAGGAAGTGATGTTGAAAAATATGAATAGTCTGAAAATGTGTGAAATATATGAAGAGATTAAAAATGTGACAAATATATGAGGAGCATGAAACGGTCTGAAAAATACGAGGAGCATGAAGCGGTGTTCAAAAACATGAAGAGCCTGAAAATGTGTGAAAAATATGAAGAGCTTCCAAAGGTGTGAAAAATATGAGGAGCATGAAACAACCTGAAAAATAGGAGGAGAATGAAGCGGTATTGAAAAACATGAAGAGCCTGAAATCTTGTGAAAAATATGAAGAGCTTCAAAAGGTGTCAAAAATGAGATGAGCATGAAACGGTCTGAAAAATAGGAGGAGCAAGAAGTAGTGTTGAAAAAAATGAAGAGCCTGAAAAGGTGTGAAAAATATGAAAAGCTTCAAAAGGTGTCAAAAAAATGAGGAGCAAGAAACGGTCTGAAAAATAGGAGGAGCATGAAGCGGTGTTGAAAAACATGAAGAGCCTGAAAAGGTGTGAAAAATATGAAGAGCTTCAAAAGGTGTCAAAAATATGAGGAGCATGTAACAGTCTGAAAAATAGGAGGAGCATGAAGCGGTGTTGAAAAACATGAAGAGCCTGAAAAGGTGTGAAAAATATGAATAGCTTCAAAAGGTGTCAAAATTACAAGGAGCATGAAACGGTCTGAAAAATAGGAGGAGCATGAAGCGGTGTTCAAAAATATGAAGAGCCTTAAAAGGTGTGAAAAATATGAAGAGCTTCAAAAGGTGTCAAAAATATGAGGTGCATGAAACGGCCTGAAAAAGAGGAGGAGCATGAAGCGGTGTTCAAAAACATGAAGAGCGTTAAAAGGTGTGAAAAATATGAAGAGCTTCAAAAGGTGTCAAAAATATGAGAAGCATGAAACGGTCTGAAAAATAGGAGGAGCATGAAGCGGTGTTGAAAAACATGAGGAGCCTGAGAACTTGTGAAAAATATGAAGAGCTTCAAAAGGTGTCAAAAATGAGATGAGCATGAAACGGTCTGAAAAATAGGAGGAGCATGAAGTGGTGTTGAAGTAAATGAAGAGCGTGAAAAGGTGTGAAATATATGAAGAGCTTCAAAAGGTGTCAAAAATATGACGAGAATGAAACGGTCTGAAAAACAGGAGGATCATGAAGCGGTGTTGAAAAACATGAAGAGTCTGAAAAGGTGTGAAAGATATGAAGAGTTTCTAAAGATGTCAAAAATATGAGGAGCATGAAACGGTCTGAAAAATAGGAGGAGCATGAAGTGGTGTTGAAAAACATGAAGAGCCTGAAAGGGTGTGAAAATTATGAAGAGCTTCCAAAGATGTCAAAAATATGAGAAGCATGAAACGGTCTGAAAAATAGGAGGAGCATGAAGCGGTGTTCAAAAACATGAAGAGCCTGAAAAGGTGTGAAAAATATGACGAGCTTCAAAAGATGTCAAAAATATGAGGAGCATGAAACGGTCTGAAAAATAGGAGGAGCATGAAGCGGTGTTCAAAAACCTGAAGAGCCTAAAAAGGTGTGAAAAATATGACGAGCTTCAAAAGTTGTGAAAAATATGAAGAGCTTCAACAGGTGTCAAAAATTAGATGAGCATGAAACGGTCGAAAAATTGGAGGAGCAAGAAGTAGTCTTGAAAAAAATGAAGAGCCTGAAAAGGTGTGAAAAATATGAAAAGCTTCAAAAGATGTCAAAAATATGAGGAGCATGAAATGGTCTGAAAAATAGGTGGAGCATGAAGCGGTGTTGAAAAATATGAAGAGCCTGGAAAGGTGTGCAAATATGAAGAGCTTCAAAAGGTGTGAAATATATGAAGAGCTTCAATATGTGTCAAAAATGATTTGAGCATGAAACGGTCTGAAAAATAGGAGGAGCATGAAACGGTGATGAAAAACATGAAGAGCCAGAAAAGGTGTGAAAAAAATGAAGAGCTTCAAAAGGTGTGAAATACATGAGGAGCATGAAACGTGCTGAAAATAGGAGAAGCATAAAGGGGTGTGGAAAAACATGAAGAGCATGAAAAGTTTGAAAAATATGAAGAGCTTCAAAAGGTGTGAAATACATGAGGAGCATGAAACACTCTGAAAAATAGAAATAGCACGATGCGGTGTAGAAAAACATGAAGAGCCTGAAAACGTGTGAAAATATGAAGAGCTTCAAAAATATGAAAAATATGAAGAGCATCAAAAGGTGTGAAAAATTTGAAGAGCTTCAAATGGTGTCAAAATGAGATGAGCATGAAACGGTCTGAAAAATAGGAGGAGCATGAAGCAGTGTTGAAAATCATAAAGAGCCTGAAAAGGTGTGAAATATATGAAGAGCTTCAAAAGATGTGAACAATTTGAAGAGCTTCAAAAGGTGTCAAAATGAGATGAGCATGAAACGGTCTGAAAAATAGGAGGAGCATGAAGTGGTGTAGAAAAAAATGAAAAGCCTGAAAAGGTGTGAAATATATGAAGAGCTTCAAAAGGTGTCAAAAATATGAGGAGAATGAAACGGTCTGCAAAATAGGTGAAGCATGAAATGGTGTTCAAAAATATGAAGAGCCTGAAAAGATGTGAAAATTATGAAGAGCTTCAAAAGGTGTCAAAAATATGAGGAGCATGAAACGGTCTGAAAAATAGAAGCGGCATGAAATGGTGTTCAAAAACATGAAGAGCCTGAAAATGTGTGAAAAATATTCAGAGCTTCAAAATGTGTCAAATATATGAGGAGCATGAAACGGTCTGAAAAATAGGAGAAGCATGAAGTGGTGTTGAAAAATATGAAGAGCCTGAAAAGGAGTGAAAAATATGGAGAGCTTCAAAAGGTGTCAAACATATGAAGAACATGAAACGGTCTGAAAAATAGGAGGATCATGAAGCAGTGTTCAAAAACATGAAGAGCCTGAAAATGTGTGAAAAATATTCAGAGCTTCAAAATGTGTCAAATATATGAGGAGCATGAAACGGTCTGAAAAAGCGGAGGAGCATGAAACGGTGATTAAAAACATGAAGAGCTTGAAAAGGTGTGAAAAATATGAAGAGCTTCAAAAGGTGTGAAATACATGAGGAGCATGAAACAGGCCGAAAAATAGGAGAAGCATGAAGTTGTGTGGAAAAACATGAAGAGCCTAAAAAGTTGTGAGAAATATGAAGAGCTTCAAAAGATGTGAAATACATGAGGAGCATGAAACTCTCTGAAAAATAGGAGGAGCATGAAGCAGTGTCAAAAACATGAAGAGCCTAAAAAGTTGTGAGAAATATGAAGAGCTTCAAAAGGTGTCAAAAATGAGATGAGCATGAAACGGTCTGAAAAATAGGAGCATGAAAAGGTGATAAAAAACATGAAGAGCCTGAAAAGGTGTGAAAAATATGAAGAGCTTCAAAAGGTGTGAAATTCATGAGGAGCATGAAATGGTCTGAAAAATCGGACAAGAATGAAGTGGTGTGGAAAAACATGAAGAGCCTGAAAAGGTGTGAAAAATATGAAGAGCTTCAAGAGGTGTCAAAAATATGAAGAGCATGAAACGGTCTGAAAAATAGGAGGATCATGAAGCGGTGATCAAAAACATGAAGAGCCTGAAAACGTGTGAAAAATATGAAGAGCTTCAAAAGGTGTGAAATACATGAGGAGCATGAAACGGTCTGAAAAATAGGAGAAGCATGAAGCGGTGTTGACAAACATGAAGAGCCTGAAAACGTGTGAAAAATATGAAGAGCTTCAAAAGGTGTGAAATACATGAGGATCATGAAATGGTCTGAAAAATAGGAGGAGCATGAAACGGTGTTCAAAAAGAGGAAGAGCCTGAAAATTTGTGAAAAATATGACAGCTTCAAAAGGTGTCAAAAATATGAGCAGCATGAAACGGTCTGAAAAATAGGAGGAGCATGAAGCGGTGTTCAAAAAAATGAAAAGCCTGAAAAGGTTTGAAAAATATGAAGAGCCTCAAAACGTGTCAAAAATGAGAAGAGCATGAAACTGTCTGAAAAATAGGAGTAGCATGAAGTGGTGTTGAAAAAAAAGAAGACACTGAAAAGGTGTGAAATATATGAAGAGCTTCTAACAGTGTCAAAAATATGAGGAGAATGAAAGCATCTCAAAAATAGGAGGAGCATGAAGCTGTGTTGAAAAACATGAAGAGCCTGAAAAGGTTTGAAAAATATGAAGAGCCTGAAAAGGTATGAAAAATATGAGGAGCATGAAACGGTCTGAAAAATGGGAAGAGCATGAAGTGGTGTTGAAAAACATGAAGAGCCTGAAGGTGTGAAAAATATGAAGAGCTTCAAAAGGTGTCAAAAATACGAGGAGCATGAAACGGTCTGAAAAATAGGAGGATCATGAAGCGGGGTTCAAAAACATGGAAAACCTGAAAAGGTGTGAAAAACATGAAGAGCTTCAAAAAGTGTCAAAAATATGAGGAGCAAGAAACGGTATGAAATATAGGAGGAGCATGAAGTGGTGTTGAAAAAAATGAAGAGCCTGAAAATGTGTGAAACATATGAAGAGCTTCAAAAGGTGTCAAAATTATGAGGAGCATGAAAAGGCCTGAAAAATTGGAGGAGCATGAAACGGTGATCAAAAACATGAAGTGCCGGAAAAGGTGTGAAAAATATGAAGAGCTTCAAAAGGTGTGAAATACATGAGGAGTTTGATACGGGCTGAAAAATAGGAGAAGCATGAAGTGGTGTGGAAAAATATGAAGAGCCTGAAAATGTGTGGAAAATATGAAGAGCTTCAAAAGGTGTGAAATACATGAGGAGCATGAAACTCTCTGAAAAATAGAAGGAGCATGAAGCGGTGTTCAAAAACATGAAGAGCCTGAAAAGGTGTGAAAAATATGAAGAGCTTCAAACGGTGTCAAAAATATGAGGAGCATGAAACGGTCTGAAAAATAGGAGGAGCATGAAGCGGTGTTCAAAAACATGAAGAGCCTGAAAAGGTCTGAAAAATATGAAGAACTTGAAAAGGTGTGAAATATATGAAGAGCTTAAAAAGGTGTCAAAAATGAGATGAGCATGAAACGGTGTGAAAAATAGGAGGAACATGAAGCGGTTTTGAAAAAAATGAAGAGGCTGAAAAGGTGTGAAATATATGAAGAGCTTCAAGAGGTGTCAAAAATATGAAGAGCATGAAATGGTCTGAGAAATAGGAGGGTCATGAAGCGGTGTTCAAAAACGTGAAGAGCCTGAAAAGCTATGAAAAATATGAAGAGCTTCAAAAGGTGTGAAAAATATGAGGAGCATGAAATGGTCTGAAAAATAGAAGCGGCATGAAATGGTGTTCAAAAACATGAAGAGCCTGAAAAGGTGTGAAAATTATGAAGAGCTTCAAAAGGTGTGAAATTCATGAGGATCATGAAACGGTCTGAAAAATAGGAGGAGCATGAAACGGTGTTCAAAAAGAGGAAGAGCCTGAAAATTTGTGAAAAATATGACAGCTTCAAAACGTGTCAAAAATATGAGCAGCATGAAATGGTCTGAAAAATAGGAGGAGCATGAAGCGGTGTTCAAAAACATGAAAAGCCTGAAAAGGTGTGAAAAATATGAAGAGCCTCAAAACGTGTCAAAAATGAGAAGAGCATGAAACTGTCTGAAAAATAGGAGTAGCATGAAGTGGTGTTGAAAAAAAAGAAGACACTGAAAAGGTGTGAAATATATGAAGAGCTTCAAAAGATTTCAGAATTGAGAGGAGCATGAAACGGTCTGAAAAATAGGAGAAGCATGAAGCGGTGTTGAAAAACATGAAGAGCCTGAAAATTTGTGAAAACTATGAAGCGCTTTATAAGGTGTCAAAAATATAAGGAACATGAAACGGTCTGAAAAATAGGAGGAGCATGAAACGGTGTTCATAAACATGAAGAGACTGAAAAGGTGTGAAAAATATGAAGAGCTTCAAAAGCTGTCAATAATATGAGGAGCATGAAATGGTCTGAAAAACAGGACGATCATGAAGCGGTGTTGAAAAATATGAAGAGCCTGAAAAGTTGTGAAAAATATGAAGAGCTTCAAAAGGTGTGAAAAATATGAAGAGCTTCCTGAGGTGTCAAAAATGAGATGAGCATGAAACGGTCTAAAAATAGGAGGATCAAGAAGCGGTGTTGAAAAACATGAAGAGCCTGAAAAGGTGTGAAAAATGTGAAGAGCTTCCAAAGGTGTAAAAATATGAGGAGCATGAAACGTTCTGAAAAATAGGAGGAGCATGAAACCGTGTTCAAAAATATGAAGAGTCTGAAAAGGTCTGAAAAATATGAAGAGCTTCAAAGGTGTGAAATACATGAGGAGCATAAAACGGTCTGAAATATAGGAGGATCATGAAGCGGTGTTGAAAAATATGAAGAGCCTTAAAACGTGTGAAAAATATGAAGAGCTGAAAAAGTGTCAAGAATGAGATGAGCATGAAATGTTCTGAAAAATAGGAGGAGCATGAAGCGGTGTAGAAAAACATGAAGAGCCTGAAAAGTTGTGAAAAATATGAAGAGCTTCAAAAGGTGTCAAAAATAAGAGGAGCATGAAACAGTCTGAAAAATAGGAGGAGCATGATGCGGTGTAGAAAAACATGAAGGGCCTGAAAAGGTGTGAAAAATATGAACAGCTTGAAAAGGTGTGAAAAATATGAAGACATTCCAAGGTGTCAAAATTATGAGGAGCAAGAAACTGTCTGAAAATTGGAGGAGCATGAAACGGTGTTGAAATACATGAAGAGCCTAAAAACGTGTGAATAATATGAAGAGCTTCAAAAGGTGTGAAAAATAGGAGAAGCATGAAGCTGTGTTGAAAAACATGAAGAGCCTGAAAACGTGTGAAAATCATGAAGAGCTTCAAAAGGTGTGAAAAATATGAACAGCTTCAACAGGTTTCAAAAATATGAGGAGAATGAAACGGTCTGAAAAATAGGAGGAGCATGAAGCGGTGTTCAAAACATGAAGAGCCTGAAAAAGTGTGAAAAATATGAAGAGCTTCAAAAGGTTTGAAAAATATGAAGAGCCTGAAAAGGTGTCAAAAATGAGATGAGCATGAAACGGTCTGAAAAATAGGAGGAGCATGAAGCGGTGTTCTAAACATGAAAAGCCTGAAAAAGTGTGAAAAATATGAAGAGCTTCACTGGTTTGAAAAATAAGAAGAGCCTGAAAAGGTGTGAAAATTGACATGAGCATGAAACGGTCTGAAAAATAGGAAGAGCATGAAGAGGTGTTCAAAAACATGTACAGCCTGACAAGGTGTGAAAAATATGAAGAGCTTCAAAAGGTGTCAAAAATATGAGGAGCATGAAGCGGTGTTGAAAATCATGAAGAGCCTGAAAACGTGTGAAAAACATGAAGAGCTTCAAAAGGTGTGAAAAATATGAACAGCTTCAAAAAGTGTCAAAAATGAGATGAGCATGAAGCGGTCTCAAAAATGGTGGAGCATGAAATGTTGTTGAAAAACATGAAGAGCCTGAAATCGTGTGAAAAATATGAAGAGCTTCAAAAGGTGTGAAATACATGAGGAGCATTAATCGGTCTGAAAAATAGGAGTAGCATGAAGCGGTGTTGAAAAACATGAAGATCCTGAAAAGGAGTGAAAAATATGAAGAGCTTCAAAAGGTGTGAAATATATGAAGAGCTTCAACAGGTTTCAAAAATATGAGGAGCATGAAATGGTCTGAAAAATAGGAGGAGCATGAAGCGGTGTTCAAAACATGAAGAGCCTGAAAAAGTGTGAAAAATATGAAGAGCTTCAAAAGGTTTGAAAAATATGAAGAGCCTGAAAAGGTGTCAAAAATGAGATGAGCATGAAACGGTCTGAAAAATAGGAGGAGCATGAAGCGGTGTTCTAAACATGAAAAGCCTGAAAAAGTGTGAAAAATATGAAGAGCTTCACTGGTTTGAAAAATAAGAAGAGCCTGAAAAGGTGTGAAAATTGACATGAGCATGAAACGGTCTGAAAAATAGGAAGAGCATGAAGAGGTGTTCAAAAACATGTACAGCCTGACAAGGTGTGAAAAATATGAAGAGCTTCAAAAGGTGTCAAAAATATGAGGAGCATGAAACGGTCTGAAAAATAGGAGGAGCATGAAGTGGTGTTGAAATACATGAAGAGCCTGAAAATGTGTGAAAAATATGAAGAGCTTCAAAACGTGTCAAAAATATGAGAAGCATGAAAAGGTCTGAAAAATAGGAGCAGCATGAAGAGCTGTTCAAAAACATGAAAAGCCTGAAAATGTGTGAAAAATATGAAGAGCTTGAAAAGGTGTGAAAATTAGGAGGAGCATGAAGCGGTGTTGAAAAACATGAAGAGCCTGAAAACGTGTGAAAAATATGAAGAGCTTCAAAAGGTGTGAAAAATATGAACACTTTCAAAAAGTGTCAAAAATGAGATGAGCATGAAGCGGTCTGAAAAATGGTGGAGCATGAAGTGTTGTTGAAAAACATGAAGAGCCTGAAATCGTGTGAAAAATATGAAGAGCTTCAAAAGGTGTGAAATACAGGAGGACCAATAATCAGTCTCAAAAATAGGAGTAGCATGAAGCGGTGTTGAAAAACATGAAGAGCCTGAAAAGGTGTGAAAAATAAGAAGAGCTGCAAAAGGTGTGAAGTACAGGAGGACCATTAAACGGTCTGAAAAATAGGAGGAGCATGAAGCGGTGTTGAAAAACATGAAGAGCCTGAAAAGGTATGAAAAATATGAAGAGCTTCAAAAGGAGTGAAAGACTTGAGGAGCGTGAAACCGTCTGAATTATAGGAGGAGCGAGAAACGGTGTGGAAAAACATGAAGAGCCTCAAAAGGTGTGAAAAATATGAAGAGCTCAAAAGGTGTCAAAAATATGAAGAGCTTCAAAAAGTGTGACAAATGAGATGAGCATGAAATTGTCTGAAAAAGGAGGAGCATGAAGTGGTGTTGAAAAACATGAAAAGCCTGAAAAGGTGTAAAATATATGAAGAGATTCGAAAGGTGTCAAAAATATGAGGAGCTTGAAATGGTCTGAAAAATTGGAGGATCATGAAGCGGTGTTGAAAAACATGAAGAGAGTGAAAAGTTGTGAAAAATATGAAGAGCTTCAAAGGTGTCAAAAATGGGAGGAGCATGAAACGGTCTGAAAAATAGGAGGAGCATGAAATCGTGTTCAAAAACATGAAGAGCCTGAAAAGGTGTGAAAAATATGAAGAGCTTCAAAATGTTTGAAATACATGAGGAGCATGAAACGGTCTGAAAAGGAGGAGGAGCATGAAGCCGTGTTCAACATCATGAAGAGCCTAAAAACGTGTGAAAAATATGAAGAGCTTCAAAAGGTGTGAAAAATAGGAGAAGCATGAAGCGTTGTTAAAAAACACGAAGAGCCTGAAAACGTGTGAAAAACATGAAGAGCTTCAAAAGGTGTGAAAAAAATGAACAGCTTCAAAAAGTGTCAAAAATGAGATGAGCATGAAGCGGTCTCAAAAATTGTGGAGCATGAATTGTTGTTGAAAAACATGAAGAGCCTGAAATCGTGTGAAAAATATGAAGAGCTTAAAAAGGTGTGAAATACATGAGGAGCATTAATCGGTCTGAAAAATAGGAGTAGCATGAAGCGGTGTTGAAAAACATGAAGAACCTGAAAAGGAGTGAAAAATATGAAGAGCTTCAAAAGGTGTGAAATATATGAAGAGCTTCAACAGGTTTCAAAAATATGAGGAGCATGAAACGGTCTGAAAAATAGGAGGAGCGTGAAGCGGTGTTCAAAACATGAAGAGCCTGAAAAAGTGTGAAAAATATGAAGAGCTTCAAAAGGTTTGAAAAATATGAAGAGCCTGAAAAGGTGTCAAAAATGAGATGAGCATGAAACGGTCTGAAAAATAGGAGGAGCATGAAGCGGTGTTCTAAACATGAAAAGCCTGAAAAAGTGTGAAAAATATGAAGAGCTTCACTGGTTTGAAAAATAAGAAGAGCCTGAAAAGGTGTGAAAATTGACATGAGCATGAAACGGTCTGAAAAATAGGAGGAGCATGAAGCGGTGTTCAAAACATGAAGAGCCTGAAAAAGTGTGAAAAATATGAAGAGCTTCAAAAGGTGTGAAATATATGAAGAGCTTCAACAGGTTTCAAAAATATGAGGAGCATGAAACGGTCTGAAAAATAGGAAGAGCATGAAGCCATGTTCAAAAACATGAAGAGCCTGAAATGGTGTGAAAATCATGAACAGCCTAAAAGGTGTGAAAAATATGAAAAGCTTCAATAGATGTCTCAAATATGAGGAGCATGAAACGGTCTGAAAAATTGGAGGATCATGAAGCGGTGTTGAAGAACATGAAGAGCATGAAAAGCTGTGAAAAACATGAAGAGCTTCAAAAGGTGTCAAAAATATGGGAGCATGAAACGGTCTGAAAAATAGGAGGAGCATGAAGTGGTGTTGAAAACCATGAAGAGCCTGAAACGGTGAGAAAAATATGAAGAGCTTCAAAAGGTTTGAAAAATATGAAGAGCTTCAAAAGATGTCAAAAATGAGATGAGCATGAAACGGTCTGAAAAATAGGAGACGCATGAAACGGTCTGAAAAAAAGGAGGAGCATGAAACGGTGTGGAAAAACATGAAGAACTTGAAAACGTGTGAAAAATATGAAGAGCTTCAAAAGCTGTGAGAAATATGAAGAGCTTCAAAAGGTGTCAAACATGAGATGAGCATGAAACGGTCTGAAAAATTGGAGCAGCATGAAGTGGTGTTGAAAAACTTGAAGAGCCTTAAAACGTGTGAAAAATATGAAGAGCTTCAAAAGGTGTCAAAAATATGAGGAGCATGAAACAGCCTTGAGATTGGAAGAGCATGAAAAGGTTCTGAAACAGACGAAGAGAATGAAAAGGTGTGAAAAATATGAAGAGCTTCAAAAGGTGTCAAAAATATGAGGAGCATGAAACGGTCTGAAAAATAGGAGGATCATGATGTGGTGTTCAAAAACATGAAGAGCCTGAAAAGGTGTGAAAAATATGAAGAGCTTCAAAAGGTGTCAAAAATATGAGGAGCATGAAACCTTTTGTAATATAGGAGGAGAATGAAGCGGTGATTAAAAACATGAAGAGCCTGAAAAGGTGTGGAAAATATGAAGATCTACAAAATGTGTCAAAATTAAGAGGAGCATGAAACCGTCTGAAAAATAGGAGGAGCATGAAGTTGTGCTCAAAAACATGAATAGCCTGAAAAGGTGTGAAAAATATGAAGAGCTTCAAAAGGGGTGAAAAATGTGAGGAGCATGAAATGGTCTGAAAAATAGGAGGAGCATGAAGCGGTGTTCAAAAACTTGAAGAGCCTGAAAAGCTGTGAAAAATATGAAGAGCTTCAAAAATTGTCAAAAATATGAGGAGCATGATACGGACTAAAAAATAGGAGGAGCTTGAAACGGTGTTAAAAAACATGAAGAGCCTGGAAAGGTGTGAAAAATATGAAGAGCCTCAAAACGTGTCAAATATATGAGGAGCATGAAACGGTCTGAAAAATAGGAGGAGCATGAAGCGGTGTTGAAAAACATGAAGAGCCTGAAAACGTGTGAAAAATATGAAGAGTTTCAAAAGGTGTGAAAATATGAAGAGTTTCAAAAGGTGTAAAAAATGAGATCAGCATGAAACGGTCTGAAAAATAGGAGGAGCATGAAACGGTCTGAAAAATTGGAGGAGCATGAAACGGTCTGAGAAATAGGAGGAGCATGAAGTGGTGTTGAAAAACATGAAGAGCCTGAATGGGTGTGAAAAATAGGAGGAGCTTCAAAACCTGTCAAAATATGAGGAGCCTGAAACGGTCTGAAAAATAGGAGGAGCATGAAGTGGTGTTGAAAAACATGAAGAGCCTGAAAAGGTGTGAAAAATATGAAGAGCTTCAAAGGTGTGAAAAATATGAGGAAAATGAAACGGTCTGAAAAATAAGAGTAGCATGAAGTGGTGTTGAAACACATGAAGAGCCTGAAAAGGTGTGAAAAATATGAACAGCTTCAAAAGGTGTGAAAAATATGAAGAGCTTCAAAAGGTGTCAAAAATGAGATGAGCATGAAACGGTCTGAAAAATCGGAGGAGCATGAAGTGGGGTTGAAAATCATGAAGAGCCTGAAAAGGTGTGTAAAATATGAAGAGCTTCAAAAGGAGTGAAATACATGAGGAGCATGAAACCGTCTGAATTATAGGAGGAGCATGAAACGGTGTTGAAAAACATGAAGAGCCTCAAAAGGTGTGAAAAATATGAAGAGCTCAAAAGGTGTCAAAAATATGAAGAGCTTCAAAAAGTGCGAAAAATGAGATGAGCATGAAATGGTCTGAAAAAGGAGGAGCATGAAGTGGTGTTGAAAAACATGAAGAGCCTGAAAAGGTGTAAAATATATGAAGAGATTCAAAACGTGTCAAAAATATGAGGAGCTTGAAACGGTCTGAAAAATTGGAAGATCATGAAGCGGTGTTGAAAAACATGAAGAGCCTGAAAAGTTGTGAAAAATATGAAGAACTTCAAAGGTGTCAAAAATGTGAGGAGCATGAAACGGTCTGAAAAATAGGAGGAGCATGAAATCGTGTTCAAAAACATGAAGAGCCTGAAAAGGTGTGAAAAATATTAAGAGCTTCAAAATGTGTGAAATACATGAGGAGCATGAAACGGTCTGAAAAGGAGGAGGAGCATGAAGCCGTGTTCAAAATCATGAAGATCCTAAAAACGTGTGAGAAATATGAAGAGCTTCAAAAGGTGTGAAAAATATGAAGAGGTTCAAAAGAAGTCAAAATATGAGGAGCATGAAACGGTCTGAAAAATAGGAGAGGCATGAATTTGTGTTGAAAAACATGAAGAGCCCGAAAAGGTGTGAAAAATATGAAGAACTTCAAAAGGTGTGAAATACATGAGGAGCATGAAACTGTCTGAAAAATAGGAGGAGCATGAAGTGGTGTTCAAAAACATGAAGAGCCTGAAAACGTGTGAATAATATGAAGAGGTTGAA
The DNA here is from genome assembly GCF_033118175.1 of Dama dama. NCBI lineage: Eukaryota > Metazoa > Chordata > Mammalia > Artiodactyla > Cervidae > Dama > Dama dama. The sequence goes on along the minus strand of NW_026870929.1, from coordinate 1,085,324 downwards.
AAGGTGTGAAAAATATGAGGAGCATGATACGGTGTGAAAAATAGGAGGAGCATGAAGCGGTGTTCAAAACATGAAGAGCCTGAAAAGGTGTGCAAAATATGAAGAGCTTCAAAAGGTGTGAAATACATGAGGATCATGAAACTGTCTGAAAAATAAGAGGAGCATGAAGTGGTGTTGAAAAACATGAGAGCCTGAAATGGTGTGAAATAAATGAAGAGCTTCAAAAGGTGTGAAAAATATGAAGAGCTTCTAAAGGTGTCAAAAATATGAGGAGCATGAAACTGTCTGAAAAATAGGAGGAGCATGAAAAGGTGTTCAAGAACATGAAGAGCCTGAAAAGCTGTGAAAAATATAAAGAGCTTGAAAAGCTGTGAAATACAGGCGGAGCATGAAACGATCGGAAAAATAGGAGGAGCATGAAAAGGTGTTCAAAAACATGAAAGCCTAAAAAGGTGAGAAAAATATGAAGAGCTTCAAAGGTGTTAAATACATGAGGAGCATGAAACGGTCTGAAAATTAGGAGGAGCATGAAGCGTTGTTCAAAAACATGAAGAGCCTGAAAAGGTGTGAAAAATATGAAAAGCTTCAAAATGTGTCAAATAATGAGGAGCATGAAACGGTCTGAGAAATAGGAGGACCATGAAACGGTCTTCAAAACATAAAGAACCTGAAAAGGTGTGAAAAATATGAAGAGATTTTAAAGGTGTCAAAAATATGAGGAGCATGAAACGGTCTGAAAAAGAGGAGGAGCATGAAACCGTGTTCAAAAACTTGAAGAGCCTGAAAAGGTGTGAAAAATATGAACAGCTTCAAAAGGTGTGAAAAATATGAAGAGCTTCAAAAGGTGTCAAAAATGAGATGAGCATGAAACGGTCTGAAAAATCAGAGGAGCATGAAGTGGGGTTGAAAATCATGAAGAGCCTGAAAAGGTGTGTAAAATATGAAGAGCTTCAAAAGGAGTGAAATAAATGAGGAGCATGAAACCGTCTGAATTATAGGAGGAGCATGAAACGGTGTTGAAAAACATGAAGAGCCTCAAAAGGTGTGAAAAATATGAAGAGCTCAAAATGTGTCAAAAATATGAAGAGCTTCAAAAAGTGCGAAAAATGAGATGAGCATGAAATGGTCTGAAAAAGGAGGAGCATGAAGTGGTGTTGAAAAACATGAAGAGCCTGAAAAGGTGTGAAAAATTTGAAGAGCTTCAAAAAGGTGAAAAATATGAAGAGCTTCAAAAGGTGTGAAATATATGAAGAGCTTCAAAAGCTGTCAAAAATTAGATGAGCATGAAACGGTCTGAAAAATAGGAGGAGCATCAAGTGGTGTTGAAAAACATGAAGAGCCTGAAAATGTGTGAAATATATGAAGAGCTTCAAAAGGTGTGAAAAATATGTAGAGCTTCAAAAGGTGTCAAAAATATGAAGAGCATGACACGGTCGCAATAATAGGAGGAACTTGAAGTGGTGTTCGAAAACATGAAGAGTCTGAAAAGGTGTGAAATATAAGAAGAGCTTCAAAAGGTGTCAAAATTATGAGGAGCATGAAACGGTCTGAAAAATAGGAGGATCATGAAACAGTGTTGAAAACCATGAAGAGCCTGAAAAGGTGTGAAAAATATGAAGAGCTTCAAAACGTGTCAAAAATGTGAGGAGCATGAAACGGACTGAAAAATGGAAGGAGCAGGAAGCGGTGTTGAAAAACTTGAAGAGCCTAAAAACGTGTGAAAAATATGAAGAGCTTCAAAAGTGTCAAATATGAGAGGGGCATGAGAAGGTCTGAAAAACAGGAGGAGCATGAAGTGTTGTTGAAAAACATGAATATCCTGAAAAGGTGTGAAATATATGAAGAGCTTCAAAGGGTGTCAAAAATATGAGGAGCATGTAATGGTCTCAAAAATAGGAGGAGCATGAAACGGTGTTGAAAAACATGAAGAGCTTGAAAAGGTGTGAAAATTATGAAGAGCTTCAAATTGTGTCAAAAATATGTGGAGCATGAAACGGTCTGAAAGATAGGAGGAGCATGAAACTGTGTTGAAAAACATGAAGAGCCTGAAAAGGTGTGAAATATATAAAGAGTTTCAAAAGGTGTTAAAAATATGAGGAGCATGAAACGGTCTGAAAAATAGGAGGCGCATGAAACGGTCTGAAAAAAAGGAGGAGTATGAAACGGTGTGGAAAAACATGAAGAACTTGAAAACGTGTGAAAAATATGAAGAGCTTCAAAAGCTATGAGAAATATGAAGAGCTTCAAAAGGTGTCAAAAATGAGATGAGCATGAAACGGTCTGAAAAATTGGAGCAGCATGAAGTGGTGTTGAAAAACTTGAAGAGCCTTAAAACGTGTGAAAAATATGAAGAGCTTCAAAAGGTGTCAAAAATATGAGGAGCAAGAAACAGCCTTGAGATTGGAAGAGCATGAAAAGGTTCTGAAACAGATGAAGAGAATGAAAAGGTGTGAAAAATAAAAGAGCTTCAAAAGGTGTCAAAAATATGAGGAGCATGAAACGGTCTGAAAAAGAGGAGGATCATGATGTGGTGTTCAAAAACATGAAGAGCCTGAAAAGGTGTGAAAAATATGAAGAGCTTCAAAAGGTGTCAAAAATATGAGGAGCATGAAACATTTTGTAATATAGGAGGAGAATGAAGCGGTGATTAAAAACATGAAGAGCCTGAAAAGGTGTGGAAAATATGAAGGTCTTCAAAACGTGTCAAAAATGTGAGGAGCATGAAACGGTCTGAAAAATAGGAGGAGCATGAAGTTGTGCTCAAAAACATGAATAGCCTGAAAAGGTGTGAAAAATATGAAGAGCTTCAAAAGGGGTGAAAAATGTGAGGAGCATGAAATGGTCTGAAAAATAGGAGGAGCATGAAGCGGTGTTCAAAAACTTGAAGAGCCTGAAAAGGTGTGAAAAATATGAAGAGCTTCAAAAATTGTCAAAAATATGAGGAGCATGATACGGACTAAAAAATAGGAGGAGCTTGAAACGGTGTTAAAAAACATGAAGAGCCTGGAAAGGTGTGAAAAATATGAAGAGCCTCAAAACGTGTCAAATATATGAGGAGCATGAAACGGTCTGAAAAATAGGAGGAGCATGAAGCGGTGTTGAAAAACATGAAGAGCCTGAAAACGTGTGAAAATTATGAAGAGTTTCAAAAGGTGTGAAAATATGAAGAGTTTCAAAAGGTGTAAAAAATGAGATCAGCATGAAACGGTCTGAAAAATAGGAGGAGCATGAAACGGTCTGAAAAATTGGAGGAGCATGAAACGGTCTGAAAAATAGGAGGAGCATGAAGTGGTGTTGAAAAACATGAAGAGCCTGAATGGGTGTGAAAAATAGGAGGAGCTTCAAAACCTGTCAAAATATGAGGAGCCTGAAACGGTCTGAAAAATAGGAGGAGCATGAAGCTGTGCTCAAAAACATGAATAGCCTGAAAAGGTGTGAAAAATATGAAGAGCTTCAAAAGGGGTGAAAAATGTGAGGAGCATGAAATGGTCTGAAAAATAGGAGGAGCATGAAGCGGTGTTCACAAACTTGAAGAGCCTGAAAAGGTGTGAAAAATATGAAGAGCTTCAAAAATTGTCAAAAATATGAGGAGCATGATACGGACTAAAAAATAGGAGGAGCTTGAAACGGTGTTAAAAAACATGAAGAGCCTGGAAAGGTGTGAAAAATATGAAGAGCCTCAAAACGTGTCAAATATATGAGGAGCATGAAACGGTCTGAAAAATAGGAAGAGCATGAAGCGGTGTTGAAAAACATGAAGAGCCTGAAAACGTGTGAAAAATATGAAGAGTTTCAAAAGGTGTGAAAATATGAAGAGTTTCAAAACGTGTAAAAAATGAGATCAGCATGAAACGGTCTGAAAAATAGGAGGAGCATGAAACGGTCTGAAAAATTGGAGGAGCATGAAACGGTCTGAAAAATAGGAGGAGCATGAAGTGGTGTTGAAAAACATGAAGAGCCTGAATGGTGTGAAAAATAGGAGGAGCTTCAAAACCTGTCAAAATATGAGGAGCCTGAAACGGTCTGAAAAATAGGAGGAGCATGAAGTGGTGTTGAAAAACATGAAGAGCCTGAAAAGGTGTGAAAAATATGAAGAGCTTCAAAGGTGTGAAAAATATGAGGAAAATGAAACGGTCTGAAAAATAAGAGGAGCATGAAGTGGTGTTGAAAAACATGAAGAGCCTGAAAAGGTGTGAAAAATATGAACAGCTTCAAAAGGTGTAAAAAATGAGATGAGCATGAAACGGTCGGAAAAATAGGAGGAGCATGAAACGGTCTGAAAAATTGGAGGAGCATGAAACGGTGTTCAAAAACATGAAGAGCCTGAAAAGTTGTGAAAAATATGAAGAGCTTCAAAAAGTGTGAAATACATGAGGAGCATGAAACGGTCTGAGAAATAGGAGGACCATGAAGCGGTGTTGAAAAACATGAAGAGCTGAAAAGGTGTGAAAAATATGAAGAGCTTCAAAAGGTGTCAAAAATATGAAGAGCTCAAACGGTGTCAAAAATGAGAGTAGCATGAAAAGGTCTGAAAAAAAGGAGAAGCATGAAGTGGTCTTGAAAAACATGAAGAGCCTGAAAAGGTGTCAAATATATTAAGAGCTTCAAAAGTTGTCAAAAATATGAGGTGCATGAAACGGTCAGAAAAATAGGAGGAGCATGAATCGGTGTTGAAAAACATGAAGAGCCTGAAAATGTGTGAAAAATATGATGAGCTTCAAAAGGTGTGAAAAATATGAGGAGCATGAAACGGTCTGAAAAATAGGAGGAGCAAGAAGCTGTGTTCAAAAACATGAGAGGCTGAAAATGTGTGAAATATATGAAGAGCTTCAAAAGATGTGAAATACATGAGGATCATGAAACGGTCTGAACAATAGGAGGAGCATGAAGCGGTGTTCAAAAACATGAAGAGCCTGAAAAGGTGTGAAAAATATGAAGAGCTTCAAAAGGTGTCAAAAATACTAGGAGCATTAAACGGTCTGAGAAATAGGAGGAGCATGAAACGGTGATGAACATCATGAAGAGCAAGAAAGGTGTGAAAAATATAAAGAGCTTTAAAAGGTGTCAAAAATATGAGGAGCATGAAACGGTCTGAAAAATAGGAGGAGCATGAGGCGATGTTGAACATCATGAAGAGCAAGAAAGGTGTGAAAAATATGAAGAGCTTCTAAAGGTGTCAAAAATATGAGGAGCATGAAACGGTCTGAAAAATAGGAGCAGCATGAAATGGTGTTCAAAAACTTGAAGAGCCTGAAAAGGTGTGAAATATATGAAGAGCTTCAAAAGGTGTGAAATAAATGAGGAGCATGAAACGTTCTGAAAAATAGGAGGAGCATGAAGCGTTATTCAAAATTTAAAGAGGTTGAAAATGTGTGAAAAATGTGAAGAGCTTCAAAGGTGTGAAATACAGGAGGAGCATGAAACGATCTGAAAAATAGGACGAGCATGAAGCGGAGTGGAAAAATATGAGGAACCTGAAAAGGTGTGAAAAATATGTAGAGCTTCAAATGGTGCCAAATATATGAGGAGCATGAAACGGTCTGAAAAAGAGGAGGAGCATTAAACGGTGTTCAAAAACCTGAAGTGCCTGAAAAGGTGTGAAAAATATGAAGAGCTTCAAAAGGTGTGAAATACATGAGGAGCATGAAACGGTCTGAAAAATAGGAGGAGCATGAAGCGGTGTTCAAACACATGAAAAGCCTGAAAAGGTGTGAAAAATATGAAGAGCTTCAAAAGGTGTCAAAAATAAGAGGAGCAAGAAACGGTCTGAAAAATAGGAGGAGCATGAAACGGTGTTCAAAAACATGAAGAGCCTGAAAAGCTGTGAAATATATGAAGAGCTTCAAAAGGTGTGAAAAATATGAAGAGCTTCAAAAGGGGTCAAAAATGAGATGATCCTGAAACGGTTTGAAAAATAGGAGGAGCATGAAGTGGTGTTGTAAAACATGAAGAGCCTGAGGAGTGTGAAATATATGATGAGGTTCAAAAGGTGTGAAAAATATGAAGAGCTTCAAAAGCTGTCAAAAATAGATAAACATGAAACTGTCTGAAAATAGGAGGGGCATGAAGTGGTGTTGAAAAATATGAAGAGCCTGAAAAGGTGTGAAATATATGAAGAGATTCAAAAAGTGACAAAAATATGAGGAGCATGAACCGATCTAAAAATAGGAGGAGCATGAAGCGGTGTTGAAAAATTGAAGAGCCTGAAAATCTGTGAAAAATATGAAGAGCTTCAAAAGGTGTGAAATACATGCGGAGCATGAAACGGTCTGAAAAAGAGGAGGAGCATGAAGCGGTGTTCAAAAACATGAAGAGCCTGAAATTGTGTGAAAAATATGAAGAGTTTCAAAAGGTGTCAAAAATATGAGGAGCATGAAACGGTCTGAAAAATAGGAGGAGCATGAAACGGTATTCAAAAACATGAAGAGCCTGAAAATCTGTGAAAAATATGAAGAGCTTCAAAAGGTGTGAAAAATATGAAGAGCCTGAAAATCTCTGAAAAATATGAAGAGCTTCAAAAGGTGTGAAAAATAGAAAGAGCTTCAAAAGGTGTGAAAAATATGAAAAGCTTCAAAAAGTGTCAAAAACTTGAGGAGCTTCAAAAGCTGTCAAAATTATGAGGAGCATGAAACGGTCTGAAAAAAAAGGAGGAGCATTGTAACATTGTTGAAAAAATTGAAGAGCCTGAAAAGGTGTGAAAAATATGAAGAGCTTCAAAAGGTGTCAAAAATATGAGGAGCATGAAAAGGTCTGAAAAATAGGAGGAGAATGAAGCGGTGTTGAAAAACATCAAGAGCCTGAAAAGGTGTGAAAAATATGAAAAGCTTCAAAAAGTGTCAAAAACTTGAGGAGCTTCAAAAGCTGTCAAAATTATGAGGAGCATGAAACGGTCTGAAAAAAAGGAGGAGCATTGTAACATTGTTGAAAAAATTGAAGAGCCTGAAAAGGTGTGAAAAATATGAAGAGCTTCAAAAGCTGTGAAATAGATGAGGAGCATTAAATGGTCTAAAAAATATGAGGAGCATGAAGCGGTGTTCAAAAACATGACGAGCCTGAAAAGCTGTGAAATATATGAAGAGCTTCAAAAGGTGTGAAATACAAGAGGAGCATGAAACGGTCTGAAAAATAAGAAGAGAATGACGCGGTGTTGAAAAACATGAAGAGCCTGAAAAGGTGTGACAAATATAAAGTGTTTCAAAAGGTGTCAATAATAAGCGTTGCATGAAACAGTCTGAAAAATAGGAGGAGCGTGAACGGTCTGAAAAATAGGAGGAGCATGAAGCGGTGTTGAAAAACATGAAGAGCCTGAAAAGGTGTGAAAAATATGAAGAGCTTCAAAAAGTGTCAAAAATATGAGTAGCATGAAACGGTCTGAAAAAGAGGAGGAGAATGAAACGGTCTGAAAATAGGAGGAGCATGAAGCGGTGTTGAAAAACATGAAGAGCCTGAAAAGGTATGAAAAATATGAAGAGCTTCAAAAGGTGTGAAAAATATGAAGAGGTTCAAAAGGTGTCATAAATGAGATGAGCATGAAACGGTCTAAAAAACAGGAGGAGCATCAAGTGGTGTTGAAAAACATGAAGAGCCTGAAAACGTGTGAAATATATGAACAGCTTCAAAAAGTGTCAAAAATAGAAGGAGCATGAAATGGTCTGAAAAATAGGAAGAGCATGAAGCGGTGTTGAAAAACATGAATAGCCTGAAAAGGTGTGAAATATATGAAGAGTTACAAAAGGTGTCAAAAATATGAGGAGCATGAAACGGTCTGAAATATAGGAGGAGCATGAAGCCGTGTTCAAAAACATGAAGAGCCTGAAAAGGAGTGAAAAATATGAAGAGCTTCAAAAGGTGTCAAAATATGAGGAGCATGAAATTCTGAAAAATAGGAGGAGCATGAAACGGTCTGAAAAATAGGAGGAGCATGAATCGGTGTTGAAAACATGAAGAGCATGAAAAGGTGTGAAAAAACTGAAGATTTTCAACAGGTGTCAAAAATATGAGGAGCATGAAATTGTCTGAAAAATAGGAGGAGCAGAAGTTTTGTTGAAAAACATGAAGAGCCTGAAAAGGTGCGAAAAATACGTAGAGCTTCAAAAGGTGTGAAAAATATGAGGAGCATGAAATGGTCTGAAAAATAGGAGGAGCATGAAGCGGTGTTCAAAAACATGAAGAGCCTGAAAATGTGTGAAAAGTATGAAGAGCTTCAAAAGGTGTGAAAAATATGAGGAGCATGAAACTGTCTGAAAAAAAGGAGGAGCATGAAGCGGTGGTGAAAAATATGAAGAGCCTGAAAACGTGTGAAAAATATGAAGAGCTTCAAAAGGGGTCAAAAATATGAGGAGCATGAAACGGTTTGAAAAATAGGAGGAGCATGAAGTGGTGTTGAAAAACATGAAGAGCCTGAAAAGGTGTGAAAAATATGAAGAGCTTCAAAAGGTGTCAAAATATGAGGAGCATTAAACGGCCTGAAAAATAGGAGGAGCCTGAAACGGTCTGAAAAATAGCAGGAGCATGAATCGGTGTTGAAAAACATGAAGAGCATGAAAATGTGTGAAAAATATGAAGAGCTTCAAAAGGTGTCAAAATATGAGGAGCAAGAAACGGCCTGAAAAATAGGAGGAGCATGAAACGGTCTGAAAAATAGGAGGAGCATGAAACGGTCTGAAAAATAGGAGGAGCATGAAATGGTCTGAAAAATTGGAGGAGCATGAAACGGTGTTCAAAAACATGAAGAGGCTGAAAAGTTGTGAAAAATATGAAGAGCTTCAAAAAGTGTGAAATACATGAGGAGCATGAAACGGTCTGAAAAATAGGAGGACCATGAAGCGGTGTTGAAAAACATGAAGAGCTGAAAAGGTGTGAAAAATATGAAGAGCTTCAAAAGGTGTCAAAAATATGAAGAGCTCAAACGGTGTCAAAAATGAGAGTAGCATGAAAAGGTCTGAAAAAAAGGAGAAGCATGAAGTGGTCTTGAAAAGCATGAAGAGCCTGAAAAGGTGTCAAATATATTAAGAGCTTCAAAAGTTGTCAAAAATATGAGGTCCATGAAACGGTCAGAAAAATAGGAGGAGCATGAATCGGTGTTGAAAAACATGAAGAGCCTGAAAATGTGTGAAAAATATGATGAGCTTCAAAAGGTGTGAAAAATATGAGGAGCATGAAACGGTCTGAAAAATAGGAGGAGCAAGAAGCTGTGTTCAAAAACATGAGAGGCTGAAAATGTGTGAAATATATGAAGACTTTCAAAAGATGTGAAATACATGAGGATCATGAAACGGTCTGAACAATAGGAGGAGCATGAAGCGGTGTTCAAAAACATGAAGAGCCTGAAAAGGTGTGAAAAATATGAAGAGTTTCAAAAGGTGTCAAAAATATGAGGAGCACTAAACGGTCTGAAAAATAGGAGGACCATGAAGCGGTGTTGAAAAACATGAAGAGCCTGAAAAGGTGTGAAAAATATTAAGAGCTTCAAAAGGTGTCAAAAATACTAGGAGCATGAAACGGTCTGAAAAATAGGAGGAGCATGAGGCGATGTTGAACATCTTGAAGAGCAAGAAAGGTGTAAAAATATGAAGAGCTTCTAAAGGTGTCAAAAATATGAGGAGCATGAAACGGTCTGAAAAATATGAGCAGCATGAAATGGTGTTCAAAAACTTGAAGAGCCTGAAAAGGTGTGAAACATATGAAGAGCTTCAAAAGGTGTGAAAAAAATGAGGAGCATGAAACGTTGTGAAAAATAGGAGGAGCATGAAGCGTTATTCAAAAATATAAAGAGGCTGAAAATGTGTGAAAAATGTGAAGAGCATCAAAGGTGTGAAATACAGGAGGAGCATGAAACGATCTGAAAAATAGGACGAGCATGAAGCAGTGTGGAAAAATATGAGGAACCTGAAAAGGTGTGAAAAATATGTAGAGCTTCAAATGGTGCCAAATATATGAGGAGCATGAAACGGTCTGAAAAAGAGGAGGAGCATTAAACGGTGTTCAAAAACATGAAGTGCCTGAAAAGGTGTGAAAAATATGAAGAGCTTCAAAAGGTGTGAAATACATGAGGAGCATGAAACGGTCTGAAAAATAGGAGGAGCATGAAGCGGTGTTCAAACACATGAAAAGCCTGAAAAGGTGTGAAAAATATGAAGAGCTTCAAAAGGTGTCAAAAATAAGAGGAGCAAGAAACGGTCTGAAAAATAGGAGGAGCATGAAACGGTGTTCAAAAACATGAAGAGCCTGAAAAGCTGTGAAATATATGAAGAGCTTCAAAAGGTGTGAAAAATATGAAGAGCTTCAAAAGGGGTCAAAAATGAGATGATCCTGAAACGGTTTGAAAAATAGGAGGAGCATGAAGTGGTGTTGTAAAACATGAAGAGCCTGAGGAGTGTGAAATATATGATGAGGTTCAAAAGGTGTGAAAAATATGAAGAGCTTCAAAAGCTGTCAAAAATGAGATGAACATGAAACTGTCTGAAAATAGGAGGGGCATGAAGTGGTGTTGAAAAATATGAAGAGCCTGAAAAGGTGTGAAATATATGAAGAGATTCAAAAAGTGACAAAAATATGAGGAGCATGAACCGATCTAAAAATAGGAGGAGCATGAAGCGGTGTTGAAAAACTGAAGAGCCTGAAAATCTGTGAAAAATATGAAGAGCTTCAAAAGGTGTGAAATACATGCGGAGCATGAAACGGTCTGAAAAAGAGGAGGAGCATGAAGCGGTGTTCAAAAACATGAAGAGCCTGAAATTGTGTGAAAAATATGAAGAGTTTCAAAAGGTGTCAAAAATATGAGGAGCATGAAACGGTCTGAAAAATAGGAGGAGCATGAAACGGTATTCAAAAACATGAAGAGCCTGAAAATCTGTGAAAAATATGAAGAGCTTCAAAAGGTGTGAAAAATATGAAGAGCCTGAAAATCTGTGAAAAATATGAAGAGCTTCAAAAGGTGTGAAAAATAGAAAGAGCTTCAAAATTTGTGAAAAATATGAAGAGCTTCAAAAAGTGTCAAAAACATGAGGAGCTTCAAAAGCTGTCAAAATTATGAGGAGCATGAAACGGTCTGAAAAATAGGAGGAACATTGTAACATTGTTGAAAAAATTGAAGAGCCTGAAAAGGTGTGAAAAATATGAAGAGCTTCAAAAGGTGTCAAAAATATGAGGAGCATGAAAAGGTCTGAAAAATAGGAGGAGAATGAAGCGGTGTTGAAAAACATCAAGAGCCTGAAAAGGTGTGAAAAATATGAAGAGCTTCAAAAGCTGTGAAATAGATGAGGAGCATTAAATGGTCTAAAAAATATGAGGAGCATGAAGCGGTGTTCAAAAACATGACGAGCCTGAAAAGGTGTGAAATATATGAAGAGCTTCAAAAGGTGTGAAATATAAGAGGAGCATGAATTGGTCTGAAAAATAGGAGGAGCATGAAGCGGTGTTGAAAAACATGAAGAACCAGAAAAGGTGTGAAAAATATGAAGAGCTTCAAAAGATGTCAAAAATATGAGGAGCTTGAAACTGTCTGAAAAATAGGAGCAGCATGAAACGGTGTTCAAAAACATGATGGCCTGAAAAGGTGTGAAAAATATGAAGAGCTTCACAAGGTGTGAAATACATGAAGAGCATGAAGCGGTCTGAAAAATAGGAGGAGCATGATGCAGTTTTGAAAAACATGAAGGGCCTGAAAAGGTGTGAAAAATATGAAGAGCTTCAAAAAGTGTGAAATACATGAGGAGCATGAAACGGTCTGAGAAATAGGAGGACCATGAAGCGGTGTTGAAAAACATGAAGAGCTGAAAAGGTGTGAAAAATATGAAGAGCTTCAAAAGGTGTCAAAAATATGAAGAGCTCAAACGGTGTCAAAAATGAGAGTAGCATGAAAAGGTCTGAAAAAAAGGAGAAGCATGAAGTGGTCTTGAAAAACATGAAGAGCCTGAAATGGTGTCAAATATATTAAGAGCTTCAAAAGTTGTCAAAAATATGAGGTGCATGAAACGGTCAGAAAAATAGGAGGAGCATGAATCGGTGTTGAAAAACATGAAGAGCCTGAAAATGTGTGAAAAATATGATGAGCTTCAAAAGGTGTGAAAAATATGAGGAGCATGAAACGGTCTGAAAAATAGGAGGAGCAAGAAGCTGTGTTCAAAAACATGAGAGGCTGAAAATGTGTGAAATATATGAAGAGCTTCAAAAGATGTGAAATACATGAGGATCATGAAACGGTCTGAACAATAGGAGGAGCATGAAGCGGTGTTCAAAAACATGAAGAGCCTGAAAAGGTGTGAAAAATATGAAGAGCTTCAAAAGGTGTCAAAAATACTAGGAGCATTAAACGGTCTGAGAAATAGGAGGAGCATGAAACGGTGATGAACATCATGAAGAGCAAGAAAGGTGTGAAAAATATAAAGAGCTTTAAAAGGTGTCAAAAATATGAGGAGCATGAAACGGTCTGAAAAATAGGAGGAGCATGAGGCGATGTTGAACATCATGAAGAGCAAGAAAGGTGTGAAAAATATGAAGAGCTTCTAAAGGTGTCAAAAATATGAGGAGCATGAAACGGTCTGAAAAATAGGAGCAGCATGAAATGGTGTTCAAAAACTTGAAGAGCCTGAAAAGGTGTGAAATATATGAAGAGCTTCAAAAGGTGTGAAATAAATGAGGAGCATGAAACGTTCTGAAAAATAGGAGGAGCATGAAGCGTTATTCAAAATTTAAAGAGGTTGAAAATGTGTGAAAAATGTGAAGAGCTTCAAAGGTGTGAAATACAGGAGGAGCATGAAACGATCTGAAAAATAGGACGAGCATGAAGCGGTGTGGAAAAATATGAGGAACCTGAAAAGGTGTGAAAAATATGTAGAGCTTCAAATGGTGCCAAATATATGAGGAGCATGAAACGGTCTGAAAAAGAGGAGGAGCATTAAACGGTGTTCAAAAACCTGAAGTGCCTGAAAAGGTGTGAAAAATATGAAGAGCTTCAAAAGGTGTGAAATACATGAGGAGCATGAAACGGTCTGAAAAATAGGAGGAGCATGAAGCGGTGTTCAAACACATGAAAAGCCTGAAAAGGTGTGAAAAATATGAAGAGCTTCAAAAGGTGTCAAAAATAAGAGGAGCAAGAAACGGTCTGAAAAATAGGAGGAGCATGAAACGGTGTTCAAAAACATGAAGAGCCTGAAAAGCTGTGAAATATATGAAGAGCTTCAAAAGGTGTGAAAAATATGAAGAGCTTCAAAAGGGGTCAAAAATGAGATGATCCTGAAACGGTTTGAAAAATAGGAGGAGCATGAAGTGGTGTTGTAAAACATGAAGAGCCTGAGGAGTGTGAAATATATGATGAGGTTCAAAAGGTGTGAAAAATATGAAGAGCTTCAAAAGCTGTCAAAAATAGATAAACATGAAACTGTCTGAAAATAGGAGGGGCATGAAGTGGTGTTGAAAAATATGAAGAGCCTGAAAAGGTGTGAAATATATGAAGAGATTCAAAAAGTGACAAAAATATGAGGAGCATGAACCGATCTAAAAATAGGAGGAGCATGAAGCGGTGTTGAAAAATTGAAGAGCCTGAAAATCTGTGAAAAATATGAAGAGCTTCAAAAGGTGTGAAATACATGCGGAGCATGAAACGGTCTGAAAAAGAGGAGGAGCATGAAGCGGTGTTCAAAAACATGAAGAGCCTGAAATTGTGTGAAAAATATGAAGAGTTTCAAAAGGTGTCAAAAATATGAGGAGCATGAAACGGTCTGAAAAATAGGAGGAGCATGAAACGGTATTCAAAAACATGAAGAGCCTGAAAATCTGTGAAAAATATGAAGAGCTTCAAAAGGTGTGAAAAATATGAAGAGCCTGAAAATCTCTGAAAAATATGAAGAGCTTCAAAAGGTGTGAAAAATAGAAAGAGCTTCAAAAGGTGTGAAAAATATGAAAAGCTTCAAAAAGTGTCAAAAACTTGAGGAGCTTCAAAAGCTGTCAAAATTATGAGGAGCATGAAACGGTCTGAAAAAAAAGGAGGAGCATTGTAACATTGTTGAAAAAATTGAAGAGCCTGAAAAGGTGTGAAAAATATGAAGAGCTTCAAAAGGTGTCAAAAATATGAGGAGCATGAAAAGGTCTGAAAAATAGGAGGAGAATGAAGCGGTGTTGAAAAACATCAAGAGCCTGAAAAGGTGTGAAAAATATGAAAAGCTTCAAAAAGTGTCAAAAACTTGAGGAGCTTCAAAAGCTGTCAAAATTATGAGGAGCATGAAACGGTCTGAAAAAAAGGAGGAGCATTGTAACATTGTTGAAAAAATTGAAGAGCCTGAAAAGGTGTGAAAAATATGAAGAGCTTCAAAAGCTGTGAAATAGATGAGGAGCATTAAATGGTCTAAAAAATATGAGGAGCATGAAGCGGTGTTCAAAAACATGACGAGCCTGAAAAGCTGTGAAATATATGAAGAGCTTCAAAAGGTGTGAAATACAAGAGGAGCATGAAACGGTCTGAAAAATAAGAAGAGAATGACGCGGTGTTGAAAAACATGAAGAGCCTGAAAAGGTGTGACAAATATAAAGTGTTTCAAAAGGTGTCAATAATAAGCGTTGCATGAAACAGTCTGAAAAATAGGAGGAGCGTGAACGGTCTGAAAAATAGGAGGAGCATGAAGCGGTGTTGAAAAACATGAAGAGCCTGAAAAGGTGTGAAAAATATGAAGAGCTTCAAAAAGTGTCAAAAATATGAGTAGCATGAAACGGTCTGAAAAAGAGGAGGAGAATGAAACGGTCTGAAAATAGGAGGAGCATGAAGCGGTGTTGAAAAACATGAAGAGCCTGAAAAGGTATGAAAAATATGAAGAGCTTCAAAAGGTGTGAAAAATATGAAGAGGTTCAAAAGGTGTCATAAATGAGATGAGCATGAAACGGTCTAAAAAACAGGAGGAGCATCAAGTGGTGTTGAAAAACATGAAGAGCCTGAAAACGTGTGAAATATATGAACAGCTTCAAAAAGTGTCAAAAATAGAAGGAGCATGAAATGGTCTGAAAAATAGGAAGAGCATGAAGCGGTGTTGAAAAACATGAATAGCCTGAAAAGGTGTGAAATATATGAAGAGTTACAAAAGGTGTCAAAAATATGAGGAGCATGAAACGGTCTGAAATATAGGAGGAGCATGAAGCCGTGTTCAAAAACATGAAGAGCCTGAAAAGGAGTGAAAAATATGAAGAGCTTCAAAAGGTGTCAAAATATGAGGAGCATGAAATTCTGAAAAATAGGAGGAGCATGAAACGGTCTGAAAAATAGGAGGAGCATGAATCGGTGTTGAAAACATGAAGAGCATGAAAAGGTGTGAAAAAACTGAAGATTTTCAACAGGTGTCAAAAATATGAGGAGCATGAAATTGTCTGAAAAATAGGAGGAGCAGAAGTTTTGTTGAAAAACATGAAGAGCCTGAAAAGGTGTGAAAAATACGTAGAGCTTCAAAAGGTGTGAAAAATATGAGGAGCATGAAATGGTCTGAAAAATAGGAGGAGCATGAAGCGGTGTTCAAAAACATGAAGAGCCTGAAAATGTGTGAAAAGTATGAAGAGCTTCAAAAGGTGTGAAAAATATGAGGAGCATGAAACTGTCTGAAAAAAAGGAGGAGCATGAAGCGGTGGTGAAAAATATGAAGAGCCTGAAAACGTGTGAAAAATATGAAGAGCTTCAAAAGGGGTCAAAAATATGAGGAGCATGAAACGGTTTGAAAAATAGGAGGAGCATGAAGTGGTGTTGAAAAACATGAAGAGCCTGAAAAGGTGTGAAAAATATGAAGAGCTTCAAAAGGTGTCAAAATATGAGGAGCATTAAACGGCCTGAAAAATAGGAGGAGCCTGAAACGGTCTGAAAAATAGCAGGAGCATGAATCGGTGTTGAAAAACATGAAGAGCATGAAAATGTGTGAAAAATATGAAGAGCTTCAAAAGGTGTCAAAATATGAGGAGCAAGAAACGGCCTGAAAAATAGGAGGAGCATGAAACGGTCTGAAAAATAGGAGGAGCATGAAACGGTCTGAAAAATAGGAGGAGCATGAAATGGTCTGAAAAATTGGAGGAGCATGAAACGGTGTTCAAAAACATGAAGAGGCTGAAAAGTTGTGAAAAATATGAAGAGCTTCAAAAAGTGTGAAATACATGAGGAGCATGAAACGGTCTGAAAAATAGGAGGACCATGAAGCGGTGTTGAAAAACATGAAGAGCTGAAAAGGTGTGAAAAATATGAAGAGCTTCAAAAGGTGTCAAAAATATGAAGAGCTCAAACGGTGTCAAAAATGAGAGTAGCATGAAAAGGTCTGAAAAAAAGGAGAAGCATGAAGTGGTCTTGAAAAGCATGAAGAGCCTGAAAAGGTGTCAAATATATTAAGAGCTTCAAAAGTTGTCAAAAATATGAGGTGCATGAAACGGTCAGAAAAATAGGAGGAGCATGAATCGGTGTTGAAAAACATGAAGAGCCTGAAAATGTGTGAAAAATATGATGAGCTTCAAAAGGTGTGAAAAATATGAGGAGCATGAAACGGTCTGAAAAATAGGAGGAGCAAGAAGCTGTGTTCAAAAACATGAGAGGCTGAAAATGTGTGAAATATATGAAGACTTTCAAAAGATGTGAAATACATGAGGATCATGAAACGGTCTGAACAATAGGAGGAGCATGAAGCGGTGCTCAAAAACATGAAGAGCCTGAAAAGGTGTGAAAAATATGAAGAGTTTCAAAAGGTGTCAAAAATATGAGGAGCACTAAACGGTCTGAAAAATAGGAGGACCATGAAACGGTGTTGAAAAACATGAAGAGCCTGAAAAGGTGTGAAAAATATTAAGAGCTTCAAAAGGTGTCAAAAATACTAGGAGCATGAAACGGTCTGAAAAATAGGAGGAGCATGAAATGGTGTTCAAAAACTTGAAGAGCCTGAAAAGGTGTGAAACATATGAAGAGCTTCAAAAGGTGTGAAAAAAATGAGGAGCATGAAACGTTGTGAAAAATAGGAGGAGCATGAAGCGTTATTCAAAAATATAAAGAGGCTGAAAATGTGTGAAAAATGTGAAGAGCATCAAAGGTGTGAAATACAGGAGGAGCATGAAACGATCTGAAAAATAGGACGAGCATGAAGCAGTGTGGAAAAATATGAGGAACCTGAAAAGGTGTGAAAAATATGTAGAGCTTCAAATGGTGCCAAATATATGAGGAGCATGAAACGGTCTGAAAAAGAGGAGGAGCATTAAACGGTGTTCAAAAACATGAAGTGCCTGAAAAGGTGTGAAAAATATGAAGAGCTTCAAAAGGTGTGAAATACATGAGGAGCATGAAACGGTCTGAAAAATAGGAGGAGCATGAAGCGGTGTTCAAACACATGAAAAGCCTGAAAAGGTGTGAAAAATATGAAGAGCTTCAAAAGGTGTCAAAAATAAGAGGAGCAAGAAACGGTCTGAAAAATAGGAGGAGCATGAAACGGTGTTCAAAAACATGAAGAGCCTGTAAAGCTGTGAAATATATGAAGAGCTTCAAAAGGTGTGAAAAATATGAAGAGCTTCAAAAGGGGTCAAAAATGAGATGATCCTGAAACGGTTTGAAAAATAGGAGGAGCATGAAGTGGTGTTGTAAAACATGAAGAGCCTGAGGAGTGTGAAATATATGATGAGGTTCAAAAGGTGTGAAAAATATGAAGAGCTTCAAAAGCTGTCACAAATGAGATGAACATGAAACTGTCTGAAAATAGGAGGGGCATGAAGTGGTGTTGAAAAATATGAAGAGCCTGAAAAGGTGTGAAATATATGAAGAGATTCAAAAAGTGACAAAAATATGAGGAGCATGAACCGATCTAAAAATAGGAGGAGCATGAAGCGGTGTTGAAAAACTGAAGAGCCTGAAAATCTGTGAAAAATATGAAGAGCTTCAAAAGGTGTGAAATACATGCGGAGCATGAAACGGTCTGAAAAAGAGGAGGAGCATGAAGCGGTGTTCAAAAACATGAAGAGCCTGAAATTGTGTGAAAAATATGAAGAGTTTCAAAAGGTGTCAAAAATATGAGGAGCATGAAACGGTCTGAAAAATAGGAGGAGCATGAAACGGTATTCAAAAACATGAAGAGCCTGAAAATCTGTGAAAAATATGAAGAGCTTCAAAAGGTGTGAAAAATATGAAGAGCCTGAAAATCTGTGAAAAATATGAAGAGCTTCAAAAGGTGTGAAAAATAGAAAGAGCTTCAAAAGGTGTGAAAAATATGAAGAGCTTCAAAAAGTGTCAAAAACATGAGGAGCTTCAAAAGCTGTCAAAATTATGAGGAGCATGAAACGGTCTGAAAAATAGGAGGAACATTGTAACATTGTTGAAAAAATTGAAGAGCCTGAAAAGGTGTGAAAAATATGAAGAGCTTCAAAAGGTGTCAAAACTATGAGGAGCATGAAAAGGTCTGAAAAATAGGAGGAGAATGAAGCGGTGTTGAAAAACATCAAGAGCCTGAAAAGGTGTGAAAAATATGAAGAGCTTCAAAAGCTGTGAAATAGATGAGGAGCATTAAATGGTCTAAAAAATATGAGGAGCATGAAGCGGTGTTCAAAAACATGACGAGCCTGAAAAGGTGTGAAATATATGAAGAGCTTCAAAAGGTGTGAAATACAAGAGGAGCATGAATTGGTCTGAAAAATAGGAGGAGCATGAAGCGGTGTTGAAAAACATGAAGAACCAGAAAAGGTGTGAAAAATATGAAGAGCTTCAAAAGATGTCAAAAATATGAGGAGCTTGAAACTGTCTGAAAAATAGGAGCAGCATGAAACGGTGTTCAAAAACATGATGGCCTGAAAAGGTGTGAAATATATGAAGAGCTTCACAAGGTGTGAAATACATGAAGAGCATGAAGCGGTCTGAAAAATAGGAGGAGCATGATGCAGTTTTGAAAAACATGAAGGGCCTGAAAACGTGTGAAAAATATGAAGAGCTTCAAAAGGTGTGAAAAATATGAAGAGCTTCAAAGGTGTCAAAAATGAGATGAGCATGAAACGGTGTGAAAAATAGGAGAACCATGAAACGGTGTTCAAAAACAGGAAGAGCCTGAAAAGGTGTGAAATATATGAAGAGCCTCAAAACGTGTCAAAATTATGAGGAGCATGAAACGGTCTGAAAAATAAGAAGAGAATGACGCGGTGTTGAAAAACATGAAGAGCCTGAAAAGGTGTGACAAATATAAAGAGTTTCAAAAGGTGTCAATAATAAGCGTTGCATGAAACAGTCTGAAAAATAGGAGGAGCGTGAACGGTCTGAAAAATAGGAGGAGCATGAAGCGGTGTTGAAAAACATGAAGAGCCTGAAAAGGTGTGAAAAATATGAAGAGCTTCAAAAAGTGTCAAAAATATGAGTAGCATGAAACGGTCTGAAAAAGAGGAGGAGAATGAAACGGTCTGAAAATAGGAGGAGCATGAAGCGGTGTTGAAAAACATGAAGACCTGAAAAGGTATGAAAAATATGAAGAGCTTCAAAAGGTGTGAAAAATATGAAGAGGTTCAAAAGGTGTCATAAATGAGATGAGCATGAAACGGTCTAAAAAACAGGAGGAGCATCAAGTGGTGTTGAAAAACATGAAGAGCCTGAAAAAGTGTGAAATATATGAAGAGCTTCAAAAGGTGTCAAAAATATGAGGAGTATGAAACTGTCTGAAAAATAGGAAGAGCATGAAAAGGTCTGAAAAATAGGAGGAGCATGAAGCGTTGTTCAAAAACATGAAGAAAATGAAAAAGTGTGAAATATATGAAGAGCTTCAAAAGGTGTGAAAAATATGAGGAGCATGAAACGGTCTGAAAAATAGGAGGAGCATGAATCGGTGTTGAAAAACATGAAGATCCTGAAAAGGTGTGAAAAATATGAAGAGCTTCAAAAGATGTCAAAACTATGAGGAGCATGAAACGGTCTGAAAAATAGGAGGAGCATGAAACGGTCTGAAAAGTAGGAGGAGCATGAAGCATTGTTGAAAAACCTGAAGAGCCTGAAAAGGGGTGAAATATATGAAGAGCTTCAAAAGGTGTCAACAATAGGAGGAGCATGAAACGGTCTGAAAAATAGGAGGAATATGAAGCGGTGTTGAAAAACCTGAAGAGCATGAAAAGGTGTGAAAAATATGAAGAGTTTCAAAAGGTATCAAAACTATGAAGAGCATGAAACGGCCTGAAAAATAGGAGGACCATGAAGCGGTGTTGAAAAACATGAAGAGCCTGAAAAGGTGTGAAAAATATGAAGAGCTTCAAAAGGTGTGAAAAATATGAAGAGGTTCAAAAGGTGTCATAAATGAGATGAGCATGAAACGGTCTAAAAAACAGGAGGAGCATCAAGTGGTGTTGAAAAACATGAAGAGCCTGAAAACGTGTGAAATATATGAAGAGCTTCAAAAGGTTTGAAAAATATGAAGAGCCTGAAAAGGTGTCAAAAATGAGATGAGCATGAAACGGTCTGAAAAATAGGAGGAGCATGAAGCGATGTTCTAAACATGAAAAGCCTGAAAAAGTGTGAAAAATATGAAGAGCTTCACTGGTTTGAAAAATAAGAAGAGCCTGAAAAGGTGTGAAAATTGACATGAGCATGAAACGGTCTGAAAAATAGGAGGAGCATGAAGCGGTGTTCTAAACATGAAAAGCCTGAAAAAGTGTGAAAAATATGAAGAGCTTCACTGGTTTGAAAAATAAGAAGAGCCTGAAAAGGTGTGAAAATTGACATGAGCATGAAACGGTCTGAAAAATAGGAAGAGCATGAAGAGGTGTTCAAAAACATGTACAGCCTGACAAGGTGTGAAAAATATGAAGAGCTTCAAAAGGTGTCAAAAATATGAGGAGTATGAAACGGTCTGAAAAATAGGAGGAGCATGAAGTGGTGTTGAAATACATGAAGAGCCTGAAAATGTGTGAAAAATATGAAGAGTTTCAAAGTGTCAAAAATGTGAGGAGCATGAAACGGTCTGAAAAATAGGAGGAGCATGAAATCGTGTTCAAAAACATGAAGAGCCTGAAAAAGTGTGAAAAATATGAAGAGCTTCAAAAGGTGTGAAATATATGAAGAGCTTCAACAGGTTTCAAAAATATGAGGAGAATGAAACGGTCTGAAAAATAGGAGGAGCATGAAGCGGTGTTCAAAACATGAAGAGCCTGAAAAAGTGTGAAAAATATGAAGAGCTTCAAAAGGTTTGAAAAATATGAAGAGCCTGAAAAGGTGTCAAAAATGAGATGAGCATGAAACGGTCTGAAAAATAGGAGGAGCATGAAGCGGTGTTCTAAACATGAAAAGCCTGAAAAAGTGTGAAAAATATGAAGAGCTTCACTGGTTTGAAAAATAAGAAGAGCCTGAAAAGGTGTGAAAATTGACATGAGCATGAAACGGTCTGAAAAATAGGAAGAGCATGAAGAGGTGTTCAAAAACATGAAGAGCCTGAAAACGTGTGAAAAATATGAAGAGCTTCAAAAGGTGTGAAAAATGGGAGAAGCATGAAGCGGTGTTGAAAATCATGAAGAGCCTGAAAACGTGTGAAAAACATGAAGAGCTTCAAAAGGTGTGAAAAATATGAACAGCTTCAAAAAGTGTCAAAAATGAGATGAGCATGAAGCGGTCTCAAAAATGGTGGAGCATGAAGTGTTGTTGAAAAACATGAAGAGCCTGAAATCGTGTGAAAAATATGAAGAGCTTCAAAAGGTGTGAAATACATGAGGAGCATTAATCGGTCTGAAAAATAGGAGTAGCATGAAGCGGTGTTGAAAAACATGAAGATCCTGAAAAGGAGTGAAAAATATGAAGAGCTTCAAAAGGTGTGAAATATATGAAGAGCTTCAACAGGTTTCAAAAATATGAGGAGCATGAAATGGTCTGAAAAATAGGAGGAGCATGAAGCGGTGTTCAAAACATGAAGAGCCTGAAAAAGTGTGAAAAATATGAAGAGCTTCAAAAGGTTTGAAAAATATGAAGAGCCTGAAAAGGTGTCAAAAATGAGATGAGCATGAAAGGGTCTGAAAAATAGGAGGAGCATGAAGCGGTGTTCTAAACATGAAAAGCCTGAAAAAGTGTGAAAAATATGAAGAGCTTCACTGGTTTGAAAAATAAGAAGAGCCTGAAAATGTGTGAAAATTGACATGAGCATGAAACGGTCTGAAAAATAGGAAGAGCATGAAGAGGTGTTCAAAAACATGTACAGCCTGACAAGGTGTGAAAAATATGAAGAGCTTCAAAAGGTGTCAAAAATATGAGGAGCATGAAACGGTCTGAAAAATAGGAGGAGCATGAAGTGGTGTTGAAATACATGAAGAGCCTGAAAATGTGTGAAAAATATGAAGAGCTTCAAAACGTGTCAAAAATATGAGAAGCATGAAAAGGTCTGAAAAATAGGAGCAGCATGAAGAGCTGTTCAAAAACATGAAGAGCCTGAAAATGTGTGAAAAATATGAAGAGCTTGAAAAGGTGTGAAAATTAGGAGGAGCATGAAGCGGTGTTGAAAAACATGAAGAGCCTGAAAACGTGTGAAAAATATGAAGAGCTTCAAAAGGTGTGAAAAATATGAACACTTTCAAAAAGTGTCAAAAATGAGATGAGCATGAAGCGGTCTGAAAAATGGTGGAGCATGAAGTGTTGTTGAAAAACATGAAGAGCCTGAAATCGTGTGAAAAATATGAAGAGCTTCAAAAGGTGTGAAATACAGGAGGACCATTAATCAGTCTCAAAAATAGGAGTAGCATGAAGCGGTGTTGAAAAACATGAAGAGCCTGAAAAGGTGTGAAAAATATGAAGAGCTACAAAAGGTGTGAAGTACAGGAGGACCATTAAACGGTCTGAAAAATAGGAGGAGCATGAAGCGGTGTTGAAAAACATGAAGAGCCTGAAAAGGTATGAAAAATATGAAGAGCTTCAAAAGGAGTGAAAGACTTGAGGAGCATGAAACCGTCTGAATTATAGGAGGAGCGAGAAACGGTGTTGAAAAACATGAAGAACCTCAAAAGGTATGAAAAATATGAAGAGCTCAAAAGGTGTCAAAAATATGAAGAGCTTCAAAAAGTGTGACAAATGAGATGAGCATGAAATTGTCTGAAAAAGGAGGAGCATGAAGTGGTGTTGAAAAACATGAAAAGCCTGAAAAGGTGTAAAATATATGAAGAGATTCGAAAGGTGTCAAAAATATGAGGAGCTTGAAATGGTCTGAAAAATTGGAGGATCATGAAGCGGTGTTGAAAAACATGAAGAGAGTGAAAAGTTGTGAAAAATATGAAGAGCTTCAAAGGTGTCAAAAATGGGAGGAGCATGAAACGGTCTGAAAAATAGGAGGAGCATGAAATCGTGTTCAAAAACATGAAGAGCCTGAAAAGGTGTGAAAAATATGAAGAGCTTCAAAATGTTTGAAATACATGAGGAGCATGAAACGGTCTGAAAAGGAGGAGGAGCATGAAGCCGTGTTCAACATCATGAAGAGCCTAAAAACGTGTGAAAAATATGAAGAGCTTCAAAATGTTTGAAATACATGAGGAGCATGAAACGGTCTGAAAAGGAGGAGGAGCATGAAGCCGTGTTCAACATCATGAAGAGCCTAAAAACGTGTGAAAAATATGAAGAGCTTCAAAAGGTGTGAAAATTAGCAGAAGCATGAAGCGTTGTTAAAAAACACGAAGAGCCTGAAAACGTGTGAAAAACATGAAGAGCTTCAAAAGGTGTGAAAAAAATGAACAGCTTCAAAAAGTGTCAAAAATGAGATGAGCATGAAGCGGTCTCAAAAATTGTGGAGCATGAATTGTTGTTGAAAAACA
Source organism: Dama dama (assembly GCF_033118175.1). Classification (NCBI taxonomy): domain Eukaryota; kingdom Metazoa; phylum Chordata; class Mammalia; order Artiodactyla; family Cervidae; genus Dama; species Dama dama. The sequence goes on along the minus strand of NW_026870929.1, from coordinate 1,061,582 downwards.
TGAAGAGCCTGAAATCTTGTGAAAAATATGAAGAGCTTAAAAAGGTGTGAAATACATGAGGAGCATTAATCGGTCTGAAAAATAGGAGTAGCATGAAGCGGTGTTGAAAAACATGAAGAACCTGAAAAGGAGTGAAATATATGAAGAGCTTCAAAAGGTGTGAAATATATGAAGAGCTTCAACAGGTTTCAAAAATATGAGGAGCATGAAACGGTCTGAAAAATAGGAGGAGCATGAAGCGGTGTTCAAAACATGAAGAGCCTGAAAAAGTGTGAAAAATATGAAGAGCTTCAAAAGGTTTGAAAAATATGAAGAGCCTGAAAAGGTGTCAAAAATGAGATGAGCATGAAACGGTCTGAAAAATAGGAGGAGCATGAAGCGGTGTTCTAAACATGAAAAGCCTGAAAAAGTGTGAAAAATATGAAGAGCTTCACTGGTTTGACAAATAAGAAGAGTCTGAAAAGGTGTGAAAATTGACATGAGCATGAAACGGTCTGAAAAATAGGAAGAGCATGAAGAGGTGTTCAAAAACATGAAGAGCCTGAAAACGTGTGAAATATATGAAGAGCTTCAAAAGGTGTGAAAAATAGGAGAAGCATGAAGCGGTGTTGAACAACATGAAGAGCCTGAAAACGTGTGAAAAACATGAAGAGCTTCAAAAGGTGTGAAAAATATGAACAGCTTCAAAAAGTGTCAAAAATGAGATGAGCATGAAGCGGTCTCAAAAATGGTGGAGCATGAAGTGTTGTTGAAAAACATGAAGAGCCTGAAATCGTGTGAAAAATATGAAGAGCTTCAAAAGGTGTGAAGTACATGAGGAGCATTAAACGGTCTGAAAAATAGGAGTAGCATGAAGCGGTGTTGAAAAACATGAAGAGCCTGAAAAGGAGTGAAAAATATGAAGAGCTACAAAAGGTGTGAAGTACAGGAGGACCATTAAACGGTCTGAAAAATAGGAGGAGCATGAAGCGGTGTTGAAAAACATGAAGAGCCTGAAAACGTGTGAAAAATATGAAGAGCTTCAAAAGGTGTGAAAAATATGAACACTTTCAAAAAGTGTCAAAAATGAGATGAGCATGAAGCGGTCTGAAAAATGGTGGAGCATGAAGTGTTGTTGAAAAACATGAAGAGCCTGAAATCGTGTGAAAAATATGAAGAGCTTCAAAAGGTGTGAAATACAGGAGGACCATTAATCAGTCTCAAAAATAGGAGTAGCATGAAGCGGTGTTGAAAAACATGAAGAGCCTGAAAAGTTGTGAAAAATATGAAGAGCTACAAAAGGTGTGAAGTACAGGAGGACCATTAAACGGTCTGAAAAATAGGAGGAGCATGAAGCGGTGTTGAAAAACATGAAGAGCCTGAAAAGGTATGAAAAATATGAAGAGCTTCAAAAGGAGTGAAAGACTTGAGGAGCATGAAACCGTCTGAATTATAGGAGGAGCGAGAAACGGTGTTGAAAAACATGAAGAGCCTCAAAAGGTGTGAAAAATATGAAGAGCTCAAAAGGTGTCAAAAATATGAAGAGCTTCAAAAAGTGTGACAAATGAGATGAGCATGAAATTGTCTGAAAAAGGAGGAGCATGAAGTGGTGTTGAAAAACATGAAAAGCCTGAAAAGGTGTAAAATATATGAAGAGATTCGAAAGGTGTCAAAAATATGAGGAGCTTGAAATGGTCTGAAAAATTGGAGGATCATGAAGCGGTGTTGAAAAACATGAAGAGAGTGAAAAGTTGTGAAAAATATGAAGAGCTTCAAAGGTGTCAAAAATGGGAGGAGCATGAAACGGTCTGAAAAATAGGAGGAGCATGAAGCGGTGTTCAAAACATGAAGAGCCTGAAAAAGTGTGAAAAATATGAAGAGCTTCAAAAGGTTTGAAAAATATGAAGAGCCTGAAAAGGTGTCAAAAATGAGATGAGCATGAAACGGTCTGAAAAATAGGAGGAGCATGAAGCGGTGTTCTAAACATGAAAAGCCTGAAAAAGTGTGAAAAATATGAAGAGCTTCACTGGTTTGACAAATAAGAAGAGCCTGAAAAGGTGTGAAAATTGACATGAGCATGAAACGGTCTGAAAAATAGGAGACGCATGAAACGGTCTGAAAAAAAGGAAGAGCATGAAGCCATGTTCAAAAACATGAAGAGCCTGAAATGGTGTGAAAATCATGAACAGCCTAAAAGGTGTGAAAAATATGAAAAGCTTCAATAGATGTCTCAAATATGAGGAGCATGAAACGGTCTGAAAAATAGGAGGAGCATGAAGTGGTGTTGAAAACCATGAAGAGCCTGAAACGGTGAGAAAAATATGAAGAGCTTCAAAAGGTTTGAAAAATATGAAGAGCTTCAAAAGGTGTCAAAAATGAGATGAGCATGAAACCGTCTGAAAAATAGGAGACGCATGAAACGGTCTGAAAAAAAGGAGGAGCATGAAACGGTGTGGAAAAACAAGAAGAACTTGAAAACGTGTGAAAAATATGAAGAGCTTCAAAAGCTGTGAGAAATATGAAGAGCTTCAAAAGGTGTCAAACATGAGATGAGCATGAAACGGTCTGAAAAATTGGAGCAGCATGAAGTGGTGTTGAAAAACTTGAAGAGCCTGAATGGGTGTGAAAAATATGAAGAGCTTCAAAAGGGGTGAAAAATGTGAGGAGCATGAAATGGTCTGAAAAATAGGAGGAGCATGAAACGGTCTGAAAAATTGGAGGAGCATAAAACGGTCTGAAAAATAGGAGGAGCATGAAGTGGTGTTGAAAAACATGAAGAGCCTGAATGGGTGTGAAAAATAGGAGGAGCTTCAAAACCTGTCAAAATATGAGGAGCCTGAAACGGTCTGAAAAATAGGAGGAGCATGAAGCTGTGCTCAAAAACATGAATAGCCTGAAAAGGTGTGAAAAATATGAAGAGCTTCAAAAGGGGTGAAAAATGTGAGGAGCATGAAATGGTCTGAAAAATAGGAGGAGCATGAAGCGGTGTTCACAAACTTGAAGAGCCTGAAAAGGTGTGAAAAATATGAAGAGCTTCAAAAATTGTCAAAAATATGAGGAGCATGATACGGACTAAAAAATAGGAGGAGCTTGAAACGGTGTTAAAAAACATGAAGAGCCTGGAAAGGTGTGAAAAATATGAAGAGCCTCAAAACGTGTCAAATATATGAGGAGCATGAAAAGGTCTGAAAAATAGGAGGAGCATGAAGCGGTGTTGAAAAACATGAAGAGCCTGAAAACGTGTGAAAAATATGAAGAGTTTCAAAAGGTGTGAAAATATGACGAGTTTCAAAAGGTGTAAAAAATGAGATCAGCATGAAACGGTCTGAAAAATAGGAGGAGCATGAAACGGTCTGAAAAATTGGAGGAGCATGAAACGGTCTGAAAAATAGGAGGAGCATGAAGTGGTGTTGAAAAACATGAAGAGCCTGAATGGTGTGAAAAATAGGAGGAGCTTCAAAACCTGTCAAAATATGAGGAGCCTGAAACGGTCTGAAAAATAGGAGGAGCATGAAGTGGTGTTGAAAAACATGAAGAGCCTGAAAAGGTGTGAAAAATATGAAGAGCTTCAAAGGTGTGAAAAATATGAGGAAAATGAAACGGTCTGAAAAATAAGAGGAGCATGAAGTGGTGTTGAAAAACATGAAGAGCCTGAAAAGGTGTGAAAAATAGGAACAGCTTCAAAAGGTGTAAAAAATGAGATGAGCATGAAACGGTCGGAAAAATAGGAGGAGCATGAAACGGTCTGAAAAATTGGAGGAGCATGAAACGGTGTTCAAAAACATGAAGAGCCTGAAAAGTTGTGAAAAATATGAAGAGCTTCAAAAAGTGTGAAATACATGAGGAGCATGAAACGGTCTGAGAAATAGGAGGACCATGAAGCGGTGTTGAAAAACATGAAGAGCTGAAAAGGTGTGAAAAATATGAAGAGCTTCAAAAGGTGTCAAAAATATGAAGAGCTCAAACGGTGTCAAAAATGAGAGTAGCATGAAAAGGTCTGAAAAAAAGGAGAAGCATGAAGTGGTCTTGAAAAACATGAAGAGCCTGAAAAGGTGTCAAATATATTAAGAGCTTCAAAAGTTGTCAAAAATATGAGGTGCATGAAACGGTCAGAAAAATAGGAGGAGCATGAATCGGTGTTGAAAAACATGAAGAGCCTGAAAATGTGTGAAAAATATGATGAGCTTCAAAAGGTGTGAAAAATATGAGGAGCATGAAACGGTCTGAAAAATAGGAGGAGCAAGAAGCTGTGTTCAAAAACATGAGAGGCTGAAAATGTGTGAAATATATGAAGAGCTTCAAAAGATGTGAAATACATGAGGATCATGAAACGGTCTGAACAATAGGAGGAGCATGAAGCGGTGTTCAAAAACATGAAGAGCCTGAAAAGGTGTGAAAAATATGAAGAGCTTCAAAAGGTGTCAAAAATACTAGGAGCATTAAACGGTCTGAGAAATAGGAGGAGCATGAAACGGTGATGAACATCATGAAGAGCAAGAAAGGTGTGAAAAATATAAAGAGCTTTAAAAGGTGTCAAAAATATGAGGAGCATGAAACGGTCTGAAAAATAGGAGGAGCATGAGGCGATGTTGAACATCATGAAGAGCAAGAAAGGTGTGAAAAATATGAAGAGCTTCTAAAGGTGTCAAAAATATGAGGAGCATGAAACGGTCTGAAAAATAGGAGCAGCATGAAATGGTGTTCAAAAACTTGAAGAGCCTGAAAAGGTGTGAAATATATGAAGAGCTTCAAAAGGTGTGAAATAAATGAGGAGCATGAAACGTTCTGAAAAATAGGAGGAGCATGAAGCGTTATTCAAAATTTAAAGAGGTTGAAAATGTGTGAAAAATGTGAAGAGCTTCAAAGGTGTGAAATACAGGAGGAGCATGAAACGATCTGAAAAATAGGACGAGCATGAAGCGGTGTGGAAAAATATGAGGAACCTGAAAAGGTGTGAAAAATATGTAGAGCTTCAAATGGTGCCAAATATATGAGGAGCATGAAACGGTCTGAAAAAGAGGAGGAGCATTAAACGGTGTTCAAAAACCTGAAGTGCCTGAAAAGGTGTGAAAAATATGAAGAGCTTCAAAAGGTGTGAAATACATGAGGAGCATGAAACGGTCTGAAAAATAGGAGGAGCATGAAGCGGTGTTCAAACACATGAAAAGCCTGAAAAGGTGTGAAAAATATGAAGAGCTTCAAAAGGTGTCAAAAATAAGAGGAGCAAGAAACGGTCTGAAAAATAGGAGGAGCATGAAACGGTGTTCAAAAACATGAAGAGCCTGAAAAGCTGTGAAATATATGAAGAGCTTCAAAAAGTGTGAAAAATATGAAGAGCTTCAAAAGGGGTCAAAAATGAGATGATCCTGAAACGGTTTGAAAAATAGGAGGAGCATGAAGTGGTGTTGTAAAACATGAAGAGCCTGAGGAGTGTGAAATATATGATGAGGTTCAAAAGGTGTGAAAAATATGAAGAGCTTCAAAAGCTGTCAAAAATAGATAAACATGAAACTGTCTGAAAATAGGAGGGGCATGAAGTGGTGTTGAAAAATATGAAGAGCCTGAAAAGGTGTGAAATATATGAAGAGATTCAAAAAGTGACAAAAATATGAGGAGCATGAACCAATCTAAAAATAGGAGGAGCATGAAGCGGTGTTGAAAAATTGAAGAGCCTGAAAATCTGTGAAAAATATGAAGAGCTTCAAAAGGTGTGAAATACATGCGGAGCATGAAACGGTCTGAAAAAGAGGAGGAGCATGAAGCGGTGTTCAAAAACATGAAGAGCCTGAAATTGTGTGAAAAATATGAAGAGTTTCAAAAGGTGTCAAAAATATGAGGAGCATGAAACGGTCTGAAAAATAGGAGGAGCATGAAACGGTATTCAAAAACATGAAGAGCCTGAAAATCTGTGAAAAATATGAAGAGCTTCAAAAGGTGTGAAAAATATGAAGAGCCTGAAAATCTCTGAAAAATATGAAGAGCTTCAAAAGGTGTGAAAAATAGAAAGAGCTTCAAAAGGTGTGAAAAATATGAAAAGCTTCAAAAAGTGTCAAAAACTTGAGGAGCTTCAAAAGCTGTCAAAATTATGAGGAGCATGAAACGGTCTGAAAAAAAAGGAGGAGCATTGTAACATTGTTGAAAAAATTGAAGAGCCTGAAAAGGTGTGAAAAATATGAAGAGCTTCAAAAGGTGTCAAAAATATGAGGAGCATGAAAAGGTCTGAAAAATAGGAGGAGAATGAAGCGGTGTTGAAAAACATCAAGAGCCTGAAAAGGTGTGAAAAATATGAAAAGCTTCAAAAAGTGTCAAAAACTTGAGGAGCTTCAAAAGCTGTCAAAATTATGAGGAGCATGAAACGGTCTGAAAAAAAGGAGGAGCATTGTAACATTGTTGAAAAAATTGAAGAGCCTGAAAAGGTGTGAAAAATATGAAGAGCTTCAAAAGCTGTGAAATAGATGAGGAGCATTAAATGGTCTAAAAAATATGAGGAGCATGAAGCGGTGTTCAAAAACATGACGAGCCTGAAAAGCTGTGAAATATATGAAGAGCTTCAAAAGGTGTGAAATACAAGAGGAGCATGAAACGGTCTGAAAAATAAGAAGAGAATGACGCGGTGTTGAAAAACATGAAGAGCCTGAAAAGGTGTGACAAATATAAAGTGTTTCAAAAGGTGTCAATAATAAGCGTTGCATGAAACAGTCTGAAAAATAGGAGGAGCGTGAACGGTCTGAAAAATAGGAGGAGCATGAAGCGGTGTTGAAAAACATGAAGAGCCTGAAAAGGTGTGAAAAATATGAAGAGCTTCAAAAAGTGTCAAAAATATGAGTAGCATGAAACGGTCTGAAAAAGAGGAGGAGAATGAAACGGTCTGAAAATAGGAGGAGCATGAAGCGGTGTTGAAAAACATGAAGAGCCTGAAAAGGTATGAAAAATATGAAGAGCTTCAAAAGGTGTGAAAAATATGAAGAGGTTCAAAAGGTGTCATAAATGAGATGAGCATGAAACGGTCTAAAAAACAGGAGGAGCATCAAGTGGTGTTGAAAAACATGAAGAGCCTGAAAACGTGTGAAATATATGAACAGCTTCAAAAAGTGTCAAAAATAGAAGGAGCATGAAATGGTCTGAAAAATAGGAAGAGCATGAAGCGGTGTTGAAAAACATGAATAGCCTGAAAAGGTGTGAAATATATGAAGAGTTACAAAAGGTGTCAAAAATATGAGGAGCATGAAACGGTCTGAAATATAGGAGGAGCATGAAGCCGTGTTCAAAAACATGAAGAGCCTGAAAAGGAGTGAAAAATATGAAGAGCTTCAAAAGGTGTCAAAATATGAGGAGCATGAAATTCTGAAAAATAGGAGGAGCATGAAACGGTCTGAAAAATAGGAGGAGCATGAATCGGTGTTGAAAACATGAAGAGCATGAAAAGGTGTGAAAAAACTGAAGATTTTCAACAGGTGTCAAAAATATGAGGAGCATGAAATTGTCTGAAAAATAGGAGGAGCAGAAGTTTTGTTGAAAAACATGAAGAGCCTGAAAAGGTGTGAAAAATACGTAGAGCTTCAAAAGGTGTGAAAAATATGAGGAGCATGAAATGGTCTGAAAAATAGGAGGAGCATGAAGCGGTGTTCAAAAACATGAAGAGCCTGAAAATGTGTGAAAAGTATGAAGAGCTTCAAAAGGTGTGAAAAATATGAGGAGCATGAAACTGTCTGAAAAAAAGGAGGAGCATGAAGCGGTGGTGAAAAATATGAAGAGCCTGAAAACGTGTGAAAAATATGAAGAGCTTCAAAAGGGGTCAAAAATATGAGGAGCATGAAACGGTTTGAAAAATAGGAGGAGCATGAAGTGGTGTTGAAAAACATGAAGAGCCTGAAAAGGTGTGAAAAATATGAAGAGCTTCAAAAGGTGTCAAAATATGAGGAGCATTAAACGGCCTGAAAAATAGGAGGAGCCTGAAACGGTCTGAAAAATAGCAGGAGCATGAATCGGTGTTGAAAAACATGAAGAGCATGAAAATGTGTGAAAAATATGAAGAGCTTCAAAAGGTGTCAAAATATGAGGAGCAAGAAACGGCCTGAAAAATAGGAGGAGCATGAAACGGTCTGAAAAATAGGAGGAGCATGAAACGGTCTGAAAAATAGGAGGAGCATGAAATGGTCTGAAAAATTGGAGGAGCATGAAACGGTGTTCAAAAACATGAAGAGGCTGAAAAGTTGTGAAAAATATGAAGAGCTTCAAAAAGTGTGAAATACATGAGGAGCATGAAACGGTCTGAAAAATAGGAGGACCATGAAGCGGTGTTGAAAAACATGAAGAGCTGAAAAGGTGTGAAAAATATGAAGAGCTTCAAAAGGTGTCAAAAATATGAAGAGCTCAAACGGTGTCAAAAATGAGAGTAGCATGAAAAGGTCTGAAAAAAAGGAGAAGCATGAAGTGGTCTTGAAAAGCATGAAGAGCCTGAAAAGGTGTCAAATATATTAAGAGCTTCAAAAGTTGTCAAAAATATGAGGTGCATGAAACGGTCAGAAAAATAGAAGGAGCATGAATCGGTGTTGAAAAACATGAAGAGCCTGAAAATGTGTGAAAAATATGATGAGCTTCAAAAGGTGTGAAAAATATGAGGAGCATGAAACGGTCTGAAAAATAGGAGGAGCAAGAAGCTGTGTTCAAAAACATGAGAGGCTGAAAATGTGTGAAATATATGAAGACTTTCAAAAGATGTGAAATACATGAGGATCATGAAACGGTCTGAACAATAGGAGGAGCATGAAGCGGTGTTCAAAAACATGAAGAGCCTGAAAAGGTGTGAAAAATATGAAGAGTTTCAAAAGGTGTCAAAAATATGAGGAGCACTAAACGGTCTGAAAAATAGGAGGACCATGAAGCGGTGTTGAAAAATATGAAGAGCCTGAAAAGGTGTGAAAAATATTAAGAGCTTCAAAAGGTGTCAAAAATACTAGGAGCATGAAACGGTCTGAAAAATAGGAGGAGCATGAGGCGATGTTGAACATCTTGAAGAGCAAGAAAGGTGTAAAAATATGAAGAGCTTCTAAAGGTGTCAAAAATATGAGGAGCATGAAACGGTCTGAAAAATATGAGCAGCATGAAATGGTGTTCAAAAACTTGAAGAGCCTGAAAAGGTGTGAAACATATGAAGAGCTTCAAAAGGTGTGAAAAAAATGAGGAGCATGAAACGTTGTGAAAAATAGGAGGAGCATGAAGCATTATTCAAAAATATAAAGAGGCTGAAAATGTGTGAAAAATGTGAAGAGCATCAAAGGTGTGAAATACAGGAGGAGCATGAAACGATCTGAAAAATAGGACGAGCATGAAGCAGTGTGGAAAAATATGAGGAACCTGAAAAGGTGTGAAAAATATTAAGAGTTTCAAAAGGTGTCAAAAATATGAGGAGCACTAAACGGTCTGAAAAATAGGAGGACCATGAAGCGGTGTTGAAAAATATGAAGAGCCTGAAAAGGTGTGAAAAATATGAAGAGCTTCAAAAGGTGTCAAAAATAAGAGGAGCAAGAAACGGTCTGAAAAATAGGAGGAGCATGAAACGGTGTTCAAAAACATGAAGAGCCTGAAAAGCTGTGAAATATATGAAGAGCTTCAAAAGGTGTGAAAAATATGAAGAGCTTCAAAAGGGGTCAAAAATGAGATGATCCTGAAACGGTTTGAAAAATAGGAGGAGCATGAAGTGGTGTTGTAAAACATGAAGAGCCTGAGGAGTGTGAAATATATGATGAGGTTCAAAAGGTGTGAAAAATATGAAGAGCTTCAAAAGCTGTAAAAAAGGGGATGAACATGAAACTGTCTGAAAATAGGAGGGGCATGAAGTGGTGTTGAAAAATATGAAGAGCCTGAAAAGGTGTGAAATATATGAAGAGATTCAAAAAGTGACAAAAATATGAGGAGCATGAACCGATCTAAAAATAGGAGGAGCATGAAGCGGTGTTGAAAAACTGAAGAGCCTGAAAATCTGTGAAAAATATGAAGAGCTTCAAAAGGTGTGAAATACATGCGGAGCATGAAACGGTCTGAAAAAGAGGAGGAGCATGAAGCGGTGTTCAAAAACATGAAGAGCCTGAAATTGTGTGAAAAATATGAAGAGTTTCAAAAGGTGTCAAAAATATGAGAAGCATGAAACGGTCTGAAAAATAGGAGGAGCATGAAACGGTATTCAAAAACATGAAGAGCCTGAAAATCTGTGAAAAATATGAAGAGCTTCAAAAGGTGTGAAAAATATGAAGAGCCTGAAAATCTGTGAAAAATATGAAGAGCTTCAAAAGGTGTGAAAAATAGAAAGAGCTTCAAAAGGTGTGAAAAATATGAAGAGCTTCAAAAAGTGTCAAAAACATGAGGAGCTTCAAAAGCTGTCAAAATTATGAGGAGCATGAAACGGTCTGAAAAATAGGAGGAACATTGTAACATTGTTGAAAAAATTGAAGAGCCTGAAAAGGTGTGAAAAATATGAAGAGCTTCAAAAGGTGTCAAAAATATGAGGAGCATGAAAAGGTCTGAAAAATAGGAGGAGAATGAAGCGGTGTTGAAAAACATCAAGAGCCTGAAAAGGTGTGAAAAATATGAAGAGCTTCAAAAGCTGTGAAATAGATGAGGAGCATTAAATGGTCTAAAAAATATGAGGAGCATGAAGCGGTGTTCAAAAACATGATGAGCATGAAAAGGTGTGAAATATATGAAGAGCTTCAAAAGGTGTGAAATACAAGAGGAGCATGAATTGGTCTGAAAAATAGGAGGAGCATGAAGCGGTGTTGAAAAACATGAAGAACCAGAAAAGGTGTGAAAAATATGAAGAGCTTCAAAAGATGTCAAAAATATGAGGAGCTTGAAACTGTCTGAAAAATAGGAGCAGCATGAAACGGTGTTCAAAAACATGATGGCCTGAAAAGGTGTGAAAAATATGAAGAGCTTCACAAGGTGTGAAATACATGAAGAGCATGAAGCGGTCTGAAAAATAGGAGGAGCATGATGCAGTTTTGAAAAACATGAAGGGCCTGAAAAGGTGTGAAAAATATGAAGAGCTTCAAAAAGTGTGAAATACATGAGGAGCATGAAACGGTCTGAGAAATAGGAGGACCATGAAGCGGTGTTGAAAAACATGAAGAGCTGAAAAGGTGTGAAAAATATGAAGAGCTTCAAAAGGTGTCAAAAATATGAAGAGCTCAAACGGTGTCAAAAATGAGAGTAGCATGAAAAGGTCTGAAAAAAAGGAGAAGCATGAAGTGGTCTTGAAAAACATGAAGAGCCTGAAAAGGTGTCAAATATATTAAGAGCTTCAAAAGTTGTCAAAAATATGAGGTGCATGAAACGGTCAGAAAAATAGGAGGAGCATGAATCGGTGTTGAAAAACATGAAGAGCCTGAAAATGTGTGAAAAATATGATGAGCTTCAAAAGGTGTGAAAAATATGAGGAGCATGAAACGGTCTGAAAAATAGGAGGAGCAAGAAGCTGTGTTCAAAAACATGAGAGGCTGAAAATGTGTGAAATATATGAAGAGCTTCAAAAGATGTGAAATACATGAGGATCATGAAACGGTCTGAACAATAGGAGGAGCATGAAGCGGTGTTCAAAAACATGAAGAGCCTGAAAAGGTGTGAAAAATATGAAGAGCTTCAAAAGGTGTCAAAAATACTAGGAGCATTAAACGGTCTGAGAAATAGGAGGAGCATGAAACGGTGATGAACATCATGAAGAGCAAGAAAGGTGTGAAAAATATAAAGAGCTTTAAAAGGTGTCAAAAATATGAGGAGCATGAAACGGTCTGAAAAATAGGAGGAGCATGAGGCGATGTTGAACATCATGAAGAGCAAGAAAGGTGTGAAAAATATGAAGAGCTTCTAAAGGTGTCAAAAATATGAGGAGCATGAAACGGTCTGAAAAATAGGAGCAGCATGAAATGGTGTTCAAAAACTTGAAGAGCCTGAAAAGGTGTGAAATATATGAAGAGCTTCAAAAGGTGTGAAATAAATGAGGAGCATGAAACGTTCTGAAAAATAGGAGGAGCATGAAGCGTTATTCAAAATTTAAAGAGGTTGAAAATGTGTGAAAAATGTGAAGAGCTTCAAAGGTGTGAAATACAGGAGGAGCATGAAACGATCTGAAAAATAGGACGAGCATGAAGCGGTGTGGAAAAATATGAGGAACCTGAAAAGGTGTGAAAAATATGTAGAGCTTCAAATGGTGCCAAATATATGAGGAGCATGAAACGGTCTGAAAAAGAGGAGGAGCATGAAGCGGTGTTCAAACACATGAAAAGCCTGAAAAGGTGTGAAAAATATGAAGAGCTTCAAAAGGTGTCAAAAATAAGAGGAGCAAGAAACGGTCTGAAAAATAGGAGGAGCATGAAACGGTGTTCAAAAACATGAAGAGCCTGAAAAGCTGTGAAATATATGAAGAGCTTCAAAAGGTGTGAAAAATATGAAGAGCTTCAAAAGGGGTCAAAAATGAGATGATCCTGAAACGGTTTGAAAAATAGGAGGAGCATGAAGTGGTGTTGTAAAACATGAAGAGCCTGAGGAGTGTGAAATATATGATGAGGTTCAAAAGGTGTGAAAAATATGAAGAGCTTCAAAAGCTGTCAAAAATAGATAAACATGAAACTGTCTGAAAATAGGAGGGGCATGAAGTGGTGTTGAAAAATATGAAGAGCCTGAAAAGGTGTGAAATATATGAAGAGATTCAAAAAGTGACAAAAATATGAGGAGCATGAACCGATCTAAAAATAGGAGGAGCATGAAGCGGTGTTGAAAAATTGAAGAGCCTGAAAATCTGTGAAAAATATGAAGAGCTTCAAAAGGTGTGAAATACATGCGGAGCATGAAACGGTCTGAAAAAGAGGAGGAGCATGAAGCGGTGTTCAAAAACATGAAGAGCCTGAAATTGTGTGAAAAATATGAAGAGTTTCAAAAGGTGTCAAAAATATGAGGAGCATGAAACGGTCTGAAAAATAGGAGGAGCATGAAACGGTATTCAAAAACATGAAGAGCCTGAAAATCTGTGAAAAATATGAAGAGCTTCAAAAGGTGTGAAAAATATGAAGAGCCTGAAAATCTCTGAAAAATATGAAGAGCTTCAAAAGGTGTGAAAAATAGAAAGAGCTTCAAAAGGTGTGAAAAATATGAAAAGCTTCAAAAAGTGTCAAAAACTTGAGGAGCTTCAAAAGCTGTCAAAATTATGAGGAGCATGAAACGGTCTGAAAAAAAAGGAGGAGCATTGTAACATTGTTGAAAAAATTGAAGAGCCTGAAAAGGTGTGAAAAATATGAAGAGCTTCAAAAGGTGTCAAAAATATGAGGAGCATGAAAAGGTCTGAAAAATAGGAGGAGAATGAAGCGGTGTTGAAAAACATCAAGAGCCTGAAAAGGTGTGAAAAATATGAAAAGCTTCAAAAAGTGTCAAAAACTTGAGGAGCTTCAAAAGCTGTCAAAATTATGAGGAGCATGAAACGGTCTGAAAAAAAGGAGGAGCATTGTAACATTGTTGAAAAAATTGAAGAGCATGAAAAGGTGTGAAAAATATGAAGAGCTTCAAAAGCTGTGAAATAGATGAGGAGCATTAAATGGTCTAAAAAATATGAGGAGCATGAAGCGGTGTTCAAAAACATGACGAGCCTGAAAAGCTGTGAAATATATGAAGAGCTTCAAAAGGTGTGAAATACAAGAGGAGCATGAAACGGTCTGAAAAATAAGAAGAGAATGACGCGGTGTTGAAAAACATGAAGAGCCTGAAAAGGAGTGACAAATATAAAGTGTTTCAAAAGGTGTCAATAATAAGCGTTGCATGAAACAGTCTGAAAAATAGGAGGAGCGTGAACGGTCTGAAAAATAGGAGGAGCATGAAGCGGTGTTGAAAAACATGAAGAGCCTGAAAAGGTGTGAAAAATATGAAGAGCTTCAAAAAGTGTCAAAAATATGAGTAGCATGAAACGGTCTGAAAAAGAGGAGGAGAATGAAACGGTCTGAAAATAGGAGGAGCATGAAGCGGTGTTGAAAAACATGAAGAGCCTGAAAAGGTATGAAAAATATGAAGAGCTTCAAAAGGTGTGAAAAAATGAAGAGGTTCAAAAGGTGTCATAAATGAGATGAGCATGAAACGGTCTAAAAAACAGGAGGAGCATCAAGTGGTGTTGAAAAACATGAAGAGCCTGAAAACGTGTGAAATATATGAACAGCTTCAAAAAGTGTCAAAAATAGAAGGAGCATGAAATTGTCTGAAAAATAGGAAGAGCATGAAGCGGTGTTGAAAAACATGAATAGCCTGAAAAGGTGTGAAATATATGAAGAGTTACAAAAGGTGTCAAAAATATGAGGAGCATGAAACGGTCTGAAATATAGGAGGAGCATGAAGCCGTGTTCAAAAACATGAAGAGCCTGAAAAGGAGTGAAAAATATGAAGAGCTTCAAAAGGTGTCAAAATATGAGGAGCATGAAATTCTGAAAAATAGGAGGAGCATGAAACGGTCTGAAAAATAGGAGGAGCATGAATCGGTGTTGAAAACATGAAGAGCATGAAAAGGTGTGAAAAAACTGAAGATTTTCAACAGGTGTCAAAAATATGAGGAGCATGAAATTGTCTGAAAAATAGGAGGAGCAGAAGTTTTGTTGAAAAACATGAAGAGCCTGAAAAGGTGTGAAAAATACGTAGAGCTTCAAAAGGTGTGAAAAATATGAGGAGCATGAAATGGTCTGAAAAATAGGAGGAGCATGAAGCGGTGTTCAAAAACATGAAGAGCCTGAAAATGTGTGAAAAGTATGAAGAGCTTCAAAAGGTGTGAAAAATATGAGGAGCATGAAACTGTCTGAAAAAAAGGAGGAGCATGAAGCGGTGGTGAAAAATATGAAGAGCCTGAAAACGTGTGAAAAATATGAAGAGCTTCAAAAGGGGTCAAAAATATGAGGAGAATGAAACGGTTTGAAAAATAGGAGGAGCATGAAGTGGTGTTGAAAAACATGAAGAGCCTGAAAAGGTGTGAAAAATATGAAGAGCTTCAAAAGGTGTCAAAATATGAGGAGCATTAAACGGCCTGAAAAATAGGAGGAGCCTGAAACGGTCTGAAAAATAGCAGGAGCATGAATCGGTGTTGAAAAACATGAAGAGCATGAAAATGTGTGAAAAATATGAAGAGCTTCAAAAGGTGTCAAAATATGAGGAGCAAGAAACGGCCTGAAAAATAGGAGGAGCATGAAACGGTCTGAAAAATAGGAGGAGCATGAAACGGTCTGAAAAATAGGAGGAGCATGAAATGGTCTGAAAAATTGGAGGAGCATGAAACGGTGTTCAAAAACATGAAGAGGCTGAAAAGTTGTGAAAAATATGAAGAGCTTCAAAAAGTGTGAAATACATGAGGAGCATGAAACGGTCTGAAAAATAGGAGGACCATGAAGCGGTGTTGAAAAACATGAAGAGCTGAAAAGGTGTGAAAAATATGAAGAGCTTCAAAAGGTGTCAAAAATATGAAGAGCTCAAACGGTGTCAAAAATGAGAGTAGCATGAAAAGGTCTGAAAAAAAGGAGAAGCATGAAGTGGTCTTGAAAAGCATGAAGAGCCTGAAAAGGTGTCAAATATATTAAGAGCTTCAAAAGTTGTCAAAAATATGAGGTGCATGAAACGGTCAGAAAAATAGGAGGAGCATGAATCGGTGTTGAAAAACATGAAGAGCCTGAAAATGTGTGAAAAATATGATGAGCTTCAAAAGGTGTGAAAAATATGAGGAGCATGAAACGGTCTGAAAAATAGGAGGAGCAAGAAGCTGTGTTCAAAAACATGAGAGGCTGAAAATGTGTGAAATATATGAAGACTTTCAAAAGATGTGAAATACATGAGGATCATGAAACGGTCTGAACAATAGGAGGAGCATGAAGCGGTGTTCAAAAACATGAAGAGCCTGAAAAGGTGTGAAAAATATGAAGAGTTTCAAAAGGTGTCAAAAATATGAGGAGCACTAAACGGTCTGAAAAATAGGAGGACCATGAAGCGGTGTTGAAAAACATGAAGAGCCTGAAAAGGTGTGAAAAATATTAAGAGCTTCAAAAGGTGTCAAAAATACTAGGAGCATGAAACGGTCTGAAAAATAGGAGGAGCATGAGGCGATGTTGAACATCTTGAAGAGCAAGAAAGGTGTAAAAATATGAAGAGCTTCTAAAGGTGTCAAAAATATGAGGAGCATGAAACGGTCTGAAAAATATGAGCAGCATGAAATGGTGTTCAAAAACTTGAAGAGCCTGAAAAGGTGTGAAACATATGAAGAGCTTCAAAAGGTGTGAAAAAAATGAGGAGCATGAAACGTTGTGAAAAATAGGAGGAGCATGAAGCGTTATTCAAAAATATAAAGAGGCTGAAAATGTGTGAAAAATGTGAAGAGCATCAAAGGTGTGAAATACAGGAGGAGCATGAAACGATCTGAAAAATAGGACGAGCATGAAGCAGTGTGGAAAAATATGAGGAACCTGAAAAGGTGTGAAAAATATGTAGAGCTTCAAATGGTGCCAAATATATGAGGAGCATGAAACGGTCTGAAAAAGAGGAGGAGCATTAAACGGTGTTCAAAAACATGAAGTGCCTGAAAAGGTGTGAAAAATATGAAGAGCTTCAAAAGGTGTGAAATACATGAGGAGCATGAAACGGTCTGAAAAATAGGAGGAGCATGAAGCGGTGTTCAAACACATGAAAAGCCTGAAAAGGTGTGAAAAATATGAAGAGCTTCAAAAGGTGTCAAAAATAAGAGGAGCAAGAAACGGTCTGAAAAATAGGAGGAGCATGAAACGGTGTTCAAAAACATGAAGAGCCTGAAAAGCTGTGAAATATATGAAGAGCTTCAAAAGGTGTGAAAAATATGAAGAGCTTCAAAAGGGGTCAAAAATGAGATGATCCTGAAACGGTTTGAAAAATAGGAGGAGCATGAAGTGGTGTTGTAAAACATGAAGAGCCTGAGGAGTGTGAAATATATGATGAGGTTCAAAAGGTGTGAAAAATATGAAGAGCTTCAAAAGCTGTCAAAAATGAGATGAACATGAAACTGTCTGAAAATAGGAGGGGCATGAAGTGGTGTTGAAAAATATGAAGAGCCTGAAAAGGTGTGAAATATATGAAGAGATTCAAAAAGTGACAAAAATATGAGGAGCATGAACCGATCTAAAAATAGGAGGAGCATGAAGCGGTGTTGAAAAACTGAAGAGCCTGAAAATCTGTGAAAAATATGAAGAGCTTCAAAAGGTGTGAAATACATGCGGAGCATGAAACGGTCTGAAAAAGAGGAGGAGCATGAAGCGGTGTTCAAAAACATGAAGAGCCTGAAATTGTGTGAAAAATATGAAGAGTTTCAAAAGGTGTCAAAAATATGAGGAGCATGAAACGGTCTGAAAAATAGGAGGAGCATGAAACGGTATTCAAAAACATGAAGAGCCTGAAAATCTGTGAAAAATATGAAGAGCTTCAAAAGGTGTGAAAAATATGAAGAGCCTGAAAATCGGTGAAAATTATGAAGAGCTTCAAAAGGTGTGAAAAATAGAAAGAGCTTCAAAAGGTGTGAAAAATATGAAGAGCTTCAAAAAGTGTCAAAAACATGAGGAGCTTCAAAAGCTGTCAAAATTATGAGGAGCATGAAACGGTCTGAAAAATAGGAGGAACATTGTAACATTGTTGAAAAAATTGAAGAGCCTGAAAAGGTGTGAAAAATATGAAGAGCTTCAAAAGGTGTCAAAACTATGAGGAGCATGAAAAGGTCTGAAAAATAGGAGGAGAATGAAGCGGTGTTGAAAAACATCAAGAGCCTGAAAAGGTGTGAAAAATATGAAGAGCTTCAAAAGCTGTGAAATAGATGAGGAGCATTAAATGGTCTAAAAAATATGAGGAGCATGAAGCGGTGTTCAAAAACATGACGAGCCTGAAAAGGTGTGAAATATATGAAGAGCTTCAAAAGGTGTGAAATACAAGAGGAGCATGAATTGGTCTGAAAAATAGGAGGAGCATGAAGCGGTGTTGAAAAACATGAAGAACCAGAAAAGGTGTGAAAAATATGAAGAGCTTCAAAAGATGTCAAAAATATGAGGAGCTTGAAACTGTCTGAAAAATAGGAGCAGCATGAAACGGTGTTCAAAAACATGATGGCCTGAAAAGGTGTGAAAAATATGAAGAGCTTCACAAGGTGTGAAATACATGAAGAGCATGAAGCGGTCTGAAAAATAGGAGGAGCATGATGCAGTTTTGAAAAACATGAAGGGCCTGAAAACGTGTGAAAAATATGAAGAGCTTCAAAAGGTGTGAAAAATATGAAGAGCTTCAAAGGTGTCAAAAATGAGATGAGCATGAAACGGTGTGAAAAATAGGAGAACCATGAAACGGTGTTCAAAAACAGGAAGAGCCTGAAAAGGTGTGAAATATATGAAGAGCCTCAAAACGTGTCAAAATTATGAGGAGCATGAAACGGTCTGAAAAATAAGAAGAGAATGACGCGGTGTTGAAAAACATGAAGAGCCTGAAAAGGTGTGACAAATATAAAGAGTTTCAAAAGGTGTCAATAATAAGCGTTGCATGAAACAGTCTGAAAAATAGGAGGAGCGTGAACGATCTGAAAAATAGGAGGAGCATGAAGCGGTGTTGAAAAACATGAAGAGCCTGAAAAGGTGTGAAAAATATGAAGAGCTTCAAAAAGTGTCAAAAATATGAGTAGCATGAAACGGTCTGAAAAAGAGGAGGAGAATGAAACGGTCTGAAAATAGGAGGAGCATGAAGCGGTGTTGAAAAACATGAAGACCTGAAAAGGTATGAAAAATATGAAGAGCTTCAAAAGGTGTGAAAAATATGAAGAGGTTCAAAAGGTGTCATAAATGAGATGAGCATGAAACGGTCTAAAAAACAGGAGGAGCATCAAGTGGTGTTGAAAAACATGAAGAGCCTGAAAAAGTGTGAAATATATGAAGAGCTTCAAAAGGTGTCAAAAATATGAGGAGTATGAAACGGTCTGAAAAATAGGAAGAGCATGAAAAGGTCTGAAAAATAGGAGGAGCATGAAGCGTTGTTCAAAAACATGAAGAAAATGAAAAAGTGTGAAATATATGAAGAGCTTCAAAAGGTGTGAAAAATATGAGGAGCATGAAACGGTCTGAAAAATAGGAGAAGCATGAATCGGTGTTGAAAAACATGAAGATCCTGAAAAGGTGTGAAAAATATGAAGAGCTTCAAAAGATGTCAAAACTATGAGGAGCATGAAACGGTCTGAAAAATAGGAGGAGCATGAAACGGTCTGAAAAGTAGGAGGAGCATGAAGCATTGTTGAAAAACCTGAAGAGCCTGAAAAGGGGTGAAATATATGAAGAGCTTCAAAAGGTGTCAACAATAGGAGGAGCATGAAACGGTCTGAAAAATAGGAGGAATATGAAGCGGTGTTGAAAAACCTGAAGAGCATGAAAAGGTGTGAAAAATATGAAGAGTTTCAAAAGGTATCAAAACTATGAAGAGCATGAAACGGCCTGAAAAATAGGAGGACCATGAAGCGGTGTTGAAAAACATGAAGAGCCTGAAAAGGTGTGAAAAATATGAAGAGCTTCAAAAGGTGTGAAAAATATGAAGAGGTTCAAAAGGTGTCATAAATGAGATGAGCATGAAACGGTCTAAAAAACAGGAGGAGCATCAAGTGGTGTTGAAAAACATGAAGAGCCTGAAAACGTGTGAAATATATGAAGAGCTTCAAAAGGTTTGAAAAATATGAAGAGCCTGAAAAGGTGTCAAAAATGAGATGAGCATGAAACGGTCTGAAAAATAGGAGGAGCATGAAGCGATGTTCTAAACATGAAAAGCCTGAAAAAGTGTGAAAAATATGAAGAGCTTCACTGGTTTGAAAAATAAGAAGAGCCTGAAAAGGTGTGAAAATTGACATGAGCATGAAACGGTCTGAAAAATAGGAAGAGCATGAAGAGGTGTTCAAAAACATGTACAGCCTGACAAGGTGTGAAAAATATGAAGAGCTTCAAAAGGTGTCAAAAATATGAGGAGCATGAAACGGTCTGAAAAATGGTAGGAGCATGAAGTGGTGTTGAAATACATGAAGAGCCTGAAAATGTGTGAAAAATATGAAGAGCTTCAAAGTGTCAAAAATGTGAGGAGCATGAAACGGTCTGAAAAATAGGAGGAGCATGAAATCGTGTTCAAAAACATGAAGAGCCTGAAAAGGTGTGAAAAACATGAAGAGCTTCAAAAGGTGTGAAAAATATGAACAGCTTCAAAAAGTGTCAAAAATGAGATGAGCATGAAGCGGTCTCAAAAATGGTGGAGCATGAAGTGTTGTTGAAAATCATGAAGAGCCTGAAATCGTGTGAAAAATATGAAGAGCTTCAAAAGGTGTTAAATTCATGAGGAGCATTAATCGGTCTGAAAAATAGGAGTAGCATGAAGCGGTGTTGAAAAACATGAAGAGCCTGAAAAGGAGTGAAAAATATGAAGAGCTTCAAAAGGTGTGAAATATATGAAGAGCTTCAACAGGTTTCAAAAATATGAGGAGAATGAAACGGTCTGAAAAATAGGAGGAGCATGAAGCGGTGTTCAAAACATGAAGAGCCTGAAAAAGTGTGAAAAATATGAAGAGCTTCAAAAGGTTTGAAAAATATGAAGAGCCTGAAAAGGTGTCAAAAATGAGATGAGCATGAAACGGTCTGAAAAATAGGAGGAGCATGAAGCGGTGTTCTAAACATGAAAAGCCTGAAAAAGTGTGAAAAATATGAAGAGCTTCACTGGTTTGAAAAATAAGAAGAGCCTGAAAAGGTGTGAAAATTGACATGAGCATGAAACGGTCTGAAAAATAGGAAGAGCATGAAGAGGTGTTCAAAAACATGAAGAGCCTGAAAACGTGTGAAAAATATGAAGAGCTTCAAAAGGTGTGAAAAATGGGAGAAGCATGAAGCGGTGTTGAAAATCATGAAGAGCCTGAAAACGTGTGAAAAACATGAAGAGCTTCAAAAGGTGTGAAAAATATGAACAGCTTCAAAAAGTGTCAAAAATGAGATGAGCATGAAGCGGTCTCAAAAATGGTGGAGCATGAAGTGTTGTTGAAAAACATGAAGAGCCTGAAATCGTGTGAAAAATATGAAGAGCTTCAAAAGGTGTGAAATACATGAGGAGCATTAATCGGTCTGAAAAATAGGAGTAGCATGAAGCGGTGTTGAAAAACATGAAGATCCTGAAAAGGAGTGAAAAATATGAAGAGCTTCAAAAGGTGTGAAATATATGAAGAGCTTCAACAGGTTTCAAAAATATGAGGAGCATGAAATGGTCTGAAAAATAGGAGGAGCATGAAGCGGTGTTCAAAACATGAAGAGCCTGAAAAAGTGTGAAAAATATGAAGAGCTTCAAAAGGTTTGAAAAATATGAAGAGCCTGAAAAGGTGTCAAAAATGAGATGAGCATGAAACGGTCTGAAAAATAGGAGGAGCATGAAGCGGTGTTCTAAACATGAAAAGCCTGAAAAAGTGTGAAAAATATGAAGAGCTTCACTGGTTTGAAAAATAAGAAGAGCCTGAAAATGTGTGAAAATTGACATGAGCATGAAACGGTCTGAAAAATAGGAAGAGCATGAAGAGGTGTTCAAAAACATGTACAGCCTGACAAGGTGTGAAAAATATGAAGAGCTTCAAAAGGTGTCAAAAATATGAGGAGCATGAAACGGTCTGAAAAATAGGAGGAGCATGAAGTGGTGTTGAAATACATGAAGAGCCTGAAAATGTGTGAAAAATATGAAGAGCTTCAAAACGTGTCAAAAATATGAGAAGCATGAAAAGGTCTGAAAAATAGGAGCAGCATGAAGAGCTGTTCAAAAACATGAAGAGCCTGAAAATGTGTGAAAAATATGAAGAGCTTGAAAAGGTGTGAAAATTAGGAGGAGCATGAAGCGGTGTTGAAAAACATGAAGAGCCTGAAAACGTGTGAAAAATATGAAGAGCTTCAAAAGGTGTGAAAAATATGAACACTTTCAAAAAGTGTCAAAAATGAGATGAGCATGAAGCGGTCTGAAAAATGGTGGAGCATGAAGTGTTGTTGAAAAACATGAAGAGCCTGAAATCGTGTGAAAAATATGAAGAGCTTCAAAAGGTGTGAAATACAGGAGGACCATTAATCAGTCTCAAAAATAGGAGTAGCATGAAGCGGTGTTGAAAAACATGAAGAGCCTGAAAAGGTGTGAAAAATATGAAGAGCTACAAAAGGTGTGAAGTACAGGAGGACCATTAAACGGTCTGAAAAATAGGAGGAGCATGAAGCGGTGTTGAAAAACATGAAGAGCCTGAAAAGGTATGAAAAATATGAAGAGCTTCAAAAGGAGTGAAAGACTTGAGGAGCATGAAACCGTCTGAATTATAGGAGGAGCGAGAAACGGTGTTGAAAAACATGAAGAGCCTCAAAAGGTGTGAAAAATATGAAGAGCTCAAAAGGTGTCAAAAATATGAAGAGCTTCAAAAAGTGTGACAAATGAGATGAGCATGAAATTGTCTGAAAAAGGAGGAGCATGAAGTGGTGTTGAAAAACATGAAAAGCCTGAAAAGGTGTAAAATATATGAAGAGATTCGAAAGGTGTCAAAAATATGAGGAGCTTGAAATGGTCTGAAAAATTGGAGGATCATGAAGCGGTGTTGAAAAACATGAAGAGAGTGAAAAGTTGTGAAAAATATGAAGAGCTTCAAAAGTGTCAAAAATGGGAGGAGCATGAAACGGTCTGAAAAATAGGAGGAGCATGAAATCGTGTTCAAAAACATGAAGAGCCTGAAAAGGTGTGAAAAATATGAAGAGCTTCAAAATGTTTGAAATACATGAGGAGCATGAAACGGTCTGAAAAGGAGGAGGAGCATGAAGCCGTGTTCAACATCATGAAGAGCCTAAAAACGTGTGAAAAATATGAAGAGCTTCAAAAGGTGTGAAAAATAGGAGAAGCATGAAGCGTTGTTAAAAAACACGAAGAGCCTGAAAACGTGTGAAAAACATGAAGAGCTTCAAAAGGTGTGAAAAAAATGAACAGCTTCAAAAAGTGTCAAAAATGAGATGAGCATGAAGCGGTCTCAAAAATTGTGGAGCATGAATTGTTGTTGAAAAACATGAAGAGCCTGAAATCGTGTGAAAAATATGAAGAGCTTCAAAAGGTGTTAAATTCATGAGGAGCATTAATCGGTCTGAAAAATAGGAGTAGCATGAAGCGGTGTTGAAAAACATGAAGAACCTGAAAAGGAGTGAAAAATATGAAGAGCTTCAAAAGGTGTGAAATATATGAAGAGCTTCAACAGGTTTCAAAAATATGAGGAGCATGAAACGGTCTGAAAAATAGGAGGAGCATGAAGCGGTGTTCAAAACATGAAGAGCCTGAAAAAGTGTGAAAAATATGAAGAGCTTCAAAAGGTTTGAAAAATATGAAGAGCCTGAAAAGGTGTCAAAAATGAGATGAGCATGAAACGGTCTGAAAAATAGGAGGAGCATGAAGCGGTGTTCTAAACATGAAAAGCCTGAAAAAGTGTGAAAAATATGAAGAGCTTCACTGGTTTGACAAATAAGAAGAGCCTGAAAAGGTGTGAAAATTGACATGAGCATGAAACGGTCTGAAAAATAGGAAGAGCATGAAGAGGTGTTCAAAAACATGAAGAGCCTGAAAACGTGTGAAATATATGAAGAGCTTCAAAAGGTGTGAAAAATAGGAGAAGCATGAAGCGGTGTTGAACAACATGAAGAGCCTGAAAACGTGTGAAAAACATGAAGAGCTTCAAAAGGTGTGAAAAATATGAACAGCTTCAAAAAGTGTCAAAAATGAGATGAGCATGAAGCGGTCTCAAAAATGGTGGAGCATGAAGTGTTGTTGAAAAACATGAAGAGCCTGAAATCGTGTGAAAAATATGAAGAGCTTCAAAAGGTGTGAAGTACATGAGGAGCATTAAACGGTCTGAAAAATAGGAGTAGCATGAAGCGGTGTTGAAAAACATGAAGAGCCTGAAAAGGAGTGAAAAATATGAAGAGCTACAAAAGGTGTGAAGTACAGGAGGACCATTAAACGGTCTGAAAAATAGGAGGAGCATGAAGCGGTGTTGAAAAACATGAAGAGCCTGAAAACGTGTGAAAAATATGAAGAGCTTCAAAAGGTGTGAAAAATATGAACACTTTCAAAAAGTGTCAAAAATGAGATGAGCATGAAGCGGTCTGAAAAATGGTGGAGCATGAAGTGTTGTTGAAAAACATGAAGAGCCTGAAATCGTGTGAAAAATATGAAGAGCTTCAAAAGGTGTGAAATACAGGAGGACCATTAATCAGTCTCAAAAATAGGAGTAGCATGAAGCGGTGTTGAAAAACATGAAGAGCCTGAAAAGGTGTGAAAAATATGAAGAGCTACAAAAGGTGTGAAGTACAGGAGGACCATTAAACGGTCTGAAAAATAGGAGGAGCATGAAGCGGTGTTGAAAAACATGAAGAGCCTGAAAAGGTATGAAAAATATGAAGAGCTTCAAAAGGAGTGAAAGACTTGAGGAGCATGAAACCGTCTGAATTATAGGAGGAGCGAGAAACGGTGTTGAAAAACATGAAGAGCCTCAAAAGGTGTGAAAAATATGAAGAGCTCAAAAGGTGTCAAAAATATGAAGAGCTTCAAAAAGTGTGACAAATGAGATGAGCATGAAATTGTCTGAAAAAGGAGGAGCATGAAGTGGTGTTGAAAAACATGAAAAGCCTGAAAAGGTGTAAAATATATGAAGAGATTCGAAAGGTGTCAAAAATATGAGGAGCTTGAAATGGTCTGAAAAATTGGAGGATCATGAAGCGGTGTTGAAAAACATGAAGAGAGTGAAAAGTTGTGAAAAATATGAAGAGCTTCAAAGGTGTCAAAAATGGGAGGAGCATGAAACGGTCTGAAAAATAGGAGGAGCATGAAATCGTGTTCAAAAACATGAAGAGCCTGAAAAGGTGTGAAAAATATGAAGAGCTTCAAAATGTTTGAAATACATGAGGAGCATGAAACGGTCTGAAAAGGAGGAGGAGCATGAAGCCGTGTTCAACATCATGAAGAGCCTAAAAACGTGTGAAAAATATGAAGAGCTTCAAAAGGTGTGAAAAATAGGAGAAGCATGAAGCGTTGTTAAAAAACACGAAGAGCCTGAAAACGTGTGAAAAACATGAAGAGCTTCAAAAGGTGTGAAAAAAATGAACAGCTTCAAAAAGTGTCAAAAATGAGATGAGCATGAAGCGGTCTCAAAAATTGTGGAGCATGAATTGTTGTTGAAAAACATGAAGAGCCTGAAATCGTGTGAAAAATATGAAGAGCTTCAAAAGGTGTTAAATTCATGAGGAGCATTAATCGGTCTGAAAAATAGGAGTAGCATGAAGCGGTGTTGAAAAACATGAAGAACCTGAAAAGGAGTGAAAAATATGAAGAGCTTCAAAAGGTGTGAAATATATGAAGAGCTTCAACAGGTTTCAAAAATATGAGGAGCATGAAACGGTCTGAAAAATAGGAGGAGCATGAAGCGGTGTTCAAAACATGAAGAGCCTGAAAAAGTGTGAAAAATATGAAGAGCTTCAAAAGGTTTGAAAAATATGAAGAGCCTGAAAAGGTGTCAAAAATGAGATGAGCATGAAACGGTCTGAAAAATAGGAGGAGCATGAAGCGGTGTTCTAAACATGAAAAGCCTGAAAAAGTGTGAAAAATATGAAGAGCTTCACTGGTTTGACAAATAAGAAGAGCCTGAAAAGGTGTGAAAATTGACATGAGCATGAAACGGTCTGAAAAATAGGAAGAGCATGAAGAGGTGTTCAAAAACATGAAGAGCCTGAAAACGTGTGAAATATATGAAGAGCTTCAAAAGGTGTGAAAAATAGGAGAAGCATGAAGCGGTGTTGAACAACATGAAGAGCCTGAAAACGTGTGAAAAACATGAAGAGCTTCAAAAGGTGTGAAAAATATGAACAGCTTCAAAAAGTGTCAAAAATGAGATGAGCATGAAGCGGTCTCAAAAATGGTGGAGCATGAAGTGTTGTTGAAAAACATGAAGAGCCTGAAATCGTGTGAAAAATATGAAGAGCTTCAAAAGGTGTGAAGTACATGAGGAGCATTAAACGGTCTGAAAAATAGGAGTAGCATGAAGCGGTGTTGAAAAACATGAAGAGCCTGAAAAGGAGTGAAAAATATGAAGAGCTACAAAAGGTGTGAAGTACAGGAGGACCATTAAACGGTCTGAAAAATAGGAGGAGCATGAAGCGGTGTTGAAAAACATGAAGAGCCTGAAAACGTGTGAAAAATATGAAGAGCTTCAAAAGGTGTGAAAAATATGAACACTTTCAAAAAGTGTCAAAAATGAGATGAGCATGAAGCGGTCTGAAAAATGGTGGAGCATGAAGTGTTGTTGAAAAACATGAAGAGTCTGAAATCGTGTGAAAAATATGAAGAGCTTCAAAAGGTGTGAAATACAGGAGGACCATTAATCAGTCTCAAAAATAGGAGTAGCATGAAGCGGTGTTGAAAAACATGAAGAGCCTGAAAAGGTGTGAAAAATATGAAGAGCTACAAAAGGTGTGAAGTACAGGAGGACCATTAAACGGTCTGAAAAATAGGAGGAGCATGAAGCGGTGTTGAAAAACATGAAGAGCCTGAAAAGGTATGAAAAATATGAAGAGCTTCAAAAGGAGTGAAAGACTTGAGGAGCATGAAACCGTCTGAATTATAGGAGGAGCGAGAAACGGTGTTGAAAAACATGAAGAGCCTCAAAAGGTGTGAAAAATATGAAGAGCTCAAAAGGTGTCAAAAATATGAAGAGCTTCAAAAAGTGTGACAAATGAGATGAGCATGAAATTGTCTGAAAAAGGAGGAGCATGAAGTGGTGTTGAAAAACATGAAAAGCCTGAAAAGGTGTAAAATATATGAAGAGATTCGAAAGGTGTCAAAAATATGAGGAGCTTGAAATGGTCTGAAAAATTGGAGGATCATGAAGCGGTGTTGAAAAACATGAAGAGAGTGAAAAGTTGTGAAAAATATGAAGAGCTTCAAAGGTGTCAAAAATGGGAGGAGCATGAAACGGTCTGAAAAATAGGAGGAGCATGAAGCGGTGTTCTAAACATGAAAAGCCTGAAAAAGTGTGAAAAATATGAAGAGCTTCACTGGTTTGACAAATAAGAAGAGCCTGAAAAGGTGTGAAAATTGACATGAGCATGAAACGGTCTGAAAAATAGGAGACGCATGAAACGGTCTGAAAAAAAGGAAGAGCATGAAGCCATGTTCAAAAACATGAAGAGCCTGAAATGGTGTGAAAATCATGAACAGCCTAAAAGGTGTGAAAAATATGAAAAGCTTCAATAGATGTCTCAAATATGAGGAGCATGAAACGGTCTGAAAAATTGGAGGATCATGAAGCGGTGTTGAAGAACATGAAGAGCATGAAAAGCTGTGAAAAACATGAAGAGCTTCAAAAGGTGTCAAAAATATGGGAGCATGAAACGGTCTGAAAAATAGGAGGAGCATGAAGTGGTGTTGAAAACCATGAAGAGCCTGAAACGGTGAGAAAAATATGAAGAGCTTCAAAAGGTTTGAAAAATATGAAGAGCTTCAAAAGGTGTCAAAAATGAGATGAGCATGAAACGGTCTGAAAAATAGGAGACGCATGAAACGGTCTGAAAAAAAGGAGGAGCATGAAACGGTGTGGAAAAACATGAAGAACTTGAAAACGTGTGAAAAATATGAAGAGCTTCAAAAGCTGTGAGAAATATGAAGAGCTTCAAAAGGTGTCAAACATGAGATGAGCATGAAACGGTCTGAAAAATTGGAGCAGCATGAAGTGGTGTTGAAAAACTTGAAGAGCCTTAAAACGTGTGAAAAATATGAAGAGCTTCAAAAGGTGTCAAAAATATGAGGAGCATGAAACAGCCTTGAGATTGGAAGAGCATGAAAAGGTTCTGAAACAGACGAAGAGAATGAAAAGGTGTGAAAAATATGAAGAGCTTCAAAAGGTGTCAAAAATATGAGGAGCATGAAACGGTCTGAAAAATAGGAGGATCATGATGTGGTGTTCAAAAACATGAAGAGCCTGAAAAGGTGTGAAAAATATGAAGAGCTTCAAAAGGTGTCAAAAATATGAGGAGCATGAAACCTTTTGTAATATAGGAGGAGAATGAAGCGGTGATTAAAAACATGAAGAGCCTGAAAAGGTGTGGAAAATATGAAGATCTACAAAACGTGTCAAAATTAAGAGGAGCATGAAACCGTCTGAAAAATAGGAGGAGCATGAAGTTGTGCTCAAAAACATGAATAGCCTGAAAAGGTGTGAAAAATATGAAGAGCTTCAAAAGGGGTGAAAAATGTGAGGAGCATGAAATGGTCTGAAAAATAGGAGGAGCATGAAGCGGTGTTCAAAAACTTGAAGAGCCTGAAAAGGTGTGAAAAATATGAAGAGCTTCAAAAATTGTCAAAAATATGAGGAGCATGATACGGACTAAAAAATAGGAGGAGCTTGAAACGGTGTTAAAAAACATGAAGAGCCTGGAAAGGTGTGAAAAATATGAAGAGCCTCAAAACGTGTCAAATATATGAGGAGCATGAAACGGTCTGAAAAATAGGAGGAGCATGAGGCGGTGTTGAAAAACATGAAGAGCCTGAAAACGTGTGAAAAATATGAAGAGTTTCAAAAGGTGTGAAAATATGAAGAGTTTCAAAAGGTGTAAAAAATGAGATCAGCATGAAACGGTCTGAAAAATAGGAGGAGCATGAAACGGTCTGAAAAATTGGAGGAGCATGAAACGGTCTGAGAAATAGGAGGAGCATGAAGTGGTGTTGAAAAACATGAAGAGCCTGAATGGGTGTGAAAAATAGGAGGAGCTTCAAAACCTGTCAAAATATGAGGAGCCTGAAACGGTCTGAAAAATAGGAGGAGCATGAAGTGGTGTTGAAAAACATGAAGAGCCTGAAAAGGTGTGAAAAATATGAAGAGCTTCAAAGGTGTGAAAAATATGAGGAAAATGAAACGGTCTGAAAAATAAGAGGAGCATGAAGTGGTGTTGAAACACATGAAGAGCCTGAAAAGGTGTGAAAAATATGAACAGCTTCAAAAGGTGTGAAAAATATGAAGAGCTTCAAAAGGTGTCAAAAATGAGATGAGCATGAAACGGTCTGAAAAATCGGAGGAGCATGAAGTGGGGTTGAAAATCATGAAGAGCCTGAAAAGGTGTGTAAAATATGAAGAGCTTCAAAAGGAGTGAAATACATGAGGAGCATGAAACCGTCTGAATTATAGGAGGAGCATGAAACGGTGTTGAAAAACATGAAGAGCCTCAAAAGGTGTGAAAAATATGAAGAGCTCAAAATGTGTCAAAAATATGAAGAGCTTCAAAAAGTGCGAAAAATGAGATGAGCATGAAATGGTCTGAAAAAGGAGGAGCATGAAGTGGTGTTGAAAAACATGAAGAGCCTGAAAAGGTGTAAAATATATGAAGAGATTCAAAAGGTGTCAAAAATATGAGGAGCTTGAAACGGTCTGAAAAATTGGAAGATCATGAAGCGGTGTTGAAAAACATGAAGAGCCTGAAAGGTTGTGAAAAATATGAAGAACTTCAAAGGTGTCAAAAATGTGAGGAGCATGAAACGGTCTGAAAAATAGGAGGAGCATGAAATCGTGTTCAAAAACATGAAGAGCCTGAAAAGGTGTGAAAAATATTAAGAGCTTCAAAATGTGTGAAATACATGAGGAGCATGAAACGGTCTGAAAAGGAGGAGGAGCATGAAGCTGTGTTCAAAATCATGAAGATCCTAAAAACGTGTAAGAAATATGAAGAGCTTCAAAAGGTGTGAAAAATATGAAGAGGTTCAAAAGAAGTCAAAATATGAGGAGCATGAAACGGTCTGAAAAATAGGAGAGGCATGAATTTGTGTTGAAAAACATGAAGAGCCCGAAAAGGTGTGAAAAATATGAAGAACTTCAAAAGGTGTGAAATACATGAGGAGCATGAAACTGTCTGAAAAATAGGAGGAGCATGAAGTGGTGTTCAAAAACATGAAGAGCCTGAAAACGTGTGAATAATATGAAGTAGTTGAAAAGGTGTGAAAAATATGAGGAGCATGATACGGTGTGAAAAATAGGAGGAGCATGAAGCGGTGTTCAAAACATGAAGAGCCTGAAAAGGTGTGCAAAATATGAAGAGCTTCAAAAGGTGTGAAATACATGAGGATCATGAAACTGTCTGAAAAATAAGAGGAGCATGAAGTGGTGTTGAAAAACATGAGAGCCTGAAATGGTGTGAAATAAATGAAGAGCTTCAAAAGGTGTGAAAAATATGATGAGCTTCTAAAGGTGTCAAAAATATGAGGAGCATGAAACTGTCTGAAAAATAGGAGGAGCATGAAAAGGTGTTCAAGAACATGAAGAGCCTGAAAAGCTGTGAAAAATATAAAGAGCTTGAAAAGCTGTGAAATACAGGCGGAGCATGAAACGATCGGAAAAATAGGAGGAGCATGAAAAGGTGTTCAAAAACATGAAAGCCTAAAAAGGTGAGAAAAATATGAAGAGCTTCAAAGGTGTTAAATACATGAGGAGCATGAAACGGTCTGAAAATTAGGAGGAGCATGAAGCGTTGTTCAAAAACATGAAGAGCCTGAAAAGGTGTGAAAAATATGAAAAGCTTCAAAATGTGTCAAATAATGAGGAGCATGAAACGGTCTGAAAAATAGGAGGACCATGAAACGGTCTTCAAAACATAAAGAACCTGAAAAGGTGTGAAAAATATGAAGAGATTTTAAAGGTGTCAAAAATATGAGGAGCATGAAACGGTCTGAAAAAGAGGAGGAGCATGAAACCGTGTTCAAAAACTTGAAGAGCCTGAAAAGGTGTGAAAAATATGAACAGCTTCAAAAGGTGTGAAAAATATGAAGAGCTTCAAAAGGTGTCAAAAATGAGATGAGCATGAAACGGTCTGAAAAATCAGAGGAGCATGAAGTGGGGTTGAAAATCATGAAGAGCCTGAAAAGGTGTGTAAAATATGAAGAGCTTCAAAAGGAGTGAAATACATGAGGAGCATGAAACCGTCTGAATTATAGGAGGAGCATGAAACGGTGTTGAAAAACATGAAGAGCCTCAAAAGGTGTGAAAAATATGAAGAGCTCAAAATGTGTCAAAAATATGAAGAGCTTCAAAAAGTGCGAAAAATGAGATGAGCATGAAATGGTCTGAAAAAGGAGGAGCATGAAGTGGTGTTGAAAAACATGAAGAGCCTGAAAAGGTGTGAAAAATTTGAAGAGCTTCAAAAATGTGAAAAATATGAAGAGCTTCAAAAGGTGTGAAATATATGAAGAGCTTCAAAAGCTGTCAAAAATTAGATGAGCATGAAACGGTCTGAAAAATAGGAGGAGCATCAAGTGGTGTTGAAAAACATGAAGAGCCTGAAAATGTGTGAAATATATGAAGAGCTTCAAAAGGTGTGAAAAATATGTAGAGCTTCAAAAGGTGTCAAAAATATGAAGAGCATGACACGGTCGCAATAATAGGAGGAACTTGAAGTGGTGTTCGAAAACATGAAGAGTCTGAAAAGGTGTGAAATATAAGAAGAGCTTCAAAAGGTGTCAAAATTATGAGGAGCATGAAACGGTCTGAAAAATAGGAGGATCATGAAACAGTGTTGAAAACCATGAAGAGCCTGAAAAGGTGTGAAAAATATGAAGAGCTACAAAAGGTGTGAAGTACAGGAGGACCATTAAACTTTCTGAAAAATAGGAGGAGCATGAAGCGGTGTTGAAAAACATGAAGAGCCTGAAAAGGTATGAAAAATATGAAGAGCTTCAAAAGGAGTGAAAGACTTGAGGAGCATGAAACCGTCTGAATTATAGGAGGAGCGAGAAACGGTGTTGAAAAACATGAAGAGCCTCAAAAGGTGTGAAAAATATGAAGAGCTCAAAAGGTGTCAAAAATATGAAGAGCTTCAAAAAGTGTGACAAATGAGATGAGCATGAAATTGTCTGAAAAAGGAGGAGCATGAAGTGGTGTTGAAAAACATGAAAAGCCTGAAAAGGTGTAAAATATATGAAGAGATTCGAAAGGTGTCAAAAATATGAGGAGCTTGAAATGGTCTGAAAAATTGGAGGATCATGAAGCGGTGTTGAAAAACATGAAGAGAGTGAAAAGTTGTGAAAAATATGAAGAGCTTCAAAGGTGTCAAAAATGGGAGGAGCATGAAACGGTCTGAAAAATAGGAGGAGCATGAAATCGTGTTCAAAAACATGAAGAGCCTGAAAAGGTGTGAAAAATATGAAGAGCTTCAAAATGTTTGAAATACATGAGGAGCATGAAACGGTCTGAAAAGGAGGAGGAGCATGAAGCCGTGTTCAACATCATGAAGAGCCTAAAAACGTGTGAAAAATATGAAGAGCTTCAAAAGGTGTGAAAAATAGGAGAAGCATGAAGCGTTGTTAAAAAACACGAAGAGCCTGAAAACGTGTGAAAAACATGAAGAGCTTCAAAAGGTGTGAAAAAAATGAACAGCTTCAAAAAGTGTCAAAAATGAGATGAGCATGAAGCGGTCTCAAAAATTGTGGAGCATGAATTGTTGTTGAAAAACATGAAGAGCCTGAAATCGTGTGAAAAATATGAAGAGCTTCAAAAGGTGTTAAATTCATGAGGAGCATTAATCGGTCTGAAAAATAGGAGTAGCATGAAGCGGTGTTGAAAAACATGAAGAACCTGAAAAGGAGTGAAAAATATGAAGAGCTTCAAAAGGTGTGAAATATATGAAGAGCTTCAACAGGTTTCAAAAATATGAGGAGCATGAAACGGTCTGAAAAATAGGAGGAGCATGAAGCGGTGTTCAAAACATGAAGAGCCTGAAAAAGTGTGAAAAATATGAAGAGCTTCAAAAGGTTTGAAAAATATGAAGAGCCTGAAAAGGTGTCAAAAATGAGATGAGCATGAAACGGTCTGAAAAATAGGAGGAGCATGAAGCGGTGTTCTAAACATGAAAAGCCTGAAAAAGTGTGAAAAATATGAAGAGCTTCACTGGTTTGACAAATAAGAAGAGCCTGAAAAGGTGTGAAAATTGACATGAGCATGAAACGGTCTGAAAAATAGGAAGAGCATGAAGAGGTGTTCAAAAACATGAAGAGCCTGAAAACGTGTGAAATATATGAAGAGCTTCAAAAGGTGTGAAAAATAGGAGAAGCATGAAGCGGTGTTGAACAACATGAAGAGCCTGAAAACGTGTGAAAAACATGAAGAGCTTCAAAAGGTGTGAAAAATATGAACAGCTTCAAAAAGTGTCAAAAATGAGATGAGCATGAAGCGGTCTCAAAAATGGTGGAGCATGAAGTGTTGTTGAAAAACATGAAGAGCCTGAAATCGTGTGAAAAATATGAAGAGCTTCAAAAGGTGTGAAGTACATGAGGAGCATTAAACGGTCTGAAAAATAGGAGTAGCATGAAGCGGTGTTGAAAAACATGAAGAGCCTGAAAAGGAGTGAAAAATATGAAGAGCTACAAAAGGTGTGAAGTACAGGAGGACCATTAAACGGTCTGAAAAATAGGAGGAGCATGAAGCGGTGTTGAAAAACATGAAGAGCCTGAAAACGTGTGAAAAATATGAAGAGCTTCAAAAGGTGTGAAAAATATGAACACTTTCAAAAAGTGTCAAAAATGAGATGAGCATGAAGCGGTCTGAAAAATGGTGGAGCATGAAGTGTTGTTGAAAAACATGAAGAGCCTGAAATCGTGTGAAAAATATGAAGAGCTTCAAAAGGTGTGAAATACAGGAGGACCATTAATCAGTCTCAAAAATAGGAGTAGCATGAAGCGGTGTTGAAAAACATGAAGAGCCTGAAAAGGTGTGAAAAATATGAAGAGGTACAAAAGGTGTGAAGTACAGGAGGACCATTAAACGGTCTGAAAAATAGGAGGAGCATGAAGCGGTGTTGAAAAACATGAAGAGCCTGAAAAGGTATGAAAAATATGAAGAGCTTCAAAAGGAGTGAAAGACTTGAGGAGCATGAAACCGTCTGAATTATAGGAGGAGCGAGAAACGGTGTTGAAAAACATGAAGAGCCTCAAAAGGTGTGAAAAATATGAAGAGCTCAAAAGGTGTCAAAAATATGAAGAGCTTCAAAAAGTGTGACAAATGAGATGAGCATGAAATTGTCTGAAAAAGGAGGAGCATGAAGTGGTGTTGAAAAACATGAAAAGCCTGAAAAGGTGTAAAATATATGAAGAGATTCGAAAGGTGTCAAAAATATGAGGAGCTTGAAATGGTCTGAAAAATTGGAGGATCATGAAGCGGTGTTGAAAAACATGAAGAGAGTGAAAAGTTGTGAAAAATATGAAGAGCTTCAAAGGTGTCAAAAATGGGAGGAGCATGAAACGGTCTGAAAAATAGGAGGAGCATGAAGCGGTGTTCAAAACATGAAGAGCCTGAAAAAGTGTGAAAAATATGAAGAGCTTCAAAAGGTTTGAAAAATATGAAGAGCCTGAAAAGGTGTCAAAAATGAGATGAGCATGAAACGGTCTGAAAAATAGGAGGAGCATGAAGCGGTGTTCTAATCATGAAAAGCCTGAAAAAGTGTGAAAAATATGAAGAGCTTCACTGGTTTGACAAATAAGAAGAGCCTGAAAAGGTGTGAAAATTGACATGAGCATGAAACGGTCTGAAAAATAGGAGACGCATGAAACGGTCTGAAAAAAAGGAAGAGCATGAAGCCATGTTCAAAAACATGAAGAGCCTGAAATGGTGTGAAAATCATGAACAGCCTAAAAGGTGTGAAAAATATGAAAAGCTTCAATAGATGTCTCAAATATGAGGAGCATGAAACGGTCTGAAAAATTGGAGGATCATGAAGCGGTGTTGAAGAACATGAAGAGCATGAAAAGCTGTGAAAAACATGAAGAGCTTCAAAAGGTGTCAAAAATATGGGAGCATGAAACGGTCTGAAAAATAGGAGGAGCATGAAGTGGTGTTGAAAACCATGAAGAGCCTGAAACGGTGAGAAAAATATGAAGAGCTTCAAAAGGTTTGAAAAATATGAAGAGCTTCAAAAGGTGTCAAAAATGAGATGAGCATGAAACGGTCTGAAAAATAGGAGACGCATGAAACGGTCTGAAAAAAAGGAGGAGCATGAAACGGTGTGGAAAAACATGAAGAACTTGAAAACGTGTGAAAAATATGAAGAGCTTCAAAAGCTGTGAGAAATATGAAGAGCTTCAAAAGGTGTCAAACATGAGATGAGCATGAAACGGTCTGAAAAATTGGAGCAGCATGAAGTGGTGTTGAAAAACTTGAAGAGCCTTAAAACGTGTGAAAAATATGAAGAGCTTCAAAAGGTGTCAAAAATATGAGGAGCATGAAACAGCCTTGAGATTGGAAGAGCATGAAAAGGTTCTGAAACAGACGAAGAGAATGAAAAGGTGTGAAAAATATGAAGAGCTTCAAAAGGTGTCAAAAATATGAGGAGCATGAAACGGTCTGAAAAATAGGAGGATCATGATGTGGTGTTCAAAAACATGAAGAGCCTGAAAAGGTGTGAAAAATATGAAGAGCTTCAAAAGGTGTCAAAAATATGAGGAGCATGAAACCTTTTGTAATATAGGAGGAGAATGAAGCGGTGATTAAAAACATGAAGAGCCTGAAAAGGTGTGGAAAATATGAAGATCTACAAAACGTGTCAAAATTAAGAGGAGCATGAAACCGTCTGAAAAATAGGAGGAGCATGAAGTTGTGCTCAAAAACATGAATAGCCTGAAAAGGTGTGAAAAATATGAAGAGCTTCAAAAGGGGTGAAAAATGTGAGGAGCATGAAATGGTCTGAAAAATAGGAGGAGCATGAAGCGGTGTTCAAAAACTTGAAGAGCCTGAAAAGGTGTGAAAAATATGAAGAGCTTCAAAAATTGTCAAAAATATGAGGAGCATGATACGGACTAAAAAATAGGAGGAGCTTGAAACGGTGTTAAAAAACATGAAGAGCCTGGAAAGGTGTGAAAAATATGAAGAGCCTCAAAACGTGTCAAATATATGAGGAGCATGAAACGGTCTGAAAAATAGGAGGAGCATGAGGCGGTGTTGAAAAACATGAAGAGCCTGAAAACGTGTGAAAAATATGAAGAGTTTCAAAAGGTGTGAAAATATGAAGAGTTTCAAAAGGTGTAAAAAATGAGATCAGCATGAAACGGTCTGAAAAATAGGAGGAGCATGAAACGGTCTGAAAAATTGGAGGAGCATGAAACGGTCTGAGAAATAGGAGGAGCATGAAGTGGTGTTGAAAAACATGAAGAGCCTGAATGGGTGTGAAAAATAGGAGGAGCTTCAAAACCTGTCAAAATATGAGGAGCCTGAAACGGTCTGAAAAATAGGAGGAGCATGAAGTGGTGTTGAAAAACATGAAGAGCCTGAAAAGGTGTGAAAAATATGAAGAGCTTCAAAGGTGTGAAAAATATGAGGAAAATGAAACGGTCTGAAAAATAAGAGGAGCATGAAGTGGTGTTGAAACACATGAAGAGCCTGAAAAGGTGTGAAAAATATGAACAGCTTCAAAAGGTGTGAAAAATATGAAGAGCTTCAAAAGGTGTCAAAAATGAGATGAGCATGAAACGGTCTGAAAAATCGGAGGAGCATGAAGTGGGGTTGAAAATCATGAAGAGCCTGAAAAGGTGTGTAAAATATGAAGAGCTTCAAAAGGAGTGAAATACATGAGGAGCATGAAACCGTCTGAATTATAGGAGGAGCATGAAACGGTGTTGAAAAACATGAAGAGCCTCAAAAGGTGTGAAAAATATGAAGAGCTCAAAATGTGTCAAAAATATGAAGAGCTTCAAAAAGTGCGAAAAATGAGATGAGCATGAAATGGTCTGAAAAAGGAGGAGCATGAAGTGGTGTTGAAAAACATGAAGAGCCTGAAAAGGTGTAAAATATATGAAGAGATTCAAAAGGTGTCAAAAATATGAGGAGCTTGAAACGGTCTGAAAAATTGGAAGATCATGAAGCGGTGTTGAAAAACATGAAGAGCCTGAAAGGTTGTGAAAAATATGAAGAACTTCAAAGGTGTCAAAAATGTGAGGAGCATGAAACGGTCTGAAAAATAGGAGGAGCATGAAATCGTGTTCAAAAACATGAAGAGCCTGAAAAGGTGTGAAAAATATTAAGAGCTTCAAAATGTGTGAAATACATGAGGAGCATGAAACGGTCTGAAAAGGAGGAGGAGCATGAAGCCGTGTTCAAAATCATGAAGATCCTAAAAACGTGTAAGAAATATGAAGAGCTTCAAAAGGTGTGAAAAATATGAAGAGGTTCAAAAGAAGTCAAAATATGAGGAGCATGAAACGGTCTGAAAAATAGGAGAGGCATGAATTTGTGTTGAAAAACATGAAGAGCCCGAAAAGGTGTGAAAAATATGAAGAACTTCAAAAGGTGTGAAATACATGAGGAGCATGAAACTGTCTGAAAAATAGGAGGAGCATGAAGTGGTGTTCAAAAACATGAAGAGCCTGAAAACGTGTGAATAATATGAAGTGGTTGAAAAGGTGTGAAAAATATGAGGAGCATGATACGGTGTGAAAAATAGGAGGAGCATGAAGCGGTGTTCAAAACATGAAGAGCCTGAAAAGGTGTGCAAAATATGAAGAGCTTCAAAAGGTCTGAAATACATGAGGATCATGAAACTGTCTGAAAAATAAGAGGAGCATGAAGTGGTGTTGAAAAACATGAGAGCCTGAAATGGTGTGAAATAAATGAAGAGCTTCAAAAGGTGTGAAAAATATGAAGAGCTTCTAAAGGTGTCAAAAATATGAGGAGCATGAAACTGTCTGAAAAATAGGAGGAGCATGAAAAGGTGTTCAAGAACATGAAGAGCCTGAAAAGCTGTGAAAAATATAAAGAGCTTGAAAAGCTGTGAAATACAGGCGGAGCATGAAACGATCGGAAAAATAGGAGGAGCATGAAAAGGTGTTCAAAAACATGAAAGCCTAAAAAGGTGAGAAAAATATGAAGAGCTTCAAAGGTGTTAAATACATGAGGAGCATGAAACGGTCTGAAAATTAGGAGGAGCATGAAGCGTTGTTCAAAAACATGAAGAGCCTGAAAAGGTGTGAAAAATATGAAAAGCTTCAAAATGTGTCAAATAATGAGGAGCATGAAACGGTCTGAAAAATAGGAGGACCATGAAACGGTCTTCAAAACATAAAGAACCTGAAAAGGTGTGAAAAATATGAAGAGATTTTAAAGGTGTCAAAAATATGAGGAGCATGAAACGGTCTGAAAAAGAGGAGGAGCATGAAACCGTGTTCAAAAACTTGAAGAGCCTGAAAAGGTGTGAAAAATATGAACAGCTTCAAAAGGTGTGAAAAATATGAAGAGCTTCAAAAGGTGTCAAAAATGAGATGAGCATGAAACGGTCTGAAAAATCAGAGGAGCATGAAGTGGGGTTGAAAATCATGAAGAGCCTGAAAAGGTGTGTAAAATATGAAGAGCTTCAAAAGGAGTGAAATACATGAGGAGCATGAAACCGTCTGAATTATAGGAGGAGCATGAAACGGTGTTGAAAAACATGAAGAGCCTCAAAAGGTGTGAAAAATATGAAGAGCTCAAAATGTGTCAAAAATATGAAGAGCTTCAAAAAGTGCGAAAAATGAGATGAGCATGAAATGGTCTGAAAAAGGAGGAGCATGAAGTGGTGTTGAAAAACATGAAGAGCCTGAAAAGGTGTGAAAAATTTGAAGAGCTTCAAAAATGTGAAAAATATGAAGAGCTTCAAAAGGTGTGAAATATATGAAGAGCTTCAAAAGCTGTCAAAAATTAGATGAGCATGAAACGGTCTGAAAAATAGGAGGAGCATCAAGTGGTGTTGAAAAACATGAAGAGCCTGGAAATGTGTGAAATATATGAAGAGCTTCAAAAGGTGTGAAAAATATGTAGAGCTTCAAAAGGTGTCAAAAATATGAAGAGCATGACACGGTCGCAATAATAGGAGGAACTTGAAGTGGTGTTCGAAAACATGAAGAGTCTGAAAAGGTGTGAAATATAAGAAGCGCTTCAAAAGGTGTCAAAATTATGAGGAGCATGAAACGGTCTGAAAAATAGGAGGATCATGAAACAGTGTTGAAAACCATGAAGAGCCTGAAAAGGTGTGAAAAATATGAAGAGCTACAAAAGGTGTGAAGTACAGGAGGACCATTAAACGGTCTGAAAAATAGGAGGAGCATGAAGCGGTGTTGAAAAACATGAAGAGCCTGAAAAGGTATGAAAAATATGAAGAGCTTCAAAAGGAGTGAAAGACTTGAGGAGCATGAAACCGTCTGAATTATAGGAGGAGCGAGAAACGTTGTTGAAAAACATGAAGAGCCTCAAAAGGTGTGAAAAATATGAAGAGCTCAAAAGGTGTCAAAAATATGAAGAGCTTCAAAAAGTGTGACAAATGAGATGAGCATGAAATTGTCTGAAAAAGGAGGAGCATGAAGTGGTGTTGAAAAACATGAAAAGCCTGAAAAGGTGTAAAATATATGAAGAGATTCGAAAGGTGTCAAAAATATGAGGAGCTTGAAATGGTCTGAAAAATTGGAGGATCATGAAGCGGTGTTGAAAAACATGAAGAGAGTGAAAAGTTGTGAAAAATATGAAGAGCTTCAAAGGTGTCAAAAATGGGAGGAGCATGAAACGGTCTGAAAAATAGGAGGAGCATGAAATCGTGTTCAAAAACATGAAGAGCCTGAAAAGGTGTGAAAAATATGAAGAGCTTCAAAATGTTTGAAATACATGAGGAGCATGAAACGGTCTGAAAAGGAGGAGGAGCATGAAGCCGTGTTCAACATCATGAAGAGCCTAAAAACGTGTGAAAAATATGAAGAGCTTCAAAAGGTGTGAAAAATAGGAGAAGCATGAAGCGTTGTTAAAAAACACGAAGAGCCTGAAAACGTGTGAAAAACATGAAGAGCTTCAAAAGGTGTGAAAAAAATGAACAGCTTCAAAAAGTGTCAAAAATGAGATGAGCATGAAGCGGTCTCAAAAATTGTGGAGCATGAATTGTTGTTGAAAAACATGAAGAGCCTGAAATCGTGTGAAAAATATGAAGAGCTTCAAAAGGTGTTAAATTCATGAGGAGCATTAATCGGTCTGAAAAATAGGAGTAGCATGAAGCGGTGTTGAAAAACATGAAGAACCTGAAAAGGAGTGAAAAATATGAAGAGCTTCAAAAGGTGTGAAATATATGAAGAGCTTCAACAGGTTTCAAAAATATGAGGAGCATGAAACGGTCTGAAAAATAGGAGGAGCATGAAGCGGTGTTCAAAACATGAAGAGCCTGAAAAAGTGTGAAAAATATGAAGAGCTTCACTGGTTTGACAAATAAGAAGAGCCTGAAAAGGTGTGAAAATTGACATGAGCATGAAACGGTCTGAAAAATAGGAAGAGCATGAAGAGGTGTTCAAAAACATGAAGAGCCTGAAAACGTGTGAAATATATGAAGAGCTTCAAAAGGTGTGAAAAATAGGAGAAGCATGAAGCGGTGTTGAACAACATGAAAAGCCTGAAAACGTGTGAAAAACATGAAGAGCTTCAAAAGGTGTGAAAAATATGAACAGCTTCAAAAAGTGTCAAAAATGAGATGAGCATGAAGCGGTCTCAAAAATGGTGGAGCATGAAGTGTTGTTGAAAAACATGAAGAGCCTGAAATCGTGTGAAAAATATGAAGAGCTTCAAAAGGTGTGAAGTACATGAGGAGCATTAAACGGTCTGAAAAATAGGAGTAGCATGAAGCGGTGTTGAAAAACATGAAGAGCCTGAAAAGGAGTGAAAAATATGAAGAGCTACAAAAGGTGTGAAGTACAGGAGGACCATTAAACGGTCTGAAAAATAGGAGGAGCATGAAGCGGTGTTGAAAAACATGAAGAGCCTGAAAACGTGTGAAAAATATGAAGAGCTTCAAAAGGTGTGAAAAATATGAACACTTTCAAAAAGTGTCAAAAATGAGATGAGCATGAAGCGGTCTGAAAAATGGTGGAGCATGAAGTGTTGTTGAAAAACATGAAGAGTCTGAAATCGTGTGAAAAATATGAAGAGCTTCAAAAGGTGTGAAATACAGGAGGACCATTAATCAGTCTCAAAAATAGGAGTAGCATGAAGCGGTGTGAAAAACATGAAGAGCCTGAAAAGGTGTGAAAAATATGAAGAGCTACAAAAGGTGTGAAGTACAGGAGGACCATTAAACGGTCTGAAAAATAGGAGGAGCATGAAGCGGTGTTGAAAAACATGAAGAGCCTGAAAAGGTATGAAAAATATGAAGAGCTTCAAAAGGAGTGAAAGACTTGAGGAGCATGAAACCGTCTGAATTATAGGAGGAGCGAGAAACGGTGTTGAAAAACATGAAGAGCCTCAAAAGGTGTGAAAAATATGAAGAGCTCAAAAGGTGTCAAAAATATGAAGAGCTTCAAAAAGTGTGACAAATGAGATGAGCATGAAATTGTCTGAAAAAGGAGGAGCATGAAGTGGTGTTGAAAAACATGAAAAGCCTGAAAAGGTGTAAAATATATGAAGAGATTCGAAAGGTGTCAAAAATATGAGGAGCTTGAAATGGTCTGAAAAATTGGAGGATCATGAAGCGGTGTTGAAAAACATGAAGAGAGTGAAAAGTTGTGAAAAATATGAAGAGCTTCAAAGGTGTCAAAAATGGGAGGAGCATGAAACGGTCTGAAAAATAGGAGGAGCATGAAGCGGTGTTCAAAACATGAAGAGCCTGAAAAAGTGTGAAAAATATGAAGAGCTTCAAAAGGTTTGAAAAATATGAAGAGCCTGAAAAGGTGTCAAAAATGAGATGAGCATGAAACGGTCTGAAAAATAGGAGGAGCATGAAGCGGTGTTCTAAACATGAAAAGCCTGAAAAAGTGTGAAAAATATGAAGAGCTTCACTGGTTTGACAAATAAGAAGAGCCTGAAAAGGTGTGAAAATTGACATGAGCATGAAACGGTCTGAAAAATAGGAGACGCATGAAACGGTCTGAAAAAAAGGAAGAGCATGAAGCCATGTTCAAAAACATGAAGAGCCTGAAATGGTGTGAAAATCATGAACAGCCTAAAAGGTGTGAAAAATATGAAAAGCTTCAATAGATGTCTCAAATATGAGGAGCATGAAACGGTCTGAAAAATTGGAGGATCATGAAGCGGTGTTGAAGAACATGAAGAGCATGAAAAGCTGTGAAAAACATGAAGAGCTTCAAAAGGTGTCAAAAATATGGGAGCATGAAACGGTCTGAAAAATAGGAGGAGCATGAAGTGGTGTTGAAAACCATGAAGAGCCTGAAACGGTGAGAAAAATATGAAGAGCTTCAAAAGGTTTGAAAAATATGAAGAGCTTCAAAAGGTGTCAAAAATGAGATGAGCATGAAACGGTCTGAAAAATAGGAGACGCATGAAACGGTCTGAAAAAAAGGAGGAGCATGAAACGGTGTGGAAAAACATGAAGAACTTGAAAACGTGTGAAAAATATGAAGAGCTTCAAAAGCTGTGAGAAATATGAAGAGCTTCAAAAGGTGTCAAACATGAGATGAGCATGAAACGGTCTGAAAAATTGGAGCAGCATGAAGTGGTGTTGAAAAACTTGAAGAGCCTTAAAACGTGTGAAAAATATGAAGAGCTTCAAAAGGTGTCAAAAATATGAGGAGCATGAAACAGCCTTGAGATTGGAAGAGCATGAAAAGGTTCTGAAACAGACGAAGAGAATGAAAAGGTGTGAAAAATATGAAGAGCTTCAAAAGGTGTCAAAAATATGAGGAGCATGAAACGGTCTGAAAAATAGGAGGATCATGATGTGGTGTTCAAAAACATGAAGAGCCTGAAAAGGTGTGAAAAATATGAAGAGCTTCAAAAGGTGTCAAAAATATGAGGAGCATGAAACCTTTTGTAATATAGGAGGAGAATGAAGCGGTGATTAAAAACATGAAGAGCCTGAAAAGGTGTGGAAAATATGAAGATCTACAAAACGTGTCAAAATTAAGAGGAGCATGAAACCGTCTGAAAAATAGGAGGAGCATGAAGTTGTGCTCAAAAACATGAATAGCCTGAAAAGGTGTGAAAAATATGAAGAGCTTCAAAAGGGGTGAAAAATGTGAGGAGCATGAAATGGTCTGAAAAATAGGAGGAGCATGAAGCGGTGTTCAAAAACTTGAAGAGCCTGAAAAGGTGTGAAAAATATGAAGAGCTTCAAAAATTGTCAAAAATATGAGGAGCATGATACGGACTAAAAAATAGGAGGAGCTTGAAACGGTGTTAAAAAACATGAAGAGCCTGGAAAGGTGTGAAAAATATGAAGAGCCTCAAAACGTGTCAAATATATGAGGAGCATGAAACGGTCTGAAAAATAGGAGGAGCATGAGGCGGTGTTGAAAAACATGAAGAGCCTGAAAACGTGTGAAAAATATGAAGAGTTTCAAAAGGTGTGAAAATATGAAGAGTTTCAAAAGGTGTAAAAAATGAGATCAGCATGAAACGGTCTGAAAAATAGGAGGAGCATGAAACGGTCTGAAAAATTGGAGGAGCATGAAACGGTCTGAGAAATAGGAGGAGCATGAAGTGGTGTTGAAAAACATGAAGAGCCTGAATGGGTGTGAAAAATAGGAGGAGCTTCAAAACCTGTCAAAATATGAGGAGCCTGAAACGGTCTGAAAAATAGGAGGAGCATGAAGTGGTGTTGAAAAACATGAAGAGCCTGAAAAGGTGTGAAAAATATGAAGAGCTTCAAAGGTGTGAAAAATATGAGGAAAATGAAACGGTCTGAAAAATAAGAGGAGCATGAAGTGGTGTTGAAACACATGAAGAGCCTGAAAAGGTGTGAAAAATATGAACAGCTTCAAAAGGTGTGAAAAATATGAAGAGCTTCAAAAGGTGTCAAAAATGAGATGAGCATGAAACGGTCTGAAAAATCGGAGGAGCATGAAGTGGGGTTGAAAATCATGAAGAGCCTGAAAAGGTGTGTAAAATATGAAGAGCTTCAAAAGGAGTGAAATACATGAGGAGCATGAAACCGTCTGAATTATAGGAGGAGCATGAAACGGTGTTGAAAAACATGAAGAGCCTCAAAAGGTGTGAAAAATATGAAGAGCTCAAAATGTGTCAAAAATATGAAGAGCTTCAAAAAGTGCGAAAAATGAGATGAGCATGAAATGGTCTGAAAAAGGAGGAGCATGAAGTGGTGTTGAAAAACATGAAG
This sequence comes from Dama dama, assembly GCF_033118175.1. Lineage (NCBI taxonomy): Eukaryota > Metazoa > Chordata > Mammalia > Artiodactyla > Cervidae > Dama > Dama dama. The sequence goes on along the minus strand of NW_026870929.1, from coordinate 1,017,438 downwards.
AGCCTGAAAAGGTGTAAAATATATGAAGAGATTCAAAAGGTGTCAAAAATATGAGGAGCTTGAAACGGTCTGAAAAATTGGAAGATCATGAAGCGGTGTTGAAAAACATGAAGAGCCTGAAAGGTTGTGAAAAATATGAAGAACTTCAAAGGTGTCAAAAATGTGAGGAGCATGAAACGGTCCGAAAAATAGGAGGAGCATGAAATCGTGTTCAAAAACATGAAGAGCCTGAAAAGGTGTGAAAAATATTAAGAGCTTCAAAATGTGTGAAATACATGAGGAGCATGAAACGGTCTGAAAAGGAGGAGGAGCATGAAGCCGTGTTCAAAATCATGAAGATCCTAAAAACGTGTAAGAAATATGAAGAGCTTCAAAAGGTGTGAAAAATATGAAGAGGTTCAAAAGAAGTCAAAATATGAGGAGCATGAAACGGTCTGAAAAATAGGAGAGGCATGAATTTGTGTTGAAAAACATGAAGAGCCCGAAAAGGTGTGAAAAATATGAAGAACTTCAAAAGGTGTGAAATACATGAGGAGCATGAAACTGTCTGAAAAATAGGAGGAGCATGAAGTGGTGTTCAAAAACATGAAGAGCCTGAAAACGTGTGAATAATATGAAGTGGTTGAAAAGGTGTGAAAAATATGAGGAGCATGATACGGTGTGAAAAATAGGAGGAGCATGAAGCGGTGTTCAAAACATGAAGAGCCTGAAAAGGTGTGCAAAATATGAAGAGCTTCAAAAGGTGTGAAATACATGAGGATCATGAAACTGTCTGAAAAATAAGAGGAGCATGAAGTGGTGTTGAAAAACATGAGAGCCTGAAATGGTGTGAAATAAATGAAGAGCTTCAAAAGGTGTGAAAAATATGAAGAGCTTCTAAAGGTGTCAAAAATATGAGGAGCATGAAACTGTCTGAAAAATAGGAGGAGCATGAAAAGGTGTTCAAGAACATGAAGAGCCTGAAAAGCTGTGAAAAATATAAAGAGCTTGAAAAGCTGTGAAATACAGGCGGAGCATGAAACGATCGGAAAAATAGGAGGAGCATGAAAAGGTGTTCAAAAACATGAAAGCCTAAAAAGGTGAGAAAAATATGAAGAGCTTCAAAGGTGTTAAATACATGAGGAGCATGAAACGGTCTGAAAATTAGGAGGAGCATGAAGCGTTGTTCAAAAACATGAAGAGCCTGAAAAGGTGTGAAAAATATGAAAAGCTTCAAAATGTGTCAAATAATGAGGAGCATGAAACGGTCTGAAAAATAGGAGGACCATGAAACGGTCTTCAAAACATAAAGAACCTGAAAAGGTGTGAAAAATATGAAGAGATTTTAAAGGTGTCAAAAATATGAGGAGCATGAAACGGTCTGAAAAAGAGGAGGAGCATGAAACCGTGTTCAAAAACTTGAAGAGCCTGAAAAGGTGTGAAAAATATGAACAGCTTCAAAAGGTGTGAAAAATATGAAGAGCTTCAAAAGCTGTCAAAAATGAGATGAGCATGAAACGGTCTGAAAAATCAGAGGAGCATGAAGTGGGGTTGAAAATCATGAAGAGCCTGAAAAGGTGTGTAAAATATGAAGAGCTTCAAAAGGAGTGAAATACATGAGGAGCATGAAACCGTCTGAATTATAGGAGGAGCATGAAACGGTGTTGAAAAACATGAAGAGCCTCAAAAGGTGTGAAAAATATGAAGAGCTCAAAATGTGTCAAAAATATGAAGAGCTTCAAAAAGTGCGAAAAATGAGATGAGCATGAAATGGTCTGAAAAAGGAGGAGCATGAAGTGGTGTTGAAAAACATGAAGAGCCTGAAAAGGTGTGAAAAATTTGAAGAGCTTCAAAAATGTGAAAAATATGAAGAGCTTCAAAAGGTGTGAAATATATGAAGAGCTTCAAAAGCTGTCAAAAATTAGATGAGCATGAAACGGTCTGAAAAATAGGAGGAGCATCAAGTGGTGTTGAAAAACATGAAGAGCCTGAAAATGTGTGAAATATATGAAGAGCTTCAAAAGGTGTGAAAAATATGTAGAGCTTCAAAAGGTGTCAAAAATATGAAGAGCATGACACGGTCGCAATAATAGGAGGAACTTGAAGTGGTGTTCGAAAACATGAAGAGTCTGAAAAGGTGTGAAATATAAGAAGAGCTTCAAAAGGTGTCAAAATTATGAGGAGCATGAAACGGTCTGAAAAATAGGAGGATCATGAAACAGTGTTGAAAACCATGAAGAGCCTGAAAAGGTGTGAAAAATATGAAGAGCTTCAAAACGTGTCAAAAATTTGAGGAGCATGAAACGGACTGAAAAATGGAAGGAGCAGGAAGCAGTGTTGAAAAACTTGAAGAGCCTGAAAACGTGTGAAAAATATGAAGAGCTTCAAAAGTGTCAAATATGAGAGGGGCATGAGAAGGTCTGAAAAACAGGAGGAGCATGAAGTGTTGTTGAAAAACATGAATATCCTGAAAAGGTGTGAAATATATGAAGAGCTTCAAAGGGTGTCAAAAATATGAGGAGCATGTAATGGTCTCAAAAATAGGAGGAGCATGAAACGGTGTTGAAAAACATGAAGAGCTTGAAAAGGTGTGAAAATTATGAAGAGCTTCAAATTGTGTCAAAAATATGTGGAGCATGAAACGGTCTGAAAGATAGGAGGAGCATGAAACTGTGTTGAAAAACATGAAGAGCCTGAAAAGGTGTGAAATATATAAAGAGTTTCAAAAGGTGTTAAAAATATGAGGAGCATGAAACGGTCTGAAAAATAGGAGGCGCATGAAATGGTCTGAAAAAAAGGAGGAGCATGAAACGGTGTGGAAAAACATGAAGAACTTGAAAACGTGTGAAAAATATGAAGAGCTTCAAAAGCTATGAGAAATATGAAGAGCTTCAAAAGGTGTCAAAAATGAGATGAGCATGAAACGGTCTGAAAAATTGGAGCAGCATGAAGTGGTGTTGAAAAACTTGAAGAGCCTTAAAACGTGTGAAAAATATGAAGAGCTTCAAAAGGTGTCAAAAATATGAGGAGCATGAAACAGCCTTGAGATTGGAAGAGCATGAAAAGGTTCTGAAACAGATGAAGAGAATGAAAAGGTGTGAAAAATAAAAGAGCTTCAAAAGGTGTCAAAAATATGAGGAGCATGAAACGGTCTGAAAAACAGGAGGATCATGATGTGGTGTTCAAAAACATGAAGAGCCTGAAAAGGTGTGAAAAATATGAAGAGCTTCAAAAGGTGTCAAAAATATGAGGAGCATGAAACATTTTGTAATATAGGAGGAGAATGAAGCGGTGATTAAAAACATGAAGAGCCTGAAAAGGTGTGGAAAATATGAAGGTCTTCAAAACGTGTCAAAATTAAGAGGAGCATGAAACCGTCTGAAAAATAGGAGGAGCATGAAGTTGTGCTCAAAAACATGAATACCTGAAAAGGTGTGAAAAATATGAAGAGCTTCAAAAGGGGTGAAAAATGTGAGGAGCATGAAATGGTCTGAAAAATAGGAGGAGCATGAAGCGGTGTTCAAAAACTTGAAGAGCCTGAAAAGGTGTGAAAAATATGAAGAGCTTCAAAAATTGTCAAAAATATGAGGAGCATGATACGGACTAAAAAATAGGAGGAGCTTGAAACGGTGTTAAAAAACATGAAGAGCCTGGAAAGGTGTGAAAAATATGAAGAGCCTCAAAACGTGTCAAATATATGAGGAGCATGAAACGGTCTGAAAAATAGGAGGAGCATGAAGCGGTGTTGAAAAACATGAAGAGCCTGAAAACGTGTGAAAAATATGAAGAGTTTCAAAAGGTGTGAAAATATGAAGAGTTTCAAAAGGTGTAAAAAATGAGATCAGCATGAAACGGTCTGAAAAATAGGAGGAGCATGAAACGGTCTGAAAAATTGGAGGAGCATGAAACGGTCTGAAAAATAGGAGGAGCATGAAGTGGTGTTGAAAAACATGAAGAGCCTGAATGGGTGTGAAAAATAGGAGGAGCTTCAAAACCTGTCAAAATATGAGGAGCCTGAAACGGTCTGAAAAATAGGAGGAGCATGAAGCTGTGCTCAAAAACATGAATAGCCTGAAAAGGTGTGAAAAATATGAAGAGCTTCAAAAGGGGTGAAAAATGTGAGGAGCATGAAATGGTCTGAAAAATAGGAGGAGCATGAAGCGGTGTTCACAAACTTGAAGAGCCTGAAAAGGTGTGAAAAATATGAAGAGCTTCAAAAATTGTCAAAAATATGAGGAGCATGATACGGACTAAAAAATAGGAGGAGCTTGAAACGGTGTTAAAAAACATGAAGAGCCTGGAAAGGTGTGAAAAATATGAAGAGCCTCAAAACGTGTCAAATATATGAGGAGCATGAAACGGTCTGAAAAATAGGAGGAGCATGAAGCGGTGTTGAAAAACATGAATAGCCTGAAAAGGTGTCAAAAATATGAAGAGCTTCAAAAGGGGTGAAAAATGTGAGGAGCATGAAATGGTCTGAAAAATAGGAGGAGCATGAAGCGGTGTTCACAAACTTGAAGAGCCTGAAAAGGTGTGAAAAATATGAAGAGCTTCAAAAATTGTCAAAAATATGAGGAGCATGATACGGACTAAAAAATAGGAGGAGCTTGAAATGGTGTTAAAAAACATGAAGAGCCTGGAAAGGTGTGAAAAATATAAAGAGCCTCAAAACGTGTCAAATATCTGAGGAGCATGAAACGGTCTGAAAAATAGGAGGAGCATGAAGCGGTGTTGAAAAACATGAAGAGCCTGAAAAGGTGTGAAAAATATGAAGAGCTTCAAAGGTGTGAAAAATATGAGGAAAATGAAACGGTCTGAAAAATAAGAGGAGCATGAAGTGGTGTTGAAAAACATGAAGAGCCTGAAAAGGTGTGAAAAATATGAACAGCTTCAAAAGGTGTAAAAAATGAGATGAGCATGAAACGGTCGGAAAAATAGGAGGAGCATGAAACGGTCTGAAAAATTGGAGGAGCATGAAACGGTGTTCAAAAACATGAAGAGCCTGAAAAGTTGTGAAAAATATGAAGAGCTTCAAAAAGTGTGAAATACATGAGGAGCATGAAACGGTCTGAGAAATAGGAGGACCATGAAGCGGTGTTGAAAAACATGAAGAGCTGAAAAGGTGTGAAAAATATGAAGAGCTTCAAAAGGTGTCAAAAATATGAAGAGCTCAAACGGTGTCAAAAATGAGAGTAGCATGAAAAGGTCTGAAAAAAAGGAGAAGCATGAAGTGGTCTTGAAAAACATGAAGAGCCTGAAAAGGTGTCAAATATATTAAGAGCTTCAAAAGTTGTCAAAAATATGAGGTGCATGAAACGGTCAGAAAAATAGGAGGAGCATGAATCGGTGATGAAAAACATGAAGAGCCTGAAAATGTGTGAAAAATATGATGAGCTTCAAAAGGTGTGAAAAATATGAGGAGCATGAAACGGTCTGAAAAATAGGAGGAGCAAGAAGCTGTGTTCAAAAACATGAGAGGCTGAAAATGTGTGAAATATATGAAGAGCTTCAAAAGATGTGAAATACATGAGGATCATGAAACGGTCTGAACAATAGGAGGACCATGAAGCGGTGTTGAAAAACATGAAGAGCCTGAAAAGGTGTGAAAAATATGAAGAGCTTCAAAAGGTGTCAAAAATACTAGGAGCATTAAACGGTCTGAGAAATAGGAGGAGCATGAAACGGTGATGAACATCATGAAGAGCAAGAAAGGTGTGAAAAATATAAAGAGCTTTAAAAGGTGTCAAAAATATGAGGAGCATGAAACGGTCTGAAAAATAGGAGGAGCATGAGGCGATGTTGAACATCATGAAGAGCAAGAAAGGTGTGAAAATTATGAAGAGCTTCTAAAGGTGTCAAAAATATGAGGAGCATGAAACGGTCTGAAAAATAGGAGCAGCATGAAATGGTGTTCAAAAACTTGAAGAGCCTGAAAAGGTGTGAAACATATGAAGAGCTTCAAAAGGTGTGAAATAAATGAGGAGCATGAAACGTTCTGAAAAATAGGAGGAGCATGAAGCGTTATTCAAAAATATAAAGAGGTTGAAAATGTGTGAAAAATGTGAAGAGCTTCAAAGGTGTGAAATACAGGAGGAGCATGAAACGATCTGAAAAATAGGACGAGCATGATGCGGTGTGGAAAAATATGAGGAACCTGAAAAGGTGTGAAAAATATGTAGAGCTTCAAATGGTGCCAAATATATGAGGAGCATGAAACGGTCTGAAAAAGAGGAGGAGCATTAAACGGTGTTCAAAAACCTGAAGTGCCTGAAAAGGTGTGAAAAATATGAAGAGCTTCAAAAGGTGTGAAATACATGAGGAGCATGAAACGGTCTGAAAAATAGGAGGAGCATGAAGCGGTGTTCAAACACATGAAAAGCCTGAAAAGGTGTGAAAAATATGAAGAGCTTCAGAAGGTGTCAAAAATAAGAGGAGCAAGAAACGGTCTGAAAAATAGGAGGAGCATGAAACGGTGTTCAAAAACATGAAGAGCCTGAAAAGCTGTGAAATATATGAAGAGCTTCAAAAGGTGTGAAAAATATGAAGAGCTTCAAAAGGGGTCAAAAATGAGATGATCCTGAAACGGTTTGAAAAATAGGAGGAGCATGAAGTGGTGTTGTAAAACATGAAGAGCCTGAGGAGTGTGAAATATATGATGAGGTTCAAAAGGTGTGAAAAATATGAAGAGCTTCAAAAGCTGTCAAAAATAGGTAAACATGAAACTGTCTGAAAATAGGAGGGGCATGAAGTGGTGTTGAAAAATATGAAGAGCCTGAAAAGGTGTGAAATATATGAAGAGATTCAAAAAGTGACAAAAATATGAGGAGCATGAACCGATCTAAAAATAGGAGGAGCATGAAGCGGTGTTGAAAAACTGAAGAGCCTGAAAATCTGTGAAAAATATGAAGAGCTTCAAAAGGTGTGAAAAATAGAAAGAGCTTCAAAAGGTGTGAAAAATATGAAAAGCTTCAAAAAGTGTCAAAAACTTGAGGGGCTTCAAAAGCTGTCAAAATTATGAGGAGCATGAAACGGTCTGAAAAAAAAGGAGGAGCATTGTAACATTGTTGAAAAAATTGAAGAGCCTGAAAAGGTGTGAAAAATATGAAGAGCTTCAAAAGGTGTCAAAAATATGAGGAGCATGAAAAGGTCTGAAAAATAGGAGGAGAATGAAGCGGTGTTGAAAAACATCAAGAGCCTGAAAAGGTGTGAAAAATATGAAAAGCTTCAAAAAGTGTCAAAAACTTGAGGAGCTTCAAAAGCTGTCAAAATTATGAGGAGCATGAAACGGTCTGAAAAAAGGAGGAGCATTGTAACATTGTTGAAAAAATTGAAGAGCCTGAAAAGGTGTGAAAAATATGAAGAGCTTCAAAAGCTGTGAAATAGATGAGGAGCATTAAATGGTCTAAAAAATATGAGGAGCATGAAGCGGTGTTCAAAAACATGACGAGCCTGAAAAGCTGTGAAATATATGAAGAGCTTCAAAAGGTGTGAAATACAAGAGGAGCATGAATCGGTCTGAAAAATAGGAGGAGCATGAAGCAGTGTTGAAAAACATGAAGAACCAGAAAAGGTGTGAAAAATATGAAGAGCTTCAAAAGATGTCAAAAATATGAGGAGCTTGAAACTGTCTGAAAAATAGGAGCAGCATGAAACGGTGTTCAAAAACATGAAGAGCCTGACAAGGTGTGAAAAATATGAAGAGCTTCACAAGGTGTGAAATACATGAGGAGCATGAAGCGGTCTGAAAAATAGGAGGAGCATGATGCAGTTTTGAAAAACATGAAGGGCCTGAAAACGTGTGAAAAATATGAAGAGCTTCAAAAGGTGTGAAAAATATGAAGAGCTTCAAAGGTGTCAAAAATGAGATGAGCATGAAACGGTCTGAAAAATAGGAGAAGCATGAAACGGTGTTCAAAAACAGGAAGAGCCTGAAAAGGTGTGAAATATATGAAGAGCCTCAAAACGTGTCAAACTTATGAGGAGCATGAAACGGTCTGAAAAATAAGAAGAGAATGACGCGGTGTTGAAAAACATGAAGAGCCTGAAAAGGTGTGACAAATATAAAGTGTTTCAAAAGGTGTCAATAATAAGCGTTGCATGAAACAGTCTGAAAAATAGGAGGAGCGTGAACGGTCTGAAAAATAGGAGGAGCATGAAGCGGTGTTGAAAAACATGAAGAGCCTGAAAAGATGTGAAAAATATGAAGAGCTTCAAAAAGTGTCAAAAATATGAGTAGCATGAAACGGTCTGAAAAAGAGGAGGAGAATGAAACGGTCTGAAAATAGGAGGAGCATGAAGCGGTGTTGAAAAACCTGAAGAGCCTGAAAAGGTATGAAAAATATGAAGAGCTTCAAAAGGTGTGAAAAATATGAAGAGGTTCAAAAGGTGTCATAAATGAGATGAGCATGAAACGGTCTAAAAAACAGGAGGAGCATCAAGTGGTGTTGAAAAACATGAAGAGCCTGAAAACGTGTGAAATATATGAACAGCTTCAAAAAGTGTCAAAAATAGAAGGAGCATGAAATGGTCTGAAAAATAGGAAGAGCATGAAGCGGTGTTGAAAAACATGAATAGCCTGAAAAGGTGTGAAATATATGAAGAGTTACAAAATGTGTCAAAAATATGAGGAGCATGAAATGGTCTGAAATATAGGAGGAGCATGAAGCCGTGTTCAAAAACATGAAGAGCCTGAAAAGGAGTGAAAAATATGAAGAGCTTCAAAAGGTGTCAAAATATGAGGAGCATGAAATTCTGAAAAATAGGAGGAGCATGAAACGGTCTGAAAAATAGGAGGAGCATGAATCGGTGTTGAAAACATGAAGAGCATGAAAAGGTGTGAAAAAACTGAAGATTTTCAACAGGTGTCAAAAATATGAGGAGCATGAAATTGTCTGAAAAATAGGAGGAGCAGAAGTTTTGTTGAAAAACATGAAGAGCCTGAAAAGGTGTGAAAAATACGTAGAGCTTCAAAAGGTGTGAAAAATATGAGGAGCATGAAATGGTCTGAAAAATAGGAGGAGCATGAAGTGGTGTTCAAAAACATGAAGAGCCTGAAAATGTGTGAAAAGTATGAAGAGCTTCAAAAGGTGTGAAAAATATGAGGAGCATGAAACTGTCTGAAAAAAAGGAGGAGCATGAAGCGGTGGTGAAAAATATGAAGAGCCTGAAAACGTGTGAAAAATATGAAGAGCTTCAAAAGGGGTCAAAAATATGAGGAGCATGAAACGGTTTGAAAAATAGGAGGAGCATGAAGTGGTGTTGAAAAACATGAAGAGCCTGAAAAGGTGTGAAAAATATGAAGAGCTTCAAAAGGTGTCAAAATATGAGGAGCATTAAACGGCCTGAAAAATAGGAGGAGCCTGAAACGGTCTGAAAAATAGCAGGAGCATGAATCGGTGTTGAAAAACATGAAGAGCATGAAAATGTGTGAAAAATATGAAGAGCTTCAAAAGGTGTCAAAATATGAGGAGCAAGAAACGGCCTGAAAAATAGGAGGAGCATGAAACGGTCTGAAAAATAGGAGGAGCATGAAACGGTCTGAAAAATAGGAGGAGCATGAAACGGTCTGAAAAATTGGAGGAGCATGAAACGGTGTTCAAAAACATGAAGAGGCTGAAAAGTTGTGAAAAATATGAAGAGCTTCAAAAATTGTGAAATACATGAGGAGCATGAAACGGTCTGAAAAATAGGAGGACCATGAAGCGGTGTTGAAAAACATGAAGAGCTGAAAAGGTGTGAAAAATATGAAGAGCTTCAAAAGGTGTCAAAAATATGAAGAGCTCAAACGGTGTCAAAAATGAGAGTAGCATGAAAAGGTCTGAAAAAAAGGAGAAGCATGAAGTGGTCTTGAAGAGCATGAAGAGCCTGAAAAGGTGTCAAATATATTAAGAGCTTCAAAAGTTGTCAAAAATATGAGGTGCATGAAACGGTCAGAAAAATAGGAGGAGCATGAATCGGTGTTGAAAAACATGAAGAGCCTGAAAATGTGTGAGAAATATGATGAGCTTCAAAAGGTGTGAAAAATATGAGGAGCATGAAACGGTCTGAAAAATAGGAGGAGCAAGAAGCTGTGTTCAAAAACATGAGAGGCTGAAAATGTGTGAAATATATGAAGACTTTCAAAAGATGTGAAATACATGAGGATCATGAAACGGTCTGAACAATAGGAGGAGCATGAAGCGGTGTTCAAAAACATGAAGAGCCTGAAAAGGTGTGAAAAATATTAAGAGCTTCAAAAGGTGTCAAAAATACTAGGAGCATGAAACGGTCTGAAAAATAGGAGGAGCATGAGGCGATGTTGAACATCATGAAGAGCAAGAAAGGTGTGAAAAATATGAAGAGCTTCTAAAGGTGTCAAAAATATGAGGAGCATGAAACGGTCTGAAAAATATGAGCAGCATGAAATGGTGTTCAAAAACTTGAAGAGCCTGAAAAGGTGTGAAACATATGAAGAGCTTCAAAAGGTGTGAAAAAAATGAGGAGCATGAAACGTTGTGAAAAATAGGAGGAGCATGAAGCGTTATTCAAAAATATAAAGAGGCTGAAAATGTGTGAAAAATGTGAAGAGCATCAAAGGTGTGAAATACAGGAGGAGCATGAAACGATCTGAAAAATAGGACGAGCATGAAGCAGTGTGGAAAAATATGAGGAACCTGAAAAGGTGTGAAAAATATGTAGAGCTTCAAATGGTGCCAAATATATGAGGAGCATGAAACGGTCTGAAAAAGAGGAGGAGCATTAAACGGTGTTCAAAAACATGAAGTGCCTGAAAAGGTGTGAAAAATATGAAGAGCTTCAAAAGGTGTGAAATACATGAGGAGCATGAAACGGTCTGAAAAATAGGAGGAGCATGAAGCGGTGTTCAAACACATGAAAAGCCTGAAAAGGTGTGAAAAATATGAAGAGCTTCAAAAGGTGTCAAAAATAAGAGGAGCAAGAAACGGTCTGAAAAATAGGAGGAGCATGAAACGGTGTTCAAAAACATGAAGAGCCTGAAAAGCTGTGAAATATATGAAGAGCTTCAAAAGGTGTGAAAAATATGAAGAGCTTCAAAAGGGGTCAAAAATGAGATGATCCTGAAACGGTTTGAAAAATAGGAGGAGCATGAAGTGGTGTTGTAAAACATGAAGAGCCTGAGGAGTGTGAAATATATGATGAGGTTCAAAAGGTGTGAAAAATATGAAGAGCTTCAAAAGCTGTCAAAAATGAGATGAACATGAAACTGTCTGAAAATAGGAGGGGCATGAAGTGGTGTTGAAAAATAAGAAGAGCCTGAAAAGGTGTGAAATATATGAAGAGATTCAAAAAGTGACAAAAATATGAGGAGCATGAACCGATCTAAAAACAGGAGGAGCATGAAGCGGTGTTGAAAAACATCAAGAGCCTGAAAAGTTGTGAAAAATATGAAGAGCTTCAAAAGCTGTGAAATAGATGAGGAGCATTAAATGGTCTAAAAAATATGAGGAGCATGAAGCGGTGTTCAAAAACATGAAGAGCCTGAAATTGTGTGAAAAATATGAAGAGTTTCAAAAGGTGTCAAAAATATGAGGAGCATGAAAAGGTCTGAAAAATAGGAGGAGCATGAAACGGTATTCAAAAACATGAAGAGCCTGAAAATCTGTGAAAAATATGAAGAGCTTCAAAAGGTGTGAAAAATATGAAGAGCCTGAAAATCTGTGAAAAATATGAAGAGCTTCAAAAGGTGTGAAAAATAGAAAGAGCTTCAAAAGGTGTGAAAAATATGAAGAGCTTCAAAAAGTGTCAAAAACATGAGGAGCTTCAAAAGCTGTCAAAATTATGAGGAGCATGAAACGGTCTGAAAAATAGGAGGAACATTGTAACATTGTTGAAAAAATTGAAGAGCCTGAAAAGGTGTGAAAAATATGAAGAGCTTCAAAAGGTGTCAAAAATATGAGGAGCATGAAAAGGTCTGAAAAATAGGAGGAGAATGAAGCGGTGTTGAAAAACATCAAGAGCCTGAAAAGGTGTGAAAAATATGAAGAGCTTCAAAAGCTGTGAAATAGATGAGGAGCATTAAATGGTCTAAAAAATATGAGGAGCATGAAGCGGTGTTCAAAAACATGACAAGCCTGAAAAGGTGTGAAATATATGAAGACCTTCAAAAGGTGTGAAATACAAGAGGAGCATGAATTGGTCTGAAAAATAGGAGGAGCATGAAGCGGTGTTGAAAAACATGAAGAACCAGAAAAGGTGTGAAAAATATGAAGAGCTTCAAAAGATGTCAAAAATATGAGGAGCTTGAAACTGTCTGAAAAATAGGAGCAGCATGAAACGGTGTTCAAAAACATGATGGCCTGAAAAGGTGTGAAAAATATGAAGAGCTTCACAAGGTGTGAAATACATGAAGAGCATGAAGCGGTCTGAAAAATAGGAGGAGCATGATGCAGTTTTGAAAAACATGAAGGGCCTGAAAACGTGTGAAAAATATGAAGAGCTTCAAAAGGTGTGAAAAATATGAAGAGCTTCAAAGGTGTCAAAAATGAGATGAGCATGAAACGGTGTGAAAAATAGGAGAAGCATGAAACGGTGTTCAAAAACAGGAAGAGCCTGAAAAGGTGTGAAATATATGAAGAGCCTCAAAACGTGTCAAAATTATGAGGAGCATGAAACGGTCTGAAAAATAAGAAGAGAATGACGCAGTGTTGAAAAACATGAAGAGCCTGAAAAGGTGTGACAAATATAAAGAGTTTCAAAAGGTGTCAATAATAAGCGTTGCATGAAACAGTCTGAAAAATAGGAGGAGCGTGAACGGTCTGAAAAATAGGAGGAGCATGAAGCGGTGTTGAAAAACATGAAGAGCCTGAAAAGGTGTGAAAAATATGAAGAGCTTCAAAAAGTGTCAAAAATATGAGTAGCATGAAACGGTCTGAAAAAGAGGAGGAGAATGAAACGGTCTGAAAATAGGAGGAGCATGAAGCGGTGTTGAAAAACATGAAGACCTGAAAAGGTATGAAAAATATGAAGAGCTTCAAAAGGTGTGAAAAATATGAAGAGGTTCAAAAGGTGTCATAAATGAGATGAGCATGAAACGGTCTAAAAAACAGGAGGAGCATCAAGTGGTGTTGAAAAACATGAAGAGCCTGAAAAAGTGTGAAATATATGAAGAGCTTCAAAAGGTGTCAAAAATATGAGGAGTATGAAACGGTCTGAAAAATAGGAAGAGCATGAAAAGGTCTGAAAAATAGGAGGAGCATGAAGCGTTGTTCAAAAACATGAAGAAAATGAAAAAGTGTGAAATATATGAAGAGCTTCAAAAGGTGTGAAAAATATGAGGAGCATGAAACGGTCTGAAAAATAGGAGAAGCATGAATCGGTGTTGAAAAACATGAAGATCCTGAAAAGGTGTGAAAAATATGAAGAGCTTCAAAAGATGTCAAAACTATGAGGAGCATGAAACGGTCTGAAAAATAGGAGGAGCATGAAACGGTCTGAAAAGTAGGAGGAGCATGAAGCATTGTTGAAAAACCTGAAGAGCCTGAAATGGGGTGAAATATATGAAGAGCTTCAAAAGGTGTCAACAATAGGAGGAGCATGAAACGGTCTGAAAAATAGGAGGAATATGAAGCGGTGTTGAAAAACCTGAAGAGCATGAAAAGGTGTGAAAAATATGAAGAGTTTCAAAAGGTATCAAAACTATGAAGAGCATGAAACGGCCTGAAAAATAGGAGGACCATGAAGCGGTGTTGAAAAACATGAAGAGCCTGAAAAGGTGTGAAAAATATGAAGAGCTTCAAAAGCTGTGAAATAGATGAGGAGCATTAAATGGTCTAAAAAATATGAGGAGCATGAAGCGGTGTTCAAAAACATGACGAGCCTGAAAAGCTGTGAAATATATGAAGAGCTTCAAAAGGTGTGAAATACAAGAGGAGCATGAATCGGTCTGAAAAATAGGAGGATCATGAAGCGGTGTTGAAAAACATGAAGAACCAGAAAAGGTGTGAAAAATATGAAGAGCTTCAAAAGATGTCAAAAATATGAGGAGCTTGAAACTGTCTGAAAAATAGGAGCAGCATGAAACGGTGTTCAAACACATGAAGAGCCTGACAAGGTGTGAAAAATATGAAGAGCTTCACAAGGTGTGAAATACATGAGGAGCATGAAGCGGTCTGAAAAATAGGGGGAGCATGATACAGTTTTGAAAAACATGAAGGGCCTGAAAACGTGTGAAAAATATGAAGAGCTTCAAAAGGTGTGAAAAATATGAAGAGCTTCAAAGGTGTCAAAAATGAGATGAGCATGAAACGGTCTGAAAAATAGGAGAAGCATGAAACGGTGTTCAAAAACAGGAAGAGCCTGAAAAGGTGTGAAATATATGAAGAGCCTCAAAACGTGTCAAAATTATGAGGAGCATGAAACGGTCTGAAAAATAAGAAGAGAATGACGCGGTGTTGAAAAACATGAAGAGCCTGAAAAGGTGTGACAAATATAAAGTGTTTCAAAAGGTGTCAATAATAAGCGTTGCATGAAACAGTCTGAAAAATAGGAGGAGCGTGAACGGTCTGAAAAATAGGAGGAGCATGAAGCGGTGTTGAAAAACATGAAGAGCCTGAAAAGGTGTGAAAAATATGAAGAGCTTCAAAAAGTGTCAAAAATATGAGTAGCATGAAACGGTCTGAAAAAGAGGAGGAGAATGAAACGGTCTGAAAATAGGAGGAGCATGAAGCGGTGTTGAAAAACATGAAGAGCCTGAAAAGGTATGAAAAATATGAAGAGCTTCAAAAGGTGTGAAAAATATGAAGAGGTTCGAAAGGTGTCATAAATGAGATGAGCATGAAACGGTCTAAAAAACAGGAGGAGCATCAAGTGGTGTTGAAAAACATGAAGAGCCTGAAAAAGTGTGAAATATATGAACAGCTTCAAAAAGTGTCAAAAATAGAAGGAGCATGAAATGGTCTGAAAAATAGGAAGAGCATGAAGCAGTGTTGAAAAACATGAATAGCCTGAAAAGGTGTGAAATATATGAAGAGTTACAAAAGGTGTCAAAAATATGAGGAGCATGAAACGGTCTGAAATATAGGAGGAGCATGAAGCCGTGTTCAAAAACATGAAGAGCCTGAAAAGGAGTGAAAAATATGAAGAGCTTCAAAAGGTGTCAAAATATGAGGAGCATGAAATTCTGAAAAATAGGAAGAGCATGAAACGGTCTGAAAAATAGGAGGAGCATGAATCGGTGTTGAAAAACCTGAAGAGCCTGAAAAGGGGTGAAATATATGAATAGCTTCAAAAGGTGTCAACAATAGGAGGAGCATGAAACGGTCTGAAAAATAGGAGGAATATGAAGCGGTGTTGAAAAACCTGAAGAGCATGAAAAGGTGTGAAAAATATGAAGAGTTTCAAAAGGTATCAAAACTATGAAGTGCATGAAACGGCCTGAAAAATAGGAGGACCATGAAGCGGTGTTGAAAAACATGAAGAGCTGAAAAGGTGTGAAAAATATGAAGAGCTTCAAAAGGTGTCAAAAATATGAAGAGCTCAAACGGTGTCAAAAATGAGAGTAGCATGAAAAGGTCTGAAAAAAAGGAGAAGCATGAAGTGCTCTTGAAAAACATGAAGAGCCTGAAAAGGTGTCAAATATATTAAGAGCTTCAAAAGTTGTCAAAAATATGAGGTGCATGAAATGGTCAGAAAAATAGGAGGAGCATGAATCGGTGTTGAAAAACATGAAGAGCCTGAAAATGTGTGAACAATATGATGAGCTTCAAAAGGTGTGAAAAATATGAGGAGAATGAAACGGTCTGAAAAATAGGAGGAGCAAGAAGCTGTGTTCAAAAACATGAGAGGCTGAAAATGTGTGAAATATATGAAGAGCTTCAAAAGATGTGAAATACATGAGGATCATGAAACGGTCTGAACAATAGGAGGAGCATGAAGCGGTGTTCAAAAACATGAAGAGCCTGAAAAGGTGTGAAAAATATGAAGAGCTTCAAAAGGTGTCAAAAATATGAGGAGCATTAAACGGTCTGAAAAATAGGAGGACCATGAAGCGGTGTTGAAAAACATGAAGAGCCTGAAAAGGTGTGAAAAATATTAAGAGCTTCAAAAGGTGTCAAAAATACTAGGAGCATTAAACGGTCTGAGAAATAGGAGGAGCATGAAACCGTGATGAACATCATGAAGAGCAAGAAAGGTGTGAAAAATATGAAGAGCTTTAAAAGGTGTCAAAAATATGAGGAGCATGAAACGGTCTGAAAAATAGGAGGAGCATGAGGCGATGTTGAACATCATGAAGAGCAAGAAAGGTGTGAAAAATATGAAGAGCTTCTAAAGGTGTCAAAAATATGAGGAGCATGAAACGGTCTGAAAAATAGGAGCAGCATGAAATGGTGTTCAAAAACTTGAAGAGCCTGAAAAGGTGTGAAACATATGAAGAGCTTCAAAAGGTGTGAAATAAATGAGGAGCATGAAACGTTCTGAAAAATAGGAGGAGCATGAAGCGTTATTCAAAAATATAAAGAGCCTGAACATGTGTGAAAAATGTGAAGAGCTTCAAAGGTGTGAAATACAGGAGGAGCATGAAACGATCTGAAAAATAGGACGAGCATGAAGCGGTGTGGAAAAATATGAGGAACCTGAAAAGGTGTGAAAAATATGTAGAGCTTCAAATGGTGCCAAATATATGAGGAGCATGAAACGATCTGAAAAAGAGGAGGAGCATTAAACGGTGTTCAAAAACCTGAAGTGCCTGAAAAGGTGTGAAAAATATGAAGAGCTTCAAAAGGTGTGAAATACATGAGGAGCATGAAACGGTCTGAAAAATAGGAGGAGCATGAAGCGGTGTTCAAACACATGAAAAGCCTGAAAAGGTGTGAAAAATATGAAGAGCTTCAAAAGGTGTCAAAAATAAGAGGAGCAAGAAACGGTCTGAAAAATAGGAGGAGCATGAAACGGTGTTCAAAAACATGAAGAGCCTGAAAAGCTGTGAAATATATGAAGAGCTTCAAAAGGTGTGAAAAATATGAAGAGCTTCAAAAGGGGTCAAAAATGAGATGATCCTGAAACGGTTTGAAAAATAGGAGGAGCATGAAGTGGTGTTGTAAAACATGAAGAGCCTGAGGAGTGTGAAATATATGATGAGGTTCAAAAGGTGTGAAAAATATGAAGAGCTTCAAAAGCTGTCAAAAATGAGATGAACATGAAACTGTCTGAAAATAGGAGGGGCATGAAGTGGTGTTGAAAAATATGAAGAGCCTGAAAAGGTGTGAAATATATGAAGAGATTCAAAAAGTGACAAAAATATGAGGAGCATGAACCGATCTAAAAATAGGAGGAGCATGAAGCGGTGTTGAAAAACTGAAGAGCCTGAAAATCTGTGAAAAATATGAAGAGCTTCAAAAGGTGTGAAATACATGCGGAGCATGAAACGGTCTGAAAAAGAGGAGGAGCATGAAGCGGTGTTCAAAAACATGAAGAGCCTGAAATTGTGTGAAAAATATGAAGAGTTTCAAAAGGTGTCAAAAATATGAGGAGCATGAAACGGTCTGAAAAATAGGAGGAGCATGAAACGGTATTCAAAAACATGAAGAGCCTGAAAATCTGTGAAAAATATGAAGAGCTTCAAAAGGTGTGAAAAATAGAAAGAGCTTCAAAAGGTTTGAAAAATATGAAGAGCTTCAAAAAGTGTCAAAAACATGAGGAGCTTCAAAAGCTGTCAAAATTATGAGGAGCATGAAACGGTCTGAAAAATAGGAGGAGCATTGTAACATTGTTGAAAAAATTGAAGAGCCTGAAAAGGTGTGAAAAATATGAAGAGCTTCAAAAGGTGTCAAAAATATGAGGAGCATGAAAAGGTCTGAAAAATAGGAGGAGAATGAAGCGGTGTTGAAAAACATCAAGAGCCTGAAAAGGTGTGAAAAATATGAAGAGCTTCAAAAGCTGTGAAATAGATGAGGAGCATTAAATGGTCTAAAAAATATGAGGAGCATGAAGCGGTGTTCAAAAACATGACGAGCCTGAAAAGGTGTGAAATATATGAAGAGCTTCAAAAGGTGTGAAATTCAAGAGGAGCATGAATCGGTCTGAAAAATAGGAGGAGCATGAAGCGGTGTTGAAAAACATGAAGAACCAGAAAAGGTGGTTGCATTAAACAGTCTGAAAAATAGGAGGAGCGTGAACGGTCTGAAAAATAGGAGGAGCATGAAGCGGTGTTGAAAATCATGAAGAGCCAAAAAGGTGTGAAAAATATGAAGAGCTTCAAAAAGTGTCAAAAATATGAGTAGCATGAAACGGTCTGAAAAAGAGGAGGAGAATGAAACGGTCTGAAAATAGGAGGAGCATGAAGCGGTGTTGAAAAACATGAAGAGCCTGAAAAGGTATGAAAAATATGAAGAGCTTCAAAAGGTGTGAAAAATATGAAGAGGTTCAAAAGGTGTCATAAATGAGATGAGCATGAAACGGTCTAAAAAACAGGAGGAGCATCAAGTGGTGTTGAAAAACATGAAGAGCCTGACAAAGTGTGAAATATATGAAGAGCTTCAAAAGGTGTCAAAATTATGAGGAGTATGAAACGGTCTGAAAAATAGGAAGAGCATGAAAAGGTCTGAAAAATAGGAGGAGCATGAATCGGTGTTGAAAAACATGAAGATCCTGAAAAGGTGTGAAAAATATGAAGAGCTTCAAAAGGTGTGAAAAATATGAGGAGCATGAAACGGTCTGAAAAATAGGAGGAGCATGAATCGCTGTTGAAAAACATGAAGATCCTGAAAAGGTGTGAAAAATATGAAGAGCTTCAAAAGGTGTCAAAACTATGAGGCGCATGAAACGGTCTGAAAAATAGGAGGAGCATGAAACGGTTTGAAAAGTAGGAGGAGCAAGAAGCGGTGTTGAAAAACCTGAAGAGCCTGAAAAGGGGTGAAATATATGAAGAGCTTCAAAAGGTGTCAGCAATAGGAGGAGCATGAAACGGTCTGAAAAATAGGAGGAATATGAAGCGGTGTTGAAAAACCTGAAGAGCATGAAAAGGTGTGAAAAATATGAAGAGTTTCAAAAGGTATCAAAACTATGAAGAGCATGAAACGGCCTGAAAAATAGGAGGACCATGAAACGTTCTGAAAAATAGGTGGAGCATGAAACGGTCTGAAAAATAGGAGGAGCATGAAGCGGTGTTGAAAAACCTGAAGAGCCTGAAAAGGTGTGATATATATGAAGAGCTTCAAAAGGTGTCAAAAATAGGAGGAGCATGAAACGGTCTGAAAAATAGGAGGAACATGAAGCGGTGTTGAAAAACATGAATAGCCTGAAAAGGTGTGAAATATATGAAGAGTTACAAAAGGTGTCATAAATATGAGGAGCATGAAACGGTGTTGAAAACATGAAGAGCATGAAAAGGTGTGAAAAAACTGAAGATTTTCAAAAGGTGTCAAAAATATGAGGAGCATTAAATTGTCTGAAAAATAGGAGGAGCAGAAGTGGTGTTGAAAAACATGAAGAGCCTGAAAAGGTGTGAAAAATACATAGAGCTTCAAAAGGTGTGAAAAATATGAGGAGCATGAAATGGTCTAAAAAATAGGAGGAGCATGAAGCGGTGTTGAAAAACATGAAGATCCTGAAAATGTGTGAAAAATATGAAGAGCTTCAAAAGGTGTCAAAACTATGAGGAGCATGAAACGGTCTGAAAAATAGGAGGAGCATGAAACGGTCTGAAAAGTAGGAGGAGCATGAAGCGGTGTTGAAAAACCTGAAGAGCCTGAAAAGGGGTGAAATTTATGAAGAGCTTCAAAAGGTATCAACAATAGGAGGAGCATGAAACGGTCTGAAAAATAGGAGGAATATGAAGCGGTGTTGAAAAACCTGAAGAGCATGAAAAGGTGTGAAAAATATGAAGAGTTTCAAAAGGTATCAAAACTATGAAGAGCATGAAACGGCCTGAAAAATAGGAGGACCATGAAGCGGTGTTGAAAAACATGAAGAGCTGAAAAGGTGTGAAAAATATGAAGAGCTTCAAAAGGTGTCAAAAATATGAAGAGCTCAAACGGTGTCAAAAATGAGAGTAGCATGAAAAGGTCTGAAAAAAAGGAGAAGCATGAAGTGCTCTTGAAAAACATGAAGAGCCTGAAAAGGTGTCAAATATATTAAGAGCTTCAAAAGTTGTCAAAAATATGAGGTGCATGAAACGGTCAGAAAAATAGGAGGAGCATGAATCGGTGTTGAAAAACATGAAGAGCCTGAAAATGTGTGAACAATATGATGAGCTTCAAAAGGTGTGAAAAATATGAGGAGCATGAAACGGTCTGAAAAATAGGAGGAGCAAGAAGCTGTGTTCAAAAACATGAGAGGCTGAAAATGTGTGAAATATATGAAGAGCTTCAAAAGATGTGAAATACATGAGGATCATGAAACGGTCTGAACAATAGGAGGAGCATGAAGCGGTGTTCAAAAACATGAAGAGCCTGAAAAGGTGTGAAAAATATGAAGAGCTTCAAAAGGTGTCAAAAATATGAGGAGCATTAAACGGTCTGAAAAATAGGAGGACCATGAAGCGGTGTTGAAAAACATGAAGAGCCTGAAAAGGTGTGAAAAATATTAAGAGCTTCAAAAGGTGTCAAAAATACTAGGAGCATTAAACGGTCTGAGAAATAGGAGGAGCATGAAACGGTGATGAACATCATGAAGAGCAAGAAAGGTGTGAAAAATATGAAGAGCTTTAAAAGGTGTCAAAAATATAAGGAGCATGAAACGGTCTGAAAAATAGGAGCAGCATGAAATGGTGTTCAAAAACTTGAAGAGCCTGAAAAGGTGTGAAACATATGAAGAGCTTCAAAAGGTGTGAAATAAATGAGGAGCATGAAACGTTCTGAAAAATAGGAGGAGCATGAAGCGTTATTCAAAAATATAAAGAGCCTGAAAATGTGTGAAAAATGTGAAGAGCTTCAAAGGTGTGAAATACAGGAGGAGCATGAAACGATCTGAAAAATAGGACGAGCATGAAGCGGTGTGGAAAAATATGAGGAACCTGAAAAGGTGTGAAAAATATGTAGAGCTTCAAATGGTGCCAAATATATGAGGAGCATGAAACGATCTGAAAAAGAGGAGGAGCATTAAACGGTGTTCAAAAACCTGAAGTGCCTGAAAAGGTGTGAAAAATATGAAGAGCTTCAAAAGGTGTGAAATACATGAGGAGCATGAAACGGTCTGAAAAATAGGAGGAGCATGAAGCGGTGTTCAAACACATGAAAAGCCTGAAAAGGTGTGAAAAATATGAAGAGCTTCAAAAGGTGTCAAAAATAAGAGGAGCAAGAAACGGTCTGAAAAATAGGAGGAGCATGAAACGGTGTTCAAAAACATGAAGAGCCTGAAAAGCTGTGAAATATATGAAGAGCTTCAAAAGGTGTGAAAAATATGAAGAGCTTCAAAAGGGGTCAAAAATGAGATGATCCTGAAACGGTTTGAAAAATAGGAGGAGCATGAAGTGGTGTTGTAAAACATGAAGAGCCTGAGGAGTGTGAAATATATGATGAGGTTCAAAAGGTGTGAAAAATATGAAGAGCTTCAAAAGCTGTCAAAAATGAGATGAACATGAAACTGTCTGAAAATAGGAGGGGCATGAAGTGGTGTTGAAAAATATGAAGAGCCTGAAAAGGTGTGAAATATATGAAGAGATTCAAAAAGTGACAAAAATATGAGGAGCATGAACCGATCTAAAAATAGGAGGAGCATGAAGCGGTGTTGAAAAACTGAAGAGCCTGAAAATCTGTGAAAAATATGAAGAGCTTCAAAAGGTGTGAAATACATGCGGAGCATGAAACGGTCTGAAAAAGAGGAGGAGCATGAAGCGGTGTTCAAAAACATGAAGAGCCTGAAATTGTGTGAAAAATATGAAGAGTTTCAAAAGGTGTCAAAAATATGAGGAGCATGAAACGGTCTGAAAAATAGGAGGAGCATGAAACGGTATTCAAAAACATGAAGAGCCTGAAAATCTGTGAAAAATATGAAGAGCTTCAAAAGGTGTGAAAAATATGAAGAGCCTGAAAATCTGTGAAAAATATGAAGAGCTTCAAAAGGTGTGAAAAATAGAAAGAGCTTCAAAAGGTGTGAAAAATATGAAGAGCTTCAAAAAGTGTCAAAAACATGAGGAGCTTCAAAAGCTGTCAAAATTATGAGGAGCATGAAACGGTCTGAAAAATAGGAGGAGCATGAAGCGGTGTTCAAACACATGAAAAGCCTGAAAAGGTGTGAAATATATGAAGAGCTTCAAAAGGTGTCAAAAATATGAGGAGTATGAAACGGTCTGAAAATTAGGAAGAGCATGAAAAGGTCTGAAAAATAGGAGGAGCATGAATCGGTGTTGAAAAACATGAAGATCCTGAAAAGGTGTGAAAAATATGAAGAGCTTCAAAAGGTGTGAAAAATATGAGGAGCATGAAACGGTCTGAAAAATAGGAGGAGCATGAATCGCTGTTGAACAACATGAAGATCCTGAAAAGGTGTGAAAAATATGAAGAGCTTCAAAAGGTGTCAAAACTATGAGGCGCATGAAACGGTCTGAAAAATAGGAGGAGCATGAAACGGTTTGAAAAGTAGGAGGAGCAAGAAGCGGTGTTGAAAAACCTGAAGAGCCTGAAAAGGGGTGAAATATATGAAGAGCTTCAAAAGGTGTCAGCAATAGGAGGAGCATGAAACGGTCTGAAAAATAGGAGGAATATGAAGCGGTGTTGAAAAACCTGAAGAGCATGAAAAGGTGTGAAAAATATGAAGAGTTTCAAAAGGTATCAAAACTATGAAGAGCATGAAACGGCCTGAAAAATAGGAGGACCATGAAACGTTCTGAAAAATAGGTGGAGCATGAAACGGTCTGAAAAATAGGAGGAGCATGAAGCGGTGTTGAAAAACCTGAAGAGCCTGAAAAGGTGTGATATATATGAAGAGCTTCAAAAGGTGTCAAAAATAGGAGGAGCATGAAACGGACTGAAAAATAGGAGGAACATGAAGCGGTGTTGAAAAACATGAATAGCCTGAAAAGGTGTGAAATATATGAAGAGTTACAAAAGGTGTCATAAATATGAGGAGCATGAAACGGTCTGAAATATAGGAGGAGCATGAATCGGTGTTGAAAACATGAAGAGCATGAAAAGGTGTGAAAAAACTGAAGATTTTCAAAAGGTGTCAAAAATATGAGGAGCATTAAATTGTCTGAAAAATAGGAGGAGCAGAAGTGGTGTTGAAAAACATGAAGAGCCTGAAAAGGTGTGAAAAATACATAGAGCTTCAAAAGTTGTGAAAAATATGAGGAGCATGAAATGGTCTAAAAAATAGGAGGAGCATGAAGCGGTGTTGAAAAACATGAAGATCCTGAAAATGTGTGAAAAATATGAAGAGCTTCAAAAGGTGTCAAAACTATGAGGAGCATGAAACGGTCTGAAAAATAGGAGGAGCATTAAACGGTCTGAAAAGTAGGAGGAGCATGAAGCGGTGTTGAAAAACCTGAAGAGCCTGAAAAGGGGTGAAATATATGAAGAGCTTCAAAAGGTGTCAACAATAGGAGGAGCATGAAACGGTCTGAAAAATAGGAGGAATATGAAGCGGTGTTGAAAAACCTGAAGAGCATGAAAAGGTGTGAAAAATATGAAGAGTTTCAAAAGGTATCAAAACTATGAAGAGCATGAAACGGCCTGAAAAATAGGAGGACCATGAAGCGGTGTTGAAAAACATGAAGAGCTGAAAAGGTGTGAAAAATATGAAGAGCTTCAAAAGGTGTCAAAAATATGAAGAGCTCAAACGGTGTCAAAAATGAGAGTAGCATGAAAAGGTCTGAAAAAAAGGAGAAGCATGAAGTGCTCTTGAAAAACATGAAGAGCCTGAAAAGGTGTCAAATATATTAAGAGCTTCAAAAGTTGTCAAAAATATGAGGTGCATGAAACGGTCAGAAAAATAGGAGGAGCATGAATCGGTGTTGAAAAACATGAAGAGCCTGAAAATGTGTGAACAATATGATGAGCTTCAAAAGGTGTGAAAAATATGAGGAGCATGAAACGGTCTGAAAAATAGGAGGAGCAAGAAGCTGTGTTCAAAAACATGAGAGGCTGAAAATGTGTGAAATATATGAAGAGCTTCAAAAGATGTGAAATACATGAGGATCATGAAACGGTCTGAACAATAGGAGGAGCATGAAGCGGTGTTGAAAAACATGAAGAGCCTGAAAAGGTGTGAAAAATATGAAGAGCTTCAAAAGGTGTCAAAAATATGAGGAGCATTAAACGGTCTGAAAAATAGGAGGACCATGAAGCGGTGTTGAAAAACATGAAGAGCCTGAAAAGGTGTGAAAAATATTAAGAGCTTCAAAAGGTGTCAAAAATACTAGGAGCATTAAACGGTCTGAGAAATAGGAGGAGCATGAAACCGTGATGAACATCATGAAGAGCAAGAAAGGTGTGAAAAATATGAAGAGCTTTAAAAGGTGTCAAAAATATGAGGAGCATGAAACGGTCTGAAAAATAGGAGGAGCATGAGGCGATGTTGAACATCATGAAGAGCAAGAAAGGTGTGAAAAATATGAAGAGCTTCTAAAGGTGTCAAAAATATGAGGAGCATGAAACGGTCTGAAAAATAGGAGCAGCATGAAATGGTGTTCAAAAACTTGAAGAGCCTGAAAAGGTGTGAAACATATGAAGAGCTTCAAAAGGTGTGAAATAAATGAGGAGCATGAAACGTTCTGAAAAATAGGAGGAGCATGAAGCGTTATTCAAAAATATAAAGAGCCTGAAAATGTGTGAAAAATGTGAAGAGCTTCAAAGGTGTGAAATACAGGAGGAGCATGAAACGATCTGAAAAATAGGACGAGCATGAAGCGGTGTGGAAAAATATGAGGAACCTGAAAAGGTGTGAAAAATATGTAGAGCTTCAAATGGTGCCAAATATATGAGGAGCATGAAACGATCTGAAAAAGAGGAGGAGCATTAAACGGTGTTCAAAAACCTGAAGTGCCTGAAAAGGTGTGAAAAATATGAAGAGCTTCAAAAGGTGTGAAATACATGAGGAGCATGAAACGGTCTGAAAAATAGGAGGAGCATGAAGCGGTGTTCAAACACATGAAAAGCCTGAAAAGGTGTGAAAAATATGAAGAGCTTCAAAAGGTGTCAAAAATAAGAGGAGCAAGAAACGGTCTGAAAAATAGGAGGAGGATGAAACGGTGTTCAAAAACATGAAGAGCCTGAAAAGCTGTGAAATATATGAAGAGCTTCAAAAGGTGTGAAAAATATGAAGAGCTTCAAAAGGGGTCAAAAATGAGATGATCCTGAAACGGTTTGAAAAATAGGAGGAGCATGAAGTGGTGTTGTAAAACATGAAGAGCCTGAGGAGTGTGAAATATATGATGAGGTTCAAAAGGTGTGAAAAATATGAAGAGCTTCAAAAGCTGTCAAAAATGAGATGAACATGAAACTGTCTGAAAATAGGAGGGGCATGAAGTGGTGTTGAAAAATATGAAGAGCCTGAAAAGGTGTGAAATATATGAAGAGATTCAAAAAGTGACAAAAATATGAGGAGCATGAACCGATCTAAAAATAGGAGGAGCATGAAGCGGTGTTGAAAAACTGAAGAGCCTGAAAATCTGTGAAAAAAATGAAGAGCTTCAAAAGGTGTGAAATACATGCGGAGCATGAAACGGTCTGAAAAAGAGGAGGAGCATGAAGCGGTGTTCAAAAATATGAAGAGCCTGAAATTGTGTGAAAAATATGAAGAGTTTCAAAAGGTGTCAAAAATATGAGGAGCATGAAACGGTCTGAAAAATAGGAGGAGCATGAAACGGTATTCAAAATCATGAAGAGCCTGAAAATCTGTGAAAAATATGAAGAGCTTCAAAAGGTGTGAAAAATATGAAGAGCCTGAAAATCTGTGAAAAATATGAAGAGCTTCAAAAGGTGTGAAAAATAGAAAGAGCTTCAAAAGGTGTGAAAAATATGAAGAGCTTCAAAAAGTGTCAAAAACATGAGGAGCTTCAAAAGCTGTCAAAATTATGAGGAGCATGAAACGGTCTGAAAAATAGGAGGAGCATTGTAACATTGTTGAAAAAATTGAAGAGCCTGAAAAGGTGTGAAAAATATGAAGAGCTTCAAAAGGTGTCAAAAATATGAGGAGCATGAAAAGGTCTGAAAAATAGGAGGAGAATGAAGCGGTGTTGAAAAACATCAAGAGCCTGAAAAGGTGTGAAAAATATGAAGAGCTTCAAAAGCTGTGAAATAGATGAGGAGCATTAAATGGTCTAAAAAATATGAGGAGCATGAAGCGGTGTTCAAAAACATGACGAGCCTGAAAAGGTGTGAAATATATGAAGAGCTTCAAAAGGTGTGAAATACAAGAGGAGCATGAATCGGTCTGAAAAATAGGAGGAGCATGAAGCGGTGTTGAAAAACATGAAGAACCAGAAAAGGTGGTTGCATTAAACAGTCTGAAAAATAGGAGGAGCGTGAACGGTCTGAAAAATAGGAGGAGCATGAAGCGGTGTTGAAAATCATGAAGAGCCAAAAAGGTGTGAAAAATATGAAGAGCTTCAAAAAGTGTCAAAAATATGAGTAGCATGAAACGGTCTGAAAAAGAGGAGGAGAATGAAACGGTCTGAAAATAGGAGGAGCATGAAGCGGTGTTGAAAAACATGAAGAGACTGAAAAGGTATGAAAAATATGAAGAGCTTCAAAAGGTGTGAAAAATATGAAGAGGTTCAAAAGGTGTCATAAATGAGATGAGCATGAAACGGTCTAAAAAACAGGAGGAGCATCAAGTGGTGTTGAAAAACATGAAGAGCCTGAAAAAGTGTGAAATATATGAAGAGCTTCAAAAGGTGTCAAAAATATGAGGAGTATGAAACGGTCTGAAAAATAGGAAGAGCATGAAAAGGTCTGAAAAATAGGAGGAGCATGAATCGGTGTTGAAAAACATGAAGATCCTGAAAAGGTGTGAAAATTATGAAGAGCTTCAAAAGGTGTGAAAAATATGAGGAGCATGAAACGGTCT
Source organism: Dama dama (assembly GCF_033118175.1). Taxonomy (NCBI): domain Eukaryota; kingdom Metazoa; phylum Chordata; class Mammalia; order Artiodactyla; family Cervidae; genus Dama; species Dama dama. Next base: position 990,498 of record NW_026870929.1, on the reverse strand, counting down.
GAAAAATAGGAGGAGCATGAATCGCTGTTGAAAAACATGAAGATCCTGAAAAGGTGTGAAAAATATGAAGAGCTTCAAAAGGTGTCAAAACTATGAGGCGCATGAAACGGTCTGAAAAATAGGAGGAGCATGAAACGGTTTGAAAAGTAGGAGGAGCAAGAAGCGGTGTTGAAAAACCTGAAGAGCCTGAAAAGGGGTGAAATATATGAAGAGCTTCAAAGGTGTCAACAATAGGAGGAGCATGAAACGGTCTGAAAAATAGGAGGAATATGAAGCGGTGTTGAAAAACCTGAAGAGCATGAAAAGGTGTGAAAAATATGAAGAGTTTCAAAAGGTATCAAAACTATGAAGAGCATGAAACGGCCTGAAAAATAGGAGGACCATGAAACGTTCTGAAAAATAGGTGGAGCATGAAACGGTCTGAAAAATAGGAGGAGCATGAAGCGGGGTTGAAAAACCTGAAGAGCCTGAAAAGGTGTGATATATATGAAGAGCTTCAAAAGGTGTCAAAAATAGGAGGAGCATGAAACGGTCTGAAAAATAGGAGGAACATGAAGCGGTGTTGAAAAACATGAATAGCCTGAAAAGGTGTGAAATATATGAAGAGTTACAAAAGGTGTCATAAATATGAGGAGCATGAAACGGTCTGAAATATAGGAGGAGCATGAATCGGTGTTGAAAACATGAAGAGCATGAAAAGGTGTGAAAAAACTGAAGATTTTCAAAAGGTGTCAAAAATATGAGGAGCATGAAATTGTCTGAAAAATAGGAGGAGCAGAAGTGGTGTTGAAAAACATGAAGAGCCTGAAAAGGTGTGAAAAATACATAGAGCTTCAAAAGGTGTGAAAAATATGAGGAGCATGAAATGGTCTAAAAAATAGGAGGAGCATGAAGCGGTGTTGAAAAACATGAAGATCCTGAAAATGTGTGAAAAATATGAAGAGCTTCAAAAGGTGTCAAAACTATGAGGAGCATGAAACGGTCTGAAAAATAGGAGGAGCATGAAACGGTCTGAAAAGTAGGAGGAGCATGAAGCAGTGTTGAAAAACCTGAAGAGCCTGAAAAGGGGTGAAATATATGAAGAGCTTCAAAAGGTGTCAACAATAGGAGGAGCATGAAACGGTCTGAAAAATAGGAGGAATATGAAGCGGTGTTGAAAAACCTGAAGAGCATGAAAAGGTGTGAAAAATATGAAGAGTTTCAAAAGGTATCAAAACTATGAAGAGCATGAAACGGCCTGAAAAATAGGAGGACCATGAAGCGGTGTTGAAAAACATGAAGAGCTGAAAAGGTGTGAAAAATATGAAGAGCTTCAAAAGGTGTCAAAAATATGAAGAGCTCAAACGGTGTCAAAAATGAGAGTAGCATGAAAAGGTCTGAAAAAAAGGAGAAGCATGAAGTGCTCTTGAAAAACATGAAGAGCCTGAAAAGGTGTCAAATATATTAAGAGCTTCAAAAGTTGTCAAAAATATGAGGTGCATGAAACGGTCAGAAAAATAGGAGGAGCATGAATCGGTGTTGAAAAACATGAAGAGCCTGAAAATGTGTGAACAATATGATGAGCTTCAAAAGGTGTGAAAAATATGAGGAGCATGAAACGGTCTGAAAAATAGGAGGAGCAAGAAGCTGTGTTCAAAAACATGAGAGGCTGAAAATGTGTGAAATATATGAAGAGCTTCAAAAGATGTGAAATACATGAGGATCATGAAACGGTCTGAACAATAGGAGGAGCATGAAGCGGTGTTCAAAAACATGAAGAGCCTGAAAAGGTGTGAAAAATATGAAGAGCTTCAAAAGGTGTCAAAAATATGAGGAGCATTAAACGGTCTGAAAAATAGGAGGACCATGAAGCGGTGTTGAAAAACATGAAGAGCCTGAAAAGGTGTGAAAAATATTAAGAGATTCAAAAGGTGTCAAAAATACTAGGAGCATTAAACGGTCTGAGAAATAGGAGGAGCATGAAACCGTGATGAACATCATGAAGAGCAAGAAAGGTGTGAAAAATATGAAGAGCTTTAAAAGGTGTCAAAAATATGAGGAGCATGAAACGGTCTGAAAAATAGGAGGAGCATGAGGCGATGTTGAACATCATGAAGAGCAAGAAAGGTGTGAAAAATATGAAGAGCTTCTAAAGGTGTCAAAAATATGAGGAGCATGAAACGGTCTGAAAAATAGGAGCAGCATGAAAAGGTGTTCAAAAACTTGAAGAGCCTGAAAAGGTGTGAAACATATGAAGAGCTTCAAAAGGTGTGAAATAAATGAGGAGCATGAAACGTTCTGAAAAATAGGAGGAGCATGAAGCGTTATTCAAAAATATAAAGAGCCTGAAAATGTGTGAAAAATGTGAAGAGCTTCAAAGGTGTGAAATACAGGAGGAGCATGAAACGATCTGAAAAATAGGACGAGCATGAAGCGGTGTGGAAAAATATGAGGAACCTGAAAAGGTGTGAAAAATATGTAGAGCTTCAAATGGTGCCAAATATATGAGGAGCATGAAACGATCTGAAAAAGAGGAGGAGCATTAAACGGTGTTCAAAAACCTGAAGTGCCTGAAAAGGTGTGAAAAATATGAAGAGCTTCAAAAGGTGTGAAATACATGAGGAGCATGAAACGGTCTGAAAAATAGGAGGAGCATGAAGCGGTGTTCAAACACATGAAAAGCCTGAAAAGGTGTGAAAAATATGAAGAGCTTCAAAAGGTGTCAAAAATAAGAGGAGCAAGAAACGGTCTGAAAAATAGGAGGAGCATGAAACGGTGTTCAAAAACATGAAGAGCCTGAAAAGCTGTGAAATATATGAAGAGCTTCAAAAGGTGTGAAAAATATGAAGAGCTTCAAAAGGGGTCAAAAATGAGATGATCCTGAAACGGTTTGAAAAATAGGAGGAGCATGAAGTGGTGTTGTAAAACATGAAGAGCCTGAGGAGTGTGAAATATATGATGAGGTTCAAAAGGTGTGAAAAATATGAAGAGCTTCAAAAGCTGTCAAAAATGAGATGAACATGAAACTGTCTGAAAATAGGAGGGGCATGAAGTGGTGTTGAAAAATATGAAGAGCCTGAAAAGGTGTGAAATATATGAAGAGATTCAAAAAGTGACAAAAATATGAGGAGCATGAACCGATCTAAAAATAGGAGGAGCATGAAGCGGTGTTGAAAAACTGAAGAGCCTGAAAATCTGTGAAAAATATGAAGAGCTTCAAAAGGTGTGAAATACATGCGGAGCATGAAACGGTCTGAAAAAGAGGAGGAGCATGAAGCGGTGTTCAAAAACATGAAGAGCCTGAAATTGTGTGAAAAATATGAAGAGTTTCAAAAGGTGTCAAAAATATGAGGAGCATGAAACGGTCTGAAAAATAGGAGGAGCATGAAACGGTATTCAAAAACATGAAGAGCCTGAAAATCTGTGAAAAATATGAAGAGCTTCAAAAGGTGTGAAAAATATGAAGAGCCTGAAAATCTGTGAAAAATATGAAGAGCTTCAAAAGGTGTGAAAAATAGAAAGAGCTTCAAAAGGTGTGAAAAATATGAAGAGCTTCAAAAAGTGTCAAAAACATGAGGAGCTTCAAAAGCTGTCAAAATTATGAGGAGCATGAAACGGTCTGAAAAATAGGAGGAGCATTGTAACATTGTTGAAAAAATTGAAGAGCCTGAAAAGGTGTGAAAAATATGAAGAGCTTCAAAAGGTGTCAAAAATATGAGGAGCATGAAAAGGTCTGAAAAATAGGAGGAGAATGAAGCGGTGTTGAAAAACATCAAGAGCCTGAAAAGGTGTGAAAAATATGAAGAGCTTCAAAAGCTGTGAAATAGATGAGGAGCATTAAATGGTCTAAAAAATATGAGGAGCATGAAGCGGTGTTCAAAAACATGACGAGCCTGAAAAGGTGTGAAATATATGAAGAGCTTCAAAAGGTGTGAAATACAAGAGGAGCATGAATCGGTCTGAAAAATAGGAGGAGCATGAAGCGGTGTTGAAAAACATGAAGAACCAGAAAAGGTGGTTGCATTAAACAGTCTGAAAAATAGGAGGAGCGTGAACGGTCTGAAAAATAGGAGGAGCATGAAGCGGTGTTGAAAATCATGAAGAGCCAAAAAGGTGTGAAAAATATGAAGAGCTTCAAAAAGTGTCAAAAATATGAGTAGCATGAAACGGTCTGAAAAAGAGGAGGAGAATGAAACGGTCTGAAAATAGGAGGAGCATGAAGCGGTGTTGAAAAACATGAAGAGCCTGAAAAGGTATGAAAAATATGAAGAGCTTCAAAAGGTGTGAAAAATATGAAGAGGTTCAAAAGGTGTCATAAATGAGATGAGCATGAAACGGTCTAAAAAACAGGAGGAGCATCAAGTGGTGTTGAAAAACATGAAGAGCCTGAAAAAGTGTGAAATATATGAAGAGCTTCAAAAGGTGTCAAAAATATGAGGAGTATGAAACGGTCTGAAAAATAGGAAGAGCATGAAAAGGTCTGAAAAATAGGAGGAGCATGAATCGGTGTTGAAAAACATGAAGATCCTGAAAAGGTGTGAAAAATATGAAGAGCTTCAAAAGGTGTGAAAAATATGAGGAGCATGAAACGGTCTGAAAAATAGGAGGAGCATGAATCGCTGTTGAAAAACATGAAGATACTGAAAAGGTGTGAAAAATATGAAGAGCTTCAAAAGGTGTCAAAACTATGAGGCGCATGAAACGGTCTGAAAAATAGGAGGAGCATGAAACGGTTTGAAAAGTAGGAGGAGCAAGAAGCGGTGTTGAAAAACCTGAAGAGCCTGAAAAGGGGTGAAATATATGAAGAGCTTCAAAAGTTGTCAACAATAGGAGGAGCATGAAATGGTCTGAAAAATAGGAGGAATATGAAACGTTCTGAAAAATAGGTGGAGCATGAAACGGTCTGAAAAATAGGAGGAGCATGAAGCGGGGTTGAAAAACCTGAAGAGCATGAAAAGGTGTGAAAAATATGAAGAGTTTCAAAAGGTATCAAAACTATGAAGAGCATGAAACGGCCTGAAAAATAGGAGAACCATGAAACGTTCTGAAAAATAGGTGGAGCATGAAACGGTCTGAAAAATAGGAGGAGCATGAAGCGGGGTTGAAAAACCTGAAGAGCCTGAAAAGGTGTGATATATATGAAGAGCTTCAAAAGGTGTCAAAAATAGGAGGAGCATGAAACGGTCTGAAAAATAGGAGGAACATGAAGTGGTGTTGAAAAACATGAATAGCCTGAAAAGGTGTGAAATATATGAAGAGTTACAAAAGGTGTCATAAATATGAGGAGCATGAAACGGTCTGAAATATAGGAGGAGCATGAATCGGTGTTGAAAACATGAAGAGCATGAAAAGGTGTGAAAAAACTGAAGATTTTCAAAAGGTGTCAAAAATATGAGGAGCATTAAATTGTCTGAAAAATAGGAGGAGCAGAAGTGGTGTTGAAAAACATGAAGAGCCTGAAAAGGTGTGAAAAATACATAGAGCTTCAAAAGGTGTGAAAAATATGAGGAGCATGAAATGGTCTAAAAAATAGGAGGAGCATGAAGCGGTGTTGAAAAACATGAAGATCCTGAAAATGTGTGAAAAATATGAAGACCTTCAAAAGGTGTCAAAACTATGAGGAGCATGAAACGGTCTGAAAAATAGGAGGAGCATGAAACGGTCTGAAAAGTAGGAGGAGCATGAAGCGGTGTTGAAAAACCTGAAGAGCCTGAAAAGGGGTGAAATATATGAAGAGCTTCAAAAGGTGTCAACAATAGGAGGAGCATGAAACGGTCTGAAAAATAGGAGGAATATGAAGCGGTGTTGAAAAACCTGAAGAGCATGAAAAGGTGTGAAAAATATGAAGAGTTTCAAAAGGTATCAAAACTATGAAGAGCATGAAACGGCCTGAAAAATAGGAGGACCATGAAGCGGTGTTGAAAAACATGAAGAGCTGAAAAGGTGTGAAAAATATGAAGAGCTTCAAAAGCTGTCAAAAATATGAAGAGCTCAAACGGTGTCAAAAATGAGAGTAGCATGAAAAGGTCTGAAAAAAAGGAGAAGCATGAAGTGCTCTTGAAAAACATGAAGAGCCTGAAAAGGTGTCAAATATATTAAGAGCTTCAAAAGTTGTCAAAAATATGAGGTGCATGAAACGGTCAGAAAAATAGGAGGAGCATGAATCGGTGTTGAAAAACATGAAGAGCCTGAAAATGTGTGAACAATATGATGAGCTTCAAAAGGTGTGAAAAATATGAGGAGCATGAAACGGTCTGAAAAATAGGAGGAGCAAGAAGCTGTGTTCAAAAACATGAGAGGCTGAAAATGTGTGAAATATATGAAGAGCTTCAAAAGATGTGAAATACATGAGGATCATGAAACGGTCTGAACAATAGGAGGAGCATGAAGCGGTGTTCAAAAACATGAAGAGCCTGAAAAGGTGTGAAAAATATGAAGAGCTTCAAAAGGTGTCAAAAATATGAGGAGCATTAAACGGTCTGAAAAATAGGAGGACCATGAAGCGGTGTTGAAAAACATGAAGAGCCTGAAAAGGTGTGAAAAATATGAAGAGCTTCCAAAGGTGTGAAAAATATGAGGAGCATGAAACGGTCTGAAAAATAGGAGTAGCATGAAGCGGTATTGAAAAGCATGCAGAGCCTTAAAAGGTGTGAAAAATATGAAGAGCTTCAAAAGGTGTCAAAAATATGAGAAGCATGAAACGATCTCCAAAAATTAAGGAGGAAGAAGTGGTGTTCAAAAACATGAAGAGCCTGAAAAGTTGTGAAAAATATGAAGAGCTTCAAAAGGTGTCAAAAATATGAGGAGCATGAAACAGTCTGAAAAATAGGAGGAGCATGAAGCGGTGTTGAACAACATGAAGAGCCTGAAAATGTGTGAAAAATATCAAAAGCTTCAAAAGGTGTCAAAATTATGAGGAGCATGAAATGGTCTGAAAAATAGGAGGAGCATCAAGCGGTGTTGAAAAAAATGAAGAGCCTGAAAAGATGTTCAAAAATATGAAGAGGCTGAAAAGTTTTGAAAAATATGAAGAGCTTAAAAAAGTGTAAAAAATATAAAGAGCTTCAAAATGTGTGAAAAATATGAAGAGCTTCAAAAGGTGTCAAAAATGAGAGGAGCATGAAACGGTCTGAAAATAGGAGGAGCATGAAGCGGTGTTGAAAAACATGAAGAGCCTGAAAAGGTGTGAAAAATATGAAGAGCTTCTAAAGGTTTCAAAAAGATGAGGAGCATGAAAAGGTGTTCAAAAACATGACGAGCCTGAAAAGGTGTGAAAAATATGAAGAGCTTCAAAATGTGTCAAAAATATGAGGAGCATGAGACAGTCAGACAAATAGGAGGAGCTTGAAGCGTTGTTCAAAAACATGAAGAGCCTGAAAAGGTGTGAAAAATGTGAAGAGCTTCAAAAGGTGTGAAAAATATGAGGAGCATGAAATGGTCTGAAAAATAGGAGGAGCATGAAGCGCTGTTAAAAAACATGAAGAGCCAGAAAAGGTGTGAAAAATATAAAGAGCTTCAAAAGGCGTCAAAAATATGAGGAGCATGAAACGGTGTTCAGAAACATGAAGAGCCTGAAAAGGTGTGAAAAATATGAAGAGCTTCCAAAGGTGTGAAAAATATGAGGAGCATGAAACAGTCTGAAAAGAAGGAGGAGCATGAAGCGTGTTCAAAAACATGAAGAGCCTAAAAAGGTGTGAAAAATATGAAGAGCTTCAAAAGTTGTCAAAAATATTAGGAGCATGAAACGGTCTGAAAAATAGGAGGAGCATGAAGCGGTGTTGAAAAACATGAAGAGCTTGAAAAGGTGTGAAAAATATGAAGAGCTTCAAATCGTCTCAAAAATATCAGTAGCATGAAACGTTCTGAAAAATAGGAGCAGCATGAAACGGTGTTGAAAAACATGGAAAGAGTGAAAATCTGTGAAAAATATGAAGAGCTTCAAAATGTGTAAAAAATAGGAGGAGCATGAAACGGTGTTCAAAAACATGAAGAGCCTGAAAAGGTGTGAAAAATATGAAGAGCTTCAAAAGGTGTCAAAAATATGAGGAGCATGAAACGGTCTGGAAAATTGGAGGAGCATGAAGCAGTGTTCAAAAATATGAAGAGCCTGAAAAGGTGTGAAAAATATGAAGAGCTTCAAAAGGTGTCAAAAATATGAAGAGCTTCAAAAGGTGTCATAATATGAGGAGCATGAAACATTCTGAAAAATAGGAGGAGCATGAAATGGTGTTGAAACAATGAAGAGCCTGATAAGGTGTGAAAAATATGAAGAGCTTCAAAAGGTGTCAAAAATATGAGGAGCATGAAACGGTCTGAAAAATTGGAGGAGCATGAAGCGGTGTTGAAAAACATGAAGAGCCTGAAAAGCAGTGAAAAATATTAACTAAGAGCTTCTAAAGGTGTCAAAGTATGAGGAGCATGAAACGGTCAGAAAAATAGGAGGAGCATTATACGGTTTTCAAGAACATGCAGAGCCTGAAAATGTGTGAAAAATATGAAGAGCTTCAAAAGGTGTCAAAAATATGAGGAGCATGAAACGGTCTGAAAAATAGGAGGAGCATGAAGCGGTTTTCAAAAATATGAAGAGCCTGAAAATGTGTGAAAAATATGAAGAGCTTCAAAAGGTGTCAAAAATATGAGGAGCGTGAAACGGTCTGAAATATAGGAGGAGCATGAAGCGGTTTTCAAAAATATGAAGAGCCTGAAAATGTGTGAAAAATATGAAGAGCTTCCAAAGGTGTGAAAAATATGAGGAGCATGAAACGGTCTGAAATATAGGAGGAGCATGAAGTGTTGTTGTAAAACATGAAGAGCCTGAAAATGTGTGAAAAATATGAAGAGCTTCAAAAGGTGTGAAAAATATGAGGAGCATGAAATGTTCTGAAAAATAGGAGGAGAATGACGTGGTGTTGATAAACTTGAAGAGCCTGAAAAGGTGTGAAAAATATGAGGAGCTTCAAAAGGTGTCAAAAATATGAGGAGCATGAAACGGTCTGAAAAACTGGAGGAGCATGAAAACGTGTTGAAAAATATGAACAGCATGAAATGGTGTGAAAAATATGAAAAGCTTCAAAAGGTGTCAAAAAAAAGAGGAGCATGAAACTGTCTGAAAAATAGGAACAGCATGAATCGGTGGTGAAAAACATGAAGAGCATGAAAAGGTGTGAAAAATATGAAGAGCTTCAAAAGGTGTCAAAAATATGAGGAGCATGCAACTGTCTGAAAAATAGGAGGAGCATTAAACAGTGTTTAAACATGAAGAGCCTGAAAAGGTATGAAATATATCAAGAGTTCAAAAGGTGTCAAAAATATGAGGAGCATGAAACGGTGTTCAAAATCATGAAAAGCCTGAAAAGGTGAAAAATATGAAGAGCTTCAAAAGGTGTCAAATATATGAGGAGCATGAAACGGTGTTGAAAAATATGAGGAGCATTAAAAGTGTGAAAAATATAAACAGCTTCAAAAGCTGTCAAAAATATGAGGAGCAAGAAACGGTCTTGAAAAGGGGAGGAGCATGAAACGGTGTTGAAAAACATGAAGAGAATGAAAAGGTGTGAAAAATATGAAGAGCTTCAAAAGGTGTCAAAAATATGAGGAGCATGAAACGGTCTTAAAAATAGGAGAAGCATGAGACGGTGTAAAAATATGAAGAACCTGAAAACGTTGGAAAAATAAGAAGAGCTTCAAAGCTGTCAAAAATATGAGGAACATGAAACTGTCAGAAAGATATGAGGACCATGAAACGGTCTAAAATATAGGACGAGCATGAAACAGTGTTGAAAAACATGAAGAGGTTCAAAAGGTGTCAAAAATATGAGGAGCCTGAAACCATCTGAAAAATAGGAGGAGCATGAAACGGTGTTGAAAATCATGAAGAGCCTGAAAAGGTGTGAACAATAAGAAGAGCTTCAGAAGGCGTCAATAATATGAGCAGCATGAAAGGGTCTGAAAAATAGGAGGAGCATAAAATGGTGTTGAACACATGAATTGCTTGAAAAGGTCTGAAAAATATGAAGAGCTTCAAAAGATGTTAAAAATATGAGGAGCATGAAAGGGTTATAAACATTGGAGGAGCATGAAACGGTGTTGAAAAACATGAAGAGCTTCAAAAAGTGTGAAAAATATGAAGAGCTTCAAAAGCTGTCATAAATAAGAGGAGCATGAGACGGTCTGAAAAATATGAGGAGCACGAAATGGTCTGAAAAATGGGAGGAGCATGAAACGTTGTATGAAAACATGAAGAGCAAGAAAAGGTGTGAAAAATATGAAGAGCTTCAAAAGGTGTCAAAAATATGAGGAGCATGAAAAGGTCTGAAAAATAGGAGGAGCATGAAACGATGTTGAAAAACATGAAGAACCTGAAAAGGTGTGAAAAATATGAAGAGCTGCAAAAGGTGTCAAAAATATGAGAAGCATGAAACGGTCTGAAATAATGAGGACCATGAAACGGTCTGAAAAATAGGACAAGCATGAAACGGTGTTGAAAAATATGAAGAGCTTCAAAAAGTGTCAAAAATACGAGGAACATGAAACGGTCTGAAAAACAGGAGGAGCATGAAACCGTGTTGAAAAACATGAAAAGCATGAAAAGATGTGAAAAATATGAAAAGCTTCAAAAAGTTTCAAGAAAATGAGGAGGATGTAAACGTCTGAAAAATAGGAGGAGCATGAAACGTTGTTGAATTACTTGAAGAGCCTGAAAAGGTGTTAAAAATATGAAGAGCTTCAAAAGGTTTCAAAAATATGAGGAGCGTGAAACGGTCTGAAAAATAGGATTAGCATGAAACGGTGTTCAGAAACATGAAAAGCCTGAGAAGGTGTGAAAAATATGAAGAGCTTAAAAAGCTATCAAAAATATGAGGAGCATGAAATGGTGTTGAAAAACATGAAGAGCCTGAAAAGGTGTGAAAAATATGAAAAGCTTCAAAAGGTGTCAAAAATATGAGGAGCATGAAACGGTCTGAAAAATAAGAGGAGGATCAAATGGTCTGAAAATTAAGAGGAGCATGAAACGGTGTTGAAAAACGTGAAGAGCTTCAAAAGGTGTCAAAAATATGAGGAGCATGAAACGGCCTGAAAATTATGAGGAGTATCAAACGGTGTTCAAAAACATGAAGAGCCTGAAAAGGTGTGAAAAATCTGAAGAGCTTTAGAAAGTCTGAAAAATATGAGGAGCATGAAACGGTCTGAAAAGAAGGAGGAGCATGAAGCGTGTTCAAAAACATGAAGAGCCTAAAAAGGTGTGAAAAATATGAAGAGCTTCAAAAGTTGTCAAAAATATTAGGAGCATGAAACGGTCTGAAAAATAGGAGGAGCATGAAGCGGTGTTGAAAAACATGAAGAGCTTGAAAAGGTGTGAAAAATATGAAGAGCTTCAAATCGTCTCAAAAATATCAGTAGCATGAAACGTTCTGAAAAATAGGAGCAGCATGAAACGGTGTTGAAAAACATGGAAAGAGTGAAAATCTGTGAAAAATATGAAGAGCTTCAAAATGTGTAAAAAATAGGAGGAGCATGAAACGGTGTTCAAAAACATGAAGAACCTGAAAAGGTGTGAAAAATATGAAGAGCTTCAAAAGGTGTCAAAAATATGAGGAGCATGAAACGGTCTGGAAAATAGGAGGAGCATGAAGCAGTGTTCAAAAATATGAAGAGCCTGAAAAGGTGTGAAAAATATGAAGAGCTTCAAAAGGTGTCAAAAATATGAAGAGCTTCAAAAGGTGTCATAATATGAGGAGCATGAAACATTCTGAAAAATAGGAGGAGCATGAAATGGTGTTGAAACAATGAAGAGCCTGATAAGGTGTGAAAAATATGAAGAGCTTCAAAAGGTGTCAAAAATATGAGGAGCATGAAACGGTCTGAAAAATTGGAGGAGCATGAAGCGGTGTTGAAAAACATGAAGAGCCTGAAAAGCAGTGAAAAATATTAAGTAAGAGCTTCTAAAGGTGTCAAAGTATGAGGAGCATGAAACGGTCAGAAAAATAGGAGGAGCATTATACGGTTTTCAAGAACATGCAGAGCCTGAAAATGTGTGAAAAATATGAAGAGCTTCAAAAGGTGTCAAAAATATGAGGAGCATGAAACGGTCTGAAAAATAGGAGGAGCATGAAGCGGTTTTCAAAAATATGAAGAGCCTGAAAATGTGTGAAAAATATGAAGAGCTTCAAAAGGTGTCAAAAATATGAGGAGCGTGAAACGGTCTGAAATATAGGAGGAGCATGAAGCGGTTTTCAAAAATATGAAGAGCCTGAAAATGTGTGAAAAATATGAAGAGCTTCCAAAGGTGTGAAAAATATGAGGAGCATGAAACGGTCTGAAATATAGGAGGAGCATGAAGCGTTGTTGTAAAACATGAAGAGCCTGAAAATGTGTGAAAAATATGAAGAGCTTCAAAAGGTGTGAAAAATATGAGGAGCATGAAATGTTCTGAAAAATAGGAGGAGAATGACGTGGTGTTGATAAACTTGAAGAGCCTGAAAAGGTGTGAAAAATATGAGGAGCTTCAAAAGGTGTCAAAAATATGAGGAGCATGAAACGGTCTGAAAAACTGGAGGAGCATGAAAACGTGTTGAAAAATATGAACAGCATGAAATGGTGTGAAAAATATGAAAAGCTTCAAAAGGTGTCAAAAAAAAGAGGAGCATGAAACTGTCTGAAAAATAGGAACAGCATGAATCGGTGGTGAAAAACATGAAGAGCATGAAAAGGTGTGAAAAATATGAAGAGCTTCAAAAGGTGTCAAAAATATGAGGAGCATGCAACTGTCTGAAAAATAGGAGGAGCATTAAACAGTGTTTAAACATGAAGAGCCTGAAAAGGTATGAAATATATCAAGAGTTCAAAAGGTGTCAAAAATATGAGGAGCATGAAACGGTGTTCAAAATCATGAAAAGCCTGAAAAGGTGAAAAATATGAAGAGCTTCAAAAGGTGTCAAATATATGAGGAGCATGAAACGGTGTTGAAAAATATGAGGAGCATTAAAAGTGTGAAAAATATAAACAGCTTCAAAAGCTGTCAAAAATATGAGGAGCAAGAAACGGTCTTGAAAAGGGGAGGAGCATGAAACGGTGTTGAAAAACATGAAGAGAATGAAAAGGTGTGAAAAATATGAAGAGCTTCAAAAGGTGTCAAAAATATGAGGAGCATGAAACGGTCTTAAAAATAGGAGAAGCATGAGACGGTGTAAAAATATGAAGAACCTGAAAACGTTGGAAAAATAAGAAGAGCTTCAAAGCTGTCAAAAATATGAGGAACATGAAACTGTCAGAAAGATATGAGGACCATGAAACGGTCTAAAATATAGGACGAGCATGAAACAGTGTTGAAAAACATGAAGAGGTTCAAAAGGTGTCAAAAATATGAGGAGCCTGAAACCATCTGAAAAATAGGAGGAGCATGAAACGGTGTTGAAAATCATGAAGAGCCTGAAAAGGTGTGAACAATAAGAAGAGCTTCAGAAGGCGTCAATAATATGAGCAGCATGAAAGGGTCTGAAAAATAGGAGGAGCATAAAATGGTGTTGAACACATGAATTGCTTGAAAAGGTCTGAAAAATATGAAGAGCTTCAAAAGATGTTAAAAATATGAGGAGCATGAAAGGGTTATAAACATTGGAGGAGCATGAAACGGTGTTGAAAAACATGAAGAGCTTCAAAAAGTGTGAAAAATATGAAGAGCTTCAAAAGCTGTCATAAATAAGAGGAGCATGAGACGGTCTGAAAAATATGAGGAGCACGAAATGGTCTGAAAAATGGGAGGAGCATGAAACGTTGTATGAAAACATGAAGAGCAAGAAAAGGTGTGAAAAATATGAAGAGCTTCAAAAGGTGTCAAAAATATGAGGAGCATGAAAAGGTCTGAAAAATAGGAGGAGCATGAAACGATGTTGAAAAACATGAAGAACCTGAAAAGGTGTGAAAAATATGAAGAGCTGCAAAAGGTGTCAAAAATATGAGAAGCATGAAACGGTCTGAAATAATGAGGACCATGAAACGGTCTGAAAAATAGGACAAGCATGAAACGGTGTTGAAAAATATGAAGAGCTTCAAAAAGTGTCAAAAATACGAGGAACATGAAACGGTCTGAAAAACAGGAGGAGCATGAAACCGTGTTGAAAAACATGAAAAGCATGAAAAGATGTGAAAAATATGAAAAGCTTCAAAAAGTTTCAAGAAAATGAGGAGGATGTAAACGTCTGAAAAATAGGAGGAGCATGAAACGTTGTTGAATTACTTGAAGAGCCTGAAAAGGTGTTAAAAATATGAAGAGCTTCAAAAGGTTTCAAAAATATGAGGAGCGTGAAACGGTCTGAAAAATAGGATTAGCATGAAACGGTGTTCAGAAACATGAAAAGCCTGAGAAGGTGTGAAAAATATGAAGAGCTTAAAAAGCTATCAAAAATATGAGGAGCATGAAATGGTGTTGAAAAACATGAAGAGCCTGAAAAGGTGTGAAAAATATGAAAAGCTTCAAAAGGTGTCAAAAATATGAGGAGCATGAAACGGTCTGAAAAATAAGAGGAGGATCAAATGGTCTGAAAATTAAGAGGAGCATGAAACGGTGTTGAAAAACGTGAAGAGCTTCAAAAGGTGTCAAAAATATGAGGAGCATGAAACGGCCTGAAAATTATGAGGAGTATCAAACGGTGTTCAAAAACATGAAGAGCCTGAAAAGGTGTGAAAAATCTGAAGAGCTTTAGAAAGTCTGAAAAATATGAGGAGCATGAAACTGTCTGAAAAATAGGAGGAGTAAGAAGCGGTGTTGAAAAATATGAAGAGCCTGAAAACGTGTGAAAAATATGAAGAGCTTCAAAAGGTGTGAAAATTATGAGTAGCATGAAACGGTCTGAAAAATAGGAGGAGCATGAAGCAGTGTTGAAAAACACGAAGAGCCTGAAAAGCTGTGAAAAATACGAAGAGCCATAAAAGGTGTGAAAAATATGAGGAGCATGAAACGGTCTGAAAAATAGGAGTAGCATGAAGCGGTATTGAAAAGCATGCAGAGCCTTAAAAGGTGTGAAAAATATGAAGAGCTTCAAAAGGTGTCAAAAATATGAGAAGCATGAAACGATCTCCAAAAATTAAGGAGGAAGAAGTGGTGTTCAAAAACATGAAGAGCCTGAAAAGTTGTGAAAAATATGAAGAGCTTCAAAAGGTGTCAAAAATATGAGGAGCATGAAACAGTCTGAAAAATAGGAGGAGCATGAAGCGGTGTTGAACAACATGAAGAGCCTGAAAATGTGTGAAAAATATCAAAAGCTTCAAAAGGTGTCAAAATTATGAGGAGCATGAAATGGTCTGAAAAATAGGAGGAGCATCAAGCGGTGTTGAAAAAAATGAAGAGCCTGAAAAGATGTTCAAAAATATGAAGAGGCTGAAAAGTTTTGAAAAATATGAAGAGCTTAAAAAAGTGTAAAAAATATAAAGAGCTTCAAAATGTGTGAAAAATATGAAGAGCTTCAAAAGGTGTCAAAAATGAGAGGAGCATGAAACGGTCTGAAAATAGGAGGAGCATGAAGCGGTGTTGAAAAACATGAAGAGCCTGAAAAGGTGTGAAAAATATGAAGAGCTTCTAAAGGTTTCAAAAAGATGAGGAGCATGAAAAGGTGTTCAAAAACATGATGAGCCTGAAAAGGTGTGAAAAATATGAAGAGCTTCAAAATGTGTCAAAAATATGAGGAGCATGAGACAGTCAGACAAATAGGAGGAGCTTGAAGCGTTGTTCAAAAACATGAAGAGCCTGAAAAGGTGTGAAAAATGTGAAGAGCTTCAAAAGGTGTGAAAAATATGATTAGCATGAAATGGTCTGAAAAATAGGAGGAGCATGAAGCGCTGTTAAAAAACATGAAGAGCCAGAAAAGGTGTGAAAAATATAAAGAGCTTCAAACGGCGTCAAAAATATGAGGAGCATGAAACGGTGTTCAGAAACATGAAGAGCCTGAAAAGGTGTGAAAAATATGAAGAGCTTCCAAAGGTGTGAAAAATATGAGGAGCATGAAACAGTGTGAAATATAGGAGGAGCATGAAGCGTTGTTGTAAAACATGAAGAGCCTGAAAATGTTTGAAAAATATGAAGAGCTTCAAAAGGTGTCAAAAATATGAGGAGCATGAAATGTTCTGAAAAATAGGAGGAGAATGAAGTGGTGTTGAAAAACTTGAAGAGCCTGAAAAGGTGTGAAAAATATGAGGAGCTTCAAAAGGTGTCAAAAATATGAGGAGCATGAAACGGTCTGAAAAACTGGAGGAGCATGAAAACGTGTTGAAAAATATGAACAGAATGAAAAGGTGTGAAAAATATGAAAAGCTTCAAAAGGTGTCAAAAAAAAGAGGAGCATGAAACTGTCTGAAAAATAGGAACAGCATGAAACGGTGTTGAAAATATGAAGAGCATGAAAAGGTGTGAAAAATATGAAGAGCTTCAAAAGGTGTCAAAAATATGAGGAGCATGCACCTGTCTGAAAAATAGGAGGAGCATTAAACAGTGTTTAAACATGAAGAGCCTGAAAAGGTGTGAAATATATCAAGAGTTCAAAAGGTGTCAAAAATATGAGGAGCATGAAACGGTGTTCAAAATCATGAAAAGCCTGAAAAGGTGAAAAATATGAAGAGCTTCAAAAGATGTCAAATATATGAGGAGCATGAAACGGTGTTGAAAAACATGAGGAGCATTAAAAGTGTGAAAAATATAAACAGCTTCAAAAGCTGTCAAAAATATGAGGAGCAAGAAACGGTCTTGAAAGGGGGAGGAGCATGAAACGGTTTGAAAAACATGAAGAGCATGAAAAGGTGTGAAAAATATGAAGAGCTTCAAAAGGTGTCAAAAATATGAGGAGCATGAAACGGTCTTAAAAATAGGAGAAGCATGAGACGGTGTAAAAACATGAAGAACCCGAAAACGTTGGAAAAATAAGAAGAGCTTCAAAGGTGTCAAAAATATGAGGAACATGAAACTGTCAGAAAAATATGAGGACCATGAAACGGTCTAAAAAATAGGACGAGCATGAAACGGTGTTGAAAAACATGAAGAGCTTCAAAAGGTGTTAAAAATATGAGGAGCCTGAAACCATCTGAAAAATAGGAGGAGCATGAAACGGTGTTGAAAATCATGAAGAGTCTGAAAAGGTGTGAACAATACGAAGAGCTTCAGAAGGCGTCAATAATATGAGCAGCATGAAAGGGTCTGAAAAATAGGAGGAGCATAAAATGGTGTTGAACACATGAATTGCTTGAAAAGGTCTGAAAAATATGAAGAGCTTCAAAAGATGTTAAAAATATGAGGAGCATGAAAGGGTTATAAACATTGGAGGAGCATGAAACGGTGTTGAAAAACATGAAGAGCTTCAAAAAGTGTGAAAAATATGAAGAGCTTCAAAAGCTGTCATAAATAAGAGGAGCATGAGACGGTCTGAAAAATATGAGGAGCACGAAATGGTCTGAAAAATGGGAGGAGCATGAAACGTTGTATGAAAACATGAAGAGCAAGAAAAGGTGTGAAAAATATGAAGAGCTTCAAAAGGTGTCAAAAATATGAGGAGCATGAAAAGGTCTGAAAAATAGGAGGAGCATGAAACGATGTTGAAAAACATGAAGAACCTGAAAAGGTGTGAAAAATATGAAGAGCTGCAAAAGGTGTCAAAAATATGAGAAGCATGAAACGGTCTGAAATAATGAGGACCATGAAACGGTCTGAAAAATAGGACAAGCATGAAACGGTGTTGAAAAATATGAAGAGCTTCAAAAAGTGTCAAAAATACGAGGAACATGAAACGGTCTGAAAAACAGGAGGAGCATGAAACCGTGTTGAAAAACATGAAGAGCATGAAAAGATGTGAAAAATATGAAAAGCTTCAAAAAGTTTCAAGAAAATGAGGAGGATGTAAACGTCTGAAAAACAGGAGGAGCATGAAACGTTGTTGAAAAACCTTAAGAGCCTGAAAAGGTGATAAAAATATGAAGAGCTTCAAACGGTGTCAAAAATATGAGGAGCGTGAAACGGTCTGAAAAATAGGATTGGCATGAAACGGTGTTGACAAACATGAAGAGCCTGAAAGGGTGTGAAAAATATGAAGAGCTTCAAAAGGTGTCAAAAATATCAGGAGCATGAATGGGTCTGAAAAATAGGAGGAGCATGAAACGTTGTTGAATTACTTGAAGAGCCTGAAAAGGTGTTAAAAATATGAAGAGCTTCAAAAGGTTTCAAAAATATGAGGAGCGTGAAACGGTCTGAAAAATAGGATTAGCATGAAACGGTGTTCAGAAACATGAAAAGCCTGAGAAGGTGTGAAAAATATGAAGAGCTTAAAAAGCTATCAAAAATATGAGGAGCATGAAATGGTGTTGAAAAACATGAAGAGCCTGAAAAGGTGTGAAAAATATGAAGAGCTTCAAAAGGTGTCAAAAATATGAGGAGCATGAAAAGGTCTGAAAAATAAGAGGAGGATCAAATGGTCTGAAAATTAAGAGGAGCATGAAACGGTGTTGAAAAACGTGAAGAGCTTCAAAAGGTGTCAAAAATATGAGGAGCATGAAAACGGCCTGAAAATTATGAGGAGTATCAAACGGTGTTCAAAAACATTAAGAGCTGAAAAGGTGTGAAAAATCTGAAGAGCTTCAGAAAGTCTGAAAAATATGAGGAGCATGAAACTGTCTGAAAAATAGGAGGAGCAAGAAGCGGTGTTGAAAAACATGAAGAGCCTGAAAACGTGTGAAAAATATGAAGAGCTTCAAAAGGTGTGAAAATTATGAGTAGCATTAAACGGTCTGAAAAATAGGAGGAGCATGAAGCAGTGTTGAAAAACATGAAGAGCCTGAAAAGTTGTGAAAAATATGAAGAGCTTCAAAAGGTGTCAAAAATATGAGGAGCATGAAACAGTCTGAAAAATAGGAGGAGCATGAAGCGGTGTTGAACAACATGAAGAGCCTGAAAATGTGTGAAAAATATCAAAAGCTTCAAAAGGTGTCAAAATTATGAGGAGCATGAAATGGTCTGAAAAATAGGAGGAGCATCAAGCGGTGTTGAAAAAAATGAAGAGCCTGAAAAGATGTTCAAAAATATGAAGAGGCTGAAAAGTTTTGAAAAATATGAAGAGCTTAAAAAAGTGTAAAAAATATAAAGAGCCTGAAAAGGTGTGAAAAATATGAAGAGCTTCAAAAAGTGTCAAAAATGAGAGGAGCATGAAACGGTCTGAAAATAGGAAGAGCATGAAGCGGTGTTGAAAAACATGAAGAGCCTGAAAAGGTGTGAAAAATATGAAGAGCTTCTAAAGGTTTCAAAAAGATGAGGAGCATGAAAGGGTGTTCAAAAACATGACGAGCCTGAAAAGGTGTGAAAAATATGAAGAGCTTCAAAGTGTGTCAAAAATATGAGGAGCATGAAACAGTCAGACAAATAGGAGGAGCTTGAAGCATTGTTCAAAAACATGAAGAGCCTGAAAAGGTGTGAAAAATGTGAAGAGCTTCAAAAGGTGTGAAAAATATGAGGAGCATGAAATGGTCTGAAAAATAGGAGGAGCATGAAGCGCTGTTAAAAAACATGAAGAGCCAGAAAAGGTGTGAAAAATATGAAGAGCTTCAAAAGGTGTCAAAATTGAGAGGAGCATGAAACGGCCTGAAAAATAGGAGGAGCATGAAATGGTGGTGAAAACATGAAGAGCCTGTAAAGGTGTGAAAAATCTGAAGAGCTTCAGAAAGTGTGAAAAATAAGAGGAGCATGAAACGGTCTGAAAAATAGGAAGAGCATGAAGCGGTATTGAAAAACATGAAGAAAGTGAAAATGTGTGAAAAATATGAAGAGCTTCAAAAGGTGTCAAAAATATGAGGAGCATGAAACGGTCTGAAAAATAGGAGGAGAATGAAGCGGTGTTGAAAAATATGAAGAGCCTGGAAACCTGTAAAAAATATTAAGAGCTGCGAAAGGGGTCAAAAATACGCGGAGCATGAAACGGTCTGAAATAAAGGAGGAGCATGAAGCAGTGTTGAAACATGAACAGCCTGAAAAGGTGTGAATAATATGAAGAGCTTAAAAAGGTGTCAAAAATATGAGGAGCATGAAACGGTCTGAAAAATAGGAGGAGTATCAAACGGTGTTCAAAAACATGAAGAGCCTGAAAAGGTGTGAAATATATGAGAGCTTCAAAAGTTGTCAAAAATATGAGGAACATGAAACGGTCTGAAAAATAGGAGGAGCATGAAACGGTGTTGAAAACTTGAAGAGCCAATAAAGGTGTGAAAAATATGAGGAGCTTGAAACGGTCTGAAAAATCGGAGGAGCATGAATCGGTGTTGAAAAACATGAAGAGCCTGAAAAGGTGTGAAAATATTAAGAGCTTCAAAAGGTGTCAAAAATATGAGGAGCGTGAATCGGTCTGAAATATAGGAGGAGCATGAAGCGGTTTTCAAAAATATGAAGAGCCTGAAAATGTGTGAAAAATATGAAGAGCTTCCAAAGGTGTGAAAAATATGAGGAGCATGAAACGGTCTGAAATATAGGAGGAGCATGAAGCGTTGTTGTAAAACATGAAGAGCCTGAAAATGTGTGAAAAATATGAAGAGCTTCAAAAGGTGTGAAAAATATGAGGAGCATGAAATGTTCTGAAAAATAGGAGGAGAATGAAGTGGTGTTGAAAAACTTGAAGAGCCTGAAAAGGTGTGAAAAATATGAGGAGCTTCAAAATGTGTCAAAAATATGAGGAGCAAGAAACGGTCTGAAAAATCGGAGGACCACGAAACGTTCTGAAAAATAGTAGGCCATTAAACGGTGTTGAAAAACATGAAGAGCATGAAAAGTTGTGAAAAACATGATGAGCGTCAAAAGGTGTCAAAAATATGATGAGCACGAAATGGCCTAAAAAATACGAGGAGCATGAAACGTTCTGAAAAGTAGGAAGAGCATGAAACGGTTTTGAAAAATATGAGGAGCGTCAAAAGGTGTGAAAAATATGAGGACCATGGAACGGTCTGAAAAATATGAGGAGCCTGAAACGATGTGAAAAATAGGAGGAGCATGAAACGGTGTTGAAAAACATGAAGAACTTCAAAAGGTGTCAAAAACATGAGGAGCATGAAACGGTCTGAAATATAGGAGGAGCATGAAACCGTGTTGAAAAACATGAAGAGCATGAAAGGGTGTGAAAAACATGAAGAGCTGCAAAAGGTGTCAAAAATATGAGGAGCATGAAACGGTGTTGAAAAAAATGAAGATCATGAAAAGTTGTGAAAAATATGAAGAGCTTCAAATGGTGTGAAATACATGAGGAGCATGAAACGGTCTGAAAAGTTGGAGGAGCATGAAGCGTTGTTCAAAAACATGAAGAGCCTAAAAAGGTGTGAAAAATATGAAGAGCTTCAAAAGTTGTCAAAAATATTAGGAGCATGAAACGGTCTGAAAAATAGGAGGAGCATGAAGCGGTGTTGAAAAACATGAAGAGCCTGAAAAGGTGTGAAAAATATGAAGAGCTTCAAATCGTCTCAAAAATATCAGTAGCATGAAACGTTCTGAAAAATAGGAGCAGCATGAAACGGTGTTGAAAAACATGGAAAGAGTGAAAATCTGTGAAAAATATGAAGAGCTTCAAAATGTGTAAAAAATAGGAGGAGCATGAAACGGTGTTCAAAAACATGAAGAACCTGAAAAGGTGTGAAAAATATGAAGAGCTTCAAAAGGTGTCAAAAATATGAGGAGCATGAAACAGTCTGGAAAATAGGAGGAGCATGAAGCAGTGTTCAAAAATATGAAGAGCCTGAAAAGGTGTGAAAAATATGAAGAGCTTCAAAAGGTGTCAAAAATATGAAGAGCTTCAAAAGGTGTCATAATATGAGGAGCATGAAACAGTCTGAAAAATAGGAGGAGCATGAAATGGTGTTGAAACAATGAAGAGCCTGATAAGGTGTGAAAAATATGAAGAGCTTCAAAAGGTGTCAAAAATATGAGGAGCATGAAACGGTCTGAAAAATTGGAGGAGCATGAAGCGGTGTTGAAAAACATGAAGAGCCTGAAAAGCAGTGAAAAATATTAAGTAAGAGCTTCTAAAGGTGTGAAAGTATGAGGAGCATGAAACGGTCAGAAAAATAGGAGGAGCATTATACGGTTTTCAAGAACATGCAGAGCCTGAAAATGTGTGAAAAATATGTAGAGCTTCAAAAGGTGTCAAAAATATGAGGAGCATGAAACGGTCTGAAAAATAGGAGGAGCATGAAGCGGTGTGGAAAATCATGAAGAGCCTGAAAAGTTGTGAGAAATATGAAGAGCTTCAAAAGGTGTCAAAAATATGAGGAGCATGAAACGGTCTGAAAAATAGGAGGAGCATCATACGGTGTTCAAGAACATGCAGAGCCTGAAAAGGTGTGAAATATATGAAGAGCTTGAAAAGGTGTCAAAAATATGAGGAGCATGAAACGATCTGAAAAATATGAGGAGTATCAAACGGTGTTCAAAACCTGAAGAGCTTGAAAAAGTGTGAAAAATATGAAGAGCTTCAAAGGTGTCAAAAATATGAGGAGCATGAAACTTTGTGAAAAATAGGAGGAGCATTAAACGGTGGTGAAAATATGAAGAGCCTATAAAGGTGTGAAAAACCTGCAGATCTTCAGAAAGTGTGAAAAATATGAGGAGCATGAAACGGTCTGAAAAATAAGAGGAGCATGAAGCGGTGTTGAAAAACATTAAGAGGCTGAAAACGTGTGACAAATATGAAGAGCCTTAAAAGGTGTCAAAAATATGAGGAGCTTAAAACAGTCTGAAAAATAGGAGGAGCATGAACCGATGTTGAAAAACATGAAGAGCCTGAAAAGGTGTGAAAAATATGAAGAGCTTCAAAAGGTGTCAAAAATATGAGGAGAATGAAAGGGTCTGAAAAATAGCAGGAGCATGAAGTGGTGTTGAAAAACATGAAGAGCCTGAAAAGGTGTGAAAAATATGAAGAACTTCAAAAGGTGTCAAAAATATGAGGGGCATGAAACGGTCTGAAAAATAGGAGGAGCATGAAGTGGTGTTGAAAAACATGAAGAGCCTGAGAAGGTGTGAAAAATATGAAGAACTTCAAATGGTGTCAAAAATATGAGGAGCATGAAACGGTCTGAAAAATAGGAGGAGCAGGAAGTGGTGTTGAAAAACATGAAGATCCTGAAAAGCTGTGAAATATATGAAGAGCTTCAAAAGGTGTCAAAAATATGAGAGCATGAAAGGGTCTGAAAAATAGGACGAGCATGAAACTGTGTTCAAAAACATGAAGAGCCTGAAAAGGTGTGAAAAATTTGAAGAGCGTGAAAAGATGTCAAAAATACGGGACGCATGAAACGGTCTGAAAAATAGGAGGAGAATAAATTTGTGTTCAAAAACATGAAGAGCATGAAAACGTGTGAAAAATATGAAGAGCTTCAAAAGGTGTCAAAATATGAGGAGAATTAAACGGTCTGAAAAATAGTAGGAGCATGAAGCGGTGTTGAAAAAATGAAGAGCCTGAAAAGGTGTGAAATATATGAAGAGCTTCAAAAGGTGTCAAAAATATGAGGAGCATGAAACGGTCTGCAAAATAGGAGGAGCATCATACGGTGTTCAAGAACATGCAGAGCCTGAAAAGGTGTGAAATATATGAAGAGCTTCAAAAGGTGTCAAAAATATGAGGAGCATGAAACGGTCTGAAAAATATGAGGAGTATCAAACGGTGTTCAAAACCTGAAGAGCTTGAAAAAGTGTGAAAAATATGAAGAGCTTCAAAGGTGTCAAAAATATGAGGAGCATGAAACTTTGTGAAAAATAGGAGGAGCATGAAACGGTGGTGAAAATATGAAGAGCTTATAAAGGTGTGAAAAACCTGCAGAGCTTCAGAAAGTGTGAAAAATATGAGGAGCATGAAACGGTCTGAAAAATAAGAGGAGCATGAAGCGGTGTTGAAAAACATTAAGAGGCTGAAAACGTGTGACAAATATGAAGAGCCTTAAAAGGTGTCAAAATTATGATGAGAATGAAAGGGTCTGAAAAATAGCAGGAGCATGAAGTGGTGTTGAAAAACATGAAGAGCCTGAAAAGGTGTGAAAAATATGAAGAACTTCAAAAGGTGTCAAAAATATGAGGGGCATGAAACGGTCTGAAAAATAGGAGGAGCATGAAGTGGTGTTGAAAAACATGAAGAGCCTGAGAAGGTGTGAAAAATATGAAGAACTTCAAATGGTGTCAAAAATATGAGGAGCATGAAACGGTCTGAAAAATAGGAGGAGCAGGAAGTGGTGTTGAAAAACATGAAGATCCTGAAAAGCTGTGAAATATATGAAGAGCTTCAAAAGGTGTCAAAAATATGAGAGCATGAAAGGGTCTGAAAAATAGGACGAGCATGAAACTGTGTTCAAAAACATGAAGAGCCTGAAAAGGTGTGAAAAATTTGAAGAGCGTGAAAAGATGTCAAAAATACGGGACGCATGAAACGGTCTGAAAAATAGGAGGAGAATAAATTTGTGTTCAAAAACATGAAGAGCATGAAAACGTGTGAAAAATATGAAGAGCTTCAAAAGGTGTCAAAATATGAGGAGAATTAAACGGTCTGAAAAATAGTAGGAGCATGAAGCGGTGTTGAAAAAATGAAGAGCCTGAAAAGGTGTGAAATATATGAAGAGCTTCAAAAGGTGTCAAAAATATGAGGAGCATGAAACGGTCTGAAAAATAGGAGGAGCATGAAGCCGTGTTGAAAAACATGAAGATGTTGAGCATCTTTTCATGTGTTTGTTAGCCATCTCTATGTCTTCTTTGGAGAAATGTCTGTTTAGTTCTTTGGCCCATTTTATAATTGGGTCATTTATTTTTCTGGAATTGAGCTGCAGGAGTTGCTTGTATATTTTTGAGATTAATCCTTTGTCTGTTTCTTCATTTGCTATTATTTTCTCCCAATCTGAGGACTGTCTTTTCATCTTACTCATTATTAGAGAAATGCAAATCAAAACCACAATGAGGTACCATTACACGCCAGTCAGGATGGCTGCTATCCAAAAGTCTTCAAACAATAAATGCTGGAGAGGGTGTGGAGAAATGGGAACACTCTTACACTGTTGGTGGGAATGCAAACTAGTACAGCCGCTATGGAAATCAGTGTGGACATTTCTTAAAAAACTGGAAATAGAACTGCCATATGACCCAGCAATCCCACTTCTGGGCATACACACTGAGGAAACCAGAGCTGAAAGAGACACGTGCACCCCAATGTTCATCACAGCACTGTTTATAATAGCCAGGACATGGAAGCAACCTAGATGCCCATCAGCAGATGAATGGATAAGGAAGCTGTGGTACATATACACCATGGAATATTACTCAGCCATTAAAAGGAATTCATTTGAACCAGTCCTAATGAGATGGATGAAGCTGGAGCCCATTATACAGAGTGATGTAAGCCAGAAAGATAAAGAACATTACAGCATACTGACACATGTATATGGAATTTAGAAAGGTGATAACGATAACCCTATATGCAGAACAGAAAAAGAGACACAGAAATACAGAACAGACTTTTGAACTTTGTGGGAGAATGTGAGGGTGGGATATTTCAAAAGGACAGCATGTATACTATCTATGGTGAAAGAGATCACCAGCCCAGGTGGGATGCACGAGACAAGTGCTCCGGCCTGGTGCACTGCGAAGACCCAGAGGAATGGGGTGGAGAGGGAGGTGGGAGGGGGGATCGGTATTGGGAATACATGTAAATACATGGCTGATTCATATCAATGTATGACAAACCCACTGGAAAAAAAAATAATAATAATAAAAAATAAAACAAAACAAAAACAAAAAAAAAAAAAAAAAAGAAAAACATGAAGAGCCTGAAAAGGTGTGAAGTATATGAAGAGCTTTCAAAACTGTCAAAAATATGAGGAGCATGAAGCAGTCAGAAAAATAGGAGGAGCTGAAGCGGTGTTGAAAAATATGAAGAGACTGAAAAGGTGTGAAATATATGAAGAGCTTCCAAAACTGTCAAAAATATGAGGAGCATGAAGCAGTCTGAAAAATAGGAAGAGCCGAAGCGGTATTGAAAAACATGAAGAGCCTGAAAAGGTGTGAAAAATAAGAAGAGCTTCAAAAGATTTCAAAAATTTAGGAGAATGAACCGGTCTGAAAAATATGAGGAGCATGAAGCGGTCTGAAAAATAGGAGGACCCGAAGCGGTGTTGAAAAACATGAAGAGCCTGAAAAGGTGTGAAAATATGAAGACCTTCAAAAGGTGTCAAAAATATGAGGACAATGAAACGGTCTGAAAAATACGAGGAGCATGAAGCGGTGTTGAAAAGATGAAGAGCTTGAAAAGGTGTGAAATATATGAAGAGCTTCAAAACGTGTCAATAATATGAGGAGCATGAAAAGGTCTGAAAAGCAGGAGTTCCATGAAACGGTGTTCAAAAACATGAAGACGCTGAAAAGGTGTGAAATATATGAAGAGCTTCAAAAGGTGTCATAATATGAGGAGCATGAAACAGTCTGAAAAATAGGAGGAGCATGAAATGGTGTTGAAACATTGAAGAGCCTGAAAAGGTGTGAAAATTATGAAGAGCTTCAAAAGTTGTGGAAAATATGAAGATCTTCCAAACGTGTCAAAAATGAGAGGAGCATGAAACGGTCTGAAAAACAGGAGGAGCATGATGCGGTGTTGAAAAACTTGAAGAGCATTAAAAGGTGTGAAAAATATGAAGAGCTTCAAAAGGTGTGAAAAACAGGAGGAGCATGAAACGGTCTGAAAAATAGGAGGAGCATGAAGTGGTGTTGAAAACGTGAAGAGCCTGAAAAGGTCTGAAAACTATAAAGAGCTTCAAAAGTTTTCAAAATATGAGGAGCATGAAAAGGTCTGAAAAATAGGAGGAGCATGAAGCGGTGTTGAAAAACATGAAGAGCCTGAAAAGGTGTGAAAAATATGAAGAGCTTCAGAATTTGTCAAAATATGAAGAGCATGAAACGGTCTGAAAAATAGGAGGAGCATGATGCGGTGTTGAAAAACTTGAAGAGCATTAAAAGGTGTGAAAAATATGAAGAGCTTCAAAAGGTGTGAAAAACATGAGGAGCATGAAACGGTCTGAAAAATAGGAGGAGCATGAAGTGGTGTTGAAAACGTGAAGAGCCTGAAAAGGTCTGAAAACTATGAAGAGCTTCAAAAGTTGTCAAAACATTAGGAACATGAAAAGGTCTGAAAAATAGGAGGAGCATGAAGCGGTGTTGAAAAACATGAAGAGCCTGAAAAGGTGTGAAAATTATGAAGAGCTTCAAAAGGTTTCAAAAATATGAGGAGCATGAAACGGTCTGAAAAATAGGAGGAGCAAGAAGCGGTGTTGAAAAACATGAAGAGCCTGAAAATGTGTGAAAAAC
The DNA here is from genome assembly GCF_033118175.1 of Dama dama. Taxonomy (NCBI): domain Eukaryota; kingdom Metazoa; phylum Chordata; class Mammalia; order Artiodactyla; family Cervidae; genus Dama; species Dama dama. The sequence goes on along the minus strand of NW_026870929.1, from coordinate 963,182 downwards.
ATGAGGAGCATGAAACGGTCTGAAAAATAGGAGGAGCATGAAAAAGTGTTAAAAAACATGAAGAGCGTGAAAATGTGTGAAAAATATGAGGAGCATGAAACGGTCTGAAAAATAGGAGGAGCATGAAAAAGTGTTAAAAAACATGAAGAGCCTGAAAATGTGTGAAAAATATGAGGAGCATGAAACAGTCTGAAAAATAGGAGGAGCATGAAAAAGTGTTAAAAAACATGAAGAGCCTGAAAATGTGTGAAAAATATGAGGAGCATGAAACGGCCTGAAAAATAGGAGGGGCATGAGTCGGTGTTGAAAACATGCAGAGCCTGAAAAGGTATGAAAAATATGAAGAGCTTCAAAAGGTGTCAAAAATATGAGGTGCATGAAACGGTCTGAAGAATAGGAGGAGCATCAAACGGTGTTCAAAAACATGAAGAGCGTGAAAAGCTGTGAAAAATATGAAGAGCTTCAAACGGTGTCAAAATTATGAGGACATGAAACAGTCTGAAAAAATAGGAGGAGCATGAAGTGGTGTTCAAAAAATGAAGAGCCTGAAAAGGTGTGAAAAATAATAAGACCTTCAAATGGTGTCAAAAATATGAGGAGCATGAAACGGTCTGAAAAATAGGAGAAGCATGAAACCGTGTTGAAAACATGTAGAGCATGTAAAGGTGTGAAAAATATGAAGAGCTTTACAAGATGTGAAAAATATGAGGAGCATGAAACGGTCTGAAAAATAGGAGGAGCATGAAGTGGTTGTGAAAAAAATGAAGACCCTGTAAATGTGTGAAAAATATGAAGAGCTTCAAACGGTGTCAAAATTATGAGGACATGAAACAGTCTGAAAAATAGGAGGAGCATGAAGTGGTGTTCAAAAACATGAAGAGCCTGAAAAGGTGTGAAAAATATGAAGAGCCTCAAAAGGTGTGAAAAATATGAGGAGCATGAAACCCTCTGTAAAATTGGAGGAGCATGAAGCGGTGTTGAAAAACCTGAAGAGTTTGAAAAGGTGTGAAATATATGAAGAGCTTGAAAAGGTGTCAAACATATGAGGAGCATGAAAGAGTTTGAAAAATAGGAGGAGCATGAAACGGTGTTGAAAATCATGAAGAGCATGAAAAGGTGTGAAAAATACGAAGAGCTTCAAAAAGTGTGAAAAATAAGAGGAGCATGAAACCGTCTGAAAAATAGGAGGAGCATGAAGCGGTGTTCAAAAACATGAGCATGAAAATGTGTGAAAAATATGAAGAGCTTCAAAAGGTGTCAAAAATATGAGGAGCATGAAAAGGGCTGAAAAATAGGAGGAGAATGAAGCGGTGTTCAAAAACATGAAGAGCCTGAAAAGGTGTGAAAAATATGAAGAGCTTCAAAAGGTGTCAGAAATATGAGGAGCATGAAACGGTCTGAACAATAGGAGGAGCATGAAGCAATGTTGAAAAACATGAAGAGCCTGAAAATGTGTGAAAAATATGAGGAGCATGAAACGGCCTGAAAAATAGGAGGAGCATGTATCCGTGTTGAAAACTTGAAGAGCTTGAAAAGGTATGACAAATATGAAGAGCTTCAAAAGGTGTCAAAAATATGAGGAGCATGAAGCGATCTGAAAAATAGGAGGAGCATGAAACGGTGTTGAAAACATGAAGAGCCTGTAAATGTGTGAAAAATATGGACCGCTTCAGAAGGTGTGAAAAATATGAGGAGCATGAAAAGGTCTGAAAAACAAGTGGAGCATGAAGCAGTGTTGAAAAACATGAAGAGCCTGAAAAGATGTGAAAAATATGAAGAGCTTCAAAAGTTTTCAAAACTATGAAGAGCATGAAACGGTCTGAAAAAAAGGAGCAGCATGAAACGGTCTAAAAAATAGGAGGAGCATGAACCGGTGTTGAAAAACATGAATAGCATGAAAAGGTGTGAAAAATTAGAAGACCTTCAAATGGTGTCAAAAATATGAGGAGCATGAACCGGTGTTCAAAAACATGAAGAGCCTGAAAATGTGTGAAAAATATGAAGAGCTTCAAAAGGTGTCAAAAATATGAGGAGCCTGAAACGGTCTGAACAATAGTAGGATGATGAAGTTGTGTTGAAAAATATGAAGAGCCTGAAAAGGTGTGAAAAATATGAAGAGCTTCAAAAGGTGTCAAAAATATGAGGAGCATGAAACGGTCTGAAAAATAGAGGGAACATGAAGCGGTGTTGAAAAACATGAAGAGCCTGAAAAGAGTGAAATATATGAAGAGCTGCAAAAGGTGTCAAAAATATGAGGAGCATGAAACGGTCTGAAAAATAGGCAGAGCAAGAAGCGGTGTTGAAAAACATGACGAGCCTGAAAAAGTGTGAAATATATGAAGAGCTTCAAAAGGTGTTAAAATTTGAGGAGCATGGTATGGTCTGAAAAATAGGAGGAGCATGAAGCGGTGTTGAAAAACATGAAGAGCCAGAAAAGGTGTTAAATATATTAGGAGCATGAAACGGTCTTAAAAATAGGTGGAGCATGAAGCGGTTGTGAAAAACATGAAGAGCCTGAAAAGGTGTGAAATATATGAAGAGCTTCAAAACGTGTCAAAAATATGAGGAGCATGAAACGGTATTCAAGAACATGAAGAGCCTGAAAAGATGTGAAAAATATGAAGAGCTTCAAAAGGTGTCAAAAAGATGAGGAGCATGAAATGGTCTGAAAAATAGGACTAGCATGAAACGGTGTTCAAAAACATGAAGAGCCTGAAAAGGTGTGAAAAATATGAAGAGCGTCAAAAGGTGTCAAAATTATGAGGAGCATGAAACGGTCTGAAAAATCGGAGGAGCAAGAAGCGGTGTTGAAAAACCTGAAGAGACTGAAACGGTGTGAAATATATGAAGAGCTTCAAAAGGTGTCAAAAATATGAGGAGCATGAAACGATCTGAAAAATAGGAGGAGCATGAAGCGGTGTTCAAAAACAAGAATTGCCTGAAAAGGTGTGAAAAACATGAAGAGATTCAAAAGGTGTCTAATATTTGAGGAGCATGAAACGGTCTGAAAAATAGGAGGATCATGAAGCGGTGTTGAAAAACATGAAGAGCCTGAAAAGGTGTGAAATATATGAAGAGCTTAAAAAGGCGTGAAATGTATATGGAACCTGAAACGCTCTGAAAAACAGGTGGAGAATGAAGCGGTGTTGAAAAATATTAAGAGCCTGAAAAGTTGTGAAATATATGAAGAGCTTCAAAAGGTGTCAAAAATTTTAGGAGCATGAAACGGTCTGTGAAATTGGAGGAGCATGAAGCAGTGTTGAAAAATATGAAGAGCCTGAAAAGGTGTGAAATATATGAAGAGCTTAAAAAGGCGGGAAATATATGAGGAACCTAAAACGCTCTGAGAAACAGGAGGAGAATGAATAGGTGTTGAAAAATATGAAGAGCCTGAAAAGGTGTGAAATATATGATGAGCTTAAAAAGGCGTGAAATATATGAGCAACCTGAAACTCTCTGAGAAACAGGAGGAGAATGAAGCGGTGTTGAAAAATATGAAGAGCCTGAAAAGGTGTTAACAATATTAGGAGCCTGAAACGGTCTGAAAAATAGGAGGCACATGAAGTGGTGTTGAAAAACTTGAAAAGCCTGAAAAGGTGTGAAAAACATGAAGAGCTTCAAAAAGTGTCAAAAATATGAGGAGCATGAAACGGTCTGAAAAATAGGAGGAGCATGAAACGGTGTTGAAAAACATGAAGAGAGTGAAAAGAGTGAAATATATGAAGAGCTTCAAAAGGTGTCAAAAATATGAGCAACATGAAACGGTCTGAAAAATAGGAGGAGCATGAATTGGGGTTGAAAAACATGAAGAGCCTGAAAAATTGTGTTATATATGAAGAGCTTCAAAAGATGTGAAAAATATGAGGAGAATGATTCGGGCTGAAAAAAAGGAGGAGCATGAAGCGGTGTTGAAAAACATGAACAGCCTGAAAAGGTGTGAAAAACATGAAGAGCTTCAAAAGGTGTTAAAAATATGAGGAGCATGAAACGGCCTGAAAAATAGGAGGAGCATGAAGCGGTGTTCAAAAATATGCAGAGCCTGAAAAGGTGGGGAAAATATGAGGAGCATGATACGGTCTGAAAAATAGGTGGAGCTTGAAGCGGTGTTCAAAAACATGAAGAGCCTGACAGGTGTGAAAAATATGAAGAGCTTCAAAGAGTGTGAAAAATATGAGGAGCATGAAACGATCTGAAAAAAAGGAGAAGCATGAAGCGGTGCTCAAAAACATGAAGAGTCCTAAAAGGTGTGAAAAACATGAAGAGCTTCAAAAGGTGTCAAAAATATGGGTGTATGAAACGGTCTTAAAAATAGAAGGAGCATGAAACGGTGTTCAAAAATATGAAGAGCCCGAAAATTGTGAAAAATATGAAGAGCGTCAAAAGGTGTCAAAAATATGAGGAGCATGAATCGGTCTGAAAAATAGGAGGAGCAAGAAGCGGTGTTGAAAAACATGAAGAGTCTGGAAAGGTGTGAAAAATATAAAGAGTTTCAAAATGTTTCAAAAATATGAGGAGCATGAAACAGTCTGAAAAATAGGAGGTGCATGAAGCGGTGTTCAAAAACATGAAGAGCCTGAAAAGGTGTTAAATATATTAAGAGCTTCAAAATGTATCAAATATATGAGAAGCAGAAACGGTCTCAAAAATAGGAGGAGCATGAAGCGGTGTTGAAAAACATGAAGAGGCTCAAAAGGTGTGAAATATATGAAGAGCTTAAAAAGGCGTGAAATATATGAGGAAACTGAAACGCTCTGAAAAAAGGAGGAGAATGAAGCGGTGTTGAAAAATATGAAGAGCCTGAAAAGTTGTGAAAAATATAAAGAGTTTCAAAATGTTTCAAAAATATGAGGAGCATGAAACAGTCTGAAAAATAGGAGGTGCATGAAGCGGTGTTCAAAAACATGAAGAGTCTGGAAAGGTGTGAAAAATATGAAGAGCTTCAAAAAGTCTCAAAAATATGAGAGCATGAAACGGTCTGAAAAATAGGAGGAGCATGAAGCGGTGTTGAAAAACATGAAGAGGCTCAAAAGGTGTGAAATATATGAAGAGCTTAAAAAGGCGTGAAATATATGAGGAAACTGAAACGCTCTGAAAAAAGGAGGAGAATGAAGCGGTGTTGAAAAATATGAAGAGCCTGAAAAGTTGTGAAATATATGAAGAGCTTCAAAAGGTGTCAAAAATTTTAGGAGCATGAAACGGTCTGAAAAATTGGAGGAGCATAAAGTGGTGTTGATAAATATGAAGAGCCTGAAAAGGTGTGAAATATATGAAGAGCTTAAAAAGTCGTTAAATATATGAGGAACCTGAAACGCTCTGAGAAACAGGAGGAGAATGAAGCGGTGTTGAAAAATATGAAGAGCCTGAAAAGGTGTGAAATATATGACGAGCTTAAAAAGGCGTGAAATATATGAGGAACCTGAAACGCTCTGAGAAACAGGAGGAGAATGAAGCGGTGTTGAAAAATATGAAGAGCCTGAAAAGGTGTTAACAATATTAGGAGCCTGAAACAGTCTGAAATATAGGAGGCGCATGAAGCGGTGTTGAAAAACTTGAAAAGCCTGTAAAGGTGTGAAAAACATGAAGAGCTTCAAGAAGTGTCAAAAATATGAGGAGCATGAAACGGCCTGAAAAATAGGAGGAGCATGAAGCGGTGTTCAAAATATGAAGAGTCTGAAAAGGTGGGGAAAATATGAGGAGCATGATACGGTCTGAAAAATAGGTGGAGCATGAAACGGTGTTGAAAAACATGAAGAGCCTGAAAAGAGTGAAATATACGAAGAGCTTCAAAAGATGTCAAAAATATGAGCAGAATGATACGGGCTGAAAAAAAGGAGGAGCATAAAGCGGTGTTGAAAAACATGACCAGCCTGAAAAGGTGTGAAAAACATGAAGAGCTTCAAAAGGTGTCAAAAATATGAGGAGCATGAAACGGCCTGAAAAATAGGAGGAACATGAAACGGTGTTCAAAAGTATGAAGAGCCTGAAAAGGTGTGAAAAATATGAAGAGCTTCAAAAGGTGTCAAAAATATTAGGAGCATGAAACGGTCTGAAAAATAGGAGGAGCAAGAAGCGGTGTTGAAAAACATGAAGAGTCTGAAAAGGGGTGAAAAATATAAAGAGTTTAAAAATGTGTCAAAAATATGAGGAGCATGAAACAGTCTGAAAAATAGAAGGTGCATGAAGCGGTGTTCAAAAACATGAAGAGCCTGAAAAGGTGTTAAATATATTAAGAGCTTCAAAATGTATCAAATATATGAGGAGCAGAAACGGTCTCAAAAATAGGAGGAGCATTAAGCGGTGTTGAAAAACATGAAGAGTCTGAAAAGGTGTGAAAAATATGAAGAGCCTGAAAAGAGTGAAATATATGAAGAGTTTCAAAAGGTGTCAAAAATATGAGGAGCATGAAACGATCTGAAAAATAGGTGGGTCATGAAGCGTTGTTGAAAAACTTGAAGAGCCTGAAAAGGTGTTAAAAATATTAGGAGCATGAAACGGTCTGAAAAATAGGTGGAGCATGAAGCGGTGTTGAAAAACATGACGAGACTGAAAAAGTGTGAAATATATGAAGAGCTTCAAAAGGTGTTAAAATTTGAGGAGCATGATACGGTCTGAAAGATAGGAGGAGCATGAAGCGGTGTTGAAAAACTTGAAAAGCCTGAAAAGGTGTTAACAATATTAGGAGCCTGAAACGGTCTGAAAAATAGGAGGCGCATAAAGCGGTGTTGAAAAACTTGAAAAGCCTGAAAAGGTGTGAAAAACATGAAGAGCTTCAAGAAGTGTCAAAAATATGAGGAGCATGAAACGGTCTGAAAAATAGGAGGAGCATGAAACGGTGTTGAAAAACATGAAGAGCCTGAAAAGAGTGAAATATATGAAGAGCTTCAAAAGATGTCAAAAATATGAGGAACATGAAACGGTCTGAAAAATAGGAGGAGCATGAAGCGGGGTTGAAAAACATGAAGAGCCTGTAAAGTTGTGTAATATATGAAGAGCTTCAAAAGATATGAAAAATATGAGAAGAATGATACGGGCTGAAAAGAAGGAGGAGCATGAAGCGGTGTTGAAAAACATGAACAGCCTGAAAAGGTGTGAAAAACATGAAGAGCTTCAAAAGGTGTCAAAAATATGAGGAGCATGAAACGGCCAGAAAAATAGGAGGAGCATGAAGCGGTGTTCAGAAATATGAAGCTCCTGAAAAGGTGGGAAAAATATGAGGAGCATGATACGGTCTGAAAAATAGGTGGAGCATGAAGCGGTGTTCACATGAAGAGCCTGAAAAGGTGTGAAAAATATGAAGAGCTTAAAAAAGTGTCAAAAATATGAGGAGCATGAAACGGTGTTGAAAAACATGAAGAGCCTGAAAAGAGTGAAATAAATGAAGAGATTCAAAGGTGTCAAAAAAATGAGGAGCATGAAACGGTCTGAAAAATAGGTGGAGCATGAAAGGTGATGAAAAACATGAAGAGCCTGAAAAAGTGTGAAATACATGAAGAGCTTCAAAGGTGTTAAAATTTGAGGAGCATGATACGGTCTGAAATATAGGAGCAGCATGAAGCGGTGTTGAAAAACATGAAGAGTCTGAAAAGGTGTGAAAAATATGAAGAGCTTCAAAAAGTGTCAAAAATATGAGGAGCATGAAACGGTCTGAAAAATAGGAGGAGCATGAAGAGGTGTTCAAAAACATGAAGAGCCTGAAAAGGTGTGAAACATATGAAGAGTTTCAAAATTTGTCAAAAATATGAGGAGCATGAAACGTTCTGAAAAATAGAGGGAACATGAAGCGGTGTTGAAATACTTGAAGAGCCTGAAAAGGTGTGAAAAATATGAAGAGCCTGAAAAGAGTGAAATATATGAAGAGCTTCAAAAGGTGTGAAAAATATGAGGAGCATGAAACGGTCTGAAAAAAAGGAGGAGCATCAATTGGTGTTGAAGAACATGAAGATCCTGAAAAGTTGTGAAAAATATGAAGAGCTTCAAAAGGTGTCAAAATTATGAGGAGCATGAAACGGTCTGAAAAATAGGAGGAGCAAGAAGCGGTGTTGAAAAACCTGAAGAGACTGAAACGGTGTGAAATATATGAAGAGCTTCAAAAGGTGTCAAAAATATGAGGAGCATGAAACGATCTGAAAAATCGGAGGAGCATGAAGCGGTGTTCAAAAACAAGAATTGCCTGAAAAGGTGTGAAAAATATGAAGAGATTCAAAAGGTGTCTAATATTTGAGGAGCATGAAACGGTCTGAAAAATAGGAGGAGCATGAAGCGGTGTTGAAAAACATGAAGAGCCTGAAAAGGTGTGAAATATATGAAGAGCTTAAAAAGTTGTGAAATATATAAGGAACCTGAAACGCTCTGAAAAACAAGAGGAGAATGAAGCGGTGTTGAAAAATATGAAGAGCCTGAAAAGTTGTGAAATATATGAAGAGCTTCAAAAGGTGTCAAAAATTTAAGGAGCATGAAACCTTCTGAAAAATTGGAGGAGCATGAAGCGGTGTTGAAAAATATGAAGAGACTGAAAAGCTGTGAAATATAAGAAGAGTTTAAAAATGCGGGAAATATATGAGGAACCTGAAACGCTCTTAGAAAAAGGAGGAGAATGAATCGGTGTTGAAAAATATGAAGAGCCTGAAAAGGTGAGAAATATATGACGAGCTTAAAAAGGCGTGAAATATATGAGGAACCTGAAACGCTCTGAGAAACAGGAGGAAAATGAAGCGGTGTTGCAGAATATGAAGAGCCTGAAAATGTGTTGACAATATTAGGAGCCTGAAACAGTCTGAAAAATAGGAGGCGCATGAAGCGGTGTTGAAAAACTTGAAAAGCCTGAAAAGGTGTGAAAAACATGAAGAGCTTCAAAAAGTGTCAAACATATGAGGAGCATGAAACGGTCTGAAAAATAGGAGGAGCATGAAACGGTGTTGAAAAACATGAAGAGCCTGAAAAGAGTGAAATATATGAAGAGCTTCAAAAGGTGTCAAAAATATGAGGAACATGAAACGTTCTGAAAAATAGGTGGAGCATGAAGCGGGGTTGAAAAACATGAAGAGCGTGAAAAGTTTTGTAATATATGAAGAGCTTCAAAAGATGTGAAAAATATGAGGAGAATGATACGGGCTGAAAAAAAGGAGGAGCATGAAGCGGTGTTGAAAAATATGAACAGCCTGAAAAGTTGTGAAAAACATGAAGAGCTTCAAAAGGTGTCAAAAATATGAGGAGCATGAAACGGCCTGAAAAATAGGAGGAGCATGAAGCTGTGTTCGAAAATATGAAGAGCCTGAAAGAGTGGGAAAAATATGAGGAGCATGATACGGTCTGAAAAATAGGTGGAGCATGAAGCGATGTTCAAAAACATGAAGAGCCTGACAGGTGTGAAAAATATGAAGAGATTCAAAGAGTGTGAAAAATATGAAGAGCATGAAACGGTCTGAAAATAATGAGAAGCATGAAGCGGTGTTCAAAAACATGAAGAGCATGAAAAGGTCTGAAAAACATGAAGAGCTTCAAAAGGTGTCAAAAATATGAGGTGTATGAAACCGTCTTAAAAATAGAAGGAGCATGAAACGGTGTTCAAAAATATGAAGAGCTTGAAAAGGTGTGAAAAATATGAAGAGCTTCAAACGGTGCCAAAAATATGAGAAGCATGAAACGGTCTGAAAAATAGGAGGAGCAAGAAGCGGTGTTGAAAAACATCAAGAGTCTGAAAAGGCGTGAAAAATATAAAGAGTTTCAAAATGTTTCAAAAATATGAGGAGCATGAAACAGTCTGAAAAACAGGAGGTGCATGAAGCGGTGTTCAATAACATGAAGAGCCTGAAAAGGTGTGAAAAATATGAAGAGATACAAAAGCTGTCAAATATTTGAGGAGCATTAAACGGTCTGAAAAATAGGAAGAACATGAAGTGGTGTTGAAAAACATGAAGAGCCTGAAAAGGTGTGAAATATATGAAGAGCTTCAAAAGGCGTGAAAAATATGAGGAACATGAAACGCTCTGATAAATAGGAGGAGCATGAAGCGGTGTTGAAAAACATGAAGAGCCTGAAAAGGTGTGAAATATATGAAGAGCTTAAAAAAGGTGTCAAAATTATGAGGAGCATGAAACAGTCTGAAAAACAGGAGGAGCATGAAACAGTGTTCAAAAACATGAAGAGCCTGAAAAGGTGTCAAAAATATGAAGAGCTTCAAAAGGTGTGAAAAATATGAGGAGCATGAAACGGTCTGAAAAATAGGAGGAGCATGAAGCTTTGTTGAAAAACATGAAGAGCCTGAAAATGTGTGAAAAATATGAAGAGCTTCAAAAGGTGTCAACAATTTGAGGAGCATGAAACGGTCTGAAAAATAGGAGGAATATGAAGCGGTGTTGAAAAACATGAAGAGTCTGAAAACGTGTGACAAATATAAAGACTTTCAAAAGGTGTCAAGAATATGAGGAGCATGAAACGGTCTGAAAAATAGGAGGAGCATGAAGTGGTGACAAAAATTTGAAGAGCCTGAAAAGGTATGAAAAATAAGAAGAGCCTCAAAACGTGTCAAAAAAATGAGGAGCATGAAACGGTCTGAAAAATAGGAGCAGCATGAAATGATGTTCAAAAACATGAAGATCCTGAAAAGGTGTGAAAAATATGAAGAGCTTCAAAAGGTGTGAAATACATGAGGAGCATGAAACGGTCTGAAAAATCGGAGGAGCATGAAGCTGTGCTCAAACACATGAAGAGCCTGAAAAGGTGTGAAAAATATGAAGAGCTTCAAAAGCTATCAAAAATATGAGGAGCATGAAACGGTCTGAAAAATCGGAGGAGCATGAAGTGGTGTTGAAAAACATGAAGAGCCTGAAAAGGTGTGAAAAATATGAAGAGCTTCAAAATGTGTTAAAAATATGAGGAGCATGAAACACTCTCAAAAATAGGAGGAGCATGAAGCGGTGTTCAAAATGCTGGAGAGCCTGAAAACGTGTGAAAAATATGAAGAGCTTCAAAAGGTGTCAATAATAGGAGGTTCATGAAGCAGTGAAAAATAGGTGGAGAATGAAACGGTCTGAAAAATAGAAGGAGCATGAAGCGGTGTTGAAAAACATGAAGAGCCTGAGAAGGTTTGACAAATATGAAGAGCTTCAATAGGTGTCATAAATATGAGAAGCATGAAACGGTCTCAGAAATAGGAGGAGCATGAAGCGGTGTTCAGAAACATGGAGAGCCTGAAAAGGTATGAAAAATATGAAGAGCTTCAAAAGGTTTCAAAAATATGAGGAGCATGAAACGGTCTGAAAAATAGGAGGAGCATGAAACGGTGTTCAAAAACATGAAGAGCCTGGAAAGGTGTGAAGAATATGAAGAGCCTCAAAACGTGTCAAAAATATGTGGAGCATGAAACGGTCTGAAAAATAGGAGCAGCATGAAATGGTGTTCAAAAACTTGAAGAGCCTGAAAAGGTGTGAAAAATACGAAGAGCTTCAAAAGGTGTCAAAAATATGAGGAGCAAGAAACGGTCTGAAAAATATGAGGAGCATGAAATTGTGTTCAAAACCCTGAAGAGCCTGAAAAGGTGTGAAAAATAAGAAGAGCTTCAAAAGGTGTGAAATACACGAGGAGCATGAAACGGTCTGAAAAATAGGAGGAGCATGAAACTGTGTTGAAAAATATGAAGAGCCTGAAAAGGTGTGTAATGTATGTATAGGTTCAGAACGTGTCAAAAATATGAGGAGCATGAAACGGTCTCAAAAATAGGAGAAGATTGAAGCGGTGTTAAAAACATGAAGAGTCTGAAAAGTTGTGAACAATATGAAGAGCTTCAAAGGTGTCAAAAATATGAGGAGGATGAAATGGTGTTCAAAAACATGAAGAGCCTGAAAAGGTGTGAAAAATATGAACAGCTTAAAAAGGTGTCAAAAATATGAGGAGCTTGAAAAGGGTTCAAAAACATGAAGAGCATGAAAATGTATGAAAAATATGAAGAGTTTCAAATGGTGTCAAAAATATGAGAGCATGAAACCGTCTGAAAAACAGGAGGAGCATGAAATGGTGTTCAAAAACATGAAGAGACTGAAAACCTGTGAAAAATATAAAGAGCTTCAGAAGGTGCGGAAAATATGAGGAGCATGAAACGGTCTGAAAAATAGGAGGAGCATGAAACTGTGATGAAAAATATGAAGAGCCTGAAAAGGTGTGAAATACATGAATAGGTTCAGAACGTGTCAAAAATATGAGGAGCATGAAACGGTCTGAAAAATAGGAGGAGCATGAAAAGGTGTTCAAAAACATGAAGAGCCTGAAAATGTGTGAAAATTATGAAGAGCTTCAAAAGGTGTCAAAAATATGAGGAGCATGAAGTGGTGTTCAAAAACATGAAGAGCTTGAATAGGTGTGAAATATACGAAGAGCTTCAAAAGGTGTGAAAAATAGGAGGAGCATGAAGCGGTGTTCAAAAACATGAAGAGCCTGACAGGTGTGAAAAATATGAAGAGCTTCAAAGAGTATGAAAAATATGAGGAGCATGAAACGGTCTGAAAAAAAGGAGAAGCATGAAGCGGTGCTCAAAAACATGAAGAGCCCTAAAAGGTGTGAAAAACATGAAGAGCTTCAAAAGGTGTCAAAAACATGAGGTGTATGAAACGGTCTTAAAAAAAAAAAGGAGCATGAAACGGTGTTCAAAAATATGAAGAGCCCGAAAAGTGTGATAAATATGAAGAGCTTCAAAAGGTGTCAAAAATATGAGGAGCATGAAACGGTCTGAAAAATAGGAGGAGCAAGAAGCGGTGTTGAAAAACATGAAGAGTCTGGAAAGGTGTGAAAAATATAAAGAGTTTCAAAATGTTTCAAAAATATGAGGAGCATGAAACAGTCTGAAAAATAGGAGGTGCATGAAGCGGTGTTCGAAAACATGAAGAGCCTGAAAAGGTGTTAAATATATTAAGAGCTTCAAAATGTATCAAATATATGAGGAGCAGAAACGGTCTCAAAAATAGGAGGAGCATGAAGCGGTGTTGAAAAACATGAAGAGTCTGGAAAGGTGTGAAAAATATGAAGAGCTTCAAAAAGTGTCAAAAATATGAGAGCATGAAACGGTCTGAAAAATAGGAGGAGCATGAAGCGATGTTGAAAAACATGAAGAGGCTCAAAAGGTGTGAAATATATGAAGAGCTTAAAAAGGCGTGAAATATATGAGGAAACTGAAACGCTCTGAAAAACAGGAGGAGAATGAAGCGGTGTTGAAAAATATGAAGAGCCTGATAAGAGTGAAATATATGAAGAGCTTCAAAAGGGGCCAAAAATATGAGGAGCATGAAACGGTCTGAAAAATAGGAGGAGCATGAAGCGGTGTTCAATAACATGAAGAGCCTGAAAAGGTGTGAAAAATATGAAGAGATACAAAAGCTGTCAAATATTTGAGGAGCATTAAACGGTCTGAAAAATAGGAAGAACATGAAGCGGTGTTGAAAAACATGAAGAGCCTGAAAAGGTGTGAAATATATGAAGAGCTTCAAAAGGCGTGAAAAATATGAGGAACATGAAACGCTCTGATAAATAGGAGGAGCATGAAGCGGTGTTGAAAAACATGAAGAGCCTGAAAAGGTGTGAAATATATGAAGAGCTTAAAAAAGGTGTCAAAATTATGAGGAGCATGAAACAGTCTGAAAAACAGGAGGAGCATGAAACAGTGTTCAAAAATATGAAGAGCCTGAAAAGGAGTGAAAAATATGAAGAGCTTCAAAAGGTGTGAAAAATATGAGGAGCATAAAACGGTCTGAAAAATAGGAGGAGCATGAAGCTTTGTTGAAAAACATGAAGAGCCTGAAAATGTGTGAAAAATATGAAGAGCTTCAAAAGGTGTCAACAATTTGAGGAGCATGAAACGGTCTGAAAAATAGGAGGAATATGAAGCGGTGTTGAAAAACATGAAGAGCCTGAAAAGGTGTGACAAATATAAAGACTTTCAAAAGGTGTCAAGAATATGAGGAGCATGAAACGGTCTGAAAAATAGGAGGAGCATGAAGTGGTGACAAAAATTTGAAGAGCCTGAAAAGGTATGAAAAATAAGAAGAGCCTCAAAACGTGTCAAAAAAATGAGGAGCATGAAACGGTCTGAAAAATAGGAGCAGCATGAAATGATGTTCAAAAACATGAAGATCCTGAAAAGATGTGAAAAATATGAAGAGCTTCAAAAGGTGTGAAATACATGAGGAGCATGAAACGGTCTGAAAAATCGGAGGAGCATGAAGCTGTGCTCAAACACATGAAGAGCCTGAAAAGGTGTGAAAAATATGAAGAGCTTCAAAAGGTGTCAAAAATATGAGGAGCACGAAACGGTCTGAAAAATATGAGGAGCATGAAATTGTGTTCAAAACCCTGAAGAGCCTGAAAAGGTGTGAAAAATAAGAAGAGCTTCAAAAGGTGTGAAATACACGAGGAGCATGAAACGGTCTGAAAAATAGGAGGAGCATGAAACTGTGTTGAAAAATATGAAGAGCCTGAAAAGGTGTGAAATGTATGTATAGGTTCAGAACGTGTGAAAAATATGAGGAGCATGAAACCGTCTGAAAAATAGGAGAAGATTGAAGCGGTGTTGAAAAACATGAAGAGTCTGAAAAGTTGTGAACAATATGAAGAGCTTCAAAGGTGTCAAAAATATGAGGAGGATGAAATGGTGTTCAAAAAAATGAAGAGCCTGAAAAGGTGTGAAAAATATGAACAGCTTAAAAAGGTGTCAAAAATATGAGGGGCTTGAAAGGGTTCAAAAACATGAAGAGCATGAAAATGTATGAAAAATATGAAGAGTTTCAAATGGTGTCAAAAATATGAGAGCATGAAACCGTCTGAAAAATAGGAGGAGCATGAAATGGTGTTCAAAAACATGAAGAGACTGAAAACCTGTGAAAAATATAAAGAGCTTCAGAAGGTGTGGAAAATATGAGGAGCATGAAACGGTCTGAAAAATAGGAGGAGCATGAAACTGTGATGAAAAATATGAAGAGCCTGAAAAGGTGTGAAATACATGAATAGGTTCAGAACGTGTCAAAAATATGAGGAGCATGAAACGGTCTGAAAAATAGGAGGAGCATGAAAAGGTGTTCAAAAACATGAAGAGCCTGAAAATGTGTGAAAATTATGAAGAGCTTCAAAAGGTGTCAAAAATATGAGGAGCATGAAGTGTTGTTCAAAAACATGAAGATCTTGAATAGTTGTGAAATATACGAAGAGCTTCAAAAGGTGTGAAAAATAGGAGGAGCATGAAGCGGTGTTCAAAAACATGAAGAGCCTGACAGGTGTGAAAAATATGAAGAGCTTCAAAGAGTATGAAAAATATGAGGAGCATGAAACGGTCTGAAAAAAAGGAGAAGCATGAAGCGGTGCTCAAAAACATGAAGAGCCCTAAAAGGTGTGAAAAACAAGAAGAGCTTCAAAAGGTGTCAAAAACATGAGGTGTATGAAACGGTCTTAAAAAAAAAAGGAGCATGAAACGGTGTTCAAAAATATGAAGAGCCCGAAAAGTGTGATAAATATGAAGAGCTTCAAAAGGTGTCAAAAATATGAGGAGCATGAAACGGTCTGAAAAATAGGAGGAGCAAGAAGCGGTGTTGAAAAACATGAAGAGTCTGGAAAGGTGTGAAAAATATAAAGAGTCTCAAAATGTTTCAAAAATATGAGGAGCATGAAACAGTCTGAAAAATAGGAGGTGCATGAAGCGGTGTTCAAAAACATGAAGAGCCTGAAAAGGTGTTAAATATATTAAGAGCTTCAAAATGTATCAAATATATGAGGAGCAGAAACGGTCTCAAAAATAGGAGGAGCATGAAGCGGTGTTGAAAAACATGAAGAGTCTGGAAAGGTGTGAAAAATATGAAGAGCTTCAAAAAGTGTCAAAAATATGAGAGCATGAAACGGTCTGAAAAATAGGAGGAGCATGAAGCGGTGTTGAAAAACATGAAGAGGCTCAAAAGGTGTGAAATATATGAAGAGCTTAAAAAGGCGTGAAATATATGAGGAAACTGAAACGCTCTGAAAAACAGGAGGAGAATGAAGCGGTGTTGAAAAATATGAAGAGCCTGATAAGAGTGAAATATATGAAAAGCTTCAAAAGGTGCCAAAAATATGAGGAGCATGAAACGGTCTGAAAAATAGGAGGAGCATGAAGCGGTGTTCAATAACATGAAGAGCCTGAAAAGCTGTGAAAAATATGAAGAGATACAAAAGCTGTCAAATATTTGAGGAGCATTAAACGGTCTGAAAAATAGGAAGAACATGAAGCGGTGTTGAAAAACATGAAGAGCCTGAAAAGGTGTGAAATATATGAAGAGCTTCAAAAGGCGTGAAAAATATGAGGAACATGAAACGCTCTGATAAATAGGAGGAGCATGAAGCGGTGTTGAAAAACATGAAGAGCCTGAAAAGGTGTGAAATATATGAAGAGCTTAAAAATGGTGTCAAAATTATGAGGAGCATGAAACTCTCTGAAATATAGGAGGAGCATGAAGTGGTGTGGAAAAACATGAAGAGCCTGAAAAGGTGTGAAAAATATGAAGAGCTCAAAAGGTGTGAAAAATATGAGGAGCATGAAACGGCCTGAAAAATAGAAGCTGCATGAAACGGTGTGGAAAAACATGAAGAGACTGAAAAGGTGTGAAAAATATGAAGAGCTTCAAATGGTGTCAAAAATATGAGGAGCATGTAACGTTCTGAAAAATAGGAGTAGCATGAAACGGTGATCAAAAACATGAGGAGCCTGAAAAGGTGTGATAAATATGAAGAGCTTCAAATGGTGTCAAAAATATGAGAAGCATGAAACGGTCTGAAAGATAGGAGGAGCATGAAACGGTGATCAGAAACATGAAGAGCCTGAAAAGTTGTGAAAAATATGAAGAGCTTCATAAGGTGTGAAATTCATGAGGAGCATGAAACGGTCTGAAAAATAGGAGAAGCATGAAGTGGTGTGGAAAAACATGAAGAGCATGAAAAGGTGTGAAAAATATGAAGAGCTTCAAAAGGTGTGAAATACATGACGAGCATGAAACTCTCTGAAAAATAGGAGGAGCATGAAGTGCTGTAAAAAACATGAAGAGCCTGAAAAGGTGAGAAAAATATGACGAGCTTCAAAAGGGGTGAAAAATATGAGAAGCATGATGCCGCCGAAAAAATAGGAGGAGCATGAAGCAGAGTTCAAAAACATGAAGAGCCTGAAAAAGTGTGAATAATATAAAAAGCTTCAAAAGGTGTCAAAAATGAGAAGAGCATGAAACGGTCTGAAAATTAGGAGGAGAATGAAGCGATGTTGAAAAATATGAAGAGACTGAAAAGGTGTGAGACATATGAAGAGCTTCAAAAGGTGTCAACAATATGAGGAGCATGAAAAGGTCTTAAAAATAGGAGGAGGATGAAGCGGTGTTCAAAAACATGAAGAGGATGAAAAGGTGTGAAAAATATGAAGAGCTTTAAAAGGTGTCAAAATATGAGGAGCATCAAACGGTCTAAAAATAGGAGGATTATGAAACGGTGTTCAAAAACATGAAGAGCCTGAAAAGATGTGAGAAATATGAAGAGATTCAAAAGGTGTGAAAATTATGAGGAGTCTGAAACGGTCTGAAAAATAGGAGGAGCATGAAGAGGTGTTCAAAAACATGAAGAGCCTGAAAAGCTGTGAAAAATATGCAAAGCTTCAAAAGGTGTCAAAACTGAGATGAGCATGAAACGGTCTGCAAAATAGGAGGAGCATGAAATGGTGTTCAAAAACATGAAGAGCCTGAAAAGGTGTGAAAAATATGAAGAGATTCAAAAGGTGTGGAATACATGAGGAGGATTAAACGGTCTGAAACATAGGAGGAGCATGAAGCGGTGTTGAAAAACATGAAGAGCCTTAAAAGGTGTGAAAAATATGAAGAGCTTCAAAATGTGTGAAATACATGAGGAGTATGAAACGGTCAGAAAAATAGCAGGAGCATGAAGCAGTGTTGAAAAACATGAAGAGTCTGAAAACGGGTGAAAAGTATGAAGAGCTTCAAAAATGTGAAAAATATGAAGAGCTTCAAAAGGTGTGAAAAATATGAAGAGCTTCAAAAGGTGTCAAAAAAGAGTTGAGCATGAAAAGTTCTGAAAAATACGAGGAGCACAAAGCGGTGTTGAAAATCATGAAGAGCCTGAAAAAGTATGAAAAATATGAAGAGCTTCATAAGGTGTGAAATATATGAAGAGCTTCAAAAGGTGTCAAAATGAGATGAGCATGAAACGATTTGAAAAAAAGGAGGATCATGAATTGGTGTTGAAAAAAATGAAGGGCCTGAAAAGGTGTGAAATATCTGAAGAGCTTCAAAAGGTGTCAAAAATATGAGGAGCATGAAACGGTCTGAAAAATTGGAGGATCATGAAGCGGTGTTCAAAAACATGAAGAGCCTGAAAAGGTTTGAAAAATACGAAGAGCTTCAAAAGTTGTCAAAAATATGAGGAGCAAGAAACGATCTGAAAAATAGGATGAGCATGAAGCGGTGTTCACAAACATGAAGAGCCAGAAAAGGTGTGAAAAATATGAAGAGCTTCAAAAGGTGTCAAAAATATGAGGAGCATATAACGGTCTGAAAAATAGGAAGAGCATGAAGCCGTGTTCAAAAACATGAAGAGCCTGAAATGGTGTGAAAATCATGAAGAGACTAAAAGGTGTGAAAAATATGAAAAGCTTCAATAGATGTCTCAAATATGAGGAGCATGAAACGGTCTGAAAAATTGGAGGATCATGAAGCGGTGTTGAAAAACATGAAGAGCATAAAAAGCTGTGAAAAACATGAAGAGCTTCAAAAGGTGTCAAAAATATGGGAGCATGAAACGGTCTGAAAAATAGGAGGAGCATGAAGTGGTGTTGAAAACCATGAAGAGCCTGAAACGGTGAGAAAAATATGAAGAGCTTCAAAACGTGTCAAAAATATGAGAAGCATGAAACGGTCTGAAAAATAGGAGCTTCATGAAACGGTGTTCAAAAACCTGAAGAGCCAGAAAACGTGTGAAAAATATGAAGAGCCTCAAAAGGTTTGAAAAATATGAAGAGCTTCAAAAGCTGTCAAAAATGAGATGAGCATGAAACGGTCTGAAAAATAGGAGGGGCATGAAGTTGTGTTGAAAAACATGAAGAGCCTGAAAAGGGGTGAAAAATATGAAGAGCTTCAAAAGGTGTCAAAAATATGTGGAGCATGAAACGGTCTGAAATATAGGAGGAGCATGAAACGGTGTTCAAAAAAATGAAGAGCCTGAAAAGGTGTGAAAAATATGAAGAGCTTCAAAAGGTGTCAAAATATGACGAGCATGAAACGGTCTGAAAAATAGGAGGAGCATGAAACGGTGTTCAAAAACATGAAGAGCCTGAAAAGGTGTGAAATATATGAAGAGCCTCAAAACGTGTCAAAAATAAGAGAAGCATGAAACGTTCTGAAAAATAGGAGGAGCAGGAAACCGTGTTCAAAAGTATGAAGAGCCTGAAAAGGTGTGAAAAATTTGAAGTGCTTCAAAAGATGTGAAAATTAGGAGGAGCATGAAGCGGTGTTCCAAAACATGAAGAGCCTGAAAAGGTGTGAAAAATATGAACAGCTTCAAAAGGTGTCAAAAATGAGATGAGCATGAAACGGTCTGAAAAATTGGAGGAGCATGAAGTGGGGTTGAAAATCATGAAGAGCCTGAAAAGGTGTGTAAAATATGAAGAGCTTCAAAAGGAGTGAAAGACTTGAGGAGCATGAAACAGTCTGAATTATAGGAGGAGCATGAAACGGTGTTGAAAAACATGAAGAGCCTCAAAAGGTGTGAAAAATATGAAGAGCTCAAAAGGTGTCAAAAATATGAAGAGCTTCAAAAAGTGTGACAAATGAGATGAGCATGAAATGGTCTGAAAAAGGAGGAGCATGAAGTGGTGTTGAAAAACATGAAGAGCCTGAAAAGGTGTAAAATATATGAAGAGATTCAAAAGGTGTCAAAAATATGAGGAGCTTGAAATGGTCTGAAAAATTGGAGGATCAATAAGTGATGTTGAAAAACATGAAGAGCCTGAAAAGTTGTGAAAAATATGAAGAGCTTCAAAGGTGTCAAAAATGGGAGGAGCATGAAACGGTCTGAAAAATAGGAGGAGCATGAAATCGTGTTCAAAAACATGAAGAGCCTGAAAAGGTGTGAAAAATATGAAGAGCTTCAAAATGTGTGAAATACATGAGGAGCATGAAACGGTCTGAAAAGGAGGAGGAGCATGAAGCCGTGTTCAAAATCATGAAGAGCCTGAAAATGTGTGAAAAATATGAAGAGCTTCAAAAGGTGTGAAAATTATGAGGAGCATGAAACCGTCTGAAAAATAGGAGGAGCATGACACGGTGCTGAAAAACATGAAGAGCCTTAAAATGTGAGAAAAATATGACGAGCTTTAAAGGTGTGAAAAATATGAGGAGCATGAAACCGTGTGAAAAATAGGATGAGCATGAAGCGGTGTTGAAAAACAAGAAGAGCCTGAAAAAGTGTGAAAAATATGAAGATCTTCAAAAGGTGTCAAAAATTTGAGGAGCATGAAATGATCTGAAAAATAGGAGGAACATGAAACGGTCTGAAAAAAAGGAAGAGCATATAGCGGTGTTCAAAAACATGAAGAGTCTGAAAAGGTGTGAAATATATGAAGAACTTCAAAAGGTGTCAAAAATATGAGGACCATGAAACGGTCTGAAAAATAGGAGGAGTATGTAGCGGTGTTGAAAAACATGAAGAGCCTGAAAAGAAGTGAAAAATATGAAGAGCTTCAACAGGTGTCAAAAATATGAGGAGAATGAAATGATCTGAAAAATAGGAGGAACATGAAACGGTCTGGAAAATAAGAGGATCATGAAGCCATGTTGAAAAACATGAAGAGCCTGAAAATGTGTGAAAAATATGAAGAGCTTCAAAAGGTGTCAAAACTATGAGGAGCATGAAACGGTCTGAAATATAGATGGAGTATGAAGCGGTGTTGAAAAACCTGAAGAGACTGAAAACGTGTGAAATATATGAAGAGCTTCAAAAGGTGTGAAAATATGAAGAGCTTCAAAAGGTGTCAAAAATATGAGGAGCATGAAACGGTCTGAAAAAATAGGAGGAGCATGAAGCAGTGTTGAAAAACAAGAGAAACCTGAAAAGGTGTGAATAATATGAAGAGCTTCAAAACGTGTCAAAAATATGAGGAGCAGTAAACGGTCTGAAAAATAGGAGGATCATTAAGCGGTGTTGAAAAACATGAAGAGCCTGAAAATGTGTGAAAAATATGAAGAGCTTCAAAAGGTGTCAAAAATATGAGCAGCATGAAACCATCTGAAAAATAGGAAGAGCATGAAACGGTATTCAAAAACATGAAGAGGTTGAAAAGGGTGTGAAAGATATGAAGAGCTTCAAAATGTGTGAAATATGAAGAGCTTCAAAAGGTGTCAAAATGAGATGAGCATGAAACGGTCTGAAAAATAAGAGGAGCATGAAGTGGTGTTGAAAACATGAAGATCCTGAAAAAGTGTGAAATATATGAAGAGCTTCAAAACGTGTCAAAAATATGAGGAGCATGAAACGGTCAGAAAAATAGGAGGATCATGAAGCGGTGTTAAAAAACATGAAGAGCCTGAAAGGTGTGAAAAATATGAAGAGCTTCAAAAGGTGTCAAATATATGAGGAGCATGAAACCGTCTGAAAAATAGGAGGAGCATGAAACGGTGTTCAAAACCATGAAGAGCCTGAAAAGGTGTTAAAAATATGAAGAGCTTCAAAAGGTGTGAAAAATATGAGGAGCATGAAACAGTCTGAAGACTAGGAGGAGGATTGTAGCGATGTTGAAAAACATGAACAGCATGAAAAGGTGTGAAAAATATGAAGAGCTTCAAATTGTGTCAAAAATATGAGGAGAATGAAATGGACTGAAAAATAGGAGGAGCATGAAGTGGTGTTGAAAAACATGAAGAGACTGAAAACGTGTGAAAAATATGAAGAGCTTCAAAAGGTGTGCAAAATATGAAGAGATTCAAAGGTGTCCAAAATATGAGGAGCATCAAACGGTCTGAAAAATAGGAGGAGCATGAAACGATGTTCAAAAACATGAAGAGCCTGAAAAGGTGTGAAAAATATGAAGAGCTCAAAAGGTGTGAAAAATATGTTGAGCATGAAACGGTCTGAAGAATAGGAGGAGGATTGTAGCGATGTTCAAAAACGTGAAGAGCATGAAAAGGTGTGAAAAATATGACGAGCTTCAAAAGGTGTCAAAAATATGAGGAGCATGAAGTAGTATTGAAAAACATGAAGAGCCTGAAAATGTTTGAAATATATGAAGCGCTTCAAAAGGTTTCAGAAGTGAGAGGAGCATGAAACTGTCTTAAAAATAGGAGGATAATGAAGCAGTGATGGAAAACGTGCAGAGCCTGAAAAGGTGTGTAAAATATGAAGAGCTTCAAAAGGTGTCAAAAATATGAGGAGCATGAAATGGACTGAAAAATAGGAGGAGCATGAAGTGGTGTTGGAAAACATGAAGAGACTGAAAACGTGTGAAAAATATGAAGAGCTTCAAAAGGTGTGCAAAATATGAAGAGATTCAAAGGTGTCCAAAATATGAGGAGCATGAAACGGTCTGAAAAATAGGAGGAGCATGAAACGATGTTCAAAAACATGAAGAGCCTGAAAAGGTGTGAAAAATATGAAGAGCTCAAAAGGTGTGAAAAATATGTGGAGCATGAAACGGTCTGAAGAATAGGAGGAGGAATGTAGCGATGTTCAAAAACGTGAAGAGCATGAAAAGGTGTGAAAAATATGACGAGCTTCAAAAGGTGTCAAAAATATGAGGAGCAAGAAGTAGTGTTGAAAAACATGAAGAGCCTGAAAATGTTTGAAATATATGAAGCGCTTCAAAAGGTTTCAGAAGTGAGAGGAGCATGAAACTGTCTTAAAAATAGGAGGATAATGAAGCAGTGATGAAAAACGAGAAGAGCCTGAAAAGGTGTGTAAAATATGAAGAGCTTCAAAAGGTGTCAAAAATATGAGGAGCATGAAATGGTCTGAAAAATAGGAGGTGCATGAAACGATGTTCAAAGATATGAAGAGCCTGAAAGGTGTGAAAAATATGAAGAGCTTCAAAAGGTGTGAAATATATGAAGAGCTTCAAAAGCTGTCAATAATGAGATGAGCATGAAACGGTCTGAAAAATAGGAGGAGCATGAGTGGTGTTGAAAACATGAAGATACTGAAAAAGTGTAAAATATATGAAGAGCTTCAAAAAGTGTGAAAAATATGAGGAGCTTCAAAATGTGTCAAAATTTGAGGAGCATGAAACGGTCTGAAAAAACGGAGGAGCATGAAGCGGTGTTGAATAATATGAAGAGCCTGAAAAGGTGTGAAAAATATGAAGAGCTTCAAAAGGTGTGAAAAATATGAGGAGTATGAAACGGTCTGAAGAATAGGAGGAGGATTGTAGCGATGTTCAAAAACATGAAGAGCCTGAAAAGGTGTAAAATATATGAAGAGATTCAAAAGGTGTCAAAAATATGAGGAGCTTGAAATGGTCTGAAAAATTGGAGGATCAATAAGTAATGTTGAAAAACATGAAGAGCCTGAAAAGTTGTGAAAAATATGAAGAGCTTCAAAGGTGTCAAAAATGGGAGGAGCATGAAACGGTCTGAAAAATAGGAGGAGCATGAAATCGTGTTCAAAAACATGAAGAGCCTGAAAAGGTGTGAAAAATATGAAGAGCTTCAAAATGTGTGAAATACATGAGGAGCATGAAACGGTCTGAAAAGGAGGAGGAGCATGAAGCCGTGTTCAAAATCATGAAGAGCCTGAAAATGTGTGAAAAATATGAAGAGCTTCAAAAGGTGTGAAAATTATGAGGAGCATGAAACCGTCTGAAAAATAGGAGGAGCATGACACGGTGCTGAAAAACATGAAGAGCCTTAAAATGTGAGAAAAATATGACGAGCTTTAAAGGTGTGAAAAATATGAGGAGCATGAAACCGTGTGAAAAATAGGATGAGCATGAAGCGGTGTTGAAAAACAAGAAGAGCCTGAAAAAGTGTGAAAAATATGAAGATCTTCAAAAGGTGTCAAAAATATGAGGAGCATGAAATGATCTGAAAAATAGGAGGAACATGAAACGGTCTGAAAAAAAGGAGGAGCATATAGCGGTGTTCAAAAACATGAAGAGTCTGAAAAGGTGTGAAATATATGAAGAACTTCAAAAGGTGTCAAAAATATGAGGACCATGAAACGGTCTGAAAAATAGGAGGAGTATGTAGCGGTGTTGAAAAACATGAAGAGCCTGAAAAGAAGTGAAAAATATGAAGAGCTTCAACAGGTGTCAAAAATATGAGGAGAATGAAATGATCTGAAAAATAGGAGGAACATGAAACGGTCTGGAAAATAGGAGGATCATGAAGCCATGTTGAAAAACATGAAGAGCCTGAAAATGTGTGAAAAATATGAAGAGCTTCAAAAGGTGTCAAAACTATGAGGAGCATGAAACGGTCTGAAATATAGATGGAGTATGAAGCGGTGTTGAAAAACCTGAAGAGACTGAAAACGTGTGAAATATATGAAGAGCTTCAAAAGGTGTGAAAATATGAAGAGCTTCAAAAGGTGTCAAAAATATGAGGAGCATGAAACGGTCTGAAAAAATAGGAGGAGCATGAAGCAGTGTTGAAAAACAAGAGAAACCTGAAAAGGTGTGAATAATATGAAGAGCTTCAAAACGTGTCAAAAATATGAGGAGCAGTAAACGGTCTGAAAAATAGGAGGATCATTAAGCGGTGTTGAAAAACATGAAGCGCCTGAAAATGTGTGAAAAATATGAAGAGCTTCAAAAGGTGTCAAAAATATTAGCAGCATGAAACCATCTGAAAAATAGGAAGAGCATGAAACGGTATTCAAAAACATGAAGAGGTTGAAAAGGGTGTGAAAGATATGAAGAGCTTCAAAATGTGTGAAATATGAAGAGCTTCAAAAGGTGTCAAAATGAGATGAGCATGAAACGGTCTGAAAAATAAGAGGAGCATGAAGTGGTGTTGAAAACATGAAGATCCTGAAAAAGTGTGAAATATATGAAGAGCTTCAAAACGTGTCAAAAATATGAGGAGCATGAAACGGTCAGAAAAATAGGAGGATCATGAAGCGGTGTTAAAAAACATGAAGAGCCTGAAAGGTGTGAAAAATATGAAGAGCTTCAAAAGGTGTCAAATATATGAGGAGCATGAAACCGTCTGAAAAATAGGAGGAGCATGAAACGGTGTTCAAAACCATGAAGAGCCTGAAAAGGTGTTAAAAATATGAAGAGCTTCAAAAGGTGTGAAAAATATGAGGAGCATGAAACGGTCTGAAGACTAGGAGGAGGATTGTAGCGATGTTGAAAAACATGAACAGCATGAAAAGGTGTGAAAAATATGAAGAGCTTCAAATTGTGTCAAAAATATGAGGAGAATGAAATGGACTGAAAAATAGGAGGAGCATGAAGTGGTGTTGAAAAACATGAAGAGACTGAAAACGTGTGAAAAATATGAAGAGCTTCAAAAGGTGTGCAAAATATGAAGAGATTCAAAGGTGTCCAAAATATGAGGAGCATGAAACGGTCTGAAAAATAGGAGGAGCATGAAACGATGTTCAAAAACATGAAGAGCCTGAAAAGGTGTGAAAAATATGAAGAGCTCAAAAGGTGTGAAAAATATGTTGAGCATGAAACGGTCTGAAGAATAGGAGGAGGATTGTAGCGATGTTCAAAAACGTGAAGAGCATGAAAAGGTGTGAAAAATATGACGAGCTTCAAAAGGTGTCAAAAATATGAGGAGCATGAAGTAGTGTTGAAAAACATGAAGAGCCTGAAAATGTTTGAAATATATGAAGCGCTTCAAAAGGTTTCAGAAGTGAGAGGAGCATGAAACTGTCTTAAAAATAGGAGGATAATGAAGCAGTGATGGAAAACGTGAAGAGCCTGAAAAGGTGTGTAAAATATGAAGAGCTTCAAAAGGTGTCAAAAATATGAGGAGCATGAAATGGACTGAAAAATAGGAGGAGCATGAAGTGGTGTTGGAAAACATGAAGAGACTGAAAACGTGTGAAAAATATTTAGAGCTTCAAAAGGTGTGCAAAATATGAAGAGATTCAAAGGTGTCCAAAATATGAGGAGCATGAAACGGTCTGAAAAATAGGAAGAGCATGAAACGATGTTCAAAAACATGAAGAGCCTGAAAAGGTGTGAAAAATATGAAGAGCTCAAAAGGTGTGAAAAATATGTGGAGCATGAAACGGTCTGAAGAATAGGAGGAGGAATGTAGCGATGTTCAAAAACGTGAAGAGCATGAAAAGGTGTGAAAAATATAACGAGCTTCAAAAGGTGTCAAAAATATGAGGAGCAAGAAGTAGTGTTGAAAAACATGAAGAGCCTGAAAATGTTTGAAATATATGAAGCGCTTCAAAAGGTTTCAGAAGTGAGAGGAGCATGAAACTGTCTTAAAAATAGGAGGATAATGAAGCAGTGATGAAAAACGAGAAGAGCCTGAAAAGGTGTGTAAAATATGAAGAGCTTCAAAAGGTGTCAAAAATATGAGGAGCATGAAATGGTCTGAAAAATAGGAGGTGCATGAAACGATGTTCAAAGATATGAAGAGCCTGAAAAGGTGTGAAAAATATGAAGAGCTTCAAAAGGTGTGAAATATATGAAGAGCTTCAAAAGCTGTCAATAATGAGATGAGCATGAAACGGTCTGAAAAATAGGAGGAGCATGAGTGGTGTTGAAAACATGAAGATACTGAAAAAGTGTAAAATATATGAAGAGCTTCAAAAAGTGTGAAAAATATGAGGAGCTTCAAAATGTGTCAAAATTTGAGGAGCATGAAACGGTCTGAAAAAACGGAGGAGCATGAAGCGGTGTTGAATAATATGAAGAGCCTGAAAAGGTGTGAAAAATATGAAGAGCTTCAAAAGGTGTGAAAAATATGAGGAGTATGAAACGGTCTGAAGAATAGGAGGAGGATTGTAGCGATGTTCAAAAACATGAAGAGCATGAAAAGGTGTGAAAAATATGAAGAGTTTCAAAAGGTGTGAAATACAAGAGAAGCAAGAAACAGCCTGAAAAATAGGAGGAGCATGAAGCGGTGTTGAAAAACATGATGAAACAGAAAAGGTGTGAAAAATATGAAGAGCTTCAAAATGTGTCAAAAATATGAGGAGCATGAAACTGTCTGAAAAATAGGAGGAACATGAAACGGTGTTCAAAAACATGAAGAGCCTGAAAAGGTGTGAAAAATATGAAGAGCTTCAAATGGTGTGAAATACATGAGGAGCTTGAAACAGTCTGAAAAATAGGAGGAGCATGAACGATGTTGAAAAACATGAAGAGCATGAAAAGCTGTGAAAAATATGAAGAGCTTCAAAAGGTGTCAAAATATGTGAGCATGAAACCGTCTGAAAAATAGGAGGACCATGAAGCGGTGTTGAAAAACAAGAAGAGCCTGAAAAAGTGTGAAAAATATGAAGATCTTCAAAAGGTGTCAAAAATATGAGGAGCATGAAATGATCTGAAAAATAGGAGGAACATGAAACGGTCTGAAAAAAAGGAGGAGCATATAGCGGTGTTCAAAAACATGAAGAGTCTGAAAAGGTGTGAAATATATGAAGAACTTCAAAAGGTGTCAAAAATATGAGGACCATGAAACGGTCTGAAAAATAGGAGGAGTATGTAGCGGTGTTGAAAAACATGAAGAGCCTGAAAAGAAGTGAAAAATATGAAGAGCTTCAACAGGTGTCAAAAATATGAGGAGAATGAAATGATCTGAAAAATAGGAGGAACATGAAACGGTCTGGAAAATAGGAGGATCATGAAGCCATGTTGAAAAACATGAAGAGCCTGAAAATGTGTGAAAAATATGAAGAGCTTCAAAAGGTGTCAAAACTATGAGGAGCATGAAACGGTCTGAAATATAGATGGAGTATGAAGCGGTGTTGAAAAACCTGAAGAGACTGAAAACGTGTGAAATATATGAAGAGCTTCAAAAGGTGTGAAAATATGAAGAGCTTCAAAAGGTGTCAAAAATATGAGGAGCATGAAACGGTCTGAAAAAATAGGAGGAGCATGAAGCAGTGTTGAAAAACAAGAGAAACCTGAAAAGGTGTGAATAATATGAAGAGCTTCAAAACGTGTCAAAAATATGAGGAGCAGTAAACGGTCTGAAAAATAGGAGGATCATTAAGCGGTGTTGAAAAACATGAAGAGCCTGAAAATGTGTGAAAAATATGAAGAGCTTCAAAAGGTGTCAAAAATATGAGCAGCATGAAACCATCTGAAAAATAGGAAGAGCATGAAACGGTATTCAAAAACATGAAGAGGTTGAAAAGGGTGTGAAAGATATGAAGAGCTTCAAAATGTGTGAAATATGAAGAGCTTCAAAAGGTGTCAAAATGAGATGAGCATGAAACGGTCTGAAAAATAAGAGGAGCATGAAGTGGTGTTGAAAACATGAAGATCCTGAAAAAGTGTGAAATATATGAAGAGCTTCAAAACGTGTCAAAAATATGAGGAGCATGAAACGGTCAGAAAAATAGGAGGATCATGAAGCGGTGTTAAAAAACATGAAGAGCCTGAAAGGTGTGAAAAATATGAAGAGCTTCAAAAGGTGTCAAATATATGAGGAGCATGAAACCGTCTGAAAAATAGGAGGAGCATGAAACGGTGTTCAAAACCATGAAGAGCCTGAAAAGGTGTTAAAAATATGAAGAGCTTCAAAAGGTGTGAAAAATATGAGGAGCATGAAACGGTCTGAAGACTAGGAGGAGGATTGTAGCGATGTTGAAAAACATGAACAGCATGAAAAGGTGTGAAAAATATGAAGAGCTTCAAATTGTGTCAAAAATATGAGGAGAATGAAATGGACTGAAAAATAGGAGGAGCATGAAGTGGTGTTGAAAAACATGAAGAGACTGAAAACGTGTGAAAAATATGAAGAGCTTCAAAAGGTGTGCAAAATATGAAGAGATTCAAAGGTGTCCAAAATATGAGGAGCATGAAACGGTCTGAAAAATAGGAGGAGCATGAAACGATGTTCAAAAACATGAAGAGCCTGAAAAGGTGTGAAAAATATGAAGAGCTCAAAAGGTGTGAAAAATATGTTGAGCATGAAACGGTCTGAAGAATAGGAGGAGGATTGTAGCGATGTTCAAAAACGTGAAGAGCATGAAAAGGTGTGAAAAATATGACGAGCTTCAAAAGGTGTCAAAAATATGAGGAGCATGAAGTAGTGTTGAAAAACATGAAGAGCCTGAAAATGTTTGAAATATATGAAGCGCTTCAAAAGGTTGCAGAAGTGAGAGGAGCATGAAACTGTCTTAAAAATAGGAGGATAATGAAGCAGTGATGGAAAACGTGAAGAGCCTGAAAAGGTGTGTAAAATATGAAGAGCTTCAAAAGGTGTCAAAAATATGTGGAGCATGAAATGGACTGAAAAATAGGAGGAGCATGAAGTGGTGTTGGAAAACATGAAGAGACTGAAAACGTGTGAAAAATATTTAGAGCTTCAAAAGGTGTGCAAAATATGAAGAGATTCAAAGGTGTCCAAAATATGAGGAGCATGAAACGGTCTGAAAAATAGGAAGAGCATGAAACGATGTTCAAAAACATGAAGAGCCTGAAAAGGTGTGAAAAATATGAAGAGCTCAAAAGGTGTGAAAAATATGTGGAGCATGAAACGGTCTGAAGAATAGGAGGAGGAATGTAGCGATGTTCAAAAACGTGAAGAGCATGAAAAGGTGTGAAAAATATAACGAGCTTCAAAAGATGTCAAAAATATGAGGAGCAAGAAGTAGTGTTGAAAAACATGAAGAGCCTGAAAATGTTTGAAATATATGAAGCGCTTCAAAAGGTTTCAGAAGTGAGAGGAGCATGAAACTGTCTTAAAAATAGGAGGATAATGAAGCAGTGATGAAAAACGAGAAGAGCCTGAAAAGGTGTGTAAAATATGAAGAGCTTCAAAAGGTGTCAAAAATATGAGGAGCATGAAATGGTCTGAAAAATAGGAGGTGCATGAAACGATGTTCAAAGATATGAAGAGCCTGAAAAGGTGTGAAAAATATGAAGAGCTTCAAAAGGTGTGAAATATATGAAGAGCTTCAAAAGCTGTCAATAATGAGATGAGCATGAAACGGTCTGAAAAATAGGAGGAGCATGAGTGGTGTTGAAAACATGAAGATACTGAAAAAGTGTAAAATATATGAAGAGCTTCAAAAAGTGTGAAAAATATGAGGAGCTTCAAAATGTGTCAAAATTTGAGGAGCATGAAACGGTCTGAAAAAACGGAGGAGCATGAAGCGGTGTTGAATAATATGAAGAGCCTGAAAAGGTGTGAAAAATATGAAGAGCTTCAAAATGTGTGAAAAATATGAGGAGTATGAAACGGTCTGAAGAATAGGAGGAGGATTGTAGCGATGTTCAAAAACATGAAGAGCATGAAAAGGTGTGAAAAATATGAAGAGTTTCAAAAGGTGTGAAATACAAGAGAAGCAAGAAACAGCCTGAAAAATAGGAGGAGCATGAAGCGGTGTTGAAAAACATGATGAAACAGAAAAGGTGTGAAAAATATGAAGAGCTTCAAAATGTGTCAAAAATATGAGGAGCATGAAACTGTCTGAAAAATAGGAGGAACATGAAACGGTGTTCAAAAACATGAAGAGCCTGAAAAGGTGTGAAAAATATGAAGAGCTTCAAATGGTGTGAAATACATGAGGAGCTTGAAACAGTCTGAAAAATAGGAGGAGCATGAACGATGTTGAAAAACATGAAGAGCATGAAAAGCTGTGAAAAATATGAAGAGCTTCAAAAGGTGTCAAAATATGTGAGCATGAAACCGTCTGAAAAATAGGAGGACCATGAAGCGGTGTTGAAAAACATGAAGAGCCTGAAAAGGTGTGAAAAATATGAAGAGCTTCAAAAGGTGTCAAAAATATGAGGAGCATGAAACGGTCTGAAAAATAGGAGGAACATGAAACGATGTTCAAAAACATGAAGAGCCTGAAAAGGTGTGAAAAATATGAAGAGCTTCAAAAGGTGTGAAATACAAGAGGAACATGAAACGGTCTGAAAAATAGGAGGAGCATGAAGCGGTGTTGAAAAAAATGAAGAGCCTGAAAAGGTGTGAAAAATATGAAGAGCTTCAAAAGGTGTCAAAAATATGAGGAGCATGAAACTGTGTGAAAAATAGGAGGAGCATGAAGTGTAGTTGAAAACCATGAAGAGCCTGAAAAGGTGTGAAAAATATGAAGAGCTTCAAAAGGTGTCAAAATATGAGGAGCATGAAACGGTCTGAAAAATAGGAGGAGCATGAAACTGTGTTCAAAAACATCAAGTGCCTGAAAAGTTGTGAAAAATATGAAGAGCTTCAAAAGGTGTGAAATACATGAGGAGAATGAAACGGTCTGAAAAATAGGAGGAGCATGAAGCGGTGTTGAAAAACATGAAGAGCCTGAAAACGTGTGAAAAATATGAAGAGCTTCAAAAGGTGTGTAATATGTGAGGAGTATGAAACGGTCTGAAAAATAGGAGGAGCATGAAGCCATGTTGAAAAACATGAAGAGCCTGAAAAGGTGTAAAATACAAGAAGAGCTTCAAAACGTGTCAAAAATATAAGGAACATGAAACGGTCTGAAAAATAGGAGGAGCATGAAGTGGTGTTGAAAATCATGAAGATCCAGAAAAGCTGTGTAAAATACGAAGCGCTTCAAAAGGTGTGAAATACATGAGGAGCATGAAACGATCTGAAGAATAGGAGGAGGATGGTAGTGGTGTTCAAAAACATGAAGAGCATGAAAATGTGTGAAAAATATGAAGGGCTTCAAAAGGTGTGAAAAATATGAAGAGCTTCAAAAGGTGTCAAAAATATGAGGAGCATGAAACGGTGTGAAAAATAGGAGGAGCATGAAGTGTAGTTGAAAACCATGAAGAGCCTGAAAAGGTGTGAAAAATATGAAGAGCTTCAAAAGGTGTCAAAATATGAGGAGCATGAAACGGTCTGAAAAATATGAGGAGCATGAAACTGTGTTCAAAAACATCAAGTGCCTGAAAAGTTGTGAAAAATATGAAGAGCTTCAAAAGGTGTGAAATACATGAGGAGAATGAAACGGTCTGAAAAATAGGAGGAGCATGAAGCGGTGTTGAAAAACATGAAGAGCCTGAAAACGTGTGAAAAATATGAAGAGCTTCAAAAGGTGTGTAATATGTGAGGAGTATGAAACGGTCTGAAAAATAGGAGGAGCATGAAGCCATGTTGAAAAACATGAAGAGCCTGAAAAGGTGTAAAAAACAAGAAGAGCTTCAAAACGTGTCAAAAATATAAGGAACATGAAACGGTCTGAAAAATAGGAGGAGCATGAAGTGGTGTTGAAAATCATGAAGATCCAGAAAAGCTGTGTAAAATACGAAGCGCTTCAAAAGGTGTGAAATACATGAGGAGCATGAAACGATCTGAAGAATAGGAGGAGGATGGTAGTGGTGTTCAAAAACATGAAGAGCATGAAAATGTGTGAAAAATATGAAGGGCTTCAAAAGGTGTGAAAAATATGAAGACCTTAAAATGGTGTCAAAAATGAGAAGAGCATGAAACGGTCTGAAAAATAGGTGGAGCATGATGTGGTGTTGAAAAACATGAAGAGCCTGAAAAGTTGCGAAAAATATGAAGAACTTCAAAAGGTGTCAAAAATATGAGGAGCATGAAACGGTCTGAAAAATAGGAGGAGCATGAAACGGTGTTCAAAAACATGAAGAGCCTGAACAGCTGTGAAAAATATGAAGAGCCTCAAGGTGTGAAATACTTGAGGAGCATGAATCGGTCTGAAAAATAGGAGGAGCATGAAGCGGTATTGAAAAACATGAAGAGCCTGAACAGGTGTGAAAAATATGAAGAGCTTCAAAAGGTGTCAAAACTATGAGGAGTATGAAATGGTTTGAAAAATAGGAGCAGCATGAAACGGTGTTCAAAAACATGAAGAGCCTGAAAAGGTGTTAAAAATATGAAGAGCTTCAAAAGTTGTCAAAAATATGAGGAGCATGAAACGATCTGAAAAATAGAAGGAGCATGAAGCGGTGTTCACAAACATGAAGAGCCAGAAAAGGTGTGAAAAATATGAAGAGCTTCAAAAGGTGGCAAAAATATGAGGAGCATGTAACGGTCTGAAAAATAGGAGGAGCATGAAGCCGTGTTCAAAAACATGAAGAGCCTGAAATGGTGTGAAAAACATGAAGAGCCTAAAAGGTGTGAAAAATATGAAAAGCTTCAAAAGATGTCACAAATATGAGGAGCATGAAACGGTCTGAAAAATTGGAGGATCATGAAGCGGTGTTCAAAAACATGAAGAGCCTGAAAAGGTTTGAAAAATACGAAGAGCTACAAAGGTGTGAAAAATATGAAGAGCTTCAAAAGCTGTCAAAAATGAGATGAGCATGAAACGGTCTGAAAAATAGGAGGAGCATGAAGTGGTGTTGAAAAACATGAAGAGCCTGAATAAGTGTGAAATATATGAAGAGATTCAAAAGTTGTGAAAAATATGAAGAGCTTCAAAAGGTGCGAAATACATGAGGAGCATGAAACGGTCTGAAAAATAGGAGGAGCATGAAGCAGTGTTGAAAAACATGAAGAGACTTAAAACTTGTGAAATATATGAAGAGCTTCAAAAAGTGTGAAAAATATGAAGAGCTTAAAATGGTGTCAAAAATGAGATGAGCATGAAACGGTCTGAAAAATAGGTGGATCTTGATGTGGTGTTGAAAAACATGAAGAGCCTGAAAAGTTGCAAAAAATATGAAGACCTTCAAAAGGTGTCAAAAATATGAGGAGCATGAAACGGTTTGAAAAATAGGAGGAGCATGAAACGGTGTTCAAAAACATGAAGAGCCTGAAAAGCTGTGAAAAATATGAAGAGCTTCAAAAGGTGTCAAAAATATGAGGAGCATGAAACGGTCTGAAAAATAGGTGGAACATGAAACGGTGTTCGAAAACATGAAGAGCCTGAAAAGGTGTGAAAAATATGAAGAGCTTCAAAAGGTGTCAAAAATATGAGGAGCATGAAACGGTCTGAAAAATTGGAGGATCATGAAGCGGTGTTCAAAAACATGAAGAGCCTGAAAAGGTTTGAAAAATACGAAGAGCTACAAAGGTGTGAAAAATATGAAGAGCTTCAAAAGCTGTCAAAAATGAGATGAGTAAGAAACGGTCTGAAAAATAGGAGGAGCATGAAGTGGTGTTGAAAAACATGAAGAGCCTGAAAAGGTGTGAAATATATGAAGAGCTTCAAAAGGTGTCAAAAATATGAGGAGCATGAAACGATCTGCAAAATAAGAGGAGCATGAAGCGGTGTTCACAAACATGAAGAGCCAGAAAAGGTGTGAAAAATATGAAGAGCTTCAAAAGGTGTCAAAAATATGAGGAGCATATAACGGTCTGAAAAATAGAGGAGCATGAAGCCGTGTTCAAAAACATGAAGAGCCTGAAATGGTGTGAAAAACATGAAGAGCCTAAAAGGTGTGAAAAATATGAAAAGCTTCAAAAGATGTCACAAATATGAGGAGCATGAAACGGTCTGAAAAATTGGAGGATCATGAAGCGGTGTTGAAAAACATGAAGAGCCTGAATAAGTGTGAAATATATGAAGATATTCAAAAGTTGTGAAAAATATGAAGAGCTTCAAAAGGTGGGAAATACATGAGGACCATGAAACGGTCTGAACAATAGGAGGACCATGAAGCGGTGTTGAAAAACATGAAGAGACTTAAAACGTGTGAAATATATGAAGAGCTTCAAAAAGTGTTAAAAATATGAAGAGCTTCAAAAGCTGTCAAAAATATGAGGAGCATGAAACGGTCTGTAAAATAGGACTAACATGAAGTGGTGTTGAAAAACATGAAGAGCCTGAAAAAGTGTGAAATATATGAAGAGCTTCAAAAGGTATGAAAAATATTAGGAGCTTCAAAATAAGTCAAAAATATGAGGAGTATGAAACGGTCTGAAAAATAGGAGGAGCATGAAACGGGTTTGAAAATCACGAAGAGCCTGAAAAGGTGTGAAAAATATGAAGAGCTTCAAAAGGTGTGAAATACATGAGGATCATGAAACTGTTTGAAAAATAGGAGGTGCATGAAGTGGTGTTCAAAATCATGAAGAGCCTGAAAACGTGTGAAAAATATGAAGAGCTTCAAAAATGTGAAAAATATGAAGAGCTTCAAAAGGTGTGAAATATATGAGGAGCTTCAAAAGGTGACAAAAAAATGAAGAGCATGAAACGGTCTGAAAATAGGAAGAGCATCAAACGGTGTTCAAAACATGAAGAGCCTTAAAAGTTGTGAAAAATATGAAGAACTTTAAAAGGTGTCAAGAATATGAGGAGCATGAAACGTTCTGAAAAATGGGAGGATCATGAAACGGTGTTCAAAAACATGAAGAGCCTGAAAAGGTGTGAAAAATATTAGTAGCCTCAAAACGTGTCAAAAATATGAGGAGTGTGAAACTTTGTGAAAAATAGCAGGAGCATGAAGCGGTGTTCAAAAACATGAAGAGCCTGAAAACGTGTGAAAAATTGAATAGCTTCAAAAATGTGAAAAATATGAAGAGCTTCAAAAGGTGTGAAATATATGAAGAGCTTCAAAAGGTGTCAAAAATTAGATGAGCATGAAAAGGTCTGAAAAATAGGAGGAGCATGAAGTGGTGTTGAAAAACATGAAGAGCCTGAAAATGTGTGAATTATATGAAGAGATTCAAAAGATGTGAAAACTATGAAGAGCTTCAAAAGGTGTCAAATATATGAGGAGCATGAAACGGTGTTCAAAAACATGAAGAGCCTGAAAAGGTGTTAAAAATATGAAGAGCTTCAAAAGGTGTGAAAAATATGAGGAGCATGAAACGGTCTGAAGACTAGGAGGAGGATTGTAGCGATGTTCAAAAACATGAACAGCATGAAAAGGTGTGAAAAATATGAAGAGCTTCAAATTGTGTCAAAAATATGAGGAGTATGAAACGGTCTGAAAAATAGGAGCAGCATGAAACGGTGTTCAAAAACATGAAGAGCCTGAAAAGGTGTGAAAAATATGAAGAGCTTCAAGAGGTGTCATAACTATGAGGAGTATGAAACGGTCTGAAAAATAGGAGCAGCATGAAACGGTGTTCAAAAACATGAAGAGCCTGAAAGGGTGTTAAAAATATGAAGAGCTTCAAAAGTTGTCAAAAATATGAGGAGCATGAAACGATCTGAAAAATAGGAGGAGCATGAAGCGGTATTCACAAACATGAAGAGCCAGAAAAGGTGTGAAAAATATGAAGAGCTTCAAAAGGTGTCAAAAATATGAGGAGCATGTAACGGTCTGAAAAATAGGAGGAGCATGAAGCCGTGTTCAAAAACATGAAGAGCCTGAAATGGTGTGAAAAACATGAAGAGCATAAAAGGTGTGAAAAATATGAAAAGCTTCAAAAGATGTCACAAATATGAGGAGCATGAAACGGTCTGAAAAATTGGAGGATCATGAAGCGTTGTTCAACAACATGAAGAGCATGAAAAGGTTTGAAAAATACGAAGAGCTACAAAGGTGTGAAAAATATGAAGAGCTTCAAAAGCTGTCAAAAATGAGATGAGCATGAAACGGTCTGAAAAATAGGAGGAGCATGAAGTGGTGTTGAAAAACATGAAGAGCCTGAATAAGTGTGAAATATATGAAGAGATTCAAAAGTTGTGAAAAATATGAAGAGCTTCAAAAGGTGCGAAATACATGAGGAGCATGAAACGGTCTGAAAAATAGGAGGAGCATGAAGCGGTGTTGAAAAACATGAAGAGACTTAAAACGTGTGAAATATATGAAGAGCTTCAAAAAGTGTGAAAAATATGAAGAGCTTAAAATGGTGTCAAAAATGAGATGAGCATGAAACGGTCTGAAAAATAGGTGGATCTTGATGTGGTGTTGAAAAACATGAAGAGCCTGAAAAGTTGTGAAAAATATGAAGACCTTCAAAAGGTGTCAAAAATATGAGGAGCATGAAACGGTTTGAAAAATAGGAGGAGCATGAAACGGTGTTCAAAAACATGAAGAGCCTGAAAAGCTGTGAAAAATAGAAGAGCTTCAAAAGGTGTCAAAAATATGAGGAGCATGAAACGGTCTGAAAAATAGGAGGAACATGAAACGGTGTTCAAAAACATGAAGAGCCTGAAAAGGTGTGAAAAATATGAAGAGCTTCAAAAGGTGTCAAAAATATGAGGAGCATGAAACGGTCTGAAAAATTGGAGGATCATGAAGCGGTGTTCAAAAACATGAAGAGCCTGAAAAGGTTTGAAAAATACGAAGAGCTACAAAGGTGTGAAAAATATGAAGAGCTTCAAAAGCTGTCAAAAATGAGATGAGCATGAAACGGTCTGAAAAATAGGAGGAGCATGAAGTGGTGTTGAAAAACATGAAGAGCCTGAAAAGGTGTGAAATATATGAAGTGCTTCAAAAGGTGTCACAAATATGAGGAGCATGAAATGATCTGCAAAATAAGAGGAGCATGAAGCGGTGTTCACAAACATGAAGAGCCAGAAAAGGTGTGAAAAATATGAAGAGCTTCAAAAGGTGGCAAAAATATGAGGAGCATGTAACGGTCTGAAAAATAGGAGGAGCATGAAACCGTGTTCAAAAACATGAAGAGCCTGAAATGGTGTGAAAAACATGAAGAGCCTAAAAGGTGTGAAAAATATGAAAAGTTTCAAAAATGTCACAAATATGAGGAGCATGAAACGGTCTGAAAAATTGGAGGATCATGAAGCGGTGTTCAAAAACATGAAGAGCCTGAAAAGGTTTGAAAAATACGAAGAGCTACAAAGGTGTGAAAAATATGAAGAGCTTCAAAAGCTGTCAAAAATGAGATGAGCATGAAACGGTCTGAAAAATAGGAGGAGCATGAAGTGGTGTTGAAAAACATGAAGAGCCTGAATAAGTGTGAAATATATGAAGAGATTCAAAAGTTGTGAAAAATATGAAGAGCTTCAAAAGGTGCGAAATACATGAGGAGCATAAAACGGTCTGAAAAATAGGAGGAGCATGAAGCGGTGTTGAAAAACATGAAGAGACTTAAAACGTGTGAAATATATGAAGAGCTTCAAAAAGTGTGAAAAATATGAAGAGCTTAAAATGGTGTCAAAAATGAGATGAGCATGAAACGGTCTGAAAAATAGGTGGATCATGATGTGGTGTTGAAAAACATGAAGAGCCTGAAAAGTTGCGAAAAATATGAAGACCTTCAAAAGGTGTCAAAAATATGAGGAGCATGAAACGGTTTGAAAAATAGGAGGAGCATGAAGCGGTGTTGAAAAACATGAAGAGCCTGAATAAGTGTGAAATATATGAAGAGATTCAAAAGTTTTGAAAAATATGAAGAGCTTCAAAAGGTGGGAA
Source organism: Dama dama (assembly GCF_033118175.1). Lineage (NCBI taxonomy): Eukaryota > Metazoa > Chordata > Mammalia > Artiodactyla > Cervidae > Dama > Dama dama. The sequence continues at coordinate 924,805 of NW_026870929.1, read as the reverse complement.
ATACATGAGGACCATGAAACGGTCTGAACAATAGGAGGAGCATGAAGCGGTGTTGAAAAACATGAAGAGACTTAAAACGTGTGAAATATATGAAGAGCTTCAAAAAGTGTTAAAAATATGAAGAGCTTCAAAAGGTGTCAAAAATGAGATGAGCATGAAATGGTCTGAAAAGAAGGAGGAGCAAGAAGTGGTGTTGAAAAATATGAAGAGCCTGAAAAGGTGTGAAATATATGAAGAGATTCAAAAGGTGTCAAAAATATGAGGAGTACGTAAGGGTTTGGAAAATAGGACGAGCATGAAGTGGTGTTGAAAAACATGAGGAGCCTGAAAAGATGTGAAAAATACGAAGAGCTTCAAAAGGTGTCCACCATATGAGGAGCATGAAACTGTCTGAGAAATAGGAGGAGCATGAAGTGGTGCTGAAAAACATGAAGAGCCTAAAAGGTGTGAAAAATATGTAAAGCTTCAAAAGATGTCATAAATATGAGGAGCATGAAACGGTCTGAAAAAGTGGAGGATCATGAAGCGGTGTTGAAAAACATGAAGAGCCTGAAAAGGTGTGAAAAATATGAAGAGCTTCAAAAGCTGTGAAAAATATGAAGAGCTTAAAATGGTGTCAAAAATGAGATGAGCATGAAACGGTCTGAAAAATAGGAGGATCATAAAGCAGTGTTGAAAAATATGAAGAGCCTGAAAACGTGTGAAAAATATGAAGAGCTGCAAAAAGTTTCAAGAATGAGATGAGCATGAAATGGTCTGAAAAGTAGGAGGAGCATGAAGTGGTGTTGAAAAACATGAAGAGCCTGAAAAGGTGTGAAAAATATGAAGAGCTTCAAAAGGTGTGAAAAATATGAAGAGCTTCAAAACGTATCAAAAATATGAGGAGCATGAAACGGTCTGAAAAATAGGAAGAGCATGAAGTGGTGTTGAAAAACATGAAGTGCCTGAAATGGTGTGAAATATATGAAGAGCTTCAAAAGGTGTGAAAAATATGAAGAGCTTCAAATGGTGAGAAATATATGAGGAGCATGAAACGGTCTGAAAAATAGGAGGATCAAGAAGCGGTGTTGAAAAACATGAAGAGCCTGAAAAGGTGTGAAAAATGTGAAGAGCTTCCAAAGGTGTAAAAATATGAGGAGCATGAAACTGTCTAAGAAATAGGAGGAGCATGAAGTGGTGCTGAAAAACATGAAGAGCCTAAAAGGTGTGAAAAATATAAAGAGCTTGAAAAGCTGTGAAATACAGGCGGAGCATGAAACGGTCTGAAAAATAGGAGGAGCATGAAAAGGTGTTCAAAAACATGAAAGCCTAAAAAGGTGAGAAAAATATGAAGATCTTCAAAGGTGTTAAATACATGAGGAGCATGAAACGGTCTGAAAATTAGGAGGAGCATGAAGCGTTGTTCAAAAACATGAAGAGCCTGAAAGGTGTGAAAAATATGAAAAGCTTCAAAATGTGTCAAATAATGAGGAGCATGAAAAGGTCTGAAAAATAGGAGGACCATGAAACGGTCTTCAAAACATAAAGAACCTGAAAAGGTGTGAAAAATACGAAGAGCTTTTAAAGGTGTCAAAAATATGAGGAGCATGAAACGGTCTGAAAAAGAGGAGGAGCATGAAACCGTGTTCAAAAACATGAAGAGCCTGAAAAGGTGTGAAAAATATGAACAGCTTCAAAAGGTGTGAAAAATATGAAGAGCTTCAAAAGGTGTCAAAAATGAGATGAGCATGAAACGGTCTGAAAAATCAGAGGAGCATGAAGTGGGGTTGAAAATCATGAAGAGCCTGAAAAGGTGTGTAAAATATGAAGAGCTTCAAAAGGAGTGAAATACATGAGGAGCATGAAACCGTCTGAATTATAGGAGGAGCATGAAACGGTGTTGAAAAACATGAAGAGCCTCAAAAGGTGTGAAAAATATGAAGAGCTCAAAATGTGTCAAAAATATGAAGAGCTTCAAAAAGTGCGAAAAATGAGATGAGCATGAAATGGTCTGAAAAAGGAGGAGCATGAAGTGGTGTTGAAAACATGAAGAGCCTGAAATGGTGTGAAAAATTTGAAGAGCTTCAAAAATGTGAAATTATATGAAGAGCTTCAAAAGGTGTGAAATATATGAAGAGCTTCAAAAGCTGTCAAAAATTAGATGAGCATGAAACGGTCTGAAAAATAGGAGGAGCATCAAGTGGTGTTGAAAAACATGAAGAGCCTGAAAATGTGTGAAATATATGAAGAGCTTCAAAAGGTGTGAAAAATATGAAGAGCTTCAAAAGGTGTCAAAAATATGAAGAGCATGACACGGTCGCAATAATAGGAGGAACTTGAAGTGGTGTTCGAAAACATGAAGAGTCTGAAAAGGTGTGAAATATAAGAAGAACTTCAAAAGGTGTCAAAATTATGAGGAGCATGAAACGGTCTGAAAAATAGGAGGATCATGAAACAGTGTTGAAAACCATGAAGAGCCTGAAAAGGTGTGAAAAATATGAAGAGCTTCAAAACGTGTCAAAAATGTGAGGAGCATGAAACGGACTGAAAAATGGAAGGAGCAGGAAGCGGTGTTGAAAAACTTGAAGAGCCTGAAAACGTGTGAAAAATATGAAGAGCTTCAAAAGGTGTCAAATATGAGAGGGGCATGAAAAGGTCTGAAAAACAGGAGGAGCATGAAGTTTTGTTGAAAAACATGAATATCCTGAAAAGGTGTGAAATATATGAAGAGCTTCAAAGGGTGTCAAAAATATGAGGAGCATGTAATGGTCTCAAAAATAGGAGGAGCATGCAGCGGTGTTGAAAAACATGAAGAGCTTGAAAAGGTGTGAAAATTATGAAGAGCTTCAAATTGTGTCAAAAATATGTGGAGCATGAAACGGTCTGAAAGATAGGAGGAGCATGAAACTGTGTTGAAAAACATGAAGAGCCTGAAAAGGTGTGAAATATATAAAGAGTTTCAAAAGGTGTTAAAAATATGAGGAGCATGAAACGGTCTGAAAATTAGGAGGAGCATGAAATGGTGTTCAAAAACATGAAGAGCCTGAAAAGCTGTGAAAAATATGAAGAGCCTCAAGGTGTGAAATACTTGAGGAGCATGAATCGGTCTGAAAAATAAGAAGAGAATGATGCGGTGTTGAAAAACATGAAGAGCCTGAAAAGGTGTGACAAATATAAAGAGTTTCAAAAGGTGTCAATAATAAGCGTTGCATGAAACAGTCTGAAAAATAGGAGGAGCGTGAACGGTCTGAAAAATAGGAGGAGCATGAAGCGGTGTTGAAAAACATGAAGAGCCTGAAAAGGTGTGAAAAATATGAAGAGCTTCAAAAAGTGTCAAAAATATGAGTAACATGAAACGGTCTGAAAAAGAGGAGGAGAATGAAACGGTCTGAAAATAGGAGGAGCATGAAGCGGTGTTGAAAAACATGAAGAGCCTGAAAAGGTATGAAAAATATGAAGAGCTTCAAAAGGTGTGAAAAATATGAAGAGGTTCAAAAGGTGTCATAAATGAGATGAGCATGAAACGGTCTAAAAAACAGGAGGAGCATCAAGTGGTGTTGAAAAACATGAAGAGCCTGAAAAAGTGTGAAATATATGAAGAGCTTCAAAAGGTGTCAAAAATATGAGGAGTATGAAACGGTCTGAAAAATAGGAAGAGCACGAAAAGGTCTGAAAAATAGGAGGAGCATGAAGCCGTGTTCAAAAACATGAAGAGCCTGAAATGGTGTGAAAAACATGAAGAGCCTAAAAGGTGTGAAAAATATGAAAAGCTTCAAAAGATGTTACAAATATGAGGAGCATGAAACGGTCTGAAAAATTGGAGGATCATGAAGCGGTGTTCAAAAACATGAAGAGCCTGAAAAGGTTTGAAAAATACGAAGAGCTACAAAGGTGTGAAAAATATGAAGAGCTTCAAAAGCTGTCAAAAATGAGATGAGCATGAAACGGTCTGAAAAATAGGAGGAGCATGAAGTGGTGTTGAAAAACATGAAGAGCCTGAATAAGTGTGAAATATATGAAGAGATTCAAAAGTTGTGAAAAATATGAAGAGCTTCAAAAGGTGCGAAATACATGAGGAGCATGAAACGGTCTGAAAAATAGGAGGAGCATGAAGCAGTGTTGAAAAACATGAAGAGACTTAAAACTTGTGAAATATATGAAGAGCTTCAAAAAGTGTGAAAAATATGAAGAGCTTAAAATGGTGTCAAAAATGAGATGAGCATGAAACGGTCTGAAAAATAGGTGGATCTTGATGTGGTGTTGAAAAACATGAAGAGCCTGAAAAGTTGCAAAAAATATGAAGACCTTCAAAAGGTGTCAAAAATATGAGGAGCATGAAACGGTTTGAAAAATAGGAGGAGCATGAAACGGTGTTCAAAAACATGAAGAGCCTGAAAAGCTGTGAAAAATATGAAGAGCTTCAAAAGGTGTCAAAAATATGAGGAGCATGAAACGGTCTGAAAAATAGGTGGAACATGAAACGGTGTTCGAAAACATGAAGAGCCTGAAAAGGTGTGAAAAATATGAAGAGCTTCAAAAGGTGTCAAAAATATGAGGAGCATGAAACGGTCTGAAAAATTGGAGGATCATGAAGCGGTGTTCAAAAACATGAAGAGCCTGAAAAGGTTTGAAAAATACGAAGAGCTACAAAGGTGTGAAAAATATGAAGAGCTTCAAAAGCTGTCAAAAATGAGATGAGTAAGAAACGGTCTGAAAAATAGGAGGAGCATGAAGTGGTGTTGAAAAACATGAAGAGCCTGAAAAGGTGTGAAATATATGAAGAGCTTCAAAAGGTGTCAAAAATATGAGGAGCATGAAACGATCTGCAAAATAAGAGGAGCATGAAGCGGTGTTCACAAACATGAAGAGCCAGAAAAGGTGTGAAAAATATGAAGAGCTTCAAAAGGTGTCAAAAATATGAGGAGCATATAACGGTCTGAAAAATAGAGGAGCATGAAGCCGTGTTCAAAAACATGAAGAGCCTGAAATGGTGTGAAAAACATGAAGAGCCTAAAAGGTGTGAAAAATATGAAAAGCTTCAAAAGATGTCACAAATATGAGGAGCATGAAACGGTCTGAAAAATTGGAGGATCATGAAGCGGTGTTGAAAAACATGAAGAGCCTGAATAAGTGTGAAATATATGAAGATATTCAAAAGTTGTGAAAAATATGAAGAGCTTCAAAAGGTGGGAAATACATGAGGACCATGAAACGGTCTGAACAATAGGAGGACCATGAAGCGGTGTTGAAAAACATGAAGAGACTTAAAACGTGTGAAATATATGAAGAGCTTCAAAAAGTGTTAAAAATATGAAGAGCTTCAAAAGCTGTCAAAAATATGAGGAGCATGAAACGGTCTGTAAAATAGGACTAACATGAAGTGGTGTTGAAAAACATGAAGAGCCTGAAAAAGTGTGAAATATATGAAGAGCTTCAAAAGGTATGAAAAATATTAGGAGCTTCAAAATAAGTCAAAAATATGAGGAGTATGAAACGGTCTGAAAAATAGGAGGAGCATGAAACGGGTTTGAAAATCACGAAGAGCCTGAAAAGGTGTGAAAAATATGAAGAGCTTCAAAAGGTGTGAAATACATGAGGATCATGAAACTGTTTGAAAAATAGGAGGTGCATGAAGTGGTGTTCAAAATCATGAAGAGCCTGAAAACGTGTGAAAAATATGAAGAGCTTCAAAAATGTGAAAAATATGAAGAGCTTCAAAAGGTGTGAAATATATGAGGAGCTTCAAAAGGTGACAAAAAAATGAAGAGCATGAAACGGTCTGAAAATAGGAAGAGCATCAAACGGTGTTCAAAACATGAAGAGCCTTAAAAGTTGTGAAAAATATGAAGAACTTTAAAAGGTGTCAAGAATATGAGGAGCATGAAACGTTCTGAAAAATGGGAGGATCATGAAACGGTGTTCAAAAACATGAAGAGCCTGAAAAGGTGTGAAAAATATTAGTAGCCTCAAAACGTGTCAAAAATATGAGGAGTGTGAAACTTTGTGAAAAATAGCAGGAGCATGAAGTGGTGTTCAAAAACATGAAGAGCCTGAAAACGTGTGAAAAATTGAATAGCTTCAAAAATGTGAAAAATATGAAGAGCTTCAAAAGGTGTGAAATATATGAAGAGCTTCAAAAGGTGTCAAAAATTAGATGAGCATGAAAAGGTCTGAAAAATAGGAGGAGCATGAAATGGTGTTGAAAAACATGAAGAGCCTGAAAATGTGTGAATTACATGAAGAGATTCAAAAGATGTGAAAACTATGAAGAGCTTCAAAAGGTGTCAAATATATGAGGAGCATGAAACGGTGTTCAAAAACATGAAGAGCCTGAAAAGGTGTTAAAAATATGAAGAGCTTCAAAAGGTGTGAAAAATATGAGGAGCATGAAACGGTCTGAAGACTAGGAGGAGGATTGTAGCGATGTTCAAAAACATGAACAGCATGAAAAGGTGTGAAAAATATGAAGAGCTTCAAATTGTGTCAAAAATATGAGGAGTATGAAACGGTCTGAAAAATAGGAGCAGCATGAAACGGTGTTCAAAAACATGAAGAGCCTGAAAAGGTGTGAAAAATATGAAGAGCTTCAAGAGGTGTCATAACTATGAGGAGTATGAAACGGTCTGAAAAATAGGAGCAGCATGAAACGGTGTTCAAAAACATGAAGAGCCTGAAAAGGTGTTAAAAATATGAAGAGCTTCAAAAGTTGTCAAAAATATGAGGAGCATGAAACGATCTGAAAAATAGGAGGAGCATGAAGCGGTATTCACAAACATGAAGAGCCAGAAAAGGTGTGAAAAATATGAAGAGCTTCAAAAGGTGTCAAAAATATGAGGAGCATGTAACGGTCTGAAAAATAGGAGGAGCATGAAGCCGTGTTCAAAAACATGAAGAGCCTGAAATGGTGTGAAAAACATGAAGAGCATAAAAGGTGTGAAAAATATGAAAAGCTTCAAAAGATGTCACAAATATGAGGAGCATGAAACGGTCTGAAAAATTGGAGGATCATGAAGCGTTGTTCAACAACATGAAGAGCATGAAAAGGTTTGAAAAATACGAAGAGCTACAAAGGTGTGAAAAATATGAAGAGCTTCAAAAGCTGTCAAAAATGAGATGAGCATGAAACGGTCTGAAAAATAGGAGGAGCATGAAGTGGTGTTGAAAAACATGAAGAGCCTGAATAAGTGTGAAATATATGAAGAGATTTAAAAGTTGTGAAAAATATGAAGAGCTTCAAAAGGTGCGAAATACATGAGGAGCATGAAACGGTCTGAAAAATAGGAGGAGCATGAAGCGGTGTTGAAAAACATGAAGAGACTTAAAACGTGTGAAATATATGAAGAGCTTCAAAAAGTGTGAAAAATATGAAGAGCTTAAAATGGTGTCAAAAATGAGATGAGCATGAAACGGTCTGAAAAATAGGTGGATCTTGATGTGGTGTTGAAAAACATGAAGAGCCTGAAAAGTTGTGAAAAATATGAAGACCTTCAAAAGGTGTCAAAAATATGAGGAGCATGAAACGGTTTGAAAAATAGGAGGAGCATGAAACGGTGTTCAAAAACATGAAGAGCCTGAAAAGCTGTGAAAAATAGAAGAGCTTCAAAAGGTGTCAAAAATATGAGGAGCATGAAACGGTCTGAAAAATAGGAGGAACATGAAACGGTGTTCAAAAACATGAAGAGCCTGAAAAGGTGTGAAAAATATGAAGAGCTTCAAAAGGTGTCAAAAATATGAGGAGCATGAAACGGTCTGAAAAATTGGAGGATCATGAAGCGGTGTTCAAAAACATGAAGAGCCTGAAAAGGTTTGAAAAATACGAAGAGCTACAAAGGTGTGAAAAATATGAAGAGCTTCAAAAGCTGTCAAAAATGAGATGAGCATGAAACGGTCTGAAAAATAGGAGGAGCATGAAGTGGTGTTGAAAAACATGAAGAGCCTGAAAAGGTGTGAAATATATGAAGTGCTTCAAAAGGTGTCACAAATATGAGGAGCATGAAATGATCTGCAAAATAAGAGGAGCATGAAGCGGTGTTCACAAACATGAAGAGCCAGAAAAGGTGTGAAAAATATGAAGAGCTTCAAAAGGTGGCAAAAATATGAGGAGCATGTAACGGTCTGAAAAATAGGAGGAGCATGAAGCCGTGTTCAAAAACATGAAGAGCCTGAAATGGTGTGAAAAACATGAAGAGCCTAAAAGGTGTGAAAAATATGAAAAGTTTCAAAAATGTCACAAATATGAGGAGCATGAAACGGTCTGAAAAATTGGAGGATCATGAAGCGGTGTTCAAAAACATGAAGAGCCTGAAAAGGTTTGAAAAATACGAAGAGCTACAAAGGTGTGAAAAATATGAAGAGCTTCAAAAGCTGTCAAAAATGAGATGAGCATGAAACGGTCTGAAAAATAGGAGGAGCATGAAGTGGTGTTGAAAAACATGAAGAGCCTGAATAAGTGTGAAATATATGAAGAGATTCAAAAGTTGTGAAAAATATGAAGAGCTTCAAAAGGTGCGAAATACATGAGGAGCATAAAACGGTCTGAAAAATAGGAGGAGCATGAAGCGGTGTTGAAAAACATGAAGAGACTTAAAACGTGTGAAATATATGAAGAGCTTCAAAAAGTGTGAAAAATATGAAGAGCTTAAAATGGTGTCAAAAATGAGATGAGCATGAAACGGTCTGAAAAGTAGGTGGATCATGATGTGGTGTTGAAAAACATGAAGAGCCTGAAAAGTTGCGAAAAATATGAAGACCTTCAAAAGGTGTCAAAAATATGAGGAGCATGAAACGGTTTGAAAAATAGGAGGAGCATGAAGCGGTGTTGAAAAACATGAAGAGCCTGAATAAGTGTGAAATATATGAAGAGATTCAAAAGTTTTGAAAAATATGAAGAGCTTCAAAAGGTGGGAAATACATGAGGACCATGAAACGGTCTGAACAATAGGAGGAGCATGAAGCGGTGTTGAAAAACATGAAGAGACTTAAAACGTGTGAAATATATGAAGAGCTTCAAAAAGTGTTAAAAATATGAAGAGCTTCAAAAGGTGTCAAAAATGAGATGAGCATGAAATGGTCTGAAAAGAAGGAGGAGCAAGAAGTGGTGTTGAAAAATATGAAGAGCCTGAAAAGGTGTGAAATATATGAAGAGATTCAAAAGGTGTCAAAAATATGAGGAGTACGTAAGGGTTTGGAAAATAGGACGAGCATGAAGTGGTGTTGAAAAACATGAGGAGCCTGAAAAGATGTGAAAAATACGAAGAGCTTCAAAAGGTGTCCACCATATGAGGAGCATGAAACTGTCTGAGAAATAGGAGGAGCATGAAGTGGTGCTGAAAAACATGAAGAGCCTAAAAGGTGTGAAAAATATGTAAAGCTTCAAAAGATGTCATAAATATGAGGAGCATGAAACGGTCTGAAAAAGTGGAGGATCATGAAGCGGTGTTGAAAAACATGAAGAGCCTGAAAAGGTGTGAAAAATATGAAGAGCTTCAAAAGCTGTGAAAAATATGAAGAGCTTAAAATGGTGTCAAAAATGAGATGAGCATGAAACGGTCTGAAAAATAGGAGGATCATAAAGCAGTGTTGAAAAATATGAAGAGCCTGAAAACGTGTGAAAAATATGAAGAGCTGCAAAAAGTTTCAAGAATGAGATGAGCATGAAATGGTCTGAAAAGTAGGAGGAGCATGAAGTGGTGTTGAAAAACATGAAGAGCCTGAAAAGGTGTGAAAAATATGAAGAGCTTCAAAAGGTGTGAAAAATATGAAGAGCTTCAAAACGTATCAAAAATATGAGGAGCATGAAACGGTCTGAAAAATAGGAAGAGCATGAAGTGGTGTTGAAAAACATGAAGTGCCTGAAATGGTGTGAAATATATGAAGAGCTTCAAAAGGTGTGAAAAATATGAAGAGCTTCAAATGGTGAGAAATATATGAGGAGCATGAAACGGTCTGAAAAATAGGAGGATCAAGAAGCGGTGTTGAAAAACATGAAGAGCCTGAAAAGGTGTGAAAAATGTGAAGAGCTTCCAAAGGTGTAAAAATATGAGGAGCATGAAACTGTCTAAGAAATAGGAGGAGCATGAAGTGGTGCTGAAAAACATGAAGAGCCTAAAAGGTGTGAAAAATATAAAGAGCTTGAAAAGCTGTGAAATACAGGCGGAGCATGAAACGGTCTGAAAAATAGGAGGAGCATGAAAAGGTGTTCAAAAACATGAAAGCCTAAAAAGGTGAGAAAAATATGAAGATCTTCAAAGGTGTTAAATACATGAGGAGCATGAAACGGTCTGAAAATTAGGAGGAGCATGAAGCGTTGTTCAAAAACATGAAGAGCCTGAAAGGTGTGAAAAATATGAAAAGCTTCAAAATGTGTCAAATAATGAGGAGCATGAAAAGGTCTGAAAAATAGGAGGACCATGAAACGGTCTTCAAAACATAAAGAACCTGAAAAGCTGTGAAAAATACGAAGAGCTTTTAAAGGTGTCAAAAATATGAGGAGCATGAAACGGTCTGAAAAAGAGGAGGAGCATGAAACCGTGTTCAAAAACATGAAGAGCCTGAAAAGGTGTGAAAAATATGAACAGCTTCAAAAGGTGTGAAAAATATGAAGAGCTTCAAAAGGTGTCAAAAATGAGATGAGCATGAAACGGTCTGAAAAATCAGAGGAGCATGAAGTGGGGTTGAAAATCATGAAGAGCCTGAAAAGGTGTGTAAAATATGAAGAGCTTCAAAAGGAGTGAAATACATGAGGAGCATGAAACCGTCTGAATTATAGGAGGAGCATGAAACGGTGTTGAAAAACATGAAGAGCCTCAAAAGGTGTGAAAAATATGAAGAGCTCAAAATGTGTCAAAAATATGAAGAGCTTCAAAAAGTGCGAAAAATGAGATGAGCATGAAATGGTCTGAAAAAGGAGGAGCATGAAGTGGTGTTGAAAACATGAAGAGCCTGAAATGGTGTGAAAAATTTGAAGAGCTTCAAAAATGTGAAATTATATGAAGAGCTTCAAAAGGTGTGAAATATATGAAGAGCTTCAAAAGCTGTCAAAAATTAGATGAGCATGAAACGGTCTGAAAAATAGGAGGAGCATCAAGTGGTGTTGAAAAACATGAAGAGCCTGAAAATGTGTGAAATATATGAAGAGCTTCAAAAGGTGTGAAAAATATGAAGAGCTTCAAAAGGTGTCAAAAATATGAAGAGCATGACACGGTCGCAATAATAGGAGGAACTTGAAGTGGTGTTCGAAAACATGAAGAGTCTGAAAAGGTGTGAAATATAAGAAGAACTTCAAAAGGTGTCAAAATTATGAGGAGCATGAAACGGTCTGAAAAATAGGAGGATCATGAAACAGTGTTGAAAACCATGAAGAGCCTGAAAAGGTGTGAAAAATATGAAGAGCTTCAAAACGTGTCAAAAATGTGAGGAGCATGAAACGGACTGAAAAATGGAAGGAGCAGGAAGCGGTGTTGAAAAACTTGAAGAGCCTGAAAACGTGTGAAAAATATGAAGAGCTTCAAAAGGTGTCAAATATGAGAGGGGCATGAAAAGGTCTGAAAAACAGGAGGAGCATGAAGTTTTGTTGAAAAACATGAATATCCTGAAAAGGTGTGAAATATATGAAGAGCTTCACAGGGTGTCAAAAATATGAGGAGCATGTAATGGTCTCAAAAATAGGAGGAGCATGCAGCGGTGTTGAAAAACATGAAGAGCTTGAAAAGGTGTGAAAATTATGAAGAGCTTCAAATTGTGTCAAAAATATGTGGAGCATGAAACGGTCTGAAAGATAGGAGGAGCATGAAACTGTGTTGAAAAACATGAAGAGCCTGAAAAGGTGTGAAATATATAAAGAGTTTCAAAAGGTGTTAAAAATATGAGGAGCATGAAATGGTCTGAAAATTAGGAGGAGCATGAAATGGTGTTCAAAAACATGAAGAGCCTGAAAAGCTGTGAAAAATATGAAGAGCCTCAAGGTGTGAAATACTTGAGGAGCATGAATCGGTCTGAAAAATAAGAAGAGAATGATGCGGTGTTGAAAAACATGAAGAGCCTGAAAAGGTGTGACAAATATAAAGAGTTTCAAAAGGTGTCAATAATAAGCGTTGCATGAAACAGTCTGAAAAATAGGAGGAGCGTGAACGGTCTGAAAAATAGGAGGAGCATGAAGCGGTGTTGAAAAACATGAAGAGCCTGAAAAGGTGTGAAAAATATGAAGAGCTTCAAAAAGTGTCAAAAATATGAGTAACATGAAACGGTCTGAAAAAGAGGAGGAGAATGAAACGGTCTGAAAATAGGAGGAGCATGAAGCGGTGTTGAAAAACATGAAGAGCCTGAAAAGGTATGAAAAATATGAAGAGCTTCAAAAGGTGTGAAAAATATGAAGAGGTTCAAAAGGTGTCATAAATGAGATGAGCATGAAACGGTCTAAAAAACAGGAGGAGCATCAAGTGGTGTTGAAAAACATGAAGAGCCTGAAAACGTGTGAAATATATGAACAGCTTCAAAAAGTGTCAAAAATAGAAGGAGCATGAAATGGTCTGAAAAATAGGAGGAGCATGAAGCGGTGTTGAAAAACATGAATAGCCTGAAAAGGTGTGAAATATATGAAGAGTTACAAAAGGTGTCAAAGATATAGGAGCATGAAACGGTCTGAAAAATAGGTGGAGCATGATACGGCATTGAAAAACAAAAAGAGCCTGAAAAGGTGTGAAAAATATGAAGAGCTTCAAAAGGTGTCAAAAATATGACGAGCATGAAATGGTATGAAAAATAGGAGGAGCATGTAACGGTGTTCAAAAACATGAAGAGCCTGAAAAGGTATGAAAAATATGCAGAGCTTCAAAATGTCTCAAAAACATGAGGAGCATGAAACGGTCTGAAAATAGGAGGAGCATGAAGCGGTGTTCAAAAACATGAAAAGCCTGAAACGGTGTGAAAAATATGAAGAGTTTCAAAACGTGTCAAAAATATGAGGAGCATAAAACGTTCTGAAAATTAGGAGGAGCATGAAGTGGTGTTGAAAAACCTGAAGAGCCTGAAAAGGTGTGAAATATATGAAGAGCTTCAAAATGTGTCAAAAATATGAGGAGCATGAAAAGGTCTGAAAAATAGGCGGAGCATGAAACGGTGTTGGGAAACATGAAGAGCATGAAAAGATGTGAAAAATATGAAGAGCATGAAAAGGTGTGAAAAATATGAGGAGCATGAAACTGTGTTCAAAAATATGAACAGCCTGAAAAGTTGTGAAAAATATGAAGAGCTTCAAAAGGGGTCAAAAATATTAAGAGCATGAAGCGGTCTGAAAAAAAGGAGGAGCATGAAACGGTTTTGAAAAACATGAAGAGCCTGAAAAAGTGTGAAATATATGAAGAGCTTCAAAAGATGTCAAAAATATGAAGAGCATGAAACGGGGTTCAAAAACATGTAAAGCCAGAAAAGGTGTGAAAAATATGATTAGCATCAAAAGGTGTCAAAAATATGTGGAGCATGAAACGATCTGAAATATAGGAGGAGCATGAAACGGTGTTGAAAAATATGAAGAGCCTGAAAAGGTGTAAAAAATATGAAGAGCTTCAAAAGGTGTCAAAAATATCAGGAGCATGAAACGGTCTGAAAAATAGGAGGAGCATGAAACGGTGTTCAAAAACATGAAGAGCCTCAAAAAGTACAAAAAATATGAAGAGCTTCAACACGTCTCAAATACATGAGGTGCATGAAACGGTCTGAAAAAAGGAGCATGAAACCGTGTTCAACAAGGTGAAGAGCCTGAAAGGTGTGAAAAATATGAAGAGCTTCAAAACGTGTCAAAAATATGAGGAGCATGAAAAGTTCTGTAAAATAGGAGGAGCATGAAGCGGTGTTCAAAAACCTGAAGAGCCTGAAAAGGTGTGAAAAATATGAAGAGATTCAAAAGGTGTCAAAAATATGAGGAGCATGAAACGGTCTGAAAAATAGGAGAAGCATGAAACGGTGTTCAAAAACATGAAGAGCCTGAAAAGGTGTGAAAAAATGAAGAGCATGAAAATGTGTCAAAAAAATGAGGAGAATGAAACTGTGTTCAAAAACATGAAAATCCTGAAAAGGTGTGAAAAATATGAAGAGCTTCAAAACGTCTCAAAAACATGAGGAGCATGAAACAGTCTGAAAATAGAAGGAGCATGAAGCAGTGTTCAAAAACATGAAGAGCCAGAAAAGGTTTGAAAAATATGAAGAGCTTCAAAAGGTATCAAAAATATGAGGAACATGAAACGGTGTTCAAAAACATGAAGAGCCTGAAAAGGTGTGAAAAATATGAAGAGCTTCAAAAGGTGTAAAAAATATGAGGAGCATGAAACGGTCTGAAAAATAGGAGGAGCATGAAACGGTGTTGAAAACCATGAAGAGCCTGAAAAGGTGTGAAAAATATGAAGAGTTTCAAAAGGTGTCAAAATATGAGGAGCATGAAACGGTCTGAAAAATAGGAGGAGCAAGAGACCGTGTTCAAAAACATGAAGAGCCTGAAAAGTTTTGAAAAATATGAAGAGCTTCAAACGTTGTCAAAAATATGAGGAGCATGAAACAGTGTGAAAAATAGGAGGAGCATGAAGCGGTGTTGAAAAACCTGAAGAGCCTGAAAAGGTGTGAAAAATATGAGGAGCATAAACTGTGTTCAAAAACATGAAGATCCAGAAAAGGTGTGAAAAATATGAAGAGCTTCAAAATGTCTCAAATATATGAGGAGCATGAAACGGTCTGAAAATAGAAGGAGCATTAAGCGGTGTTCAAAAACATGAAGAGCCTGAAAAGGTGTGAAAAATATGAAGAGCTTCAAAAGGTGTGAAATACATGAGAAGCATGAAACGGTCTGAAAAATAGGAGGAGCATGAAACGGTGTTCAAAAACATAAGGAGCCTGAAAATGTGTGAAAAATATGAAGAGCTTCAAAAGGTGTGAAATATATGAAGAGCTTCAAAAGCTGTCAATAATGAGATGAGAATGAAACGGTCTGAAAAATAGGAGGAGCATGAAGCGGTGTTGAAAAACATGAAGAACCTGAAAATGTGTGAAAAATATGAAGAGCTTCAAAAGGTGTCAAAATATGAGGAGCATGAAACGGTCTGAAAAATAGGAGGCGCATGAAACTGTGTTCAAAAACATGAAGAGCCTAACAAGGTGTGAAAAATATGAAGAGCTTCAAAAGGTTTGAAATACAAGAGGAGCATGAAACGGTCTGAAAAATAGGAGGAGCATGAAGCGGTGTTGAAAAGCCTGACGAAGCAGAAAATGTGTGAAAAATATGAAGAGCTTCAAATGGTGTCAAAAATATGAGGAGCATGAAACTGTCTGAAAAATAGGAGGAACATGAAATGGTGTTCAAAAACATGAAGAGCCTGAAAAGGTGTGAAAAATATGAAGAGCTACAAAACGTGTGAAATACATGAGGAGCATGAAACGGTCTGAAAAATAGGAGGAGCATGAAGCGGTGTTGAAAAACATAAAGAGCATGAAAAGCTGTGAAAAATATGAAGAGCTTCAAAAGTGTCAAAAATATGGGAGCATGAAACGGTCTGAAAAATAGGAGGACCATGAAGCGGTGTTGAAAAACATGAAGAACCTGAAAATGTGTGAAAAATATGAAGAGCTTCAAAAGGTGTCAAAAATATGAGGAGCATGAAACGGTCTGAAATAGGAGGAGCATGAAGCGGTGTTCAAAAACATGAAGAGCCTGAAAAGTTGTGAAAAATATGAAGAGCTTCAAAAGGTGTCAAAAATATGAGGAGCATGAAACGGTCTGAAAAATAAGAGGAGCATGAAGTGGTGTGGAAAAACAAGAAGAGCCTGAAAAGGTGTGAAAAATATGAAAGGCTTCAAAAGGTGTCAAAAATATGAGGAGCATGAAACAGTCTGAAAAATAGGAGGAGCATGAAACGTTCTGAAAAATAGGAGGAGAATGAAGCGGTGTTCAAAATCATGAAGAGCCTGAAAAGGTGTGAAGTATATGAAGAGTTTCAAAAGGTGTCAAATATGTGAGGAGCACGAAACGGTCTTAAAAATAGGAGGAGCATGAAATGGTGTTCAAAAACATAAAGAGCCAGAAAAGTTGTGAAAAATATGAAGAGCTTCAAATGTGTGAAATACATGAGAAGCATGAAACGGTCTGAAAAATAGGAGGAGCATGAAACGGTGTTCAAAAATATAAGGAGCCTGAAAATGTGTGAAAAATATGAAGAGCTTCAAAAGGTGTGAAATATATGAAGAGCTTCAAAAGCTGTCAATAATGAGATGAGAATGAAATGGTCTGAAAAATAGGAGGAGCATGAAGTGGTGTGGAAAACATGAAGAGCCTGAAAAGGTGTGAAAAATATGAAGAGCTTCAAAAGCAGTCAAAAATATGAGGAGCGTGAAACGGTGTGAAAAATAGGAGAAACATGAAAAGGTGTTCCAAAACATGAAGAGCCTGAAAAGGTGTGAAAAATACGAAGAGCTTCAAAAGGTGTCAAAAATATGAGGAGCAAGAAACGGTCTGAAAATTAGGAGGAGCATGAAGCCGTGTTCAAAAACTTGAAGAGCCTGAAATGGTGTGAAAAATATGAAGAGCTTCAAAAGGTGTCAAAGATATAGGAGCATGAAACGGTCTGAAAAATAGGTGGAACATGATACGGCATTGAAAAACATAAAGAGCCTGAAAAGGTGTGAAAAATATGAAGAGCTTCAAAAGGTGTCAAAAATATGACGAGCATGAAATGGTATGAAAAATAGGAGGAGCATGTAACGGTGTTCAAAAACATGAAGAGCCTGAAAAGGTATGAAAAATATGCAGAGCTTCAAAATGTCTCAAAAACATGAGGAGCATGAAACGGTCTGAAAATAGGAGGAGCATGAAGCGGTGTTCAAAAACATGAAAAGCCTGAAACGGTGTGAAAAATATGAAGAGTTTCAAAACGTGTCAAAAATATGAGGAGCATAAAACGTTCTGAAAATTAGGAGGAGCATGAAGTGGTGTTGAAAAACCTGAAGAGCCTGAAAAGGTGTGAAATATATGAAGAGCTTCAAAATGTGTCAAAAATATGAGGAGCATGAAAAGGTCTGAAAAATAGGCGGAGCATGAAACGGTGTTGGGAAACATGAAGAGCATGAAAAGATGTGAAAAATATGAAGAGCATGAAAAGGTGTGAAAAATATGAGGAGCATGAAACTGTGTTCAAAAATATGAAGAGCCTGAAAAGTTGTGAAAAATATGAAGAGCTTCAAAAGGGGTCAAAAATATTAAGAGCATGAAGCGGTCTGAAAAAAAGGAGGAGCATGAAACGGTTTTGAAAAACATGAAGAGCCTGAAAAAGTGTGAAATATATGAAGAGCTTCAAAAGGTGTCAAAAATATGAAGAGCATGAAACGGGGTTCAAAAACATGTAAAGCCAGAAAAGGTGTGAAAAATATGATTAGCATCAAAAGGTGTCAAAAATATGTGGAGCATGAAACGATCTGAAATATAGGAGGAGCATGAAACGGTGTTGAAAAATATGAAGAGCCTGAAAAGGTGTAAAAAATATGAAGAGCTTCAAAAGGTGTCAAAAATATCAGGAGCATGAAACGGTCTGAAAAATAGGAGGAGCATGAAACGGTGTTCAAAAACATGAAGAGCCTCAAAAAGTACAAAAAATATGAAGAGCTTCAACACGTCTCAAATACATGAGGTGCATGAAACGGTCTGAAAAAAGGAGCATGAAACCGTGTTCAACAAGGTGAAGAGCCTGAAAGGTGTGAAAAATATGAAGAGCTTCAAAACGTGTCAAAAATATGAGGAGCATGAAAAGTTCTGTAAAATAGGAGGAGCATGAAGCGGTGTTCAAAAACCTGAAGAGCCTGAAAAGGTGTGAAAAATATGAAGAGATTCAAAAGGTGTCAAAAATATGAGGAGCATGAAACGGTCTGAAAAATAGGAGAAGCATGAAACGGTGTTCAAAAACATGAAGAGCCTGAAAAGGTGTGAAAAAATGAAGAGCATGAAAATGTGTGAAAAAAATGAGGAGAATGAAACTGTGTTCAAAAACATGAAAATCCTGAAAAGGTGTGAAAAATATGAAGAGCTTCAAAACGTCTCAAAAACATGAGGAGCATGAAACAGTCTGAAAATAGAAGGAGCATGAAGCAGTGTTCAAAAACATGAAGAGCCAGAAAAGGTTTGAAAAATATGAAGAGCTTCAAAAGGTATCAAAAATATGAGGAACATGAAACGGTGTTCAAAAACATGAAGAGCCTGAAAAGGTGTGAAAAATATGAAGAGCTTCAAAAGGTGTAAAAAATATGAGGAGCATGAAACGGTCTGAAAAATAGGAGGAGCATGAAACGGTGTTGAAAACCATGAAGAGCCTGAAAAGGTGTGAAAAATATGAAGAGTTTCAAAAGGTGTCAAAATATGAGGAGCATGAAACGGTCTGAAAAATAGGAGGAGCAAGAGACCGTGTTCAAAAACATGAAGAGCCTGAAAAGTTTTGAAAAATATGAAGAGCTTCAAACGTTGTCAAAAATATGAGGAGCATGAAACAGTGTGAAAAATAGGAGGAGCATGAAGCGGTGTTGAAAAACCTGAAGAGCCTGAAAAGGTGTGAAAAATATGAGGAGCATAAACTGTGTTCAAAAACATGAAGATCCAGAAAAGGTGTGAAAAATATGAAGAGCTTCAAAATGTCTCAAATATATGAGGAGCATGAAACGGTCTGAAAATAGAAGGAGCATTAAGCGGTGTTCAAAAACATGAAGAGCCTGAAAAGGTGTGAAAAATATGAAGAGCTTCAAAAGGTGTGAAATACATGAGAAGCATGAAACGGTCTGAAAAATAGGAGGAGCATGAAACGGTGTTCAAAAACATAAGGAGCCTGAAAATGTGTGAAAAATATGAAGAGCTTCAAAAGGTGTGAAATATATGAAGAGCTTCAAAAGCTGTCAATAATGAGATGAGAATGAAACGGTCTGAAAAATAGGAGGAGCATGAAGCGGTGTTGAAAAACATGAAGAACCTGAAAATGTGTGAAAAATATGAAGAGCTTCAAAAGGTGTCAAAATATGAGGAGCATGAAACGGTCTGAAAAATAGGAGGCGCATGAAACTGTGTTCAAAAACATGAAGAGCCTAACAAGGTGTGAAAAATATGAAGAGCTTCAAAAGGTTTGAAATACAAGAGGAGCATGAAACGGTCTGAAAAATAGGAGGAGCATGAAGCGGTGTTGAAAAGCCTGACGAAGCAGAAAATGTGTGAAAAATATGAAGAGCTTCAAATGGTGTCAAAAATATGAGGAGCATGAAACTGTCTGAAAAATAGGAGGAACATGAAATGGTGTTCAAAAACATGAAGAGCCTGAAAAGGTGTGAAAAATATGAAGAGCTACAAAACGTGTGAAATACATGAGGAGCATGAAACGGTCTGAAAAATAGGAGGAGCATGAAGCGGTGTTGAAAAACATAAAGAGCATGAAAAGCTGTGAAAAATATGAAGAGCTTCAAAAGTGTCAAAAATATGGGAGCATGAAACGGTCTGAAAAATAGGAGGACCATGAAGCGGTGTTGAAAAACATGAAGAACCTGAAAATGTGTGAAAAATATGAAGAGCTTCAAAAGGTGTCAAAAATATGAGGAGCATGAAACGGTCTGAAATAGGAGGAGCATGAAGCGGTGTTCAAAAACATGAAGAGCCTGAAAAGTTGTGAAAAATATGAAGAGCTTCAAAAGGTGTCAAAAATATGAGGAGCATGAAACGGTCTGAAAAATAAGAGGAGCATGAAGTGGTGTGGAAAAACAAGAAGAGCCTGAAAAGGTGTGAAAAATATGAAAGGCTTCAAAAGGTGTCAAAAATATGAGGAGCATGAAACAGTCTGAAAAATAGGAGGAGCATGAAACGTTCTGAAAAATAGGAGGAGAATGAAGCGGTGTTCAAAATCATGAAGAGCCTGAAAAGGTGTGAAGTATATGAAGAGTTTCAAAAGGTGTCAAATATGTGAGGAGCACGAAACGGTCTTAAAAATAGGAGGAGCATGAAATGGTGTTCAAAAACATAAAGAGCCAGAAAAGTTGTGAAAAATATGAAGAGCTTCAAATGTGTGAAATACATGAGAAGCATGAAACGGTCTGAAAAATAGGAGGAGCATGAAACGGTGTTCAAAAATATAAGGAGCCTGAAAATGTGTGAAAAATATGAAGAGCTTCAAAAGGTGTGAAATATATGAAGAGCTTCAAAAGCTGTCAATAATGAGATGAGAATGAAATGGTCTGAAAAATAGGAGGAGCATGAAGTGGTGTGGAAAACATGAAGAGCCTGAAAAGGTGTGAAAAATATGAAGAGCTTCAAAAGCAGTCAAAAATATGAGGAGCGTGAAACGGTGTGAAAAATAGGAGAAACATGAAAAGGTGTTCCAAAACATGAAGAGCCTGAAAAGGTGTGAAAAATACGAAGAGCTTCAAAAGGTGTCAAAAATATGAGGAGCAAGAAACGGTCTGAAAATTAGGAGGAGCATGAAGCCGTGTTCAAAAACTTGAAGAGCCTGAAATGGTGTGAAAAATATGAAGAGCTTCAAAAGGTGTCAAAGATATAGGAGCATGAAACGGTCTGAAAAATAGGTGGAACATGATACGGCATTGAAAAACATAAAGAGCCTGAAAAGGTGTGAAAAATATGAAGAGCTTCAAAAGGTGTCAAAAATATGACGAGCATGAAATGGTATGAAAAATAGGAGGAGCATGTAACGGTGTTCAAAAACATGAAGAGCCTGAAAAGGTATGAAAAATATGCAGAGCTTCAAAATGTCTCAAAAACATGAGGAGCATGAAACGGTCTGAAAATAGGAGGAGCATGAAGCGGTGTTCAAAAACATGAAAAGCCTGAAACGGTGTGAAAAATATGAAGAGTTTCAAAACGTGTCAAAAATATGAGGAGCATAAAACGTTCTGAAAATTAGGAGGAGCATGAAGTGGTGTTGAAAAACCTGAAGAGCCTGAAAAGGTGTGAAATATATGAAGAGCTTCAAAATGTGTCAAAAATATGAGGAGCATGAAAAGGTCTGAAAAATAGGCGGAGCATGAAACGGTGTTGGGAAACATGAAGAGCATGAAAAGATGTGAAAAATATGAAGAGCATGAAAAGGTGTGAAAAATATGAGGAGCATGAAACTGTGTTCAAAAATATGAAGAGCCTGAAAAGTTGTGAAAAATATGAAGAGCTTCAAAAGGGGTCAAAAATATTAAGAGCATGAAGCGGTCTGAAAAAAAGGAGGAGCATGAAACGGTTTTGAAAAACATGAAGAGCCTGAAAAAGTGTGAAATATATGAAGAGCTTCAAAAGGTGTCAAAAATATGAAGAGCATGAAACGGGGTTCAAAAACATGTAAAGCCAGAAAAGGTGTGAAAAATATGATTAGCATCAAAAGGTGTCAAAAATATGTGGAGCATGAAACGATCTGAAATATAGGAGGAGCATGAAACGGTGTTGAAAAATATGAAGAGCCTGAAAAGGTGTAAAAAATATGAAGAGCTTCAAAAGGTGTCAAAAATATCAGGAGCATGAAACGGTCTGAAAAATAGGAGGAGCATGAAACGGTGTTCAAAAACATGAAGAGCCTCAAAAAGTACAAAAAATATGAAGAGCTTCAACACGTCTCAAATACATGAGGTGCATGAAACGGTCTGAAAAAAGGAGCATGAAACCGTGTTCAACAAGGTGAAGAGCCTGAAAGGTGTGAAAAATATGAAGAGCTTCAAAACGTGTCAAAAATATGAGGAGCATGAAAAGTTCTGTAAAATAGGAGGAGCATGAAGCGGTGTTCAAAAACCTGAAGAGCCTGAAAAGGTGTGAAAAATATGAAGAGATTCAAAAGGTGTCAAAAATATGAGGAGCATGAAACGGTCTGAAAAATAGGAGAAGCATGAAACGGTGTTCAAAAACATGAAGAGCCTGAAAAGGTGTGAAAAAATGAAGAGCATGAAAATGTGTGAAAAAAATGAGGAGAATGAAACTGTGTTCAAAAACATGAAAATCCTGAAAAGGTGTGAAAAATATGAAGAGCTTCAAAACGTCTCAAAAACATGAGGAGCATGAAACAGTCTGAAAATAGAAGGAGCATGAAGCAGTGTTCAAAAACATGAAGAGCCAGAAAAGGTTTGAAAAATATGAAGAGCTTCAAAAGGTATCAAAAATATGAGGAACATGAAACGGTGTTCAAAAACATGAAGAGCCTGAAAAGGTGTGAAAAATATGAAGAGCTTCAAAAGGTGTAAAAAATATGAGGAGCATGAAACGGTCTGAAAAATAGGAGGAGCATGAAACGGTGTTGAAAACCATGAAGAGCCTGAAAAGGTGTGAAAAATATGAAGAGTTTCAAAAGGTGTCAAAATATGAGGAGCATGAAACGGTCTGAAAAATAGGAGGAGCAAGAGACCGTGTTCAAAAACATGAAGAGCCTGAAAAGTTTTGAAAAATATGAAGAGCTTCAAACGTTGTCAAAAATATGAGGAGCATGAAACAGTGTGAAAAATAGGAGGAGCATGAAGCGGTGTTGAAAAACCTGAAGAGCCTGAAAAGGTGTGAAAAATATGAGGAGCATAAACTGTGTTCAAAAACATGAAGATCCAGAAAAGGTGTGAAAAATATGAAGAGCTTCAAAATGTCTCAAATATATGAGGAGCATGAAACGGTCTGAAAATAGAAGGAGCATTAAGCGGTGTTCAAAAACATGAAGAGCCTGAAAAGGTGTGAAAAATATGAAGAGCTTCAAAAGGTGTGAAATACATGAGAAGCATGAAACGGTCTGAAAAATAGGAGGAGCATGAAACGGTGTTCAAAAACATAAGGAGCCTGAAAATGTGTGAAAAATATGAAGAGCTTCAAAAGGTGTGAAATATATGAAGAGCTTCAAAAGCTGTCAATAATGAGATGAGAATGAAACGGTCTGAAAAATAGGAGGAGCATGAAGCGGTGTTGAAAAACATGAAGAACCTGAAAATGTGTGAAAAATATGAAGAGCTTCAAAAGGTGTCAAAATATGAGGAGCATGAAACGGTCTGAAAAATAGGAGGCGCATGAAACTGTGTTCAAAAACATGAAGAGCCTAACAAGGTGTGAAAAATATGAAGAGCTTCAAAAGGTTTGAAATACAAGAGGAGCATGAAACGGTCTGAAAAATAGGAGGAGCATGAAGCGGTGTTGAAAAGCCTGACGAAGCAGAAAATGTGTGAAAAATATGAAGAGCTTCAAATGGTGTCAAAAATATGAGGAGCATGAAACTGTCTGAAAAATAGGAGGAACATGAAATGGTGTTCAAAAACATGAAGAGCCTGAAAAGGTGTGAAAAATATGAAGAGCTACAAAACGTGTGAAATACATGAGGAGCATGAAACGGTCTGAAAAATAGGAGGAGCATGAAGCGGTGTTGAAAAACATAAAGAGCATGAAAAGCTGTGAAAAATATGAAGAGCTTCAAAAGTGTCAAAAATATGGGAGCATGAAACGGTCTGAAAAATAGGAGGACCATGAAGCGGTGTTGAAAAACATGAAGAACCTGAAAATGTGTGAAAAATATGAAGAGCTTCAAAAGGTGTCAAAAATATGAGGAGCATGAAACGGTCTGAAATAGGAGGAGCATGAAGCGGTGTTCAAAAACATGAAGAGCCTGAAAAGTTGTGAAAAATATGAAGAGCTTCAAAAGGTGTCAAAAATATGAGGAGCATGAAACGGTCTGAAAAATAAGAGGAGCATGAAGTGGTGTGGAAAAACAAGAAGAGCCTGAAAAGGTGTGAAAAATATGAAAGGCTTCAAAAGGTGTCAAAAATATGAGGAGCATGAAACAGTCTGAAAAATAGGAGGAGCATGAAACGTTCTGAAAAATAGGAGGAGAATGAAGCGGTGTTCAAAATCATGAAGAGCCTGAAAAGGTGTGAAGTATATGAAGAGTTTCAAAAGGTGTCAAATATGTGAGGAGCACGAAACGGTCTTAAAAATAGGAGGAGCATGAAATGGTGTTCAAAAACATAAAGAGCCAGAAAAGTTGTGAAAAATATGAAGAGCTTCAAATGTGTGAAATACATGAGAAGCATGAAACGGTCTGAAAAATAGGAGGAGCATGAAACGGTGTTCAAAAATATAAGGAGCCTGAAAATGTGTGAAAAATATGAAGAGCTTCAAAAGGTGTGAAATATATGAAGAGCTTCAAAAGCTGTCAATAATGAGATGAGAATGAAATGGTCTGAAAAATAGGAGGAGCATGAAGTGGTGTGGAAAACATGAAGAGCCTGAAAAGGTGTGAAAAATATGAAGAGCTTCAAAAGCAGTCAAAAATATGAGGAGCGTGAAACGGTGTGAAAAATAGGAGAAACATGAAAAGGTGTTCCAAAACATGAAGAGCCTGAAAAGGTGTGAAAAATACGAAGAGCTTCAAAAGGTGTCAAAAATATGAGGAGCAAGAAACGGTCTGAAAATTAGGAGGAGCATGAAGCCGTGTTCAAAAACTTGAAGAGCCTGAAATGGTGTGAAAAATATGAAGAGCTTCAAAAGGTGTCAAAGATATAGGAGCATGAAACGGTCTGAAAAATAGGTGGAACATGATACGGCATTGAAAAACATAAAGAGCCTGAAAAGGTGTGAAAAATATGAAGAGCTTCAAAAGGTGTCAAAAATATGACGAGCATGAAATGGTATGAAAAATAGGAGGAGCATGTAACGGTGTTCAAAAACATGAAGAGCCTGAAAAGGTATGAAAAATATGCAGAGCTTCAAAATGTCTCAAAAACATGAGGAGCATGAAACGGTCTGAAAATAGGAGGAGCATGAAGCGGTGTTCAAAAACATGAAAAGCCTGAAACGGTGTGAAAAATATGAAGAGTTTCAAAACGTGTCAAAAATATGAGGAGCATAAAACGTTCTGAAAATTAGGAGGAGCATGAAGTGGTGTTGAAAAACCTGAAGAGCCTGAAAAGGTGTGAAATATATGAAGAGCTTCAAAATGTGTCAAAAATATGAGGAGCATGAAAAGGTCTGAAAAATAGGCGGAGCATGAAACGGTGTTGGGAAACATGAAGAGCATGAAAAGATGTGAAAAATATGAAGAGCATGAAAAGGTGTGAAAAATATGAGGAGCATGAAACTGTGTTCAAAAATATGAAGAGCCTGAAAAGTTGTGAAAAATATGAAGAGCTTCAAAAGGGGTCAAAAATATTAAGAGCATGAAGCGGTCTGAAAAAAAGGAGGAGCATGAAACGGTTTTGAAAAACATGAAGAGCCTGAAAAAGTGTGAAATATATGAAGAGCTTCAAAAGGTGTCAAAAATATGAAGAGCATGAAACGGGGTTCAAAAACATGTAAAGCCAGAAAAGGTGTGAAAAATATGATTAGCATCAAAAGGTGTCAAAAATATGTGGAGCATGAAACGATCTGAAATATAGGAGGAGCATGAAACGGTGTTGAAAAATATGAAGAGCCTGAAAAGGTGTAAAAAATATGAAGAGCTTCAAAAGGTGTCAAAAATATCAGGAGCATGAAACGGTCTGAAAAATAGGAGGAGCATGAAACGGTGTTCAAAATCATGAAGAGCCTCAAAAAGTACAAAAAATATGAAGAGCTTCAACACGTCTCAAATACATGAGGTGCATGAAACGGTCTGAAAAAAGGAGCATGAAACCGTGTTCAACAAGGTGAAGAGCCTGAAAGGTGTGAAAAATATGAAGAGCTTCAAAACGTGTCAAAAATATGAGGAGCATGAAAAGTTCTGTAAAATAGGAGGAGCATGAAGCGGTGTTCAAAAACCTGAAGAGCCTGAAAAGGTGTGAAAAATATGAAGAGATTCAAAAGGTGTCAAAAATATGAGGAGCATGAAACGGTCTGAAAAATAGGAGAAGCATGAAACGGTGTTCAAAAACATGAAGAGCCTGAAAAGGTGTGAAAAATATGAAGAGCTTCAAAAGGTGTCAAAAATATGAGGAGCATGAAACGGTCTGAAAAATAGGAGGAGCATGAAACGGTGTTGAAAACCATGAAGAGCCTGAAAAGGTGTGAAAAATATGAAGAGTTTCAAAAGGTGTCAAAATATGAGGAGCATGAAACGGTCTGAAAAATAGGAGGAGCAAGAGACCGTGTTCAAAAACATGAAGAGCCTGAAAAGTTTTGAAAAATATGAAGAGCTTCAAACGTTGTCAAAAATATGAGGAGCATGAAACAGTGTGAAAAATAGGAGGAGCATGAAGCGGTGTTGAAAAACCTGAAGAGCCTGAAAAGGTGTGAAAAATATGAGGAGCATAAACTGTGTTCAAAAACATGAAGATCCAGAAAAGGTGTGAAAAATATGAAGAGCTTCAAAATGTCTCAAATATATGAGGAGCATGAAACGGTCTGAAAATAGAAGGAGCATTAAGCGGTGTTCAAAAACATGAAGAGCCTGAAAAGGTGTGAAAAATATGAAGAGCTTCAAAAGGTGTGAAATACATGAGAAGCATGAAACGGTCTGAAAAATAGGAGGAGCATGAAACGGTGTTCAAAAACATAAGGAGCCTGAAAATGTGTGAAAAATATGAAGAGCTTCAAAAGGTGTGAAATATATGAAGAGCTTCAAACGTTGTCAAAAATATGAGGAGCATGAAACAGTGTGAAAAATAGGAGGAGCATGAAGCGGTGTTGAAAAACCTGAAGAGCCTGAAAATGTGTGAAAAATATGAAGAGCTTCAAAAGGTGTGAAATATATGAAGAGCTTCAAAAGCTGTCAATAATGAGATGAGAATGAAACGGTCTGAAAAATAGGAGGAGCATGAAGCGGTGTTGAAAAACATGAAGAACCTGAAAATGTGTGAAAAATATGAAGAGCTTCAAAAGGTGTCAAAATATGAGGAGCATGAAACGGTCTGAAAAATAGGAGGCGCATGAAACTGTGTTCAAAAACATGAAGAGCCTAACAAGGTGTGAAAAATATGAAGAGCTTCAAAAGGTTTGAAATACAAGAGGAGCATGAAACGGTCTGAAAAATATGAGGAGCATGAAGCGGTGTTGAAAAGCCTGACGAAGCAGAAAATGTGTGAAAAATATGAAGAGCTTCAAATGGTGTCAAAAATATGAGGAGCATGAAACTGTCTGAAAAATAGGAGGAACATGAAATGGTGTTCAAAAACATGAAGAGCCTGAAAAGGTGTGAAAAATATGAAGAGCTACAAAACGTGTGAAATACATGAGGAGCATGAAACGGTCTGAAAAATAGGAGGAGCATGAAGCGGTGTTGAAAAACATAAAGAGCATGAAAAGCTGTGAAAAATATGAAGAGCTTCAAAAGTGTCAAAAATATGGGAGCATGAAACGGTCTGAAAAATAGGAGGACCATGAAGCGGTGTTGAAAAACATGAAGAACCTGAAAATGTGTGAAAAATATGAAGAGCTTCAAAAGGTGTCAAAAATATGAGGAGCATGAAACGGTCTGAAATAAGAGGAGCATGAAGCGGTGTTCAAAAACATGAAGAGCCTGAAAAGTTGTGAAAAATATGAAGAGCTTCAAAAGGTGTCAAAAATATGAGGAGCATGAAACGGTCTGAAAAATAAGAGGAGCATGAAGTGGTGTGGAAAAACAAGAAGAGCCTGAAAAGGTGTGAAAAATATGAAAGGCTTCAAAAGGTGTCAAAAATATGAGGAGCATGAAACAGTCTGATAAATAGGAGGAGCATGAAACGTTCTGAAAAATAGGAGGAGAATGAAGCGGTGTTCAAAATCATGAAGAGCCTGAAAAGGTGTGAAGTATATGAAGAGTTTCAAAAGGTGTCAAATATGTGAGGAGCACGAAACGGTCTTAAAAATAGGAGGAGCATGAAATGGTGTTCAAAAACATAAAGAGCCAGAAAAGTTGTGAAAAATATGAAGAGCTTCAAATGTGTGAAATACATGAGAAGCATGAAACGGTCTGAAAAATAGGAGGAGCATGAAACGGTGTTCAAAAATATAAGGAGCCTGAAAATGTGTGAAAAATATGAAGAGCTTCAAAAGGTGTGAAATATATGAAGAGCTTCAAAAGCTGTCAATAATGAGATGAGAATGAAACGGTCTGAAAAATAGGAGGAGCATGAAGCGGTGTTGAAAAACATGAAGAACCTGAAAATGTGTGAAAAATATGAAGAGCTTCAAAAGGTGTCAAAATATGAGGAGCATGAAACGGTCTGAAAAATAGGAGGCGCATGAAACTGTGTTCAAAAACATGAAGAGCCTAACAAGGTGTGAAAAATATGAAGAGCTTCAAAAGGTTTGAAATACAAGAGGAGCATGAAACGGTCTGAAAATTAGGAGGAGCATGAAGCGGTGTTGAAAAGCCTGACGAACCAGAAAATGTGTGAAAAATATGAAGAGCTTCAAATGGTGTCAAAAATATGAGGAGCATGAAACTGTCTGAAAAATAGGAGGAACATGAAATGGTGTTCAAAAACATGAAGAGCCTGAAAAGGTGTGAAAAATATGAAGAGCTACAAAACGTGTGAAATACATGAGGAGCATGAAACGGTCTGAAAAATAGGAGGAGCATGAAGCGGTGTTGAAAAACATAAAGAGCATGAAAAGCTGTGAAAAATATGAAGAGCTTCAAAAGTGTCAAAAATATGGGAGCATGAAACGGTCTGAAAAATAGGAGGAGCATGAAGCGGTGTTGAAAAACATGAAGAACCTGAAAATGTGTGAAAAATATGAAGAGCTTCAAAAGGTGTCAAAATATGAGGAGCATGAAACGGTCTGAAAAATAGGAGGCGCATGAAACTGTGTTCAAAAACATGAAGAGCCTAACAAGGTGTGAAAAATATGAAGAGCTTCAAAAGGTTTGAAATACAAGAGGAGCATGAAACGGTCTGAAAATTAGGAGGAGCATGAAGCGGTGTTGAAAAGCCTGACGAACCAGAAAATGTGTGAAAAATATGAAGAGCTTCAAATGGTGTCAAAAATATGAGGAGCATGAAACTGTCTGAAAAATAGGAGGAACATGAAATGGTGTTCAAAAACATGAAGAGCCTGAAAAGGTGTGAAAAATATGAAGAGCTACAAAACGTGTGAAATACATGAGGAGCATGAAACGGTCTGAAAAATAGGAGGAGCATGAAGCGGTGTTGAAAAACATAAAGAGCATGAAAAGCTGTGAAAAATATGAAGAGCTTCAAAAGTGTCAAAAATATGGGAGCATGAAACGGTCTGAAAAATAGGAGGACCATAAAGCGGTGTTGAAAAACATGAAGAACCTGAAAATGTGTGAAAAATATGAAGAGCTTCAAAAGGTGTCAAAAATATGAGGAGCATGAAACGGTCTGAAATAGGAGGAGCATGAAGCGGTGTTCAAAAACATGAAGAGCCTGAAAAGTTGTGAAAAATATGAAGAGCTTCAAAAGGTGTCAAAAATATGAGGAGCATGAAACGGTCTGAAAAATAAGAGGAGCATGAAGTGGTGTGGAAAAACAAGAAGAGCCTGAAAAGGTGTGAAAAATATGAAAGGCTTCAAAAGGTGTCAAAAATATGAGGAGCATGAAACAGTCTGAAAAATAGGAGGAGCATGAAACGTTCTGAAAAATAGGAGGAGAATGAAGCGGTGTTCAAAATCATGAAGAGCCTGAAAAGGTGTGAAGTATATGAAGAGTTTCAAAAGGTGTCAAATATGTGAGGAGCACGAAACGGTCTTAAAAATAGGAGGAGCATGAAATGGTGTTCAAAAACATAAAGAGCCAGAAAAGTTGTGAAAAATATGAAGAGCTTCAAATGTGTGAAATACATGAGAAGCATGAAACGGTCTGAAAAATAGGAGGAGCATGAAACGGTGTTCAAAAATATAAGGAGCCTGAAAATGTGTGAAAAATATGAAGAGCTTCAAAAGGTGTGAAATATATGAAGAGCTTCAAAAGCTGTCAATAATGAGATGAGAATGAAATGGTCTGAAAAATAGGAGGAGCATGAAGTGGTGTGGAAAACATGAAGAGCCTGAAAAGGTGTGAAAAATATGAAGAGCTTCAAAAGCAGTCAAAAATATGAGGAGCGTGAAACGGTGTGAAAAATAGGAGAAACATGAAAAGGTGTTCCAAAACATGAAGAGCCTGAAAAGGTGTGAAAAATACGAAGAGCTTCAAAAGGTGTCAAAAATATGAGGAGCAAGAAACGGTCTGAAAATTAGGAGGAGCATGAAGCCGTGTTCAAAAACTTGAAGAGCCTGAAATGGTGTGAAAAATATGAAGAGCTTCAAAAGGTGTCAAAGATATAGGAGCATGAAACGGTCTGAAAAATAGGTGGAGCATGATACGGCATTGAAAAACATAAAGAGCCTGAAAAGGTGTGAAAAATATGAAGAGCTTCAAAAGGTGTCAAAAATATGACGAGCATGAAATGGTATGAAAAATAGGAGGAGCATGTAACGGTGTTCAAAAACATGAAGAGCCTGAAAAGGTATGAAAAATATGCAGAGCTTCAAAATGTCTCAAAAACATGAGGAGCATGAAACGGTCTGAAAATAGGAGGAGCATGAAGCGGTGTTCAAAAACATGAAAAGCCTGAAACGGTGTGAAAAATATGAAGAGTTTCAAAACGTGTCAAAAATATGAGGAGCATAAAACGTTCTGAAAATTAGGAGGAGCATGAAGTGGTGTTGAAAAACCTGAAGAGCCTGAAAAGGTGTGAAATATATGAAGAGCTTCAAAATGTGTCAAAAATATGAGGAGCATGAAAAGGTCTGAAAAATAGGCGGAGCATGAAACGGTGTTGGGAAACATGAAGAGCATGAAAAGATGTGAAAAATATGAAATGCATGAAAAGGTGTGAAAAATATGAGGAGCATGAAACTGTGTTCAAAAATATGAAGAGCCTGAAAAGTTGTGAAAAATATGAAGAGCTTCAAAAGGGGTCAAAAATATTAAGAGCATGAAGCGGTCTGATAAAAAGGAGGAGCATGAAACGGTTTTGAAAAATATGAAGAGCCTGAAAAAGTGTGAAATATATGAAGAGCTTAAAAAGGTGTCAAAAATATGAAGAGCATGAAACGGGGTTCAAAAACATGTAAAGCCAGAAAAGGTGTGAAAAATATGATTAGCATCAAAAGGTGTCAAAAATATGTGGAGCATGAAACGATCTGAAATATAGGAGGAGCATGAAACGGTGTTGAAAAATATGAAGAGCCTGAAAAGGTGTAAAAAATATGAAGAGCTTCAAAAGGTGTCAAAAATATCAGGAGCATGAAACGGTCTGAAAAATAGGAGGAGCATGAAACGGTGTTCAAAAACATGAAGAGCCTCAAAAAGTACAAAAAATATGAAGAGCTTCAACACGTCTCAAATACATGAGGTGCATGAAACGGTCTGAAAAAAGGAGCATGAAACCGTGTTCAACAAGGTGAAGAGCTTGAATGGTGTAAAAAATATGAAGAGCTTCAAAACGTGTCAAAAATATGAGGAGCATGAAAAGTTCTGTAAAATAGGAGGAGCATGAAGCGGTGTTCAAAAACCTGAAGAGCCTGAAAAGGTGTGAAAAATATGAAGAGATTCAAAAGGTGTCAAAAATATGAGGAGCATGAAACGGTCCGAAAAATAGGAGAAGCATGAAACGGTGTTCAAAAACATGAAGAGCCTGAAAAGGTGTGAAAAATATGAAGAGCATGAAAATGTGTGAAAAAAATGAGGAGAATGAAACTGTGTTCAAAAACATGAAAATCCTGAAAAGGTGTGAAAAATATGAAGAGCTTCAAAACGTCTCAAAAACATGAGGAGCATGAAACAGTCTGAAAATAGAAGGAGCATGAAGCAGTGTTCAAAAACATGAAGAGCCAGAAAAGGTTTGAAAAATATGAAGAGCTTCAAAAGGTATCAAAAATATGAGGAACATGAAACGGTGTTCAAAAACATGAAGAGCCTGAAAAGGTGTGAAAAATATGAAGAGCTTCAAAAGGTGTCAAAAATATGAGGAGCATGAAACGGTCTGAAAAATAGGAGGAGCATGAAACGGTGTTGAAAACCATGAAGAGCCTGAAAAGGTGTGAAAAATATGAAGAGTTTCAAAAGGTGTCAAAATATGAGGAGCATGAAACGGTCTGAAAAATAGGAGGAGCAAGAGACCGTGTTCAAAAACATGAAGAGCCTGAAAAGTTTTGAAAAATATGAAGAGCTTCAAACGTTGTCAAAAATATGAGGAGCATGAAACAGTGTGAAAAATAGGAGGAGCATGAAGCGGTGTTGAAAAACCTGAAGAGCCTGAAAAGGTGTGAAAAATATGAGGAGCATAAACTGTGTTCAAAAACATGAAGATCCAGAAAAGGTGTGAAAAATATGAAGAGCTTCAAAATGTCTCAAATATATGAGGGGCATGAAACGGTCTGAAAATAGAAGGAGCATTAAGCGGTGTTCAAAAACATGAAGAGCCTGAAAAGGTGTGAAAAATATGAAGAGCTTCAAAAGGTGTGAAATACATGAGAAGCATGAAACGGTCTGAAAAATAGGAGGAGCATGAAACGGTGTTCAAAAACATAAGGAGCCTGAAAATGTGTGAAAAATATGAAGAGCTTCAAAAGGTGTGAAATATATGAAGAGCTTCAAAAGCTGTCAATAATGAGATGAGAATGAAACGGTCTGAAAAATAGGAGGAGCATGAAGTGGTGTGGAAAACATGAAGAGCCTGAAAAGGTGTGAAAAATATGAAGAGCTTCAAAAGCGGTCAAAAATATGAGGAGCGTGAAACGGTGTGAAAAATAGGAGAAACATGAAAAGGTGTTCCAAAACATGAAGAGCCTGAAAAGGTGTGAAAAATACGAAGAGCTTCAAAAGGTGTCAAAAATATGAGGAGCAAGAAACGGTCTGAAAATTAGGAGGAGCATGAAGCCGTGTTCAAAAACTTGAAGAGCCTGAAATGGTGTGAAAAATATGAAGAGCTTCAAAAGGTGTCAAAGATATAGGAGCATGAAACGGTCTGAAAAATAGGTGGAGCATGATACGGCATTGAAAAACATAAAGAGCCTGAAAAGGTGTGAAAAATATGAAGAGCTTCAAAAGGTGTCAAAAATATGACGAGCATGAAATGGTATGAAAAATAGGAGGAGCATGTAACGGTGTTCAAAAACATGAAGAGCCTGAAAAGGTATGAAAAATATGCAGAGCTTCAAAATGTCTCAAAAACATGAGGAGCATGAAACGGTCTGAAAATAGGAGGAGCATGAAGCGGTGTTCAAAAACATGAAAAGCCTGAAACGGTGTGAAAAATATGAAGAGTTTCAAAACGTGTCAAAAATATGAGGAGCATAAAACGTTCTGAAAATTAGGAGGAGCATGAAGTGGTGTTGAAAAACCTGAAGAGCCTGAAAAGGTGTGAAATATATGAAGAGCTTCAAAATGTGTCAAAAATATGAGGAGCATGAAAAGGTCTGAAAAATAGGCGGAGCATGAAACGGTGTTGGGAAACATGAAGAGCATGAAAAGATGTGAAAAATATGAAGAGCATGAAAAGGTGTGAAAAATATGAGGAGCATGAAACTGTGTTCAAAAATATGAAGAGCCTGAAAAGTTGTGAAAAATATGAAGAGCTTCAAAAGGGGTCAAAAATATTAAGAGCATGAAGCAGTCTGAAAAAAAGGAGGAGCATGAAACGGTTTTGAAAAACATGAAGAGCCTGAAAAAGTGTGAAATATATGAAGAGCTTCAAAAGGTGTCAAAAATATGAAGAGCATGAAACGGGGTTCAAAAACATGTAAAGCCAGAAAAGGTGTGAAAAATATGATTATCATCAAAAGGTGTCAAAAATATGTGGAGCATGAAACGATCTGAAATATAGGAGGAGCATGAAACGGTGTTGAAAAATATGAAGAGCCTGAAAAGGTGTAAAAAATATGAAGAGCTTCAAAAGGTGTCAAAAATATCAGGAGCATGAAACGGTCTGAAAAATAGGAGGAGCATGAAACGGTGTTCAAAAACATGAAGAGCCTCAAAAAGTACAAAAAATATGAAGAGCTTCAACACGTCTCAAATACATGAGGTGCATGAAACGGTCTGAAAAAAGGAGCATGAAACCATGTTCAACAAGGTGAAGAGCCTGAAAGGTGTGAAAAATATGAAGAGCTTCAAAACGTGTCAAAAATATGAGGAGCATGAAAAGTTCTGTAAAATAGGAGGAGCATGAAGCGGTGTTCAAAAACCTGAAGAGCCTGAAAAGGTGTGAAAAATATGAAGAGATTCAAAAGGTGTCAAAAATATGAGGAGCATGAAACGGTCTGAAAAATAGGAGAAGCATGAAACGGTGTTCAAAAACATGAAGAGCCTGAAAAGGTGTGAAAAAATGAAGAGCATGAAAATGTGTGAAAAAAATGAGGAGAATGAAACTGTGTTCAAAAACATGAAAATCCTGAAAAGGTGTGAAAAATATGAAGAGCTTCAAAATGTCTCAAAAACATGAGGAGCATGAAACAGTCTGAAAATAGAAGGAGCATGAAGCAGTGTTCAAAAACATGAAGAGCCAGAAAAGGTTTGAAAAATATGAAGAGCTTCAAAAGGTGTCAAAAATATGAGGAACATGAAACGGTGTTCAAAAACATGAAGAGCCTGAAAAGGTTTGAAAAATATGAAGAGCTTAAAAAGGTGTCAAAAATATGAGGAGCATGAAACGGTCTGAAAAATAGGAGGAGCATGAAACGGTGTTGAAAACCATGAAGAGCCTGAAAAGGTGTGAAAAATATGAAGAGGTTCAAAAGGTGTCAAAATATGAGGAGCATGAAACGGTCTGAAAAATAGGAGGAGCAAGAGACCGTGTTCAAAAACATGAAGAGCCTGAAAAGTTTTGAAAAATATGAAGAGCTTCAAACGTTGTCAAAAATATGAGGAGCATGAAACAGTGTGAAAAATAGGAGGAGCATGAAGCGGTGTTGAAAAACCTGAAGAGCCTGAAAAGGTGTGAAAAATATGAGGAGCATAAACTGTGTTCAAAAACATGAAGATCCAGAAAAGGTGTGAAAAATATGAAGACTTTCAAAATGTCTCAAATACATGAGGAGCATGAAACGGTCTGAAAATAGAAGGAGCATTAAGCGGTGTTCAAAAACATGAAGAGCCTGAAAAGGTGTGAAAAATATGAAGAGTTTCTAAACGTGTCAAAAATATGAGGAGCATGAAACCTTCTTAAAATTGGAGGAGCATGAAGCGGTGTTCAAAAATCTAAAGAACATGAAAAGGTGTGAAAAATATGAAGAGCTTCAAAAGGTGTCAAAAATATGAGGAGCATGAAACCGTCTGAAATATACGAGGAGCATGAAACGGAGTTCAATAACATGAAGAGCCTGAAAAGGTGTGAAAAATATGAAGAGCTTCAAAAGGTGTCAAAAATACGAGGAGCATGAAACAGTCTGAAAAATCGGAGGAGCATGAAATGGTGTTAAAAACATGAAGAGCCTGAAAAGGTGTGAAAAATATGAAGAGCTTCAAAAGGTGTCAAAAATATGAGGATCATGAAACGGTCTGAAAATTAGGAGGAGCATGAAGCGTTGTTTAAAAACATGAAGAGCCTGAAAAAGTGTGAAAAATATGAAGAGCTTCAAAAGGTGTCAAAAATATGAGGAACATGAAACGGTCTGAAAAATAGGAGTAGCATGAATTGGTGTTCAAAAACATGAAGATCCTGTTAAGCTGTGAAAAATATGAAGAGCTTCAAAAGGTGTCAAAATTATGAGGAGCATGAAACGGTGTTCAAAACATGAAAAGCCTGAAAAGGTGTGAAAAAAATGATTAGCTTCAAAAGGTGTGAAAAATATGTGGAGAATGAAATGATCTGAAAAAGAGGAGGAGAATAAATTGGTGTTGAAAAACATGAAGAGCCTGAAAAGATGTGAAAAATATGAAGAGCTTCAAAATGTGTCAAAAATATGAGGAGCATGAAACGGTCTGAAATAGAAGGAGCATCAAACGTTGTTGAAAAACATGAAGAGCCTGAAAAGCTGTGAAAAATATGAAGAGCTACAAAAGGTGTAAAATATTTGAGGAGCATGAAACGGTCTGAAAAATTGGAGAAGGATGAAGCGCTGTTCAAAATCAAGAAGAGCCTGAAAATGTGTGAAAAATATGAAGGGCTTCAAAACGTGTCAAATATATGAGGAGCATGAAACGGTCTGATATATAGGAGGAGCATGAAGCGGTGTTGAAAAACATGAAGAGCCTGAAAAGGTGTGAAAAATATGAAGAGCTTCAAAAGCGGTCAAAAATATGAGGAGCGTGAAACGGTGTGAAAAATAGGAGAAACATGAAACGGTGTTCCAAAACATGAAGAGCCTGACAAGGTGTGAAAAATATGAAGAGCTTCAAAAGGTGTCAAAAATATGAGGAGCATGAAACGGTCTGAAAATTAGGAGGAGCATGAAGCCGTGTTCAAAAACTTGAAGAGCCTAAAATGGTGTGAAAAATATGAAGAGCTTCAAAAGGTGTCAAAGATATAGGAGCATGAAACGGTCTGAAAAATAGGAGGAGCATGATACGGCATTGAAAAACATAAAGAGCTTGAAAAGGTGTGAAAAATATAAAGAGCTTCAAAAGGTGTCAAAATTATGACGAGCATGAAATGGTATGAAAAATAGGAGGAGCATGTAACGGTGTTCAAAAACATGAAGAGCCTGAAAAGGTATGAAAAATATGTAGAGCTTCAAAACGTCTCAAAAACGTGAGGGGCATGAAACGGTCTGAAAATAGGAGGAGCATGAAGCGGTGTTCAAAAACATGAAAAGCCTGAAAAGGTGTGAAAAATATGAAGAGTTTCAAAACGTGTCAAAAATATGAGGAGCATGAAACGTTCTGAAAATTAGGAGGAGCATGAGGCGGTGTTGAAAAACCTGAAGAGCCTGAAAAGGTGTGAAATATATGAAGAGCTTCAAAAGGTGTCAAAAATATGAGGAGCATATAAAGGTCTGAAAAATAGGCGGAGCATGAAACGGTGTTGGGAAACATGAAGAGCATGAAAAGATGTGAAAAATATGAAGAGCATGAAAAGGTTTGAAAAATATGAGGAGCATGAAACTGTGTTCAAAAATATGAAGAGCATGAAAAGTTGTGAAAAATATGAAGAGCTTCAAAAGGGGTCAAAAATATTAAGAGCATGAAGCGGTCTGAAAAAATGGAGGAGCATGAAGCGGTGTTCAAAAACTTGAAGAGCCTGAAAAGGTGTGAAAAATATGAAGAGCTTCAAAAATTGTCAAAAATATGAGGAGCATGATACGGACTAAAAAATAGGAGGAGCTTGAAACGGTGTTAAAAAACATGAAGAGCCTGGAAAGGTGTGAAAAATATGAAGAGCCTCAAAACGTGTAAATATATGAGGAGCATGAAACGGTCTGAAAAATAGGAGGAGCATGAAGCGGTGTTGAAAAACATGAAGAGCGTGAAAACGTGTGAAAAATATGAAGAGTTTCAAAAGGTGTGAAAATATGAAGAGTTTCAAAAGGTGTAAAAAATGAGATCAGCATGAAACGGTCTGAAAAATTGGACGAGCATGAAACGGTCTGAAAAATAGGAGGAGCATGAATTAGTGTTGAAAAAAATGAAGAGCCTGAAAAGGTGTGAAAAATATGAGGAAAATGAAACGGTCTGAAAAATAAGAGGAGCATGAAACGGTCTGAAAAATAGGAGGAGCATGAAACGGTGTCCAAAAACATGAAGAACCTGAAAGGTTTGAAAAATATGAAGAGCTTCAAAGGCTGTCAAGTATATGAGGAGCATGAAACGGTCTGAAAAATAGGAGGAGCATGAAACTGTCTGAAAAATAGGAGGAGCATGAAGTGGTGTTGAAAAACATGACGAGCCCGAAAATTTGTGAAAAATCTGAAGAGCTTCAAAAGGTTTCAAAAATATGAGGAGCATGAAACGGTCTGAAAAATAGGAGGAGCTTGAAATGGTGTTCAAAAACATGAAGAGCCTGGAAAGGTGTGAAAAATATGAAGAGCCTCAAAACGTGTCAAATATATGAGAAGCATGAAACGGTCTGAAAAATAGGAGGAACATGAATAGGTGTTGAAAAACATGAAGAGCCTGAAAACGTGTGAAAAATATGAAGAGTTTCAAAAGGTGTGAAAAATATGAAGAGCTTCAAAAGGTGTGAAATACATGAGGATCATGAAACGGTCTGAAGAATAGGAGGAGCATGAAGTGGTCTTGAAAAACATGAAGAGCCTGAAAAGGTGTCAAATATATTAAGAGCTTCAAAAGTTGTCAAAAATATGAGGTGCATGAAACGGTCAGAAAAATAGGAGGAGCATGAATCGGTGTTGCAAAACATGAAGAGCCTGAAAATGTGTGAACAATATGATGAGCTTCAAAAGGTGTGAAAAATATGAGGAGCATGAAACGGTCTGAAAAATAGGAGGAGCAAGAAGCTGTGTTCAAAAACATGAGAGGCTAAAATATGTGAAATATATGAAGAGCTTCAAAAGATGTGAAATACATGAGGATCATGAAACGGTCTGAAGAATAGGAGGAGCATGAAGCGGTGTTCAAAAACATGAAGAGCCTGAAAAGGTGTGAAAAATATGAAGAGCTTCAAAAGGTGTCAAAAATATGAGGAGCACTAAACGGTCTGAAAAATAGGAGGACCATGAAGCGGTGTTGAAAAACATGAAGAGCCTGAAAAGGTGTGAAAAATATTAAGAGCTTCAAAAGGTGTCAAAAATACTAGGAGCATTAAACGTTCTGAGAAATAGGAGGAGCATGAAACGGTGATGAACATCATGAAGAGCAAGAAAGGTGTGAAAAATATGAAGAGCTTTAAAAGGTGTCAAAAATATGAGGAGCATGAAACGGTCTGAAAAATAGGAGGAGCATGAGGCGACGTTGAACATCATGAAGAGCAAGAAAGGTGTGAAAAATATGAAGAGCTTCTAAAGGTGTCAAAAATATGAGGAGCATGAAACGGTCTGAAAAATAGGAGCAGCATGAAATGGTGTTCAAAAACTTGAAGAGCCTGAAAAGGTGTGAAACATATGAAGAGCTTCAAAAGGTGTGAAATAAATGAGGAGCATGAAACGTTCTGAAAAATAGGAGGAGCATGAAGCGTTATTCAAAAATATAAACAGGCTGAAAATGTGTGAAAAATGTGAAGAGCTTCAAAGGTTTGAAATACAGGAGGAGCATGAAACGATTTGAAAAATAGGACGAGCATGAAGCGCTGTGGAAAAATATGAGGAACCTGAAAAGGTGTGAAAAATATGTAGAGCTTCAAATGGTGCCAAATATATGAGGAGCATGAAACGGTCTGAAAAAGAGGAGGAGCATTAAACGGTGTTCAAAAACATGAAGTGCCTGAAAAGGTGTGAAAAATATGAAGAGCTTCAAAAGGTGTGAAATACATGAGGAGCATGAAACGGTCTGAAAAATAGGAGGAGCATGAAGCGGTGTTCAAACACATGAAAAGCCTGAAAAGGTGTGAAAAATATGAAGAGCTTCAAAAGGTGTCAAAAATAAGAGGAGCAAGAAACGGTCTGAAAAATAGGAGGAGCATGAAACGGTGTTCAAAAACATGAAGAGCCTGAAAAGCTGTGAAATATATGAAGAGCTTCAAAAGGTGTGAAAAAATGAAGAGCTTCAAAAGGGGTCAAAAATGAGATGATCCTGAAACGGTTTGAAAAATAGGAGGAGCATGAAGTGGTGTTGTAAAACATGAAGAGCCTGAGGAGTGTGAAATATATGATGAGGTTCAAAAGGTGTGAAAAATATGAAGAGCTTCAAAAGCTGTCAAAAATGAGATGAACATGAAACTGTCTGAAAATAGGAGGGGCATGAAGAGGTGTTGAAAAATATGAAGAGCCTGAAAAGGTGTGAAATATATGAAGAGATTCAAAAAGTGACAAAATATGAGGAGCATGAACCGATCTAAAAATAGGAGGAGCATGAAGCGGTGTTGAAAAACTGAAGAGCCTGAAAATCTGTGAAAAATATGAAGAGCTTCAAAAGGTGTGAAATACATGCGGAGCATGAAACGGTCTGAAAAAGAGGAGGAGAATGAAGCGGTGTTCAAAAACATGAAGAGCCTGAAATTGTGTGAAAAACATGAAGAGTTTCAAAAGGTGTCAAAAATATGAGGAGCATGAAACGGTCTGAAAAATAGGAGGAGCATGAAACGGTATTCAAAAACATGAAGAGCCTGAAAATCTGTGAAAAATATGAAGAGCTTCAAAAGGTGTGAAAAATATGAAGAGCCTGAAAATCTGTGAAAAATATGAAGAGCTTCAAAAGGTGTGAAAAATAGAAAGAGCTTCAAAAGGTGTGAAAAATATGAAGAGCTTCAAAAAGTGTCAAAAACATGAGGAGCTTCAAAAACTGTCAAAATTATGAGGAGCATGAAACGGTCTGACAAATAGGAGGAACATTGTAACATTGTTGAAAAAATTGAAGAGCCTGAAAAGGTGTGAAAAATATGAAGAGCTTCAAAAGGTGTCAAAAATATGAGGAGCATGAAAAGGTCTGAAAAATAGGAGGAGAATGAAGCGGTGTTGAAAAACATCAAGAGCCTGAAAAGGTGTGAAAAATATGAAGAGCTTCAAAAGCCGTGAAATAGATGAGGAGCATTAAATGGTCTAAAAAATATGAGGAGCATGAAGCGGTGTTCAAAAACATGACAAACCTGAAAAGGTGTGAAATATATGAAGAGCTTCAAAAGGTGTGAAATACAAGAGGAGCATGAATCGGTCTGAAAAATAGGAGGAGCATGAAGCGGTGTTGAAAAACATGAAGAACCAGAAAAGGTGTGAAAAATATGAAGAGCTTCAAAAGATGTCAAAAATATGAGGAGCTTGAAACTGTCTGAAAAATAGGAGCAGCATGAAACGGTGTTCAAAAACATGAAGAGCCTGAAAAGGTGTGAAAAAATGAAGAGCTTCACAAGGTGTGAAATACATGAGGAGCATGAAGCTCTCTGAAAAATAGGAGGAGCATGATGCAGTTTTGAAAAACATGAAGGGCCTGAAAACGTGTGAAAAATATGAAGAGCTTCAAAAGGTGTGAAAAATATGAAGAGCTTCAAAGGTGTCATAAATGAGATGAGCATGAAACGGTCTGAAAAATAGGAGAAGCATGAAACGGTGTTCAAAAACAGGAAGAGCCTGAAAAGGTGTGAAATATATGAAGAGCCTCAAAACGTGTCAAAATTATGAGGAGCATGAAACGGTCTGAAAAATAAGAAGAGAATGACGCGGTGTTGAAAAACATGAAGAGCCTGAAAAGGTGTGACAAATATAAAGAGTTTCAAAAGGTGTCAATAATAAGCGTTGCATGAAACAGTCTGAAAAATAGGAGGAGCGTGAACGGTCTGAAAAATAGGAGGAGCATGAAGCGGTGTTGAAAAACATGAAGAGCCTGAAAAGGTGTGAAAAATATGAAGAGCTTCAAAAAGTGTCAAAAATATGAGTAGCATGAAACGGTCTGAAAAAGAGGAGGAGAATGAAACGGTCTGAAAATAGGAGGAGCATGAAGCGGTGTTGAAAAACATGAAGAGCCTGAAAAGGTATGAAAAATATGAAGAGCTTCAAAAGGTGTGAAAAAAATGAAGAGGTTCAAAAGGTGTCATAAATGAGATGAGCATGAAACGGTCTAAAAAACAGGAGGAGCATCAAGTGGTGTTGAAAAACATGAAGAGCCTGAAAAAGTGTGAAATATATGAAGAGCTTCAAAAGGTGTCAAAAATATGAGGAGTATGAAACGGTCTGAAAAATAGGAAGAGCACGAAAAGGTCTGAAAAATAGGAGGAGCATGAAGCGTTGTTCAAAAACATGAAGAAAATGAAAAAGTGTGAAATATATGAAGAGCTTCAAAAGGTGTGAAAAATATGAGGAGCATGAAACGGTCTGAA
Source organism: Dama dama (assembly GCF_033118175.1). NCBI lineage: Eukaryota > Metazoa > Chordata > Mammalia > Artiodactyla > Cervidae > Dama > Dama dama. Next base: position 883,044 of record NW_026870929.1, on the reverse strand, counting down.
AAATAGGAGGAGCATGAATCGGTGTTGAAAAACATGAAGATCCTGAAAAGGTGTGAAAAATATGAAGAGCTTCAAAAGGTGTCAAAATTATGTGGAGCATGAAACGGTCTGAAAAATAGGAGGAGCATGAAATGGTCTGAAAACTAGGAGGAGCATGAAGCGGTGTTGAAAAACCTGAAGAGCCTGAAAAGGGGTGAAATATATGAAGAGCTTCAAAAGGTGTCAACAATAGGAGGAGCATGAAACGGTCTGAAAAATAGGAGGAATATGAAGCGGTGTTGAAAAACCTGAAGAGCATGAAAAGGTGTGAAAAATATGAAGAGTTTCAAAAGGTATCAAAACTATGAAGAGCATGAAACGGCCTGAAAAATAGGAGGAGAATGAAGCGGTGTTGAAAAACCTGAAGAGCCTGAAAAGGTGTGAAAAATATGAAGAGCTTCAAAAGGTGTCAAAAATATGAGGAGCATGAAAAGGTCTGAAAAATAGGAGGAGAATGAAGCGGTGTTGAAAAATATCAAGAGCCTGAAAAGGTGTGAAAAATATGAAGAGCTTCAAAAGCCGTGAAATAGATGAGGAGCATTAAATGGTCTAAAAAATATGAGGAGCATGAAGCGGTGTTCAAAAACATGAAGAACCAGAAAAGGTGTGAAAAATATGAAGAGCTTCAAAAGATGTCAAAAATATGAGGAGCTTGAAACTGTCTGAAAAATAGGAGCAGCATGAAACGGTGTTCAAAAACATGAAGAGCCTGAAAAGGTGTGAAAAATATGAAGAGCTTCACAAGATGTGAAATACATGAGGAGCATGAAGCGGTCTGAAAAATAGGAGGAGCATGATGCAGTTTTGAAAAACATGAAGGGCCTGAAAACGTGTGAAAAATATGAAGAGCTTCAAAAGGGTGAAAAATATGAAGAGCTTCAAAGGTGTCAAAAATGAGATGAGCATGAAACGGTCTGAAAAATAGGAGAAGCATGAAACGGTGTTCAAAAACAGGAAGAGCCTGAAAAGGTGTGAAATATATGAAGAGCCTCAAAACGTGTCAAAATTATGAGGAGCATGAAACGGTCTGAAAAATAAGAAGAGAATGACGCGGTGTTGAAAAACATGAAGAGCCTGAAAAGGTGTGACAAATATAAAGAGTTTCAAAAGGTGTCAATAATAAGCGTTGCATGAAACAGTCTGAAAAATAGGAGGAGCGTGAACGGTCTGAAAAATAGGAGGAGCATGAAGCGGTGTTGAAAAACATGAAGAGCCTGAAAAGGTGTGAAAAATATGAAGAGCTTCAAAAAGTGTCAAAAATATGAGTAGCATGAAACGGTCTGAAAAAGAGGAGGAGAATGAAACGGTCTGAAAATAGGAGGATCATGAAGCGGTGTTGAAAAACATGAAGAGCCTGAAAAGGTATGAAAATTATGAAGAGCTTCAAAAGGTGTGAAAAATATGAAGAGGTTCAAAAGGTGTCATAAATGAGATGAGCATGAAACGGTCTAAAAAACAGGAGGAGCATCAAGTGGTGTTGAAAAACATGAAGAGCCTGAAAAGGGTGAAATATATGAACAGCTTCAAAAGGTGTCAACAATAGGAGGAGCATGAAACGGTCTGAAAAGTAGGAGGAGCATGCAGCGGTGTTGAAAAACATGAAGATCCTGAAAAGGTGTGAAAAATATGAAGAGCTTCAAAAGGTGTCAAAAATACTAGGAGCATTAAACGGTTTGAGAAATAGGAGGAGCATGAAACGGTGATGAACATCATGCAGATCAAGAAAGGTGTGAAAAATATGAAGAGCTTCTAAAGGTGTCAAAAATATGAGGAGCATGAAACGGTCTGAAAAATAGGAGCAGCATGAAATGGTGTTCAAAAACTTGAAGAGCCTGAAAAGGTGTGAAACATATGAGGAGCTTCAAAAGGTGTGAAATAAATGAGGAGCATGAAACGTTCTGAAAAATAGGAGGAGCATGAAGCGTTATTCAAAAATATAAAGAGCCTGAAAATGTGTGAAAAATGTGAAGAGCTTCAAAGGTGTGAAATACAGGAGGAGCATGAAACGATCTGAAAAATAGGACGAGCATGAAGCGGTGTGGAAAAATATGAGGAACCTGAAAAGGTGTGAAAAATATATAGAGCTTCAAATGGTGCCAAATATATGAGGAGCATGAAACGATCTGAAAAAGAGGAGGAGCATTAAACGGTGTTCAAAAACATGAAGTGCCTGAAAAGGTGTGAAAAATATGAAGAGCTTCAAAAGGTGTGAAATACATGAGGAGCATGAAATGGTCTGAAAAATAGGAGGAGCATGAAGCGGTGTTCAAACACATGAAAAGCCTGAAAAGGTGTGAAAAATATGAAGAGCTTCAAAAGGTGTCAAAAATAAGAGGAGCAAGAAACGGTCTGAAAAATAGGAGGAGCATGAAACGGTGTTCAAAAACATGAAGAGCCTGAAAAGCTGTGAAATATATGAAGAGCTTCAAAAGGTGTGAAAAATATGAAGAGCTTCAAAAGGGGTCAAAAATGAGATGATCCTGAAACGGTTTGAAAAATAGGAGGAGCATGAAGTGGTGTTGTAAAACATGAAGAGCCTGAGGAGTGTGAAATATATGATGAGGTTCAAAAGGTGTGAAAAATATGAAGAGCTTCAAAATCTGTCAAAAATGAGATGAACATGAAACTGTCTGAAAATAGGAGGGGCATGAAGTGGTGTTGAAAAATATGAAGAGCCTGAAAAGGTGTGAAATATATGAAGAGATTCAAAAAGTGACAAAAATATGAGGAGCATGAACCGATCTAAAAATAGGAGGAGCATGAAGCGGTGTTGAAAAACTGAAGAGCCTGAAAATCTGTGAAAAATATGAAGAGCTTCAAAAGGTGTGAAATACATGCGGAGCATGAAACGGTCTGAAAAAGAGGAGGAGCATGAAGCGGTGTTCAAAAACATGAAGAGCCTGAAATTGTGTGAAAAATATGAAGAGTTTCAAAAGGTGTCAAAAATATGAGGAGCATGAAACGGTCTGAAAAATAGGAGGAGCATGAAACGGTATTCAAAAACATGAAGAGCCTGAAAATCTGTGAAAAATATGAAGAGCTTCAAAAGGTGTGAAAAATATGAAGAGCCTGAAAATCTGTGAAAAATATGAAGAGCTTCAAAAGGTGTGAAAAATAGAAAGAGCTTCAAAGGTGTGAAAAATATGAAGAGCTTCAAAAAGTGTCAAAAACATGAGGAGCTTCAAAAGCTGTCAAAATTATGAGGAGCATGAAACGGTCTGAAAAATAGGAGGAGCATTGTAACATTGTTGAAAAAATTGAAGAGCCTGAAAAGTTGTGAAAAATATGAAGAGCTTCAAAAGGTGTCAAAAATATGAGGAGCATGAAAAGGTCTGAAAAATAGGAGGAGAATGAAGCGGTGTTGAAAAACATCAAGAGCCTGAAAAGGTGTGAAAAATATGAAGAGCTTCAAAAGCTGTGAAATAGATGAGGAGCATTAAATGGTCTAAAAAATATGAGGAGCATGAAGCGGTGTTCAAAAACATGACGAGCCTGAAAAGGTGTGAAATATATGAAGAGCTTCAAAAGGTGTGAAAAATATGAGGAGCATGAAACGGTCTGAAAAATAGGAGGAGCATGAATCGGTGTTGAAAAACATGAAGATCCTGAAAAGGTGTGAAAAATATGAAGAGCTTCAAAAGGTGTCAAAACTATGAGGAGCATGAAACGGTCTGAAAAATAGGAGGAGCATGAAACGGTCTGAAAAGTAGGAGGAGCATGAAGCGGTGTTGAAAAACCTGAAGAGCCTGAAAAGGGGTGAAATATATGAAGAGCTTCAAAAGGTGTCAACAATAGGAGGAGCATGAAACGGTCTGAAAAATAGGAGGAATATGAAGCGGTGTTGAAAAACCTGAAGAGCATGAAAAGGTGTGAAAAATATGAAGAGTTTCAAAAGGAATCAAAACTATGAAGAGCATGAAACGGCCTGAAAAATAGGAGGACCATGAAGCGGTGTTGAAAAACATGAAGAGCTGAAAAGGTGTGAAAAATATGAAGAGCTTCAAAAGGTGTCAAAAATATGAAGAGCTCAAACGGTGTCAAAAATGAGAGTAGCATGAAAAGGTCTGAAAAAAAGGAGAAGCATGAAGTGGTCTTGAAAAACATGAAGAGCCTGAAAAGGTGTCAAATATATTAAGAGCTTCAAAAGTTGTCAAAAATATGAGGTGCATGAAACGGTCAGAAAAATAGGAGGAGCATGAATCGGTGTTGAAAAACATGAAGAGCCTGAAAATGTGTGAAAAATATGATGAGCTTCAAAAGGTGTGAAAAATATGAGGAGCATGAAACGGTCTGAAAAATAGGAGGAGCAAGAAGCTGTGTTCAAAAACATGAGAGGCTGAAAATGTGTGAAATATATGAAGAGCTTCAAAAGATGTGAAATATATGAGGATCATGAAACGGTCTGAAGAATAGGAGGAGCATGAAGCGGTGTTCAAAAACATGAAGAGCCTGAAAAGGTGTGAAAAATATGAAGAGCTTCAAAAGGTGTCAAAAATATGAGGAGCACTAAACGGTCTGAAAAATAGGAGGACCATGAAGCGGTGTTGAAAAACATGAAGAGCCTGAAAAGGTGTGAAAAATATTAAGAGCTTCAAAAGGTGTCAAAAATACTAGGAGCATTAAACGGTCTGAGAAATAGGAGGAGCATGAAACGGTGATGAACATCATGAAGAGCAAGAAAGGTGTGAAAAATATGAAGAGCTTTAAAAGGTGTCAAAAATATGAGGAGCATGAAACGGTCTGAAAAATAGGAGGAGCATGAGGCGATGTTGAACATCATGAAGATCAAGAAAGGTCACACCTTTTGTGAAAAATATGAAGAGCTTCTAAAGGTGTCAAAAATATGAGGAACATGAAACGGTCTGAAAAATAGGAGCAGCATGAAATGGTGTTCAAAAACTTGAAGAGCCTGAAAAGGTGTGAAACATATCAAGAGCTTCAAAAGGTGTGAAATAAATGAGGAGCATGAAACGTTCTGAAAAATAGGAGGAGCATGAAGCGTTATTCAAAAATATAAAGAGCCTGAAAATGTGTGAAAAATGTGAAGAGCTTCAAAGGTGTGAAATACAGGAGGAGCATGAAACGATCTGAAAAATAGGACGAGCATGAAGCGGTGTGGAAAAATATGAGGAACCTGAAAAGGTGTGAAAAATATGTAGAGCTTCAAATGGTGCCAAATATATGAGGAGCATGAAACGATCTGAAAAAGAGGAGGAGCATTAAATGGTGTTCAAAAACATGAAGTGCCTGAAAAGGTGTGAAAAATATGAAGAGCTTCAAAAGGTGTGAAATACATGAGGAGCATGAAACGGTCTGAAAAATAGGAGGAGCATGAAGCGGTGTTCAAACACATGAAAAGCCTGAAAAGGTGTGAAAAATATGAAGAGCTTCCAAAGTTGTCAAAAATAAGAGGAGCAAGAAACGGTCTGAAAAATAGGAGGAGCATGAAACGGTGTTCAAAAACATGAAGAGCCTGAAAAGCTGTGAAATATATGAAGAGCTTCAAAAGGTGTGAAAAATATGAAGAGCTTCAAAAGGGGTCAAAAATGAGATGATCCTGAAACGGTTTGAAAAATAGGAGGAGCATGAAGTGGTGTTGTAAAACATGAAGAGCCTGAGGAGTGTGAAATATATGATGAGGTTCAAAAGGTGTGAAAAATATGAAGAGCTTCAAAAGCTGTCAAAAATGAGATGAACATGAAACTGTCTGAAAATAGGAGGGGCATGAAGTGGTGTTGAAAAATATGAAGAGCCTGAAAAGGTGTGAAATATATGAAGAGAATCAAAAAGTGACAAAAATATGAGGAGCATGAACCGATCTAAAAATAGGAGGAGCATGAAGCGGTGTTGAAAAACTGAAGAGCCTGAAAATCTGTGAAAAATATGAAGAGCTTCAAAAGGTGTGAAATACATGCAGAGCATGAAACGGTCTGAAAAAGAGGAGGAGCATGAAGCGGTGTTCAAAAACATGAAGAGCCTGAAATTGTGTGAAAAATATGAAGAGTTTCAAAAGGTGTCAAAAATATGAGGAGCATGAAACGGTCTGAAAAATAGGAGGAGCATGAAACGGTATTCAAAAACATGAAGAGCCTGAAAATCTGTGAAAAATATGAAGAGCTTCAAAAGGTGTGAAAAATATGAAGAGCCTGAAAATCTGTGAAAAATATGAAGAGCTTCAAAAGGTGTGAAAAATAGAAAGAGCTTCAAAAGGTGTGAAAAATATGAAGAGGTTCAAAAAGTGTCAAAAACATGAGGAGCTTCAAAAGCTGTCAAAATTATGAGGAGCATGAAACGGTCTGAAAAATAGGAGGAGCATTGTAACATTGTTGAAAGAATTGAAGAGCCTGAAAAGGTGTGAAAAATATGAAGAGCTTCAAAAGGTGTCAAAAATATGAGGAGCATGAAAAGGTCTGAAAAATAGGAGGAGAATGAAGTGGTGTTGAAAAACATCAAGAGCCTGAAAAGGTGTGAAAAATATGAAGAGCTTCAAAAGCTGTGAAATAGATGAGGAGCATTAAATGGTCTAAAAAATATGAGGAGCATGAAGCGGTGTTCAAAAATATGACGAGCCTGAAACGGTGTGAAATATATGAAGAGCTTCAAAAGGTGTGAAAAATATGAGGAGCATGAAACGGTCTGAAAAATAGGAGGAGCATGAATCGGTGTTGAAAAACTTGAAGATCCTGAAAAGGTGTGAAAAATATGAAGAGCTTCAAAAGGTGTCAAAACTATGAGGAGCATGAAACGGTCTGAAAAATAGGAGGAGCATGAAACGGTCTAAAAAGTAGGAGGAGCATGAAGCGGTGTTGAAAAACCTGAAGAGCCTGAAAAGGGGTGAAATATATGAAGAGCTTCAAAAGGTGTCAACAATAGGAGGAGCATGAAACGGTCTGAAAAATAGGAGGAATATGAAGTGGTGTTGAAAAACCTGAAGAGCATGAAAAGGTGTGAAAAATATGAAGAGTTTCAAAAGGTATCAAAACTATGAAGAGCATGAAACGGCCTGAAAAATAGGAGGACCATGAAGCGGTGTTGAAAAACATGAAGAGCTGAAAAGGTGTGAAAAATATGAAGAGCTTCAAAAGGTGTCAAAAATATGAAGAGCTCAAACGGTGTCAAAAATGAGAGTAGCATGAAAAGGTCTGAAAAAAAGGAGAAGCATGAAGTGGTCTTGAAAAACATGAAGAGCCTGAAAAGGTGTCAAATATATTAAGAGCTTCAAAAGTTGTCAAAAATATGAGGTGCATGAAACGGTCAGAAAAATAGGAGGAGCATGAATCGGTGTTGAAAAACATGAAGAGCCTGAAAATGTGTGAAAAATATGATGAGCTTCAAAAGGTGTGAAAAATATGAGGAGCATGAAACGGTCTAAAAAATAGGAGGAGCAAGAAGCTGTGTTCAAAAACATGAGAGGCTGAAAATGTGTGAAATATATGAAGAGCTTCAAAAGATGTGAAATACATGAGGATCATGAAACGGTCTGAAGAATAGGAGGAGCATGAAGCGGTGTTCAAAAACATGAAGAGCCTGAAAAGGTGTGAAAAATATGAAGAGCTTCAAAAGGTGTCAAAAATATGAGGAGCACTAAACGGTCTGAAAAATAGGAGGACCATGAAGCGGTGTTGAAAAACATGAAGAGCCTGAAAAGGTGTGAAAAATATTAAGAGCTTCAAAAGGTGTCAAAAATACTAGGAGCATTAAACGGTCTGAGAAATAGGAGGAGCATGAAACGGTGATGAACATCATGAAGAGCAAGAAAGGTGTGAAAAATATGAAGAGCTTTAAAAGGTGTCAAAAAAATGAGGAGCATGAAACGGTCTGAAAAATAGGAGCAGCATGAAATGGTGTTCAAAAACTTGAAGAGCCTGAAAAGGTGTGAAACATATGAAGAGCTTCAAAAGGTGTGAAATAAATGAGGAGCATGAAACGTTCTGAAAAATAGGAGGAGCATGAAGCGTTATTCAAAAATATAAAGAGCCTGAAAATGTGTGAAAAATGTGAAGAGCTTCAAAGGTGTGAAATACAGGAGGAGCATGAAACGATCTGAAAAATAGGACGAGCATGAAGCGGTGTGGAAAAATATGAGGAACCTGAAAAGGTGTGAAAAATATGTAGAGCTTCAAATGGTGCCAAATATATGAGGAGCATGAAACGATCTGAAAAAGAGGAGGAGCATTAAACGGTGTTCAAAAACATGAAGTGCCTGAAAAGGTGTGAAAATTATGAAGAGCTTCAAAAGGTGTGAAATACATGAGGAGCATGAAACGGTCTGAAAAATAGGAGGAGCATGAAGCGGTGTTCAAACACATGAAAAGTCTGAAAAGGTGTGAAAAATATGAAGAGCTTCAAAAGGTGTCAAAAATAAGAGGAGCAAGAAACGGTCTGAAAAATAGGAGGAGCATGAAACGGTGTTCAAAAACATGAAGAGCCTGAAAAGCTGTGAAATATATGAAGAGCTTCAAAAGGTGTGAAAAATATGAAGAGCTTCAAAACGGGTCAAAAATGAGATGATCCTGAAACGGTTTGAAAAATAGGAGGAGCATGAAGTGGTGTTGTAAAACATGAAGAGCCTGAGGAGTGTGAAATATATGATGAGGTTCAAAAGGTGTGAAAAATATGAAGAGCTTCAAAAGCTGTCAAAAATGAGATGAACATGAAACTGTCTGAAAATAGGAGGGGCATGAAGTGGTGTTGAAAAATATGAAGAGCCTGAAAAGGTGTGAAATATATGAAGAGATTCAAAAAGTGACAAAAATATGAGGAGCATGAACCGATCTAAAAATAGGAGGAGCATGAAGCGGTGTTGAAAAACTGAAGAGCCTGAAAATCTGTGAAAAATATGAAGAGCTTCAAAAGGTGTGAAATACATGCGGAGCATGAAACGGTCTGAAAAAGAGGAGGAGCATGAAGCGGTGTTCAAAAACATGAAGAGCCTGAAATTGTGTGAAAAATATGAAGAGTTTCAAAAGGTGTCAAAAATATGAGGTGCATGAAACGGTCTGAAAAATAGGAGGAGCATGAAACGGTATTCAAAAACATGAAGAGCCTGAAAATCTGTGAAAAATATGAAGAGCTTCAAAAGGCGTGAAAAATATGAAGAGCCTGAAAATCTGTGAAAAATATGAAGAGCTTCAAAAGGTGTGAAAAATAGAAAGAGCTTCAAAAGGTGTGAAAAATATGAAGAGCTTCAAAAAGTGTCAAAAACATGAGGAGCTTCAAAAGCTGTCAAAATTATGAGGAGCATGAAACGGTCTGAAAAATAGGAGGAGCATTGTAACATTGTTGAAAAAATTGAAGAGCCTGAAAAGGTGTGAAAAATATGAAGAGCTTCAAAAGGTGTCAAAAATATGAGGAGCATGAAAAGGTCTGAAAAATAGGAGGAGAATGAAGCGGTGTTGAAAAACATCAAGAGCCTGAAAAGGTGTGAAAAATATGAAGAGCTTCAAAAGCTGTGAAATAGATGAGGAGCATTAAATGGTCTAAAAAATATGAGGAGCATGAAGCGGTGTTCAAAAACATGACGAGCCTGAAAAGGTGTGAAATATATGAAGACCTTCAAAAGGTGTGAAAAATATGAGGAGCATGAAACGGTCTGAAAAATAGGAGGAGCATGAATCGGTGTTGAAAAACATGAAGATCCTGAAAAGGTGTGAAAAATATGAAGAGCTTCAAAAGGTGTCAAAACTATGAGGAGCATGAAACGGTCTGAAAAATAGGAGGAGCATGAAACGGTCTGAAAAGTAGGAGGAGCATGAAGCGGTGTTGAAAAACCTGAAGAGCCTGAAAAGGGGTGAAATATATGAAGAGCTTCAAAAGGTGTCAACAATAGGGGGAGCATGAAACGGTCTGAAAAATAGGAGGAATATGAAGCGGTGTTGAAAAACCTGAAGAGCATGAAAAGGTGTGAAAAATATGAAGAGTTTCAAAAGGAATCAAAACTATGAAGAGCATGAAACGGCCTGAAAAATAGGAGGACCATGAAGCGGTGTTGAAAAACATGAAGTGCTGAAAAGGTGTGAAAAATATGAAGAGCTTCAAAAGGTGTCAAAAATATGAAGAGCTCAAACGGTGTCAAAAATGAGAGTAGCATGAAAAGGTCTGAAAAAAAGGAGAAGCATGAAGTGGTCTTGAAAAACATGAAGAGCCTGAAAAGGTGTCAAATATATTAAGAGCTTCAAAAGCTTTCAAAAATATGAGGAGCATGAAACGGTCTGAAAAAATCCGAGGAACATGAAACGGTGTTCCAAATCGTGAAGAGCCTGAAAAGGTGTGAAAAATATGAAGAGCTTCAAAAGATGTGAAAAATATGAAGAGCTTAAAAAGCTGTCAAAAATGAAATGAGCATGAAACGGTCTGAAAAATAGGAGGAGCATGAATAGGTGTTCTAAAACATGAAGAGCAAGAACAGGTGTGAAATATATGAATAGCTTCCAAAGGTGTCAAAAATGAAATGAGAATGAAACGGTCTGAAAAATAGGAGGAGCATGAAGCGGTGTTCAAAAACATGAAGAATCTGAAAAGGTGTGAAATATATGAAGAGCTTCAAAATGTGTCAAAAATGAGATGAGCATGAAACGGTCTGAAAAATAGGAGGAGCATGAAGTGGTGTTGAAAACATGAAGAGCCTAAAAAACTGTGAAATATATGAAGAGCTTCAAAAGGTGTCAAAAATATGGGCAGCATGAAACGGTCAGAAAAATATGAGCATCATGAAGCGGTGTTGAAAAAAATGAAGAGCTTGAAATGTGTGAAAAATATGAAGAGCTTCAAAAGGTGTGAAAAATATGAAGAGCTTCAAAAGCTGTCAAAAATGAGCTGAGCATGAAACGGACTGAAAAATAGAAGAAGCATGAAGTGGTGTTGAAAACATGAAGAGCCTGAAAACGTGTGAAAAATATGATGAGCTTCAAAAGGTGTCAAAAATACGAGGAGCATGAAACGGTCTGAAAAATAGGAGGATCATGAAGCGTTGTTGAAAAACATGAAGAGCCTGAAAGGTGTGAAAAATATGAAGAGCTTCAAAAGGTGTCAAAAATATGAGGAGCATGAAACGGTCTGAAAAATAGGAGGAGCATGAAACGGTGTTTCAAAACATGAAGAGCCTGAAAAGGTGTGAAAAATATGAAGAGCTTCAAAAGGTGTCAAAAATATGAGGAGCATGAAACGGTCTGAAAAATAGGAGGAGCATGAAACGGTGTTTCAAAACATGAAGAGCCTGAAAAGGTGTGAAAAATATGAAGAGCTTCAAAAGGTGTCAAAAATATGAGGAGCATGAAACGGCCTGAAAAATAGGAGGAGCATGAAACGGTCTGAAAAATAGGAGGAGCATGAAACGGTCTGAAAAATAGGAGGAGCATGAAGCGGTGTTGAAAAACCTGAGGAGCCTGAAAAGGCGTGATATATATGAAGAGCTTCAAAAGGTGTCAAAATAGGAGGAGCATGAAACGGTCTGAAAAATAGGAGGAACATGAAGCGGTGTTGAAAAACCTGAAGAGCCTGAAAACGTGTGAAATATATGAACAGCTTCAAAAAGTGTCAAAAATAGAAGGAGCATGAAATGGTCTGAAAAATAGGAGGAGCATGAAGCGGTGTTGAAAAACATGAATAGCCTGAAAAGGTGTGAAATATATGAAGAGTTACAAAAGGTGTCAAAAATATGAGGAGCATGAAACGGTCTGAAATATAGGAGGAGCATGAAGCCGTGTTCAAAAACATGAAGAGCCTGAAAAGGAGTGAAAAATATGAAGAGCTTCAAAAGGTGTCAAAATATGAGAAGCATGAAATTCTGAAAAATATGAGGAGCATGAAACGGTCTGAAAAATAGGAGTAGCATGAAGTGGTTTTGACAAACATGAAGAGCCTGAAAAGGTGTGAAAAATATGAAGAGCTTCAAAAGGTGTCAAAAATATGAGGAGCATGAAACGGTCTGAAAAATAGGAGTAGCATGAATTTGTGTTCAAAAACATGAAGTGCCTGTTAAGCTGTGAAAAATATGAAGAGCTTCAAAAGGTGTCAAAAATATGAGGAGCATGAAACGGTGTTCAAAAACATGAAAAGCCTGAAAAGGTGTGAAAAAAATAATTAGCTTCAAAAGGTGTGAAAAATATGTGGAGCATGAAACGATCTGAAAAATAGGAGGAGAATGAATTGGTGTTGAAAAACATGAAGAGCCTGAAAAGATGTGAAAAATATGAAGAGCTTCAAAATGTGTCAAAAATATGAGGAGCATGAAACGGTCTGAGAAAAAGGAGGAGCATGAAATGGTGTTGAAAAACATGAAGAGCCTGAAAAGGTGTGATAAATATGAAGAGTTTCAAAACGTGTCAAAAAGATGAGGAGCATGAATTGGTCTGAAAAATAGGAGGAGCATGAACCGGTGTTGAAAAATATCAAGAGCCTGAAAAGGTGTGAAAAATCTGAAGAGCTTCAAAAGGTGTCAAAAATATGAGGACCATGAAACGGTCTGAAAAATAGGAGGAGCATGAAGCGGTGTTGAAAAACATGAAGAGCCTGAAAAGGTGTGAAATATATGAAGAGCTTCAAAAGGTGTAAAAAATATGAGGAGTTTGAAACGGTCTGAAAAATAAGAGGATCTGGTTTCCTCAGTGTGTATGCCCAGAAGTGGAATTGCTGGGTCATATGGCAGTTCTATTTCCAGTTTTTTAAGAAATCTCTACACCGTTTTCCATATCGGCTGTACTAGTGTGCATTCCCACCAACAGTATAAGAGGGTTCCCTTTTCTCCACTCCCTCTCCAGCATTTATTGCTTGTAGACTTTTGGATAGCAGCCATCCTGACTGGCATGTAATGGTACCTCATTGTGGTTTTGATTTGCATTTCTCTAATAATGAGTGATGTTGAGCATCTTTTCATGTGTTTGTTATCCATCTGTATGTCTTCTTTGGAGAAATGTCTGTTTAGTTCTTTGGCTCATTTTTTATTGGGTCATTTATTTTTCTGGAATTGAGCTGCAGGATTTGCTTGTATATTTTTGAGATTAATCCTTTGTCTGTTTCTTCATTTGCTATTATTTTCTCCCAATCTGAGGGCTGTCTTTTCACCTTACTTATAGTTTCCTTTGTAGTGCAAAATCTTTTAAGTTTCATTAGGTCCCATTTGTTTAGTTTTGCTTTTATTTCCAATATTCTGGGAGGTGGGTCATAGAGGATCTTGCTTTGATTTATGTCGGAGAGTGTTTTGCCTATCTTCTCCTCTAGGAGTTTTATAGTTTCTGGTCTTACATTTAGATCTTTAATCCATTTTGAGTTTATTTTTGTGTATGGTGTTAGAAAGTGTTCTATTTTCATTCTTTTACAAGTGGTTGACCAGTTTTCCCAGCACCACTTGTTAAAGAGGTTGTCTTTTTTCCATTGTATATCCTTGCTTCCTTTGTCAAAGATAAGGTGTCCATAGGTTCGTCTGAAAGAGACACGTGCACCCCAATGTTCATCGCAGCACTGTTTATAATAGCCAGGACATGGAAGCAACCTAGATGCCCGTCAGCAGATGAATGGATAAGAAAGCTGTGGTACATATACACCATGGAATATTACTCAGCCATTAAAAAGAATTCATTTGAATCAGTCCTAATGAGATGGATGAAGCTGGAGCCCATTATACAGAGTGAAGTAAGCCAGAAAGATAAAGAACATTACAGCATACTGACACATGTATATGGAATTTAGAAAGGTGACAACGATAACCCTATATGCAGAACAGAAAAAGAGACACAGAAATACAGAACAGACTTTTAAACTTTGTGGGAGAATGTGAGGGTGGGATATTTCAAAAGAACAGCATGTATGCTATCTATGGTGAAACAGATCACCAGCCCATGTAGGATGCACGAGACAAGTGCTCCGGCTTGGTGCACTGGGAAGTCCCAGAGGAATCGGGTGGAGAGGGAGGTGGGAGGGGGAATCGGGACTGGGAATACATGTAAATCCATGGCTGATTCATATCAAAGTATGACAAAACCCACTGGAAAAAAAATAAAAAAAATTAAAAAAAAATAACAATAAAAAAAAAATAAGGGGAGCATGAAACGGTGTTCAAAAATATGAAGAGCCTGAAAAGGTGTGGAAATTATGAAGAGCTTCAAAAGGCGTCAAATATATGAGGAGCATAAAACGGTCTGAAAAAAAGGAGGAGCATGAAATGGTGTTGAAAAACATGAAGAGCCTGAAAAGGTGTGAAAAATATGAAGAGCTTCAAAAGGTTTCAAAAATATGAGAGGCATGAACGGTCTGAAATATAGGGGGAGCATGAAGCGGTGTAGAAAAACATGAAGAGCCTGAAAAGGTGTGGAAATTATGAAGAGCTTCAAAAGGTGTCAAATATATGAGGAGCATAAAACGGTCTGAAAAAAAGGAGGAGCATGAAATGGTGTTGAAAAACATGAAGAGCCTGAAAATGTGTGAAAAATATGAAGAGCTTCAAAATGTATCAAAAATATGAGGAGCATGAAACGGTCTGAAAAATAAGAGGAGCATGAAGCGGTGTTGAAAAATATGAAGAGCATGAAAACGTGTGAAAAATATGAAGAGCTTCAAAAGGTGTCAAATATATGAGGAGCATAAAACGGTCTGAAAAAAAGGAGGAGCATGAAATGGTGTTGAAAAACATGAAGAGCCTGAAAAGGTGTGATAAATATGAAGCGTTTCAAAACGTGTCAAAAAGATGAGGAGCATGAAACGGTCTGAAAAATAGGAGGAGCATGAAGCGGTGTTGAAAAATATGAAGAGCCTGAAAAGGTGTGATAAATATGAAGTTTCAAAACGTGTCAAAAAGATGTGGAGCATGAAATGGTTTGAAAAATAGGAGGAGCATGAAACGATGTTGAAAAAAATTAAGAGCTTGAAAAAGTGAGAAAAATACGAAGAGCTTCAAAAAGTGTGAAAAATATGAAGAGCGTCAAAAGGTGTCAAAAATGAGATGAGCATGAAACGGGCTGAAAAGTAGGAGGAGCATGAAGTGGTGTTGACAAACATGAAGAGCCTGAAAACGTGTGAAAAATATGAAGGGCTTTAAAAGGTGTGAAAAATATGAAGACCTTCCAAAGGTGTCAAAAATATGAGGAGCATGAATCGGTCTCAAAAAAAGGAGAGAGCATGAAGCGGTGTTGAAAAACATGAAGAGCCTGAAAAGGTTTGAAAAATATGAAGAACTTCAAAAGTTGGCAAAAATATGAGGAGCATGAAACGGTCTGAACAATAGGAGGACCTTGAAACGGTGTTCATAAACATGAAGAGCCTGAAAAGGTGTGAAAAATATGAAGAGCTTCAAAACGTATCAAAAATATGAGGAGCATGAAACGGTTTGAAAAACAGGAGGAGCATGAAGCCGTGTTGAAAAACATGAAGAGCCTGAAAAGGTGTGAAAAATATGAAGAGCTTCAAAATGTATCAAAAATATGAGGAGCATGAAACGGTCTGAAAAATAAGAGGAGCATGAAGCGGTGTTGAAAAATATGAAGAGCATGTAAACGTGTGAAAAATATGAAGAGCTTCAAAAGGTGTGAAAAATATGAAAAGCTTCTAAAGGTGTCAAAAATGAGATGGGCATGAAACGGTCTGAAAATTAGGAGGAGCATGAAGAGGTGTTGAAAAACATGAAGAGACTGAAAAGGTGTGAAATATACGATGAGCTTCAAAAGGTGTGAAAATATGAAGAGCTTCAAAAGATGTCAAAATATGAGGAGCATGAAGCAGTCTGAAAAATAGGAGGAGCATGAAGTGGTGTTGAAAAACATGAAGAGTTTGAAAAAGGTGTGAAACATATGAGTAGAATAAAACGGTTTGAAAAATAGGGGGAGCATTAAGTGGTGTAGAAAAACATGAAAGCCTGAAAAGGTGTGAAAAATATGAAGAGCTTCAAAAGGTGTCAAAAACATGAGGAGCATGAAAAGGTCTGAAAAATAGGAGGAGCATGAAGCGTTGTAGAAAAACATGAAGAGCCTGGCAACGTGTGAAACTATGAAGAGCTTCAAAAGGTGTCAAAAATATGAGGAGCATGAAATGGTCTGAGAAATAGGAGGAGCATGAAGTGGTGTTTAAAAATATGAAGAGCCTGAAAAGGTGTGAAAAATATAGAGAGCTTCAAAAAGTGTCAAAAATATAAGGAGCATGAAACGGTCTGAAATATAGGTGGAGCATGAAGTTATGTTGAGAAACATGAAGAGCCTGATAAGGTGTGAAATATATGAAAAGCTTCAAAATGTGTCAAAATATGAGGAGAATGAAACTGTCTGAAAAATAGGAGGAGCATGAAGCGGTTTTGAAAAACATGAAAAGACTGAAAGTGTGTGAAAAATATGAAGAGCTTCAAAAGGTGTCAAAAATATGAGGAGCAAGAAACGGTCTGAAAATTACGAGGAGCATGAAGCCGTTTTCAAAAACTTGAAGAGCCTGAAATGGTGTGAAAAATATGAAGAGCTTCAAAAGGTGTCAAAGATATGAGGAGCATGAAACGGTCTGAAAATAGGAAGAGCATGAAGTGGTGTTGAAAAACTGAAGAGCCTATAAAGGTGTGAAAAATATGAAGAGCTTCCAAAGGTGTGAAAAATATGAGGAGCATTAATCGGGCTAAAAAATATGAGGAGCGTGAAACAGTGTTCAAAAACATCAAGAGCCTGAAAAGGTGTGTAAAATATGAAGAGCTTCAAAAGATGTGAAATACATGAGGAGCATTAAATGGTCTGAAAAATAGGAGGAGCATGAAGCGGTGTTCAAAAACATGAAGAACCAGGAAAGGTGTGAAAAATATGAAGAGCTTCAAAATGTGTCAAACATATGAGGAGCATGAAACGGTCTGTACATAAGAGGAGCATGAGTGGTGTTCAAAAACATGAAGACATGGAAAGGTGTGAAAAACATGAAGAGCGTCAAAAGGTGTCAAAAATATGAGGAGAATAAAACGGTCTGAAAAATAGGAGGAGCATGAAGTAGTCTTGAAAAACATGAAGAGCCTGAAAAGGTGTGAAAAATATGAAGAGCTTCAAATCGGGTCAAAAATATGAGGAGTATGAAACAGTGTGAAAAATAGGAGGAGCATGAAGCGGTGTTGAAAAACATGAAGAGCGTGAAAAGGTGTGAAAAATATGAAGAGCATGAAAATGTGTGAAAAATATGAGGAGCATAAACTGTGTTCAAAAACATGAAGATCCAGAAAAGGTGTGAAAAATATGAAGAGCGTCAAAATGTCTCAAAAACATGAGGAGCATGAAACGGTCTGAAAATAGAAGGAGCATTAAGCGGTGTTGAAAAACATGAAGAGCCTGAAAAGGTGTGAAAAATATGAAGAGCTCCTAAACGTGTCAAAAATATGAGGAGCATGAAACCTTCTTAAAAATTGGAGGAGCATGAAGCGGTGTTCAAAAATCTAAAGAGCCTGAAAAGGTGTGAAAAATATAAAGAGCTTCAAAAGGTGTCCAAAATATGAGGAGCATGAAACGGTCTGAAAATTAGGAGGAGCATGAATTGGTGTTCAAAAACATGAAGAGCCTGTTAAGCTGTGAAAAATATGAAGAGCTTCAAAAGGTGTCAAAAATATGAGGAGCATGAAACGGCATTCAAAAACATGAAAAGCCTGAAAAGGTGTGAAAAAAATGATTAGCTTCAAAATGTGTGAAAAATATGTGGAGCATGAAACAGTTTGAAAAATAGGAGGAGCATGAAACGGTGATAAAGAACATGAAGAGCCTGGAAGGGTGTGAAAAATATGAAGAGCTTCAAAGCTGTCAAAAATATGAGGAGCATGAAATGGTCCGAATAATTGGAGAAGGATGAAGCAGTGTTCAAAAGCATGAAGAGACTGAAAATGTGTGAAAAATATGAAGAGCTTCAAAACGTGTCAAATATATGAGGAGCATGAAACGGTCTGAAATATAGGAGGAGCATGAAGCGGTGTTGAAAAACATGAAGATTCTGAAAAGGTGTGAAAAATATGAAGAGCTTCAAAAGGTGTGAAAAATATGAGGAGCCTCAAACAGTTTGAAAAATAGGAGGAGCATGAAACGGTGATGAAGAATATGAAGAGCCTGGAAGGGTGTGAAAACTATGAAGAGCTTCATAGGTGTCAAAAATATGAAGAGCATGAAACAGTCTGAAAAATAGGAGAAGCATGAAACTGTTTTGAGAAACATGAAGAGCCTGAAAAGGTGTGAAAAATATGAAGAGCATGAAAAGGTGTGAAAAATATGCAGAGCATGAAACTGTGTTAAAAACATGACGAGCCTGAAAAGGTGTGAAAAATATGAAGAGCTTCAAAAGTTGTCAAAAATATGAGGAGCAAGAAACGGTCTGAAACATAGGAGGAGCATGAGTGGTGTTCAAAAACATGAAGACATGGAAAGGTGTGAAAAACATGAAGAGCTTCAAAAGGTGTCAAAAATATGAGGAGAATAAAACGGTCTGAAAAATAGGAGGAGCAAGAAACGGTGGTGAAAAACATGAAGAGTCTGAAAAGGTGTGAAAAATATGAAGAGCTTCAAAAGTTGTCAAAAATACGAGGAGCATGAAACGATCTGAAAAATAGGAGGAGCATGAAGTAGTCTTGAAAAACATGAAGAGCCTGAAAAGGTGTGAAAAATATGAAGAGCTTCAAATCGGGTCAAAAATATGAGGAGTATGAAACAGTGTGAAAAATAGGAGGAGCATGAAGCGGTGTTGAAAAACATGAAGAGCGTGAAAAGGTGTGAAAAATATGAAGAGCATGAAAATGTGTGAAAAATATGAGGAGCATAAACTGTGTTCAAAAACATGAAGATCCAGAAAAGGTGTGAAAAATATGAAGAGCGTCAAAATGTCTCAAAAACATGAGGAGCATGAAACGGTCTGAAAATAGAAGGAGCATTAAGCGGTGTTGAAAAACATGAAGAGCCTGAAAAGGTGTGAAAAATATGAAGAGCTCCTAAACGTGTCAAAAATATGAGGAGCATGAAACCTTCTTAAAAATTGGAGGAGCATGAAGCGGTGTTCAAAAATCTAAAGAGCCTGAAAAGGTGTGAAAAATATAAAGAGCTTCAAAAGGTGTCCAAAATATGAGGAGCATGAAACGGTCTGAAAATTAGGAGGAGCATGAATTGGTGTTCAAAAACATGAAGAGCCTGTTAAGCTGTGAAAAATATGAAGAGCTTCAAAAGGTGTCAAAAATATGAGGAGCATGAAACGGCGTTCAAAAACATGAAAAGCCTGAAAAGGTGTGAAAAAAATGATTAGCTTCAAAATGTGTGAAAAATATGTGGAGCATGAAACAGTTTGAAAAATAGGAGGAGCATGAAACGGTGATAAAGAACATGAAGAGCCTGGAAGGGTGTGAAAAATATGAAGAGCTTCAAAGCTGTCAAAAATATGAGGAGCATGAAATGGTCCGAAAAATTGGAGAAGGATGAAGCAGTGTTCAAAAGCATGAAGAGCCTGAAAATGTGTGAAAAATATGAAGAGCTTCAAAACGTGTCAAATATATGAGGAGCATGAAACGGTCTGAAATATAGGAGGAGCATGAAGCGGTGTTGAAAAACATGAAGATTCTGAAAAGGTGTGAAAAATATGAAGAGCTTCAAAAGGTGTGAAAAATATGAGGAGCCTCAAACAGTTTGAAAAATAGGAGGAGCATGAAACGGTGATGAAGAATATGAAGAGCCTGGAAGGGTGTGAAAAATATGAAGAGCTTCATAGGTGTCAAAAATATGAAGAGCATGAAACAGTCTGAAAAATAGGAGAAGCATGAAACTGTGTTGAGAAACATGAAGAGCCTGAAAAGGTGTGAAAAATATGAAGAGCATGAAAAGGTGTGAAAAATATGCAGAGCATGAAACTGTGTTAAAAACATGACGAGCCTGAAAAGGTGTGAAAAATATGAAGAGCTTCAAAAGTTGTCAAAAATATGAGGAGCAAGAAACGGTCTGAAACATAGGAGGAGCATGAGTGGTGTTCAAAAACATGAAGACATGGAAAGGTGTGAAAAACATGAAGAGCTTCAAAAGGTGTCAAAAATATGAGAAGAATAAAACGGTCTGAAAAATAGGAGGAGGAAGAAACGGTGGTGAAAAACATGAAGAGTCTGAAAAGGTGTGAAAAATATGAAGAGCTTCAAAAGTTGTCAAAAATACGAGGAGCATGAAACGATCTGAAAAATAGGAGGAGCATGAAGTAGTCTTGAAAAACATGAAGAGCCTGAAAAGGTGTGAAAAATATGAAGAGCTTCAAATCGGGTCAAAAATATGAGGAGTATGAAACAGTGTAAAAAATAGGAGGAGCATGAAGCGGTGTTCAAAAACATGAAGAGCGTGAAAAGGTGTGAAAAATATGAAGAGCATGAAAATGTGTGAAAAATATGAGGAGCATAAACTGTGTTCAAAAACATGAAGATCCAGAAAAGGTGTGAAAAATATGAAGAGCGTCAAAATGTCTCAAAAACATGAGGAGCATGAAACGGTCTGAAAATAGAAGGAGCATTAAGCGGTGTTGAAAAACATGAAGAGCCTGAAAAGGTGTGAAAAATATGAAGAGCTCCTAAACGTGTCAAAAATATGAGGAGCATGAAACCTTCTTAAAAATTGGAGGAGCATGAAGCGGTGTTCAAAAATCTAAAGAGCCTGAAAAGGTGTTAAAAAATATAAAGAGCTTCAAAAGGTGTCCAAAATATGAGGAGCATGAAACGGTCTGAAAATTAGGAGGAGCATGAATTGGTGTTCAAAAACATGAAGAGCCTGTTAAGCTGTGAAAAATATGAAGAGCTTCAAAAGGTGTCAAAAATATGAGGAGCATGAAACGGCGTTCAAAAAACATGAAAAGCCTGAAAAGGTGTGAAAAAAATGATTAGCTTCAAAATGTGTGAAAAATATGTGGAGCATGAAACAGTTTGAAAAAAAGGAGGAGCATGAAACGGTGATAAAGAACATGAAGAGCCTGGAAGGGTGTGAAAAATATGAAGAGCTTCAAAGCTGTCAAAAATATGAGGAGCATGAAATGGTCCGAAAAATTGGAGAAGGATGAAGCAGTGTTCAAAAGCATGAAGAGCCTGAAAATGTGTGAAAAATATGAAGAGCTTCAAAACGTGTCAAATATATGAGGAGCATGAAACGGTCTGAAATATAGGAGGAGCATGAAGCGGTGTTGAAAAACATGAAGATTCTGAAAAGGTGTGAAAAATATGAAGAGCTTCAAAAGGTGTGAAAAATATGAGGAGCCTCAAACAGTTTGAAAAATAGGAGGAGCATGAAACGGTGATGAAGAATATGAAGAGCCTGGAAGGGTGTGAAAACTATGAAGAGCTTCATAGGTGTCAAAAATATGAAGAGCATGAAACAGTCTGAAAAATAGGAGAAGCATGAAACTGTGTTGAGAAACATGAAGAGCCTGAAAGGTGTGAAAAATATGAAGAGCATGAAAAGGTGTGAAAAATATGCAGAGCATGAAACTGTGTTAAAAACATGACGAGCCTGAAAAGGTGTGAAAAATATGAAGAGCTTCAAAAGTTGTCAAAAATATGAGGAGCAAGAAACGGTCTGAAACATAGGAGGAGCATGAGTGGTGTTCAAAAACATGAAGACATGGAAAGGTGTGAAAAACATGAAGAGCTTCAAAAGGTGTCAAAAATATGAGGAGAATAAAACGGTCTGAAAAATAGGAGGAGCAAGAAACGGTGGTGAAAAACATGAAGAGTCTGAAAAGGTGTGAAAAATATGAAGAGCTTCAAAAGTTGTCAAAAATACGAGGAGCATGAAACGATCTGAAAAATAGGAGGAGCATGAAGTAGTCTTGAAAAACATGAAGAGCCTGAAAAGGTGTGAAAAATATGAAGAGCTTCAAATCGGGTCAAAAATATGAGGAGTATGAAACAGGGTGAAAAATAGGAGGAGCATGAAGCGGTGTTGAAAAACATGAAGAGCGTGAAAAGGTGTGAAAAATATGAAGAGCATGAAAATGTGTGAAAAATACGAGGAGCATAAACTGTGTTCAAAAACATGAAGATCCAGAAAAGGTGTGAAAAATATGAAGAGCGTCAAAATGTCTCAAAAACATGAGGAGCATGAAACGGTCTGAAAATAGAAGGAGCATTAAGCGGTGTTGAAAAACATGAAGAGCCTGAAAAGGTGTGAAAAATATGAAGAGCTCCTAAACGTGTCAAAAATATGAGGAGCATGAAACCTTCTTAAAAATTGGAGGAGCATGAAGCGGTGTTCAAAAATCTAAAGAGCCTGAAAAGGTGTGAAAAATATAAAGAGCTTCAAAAGGTGTCCAAAATATGAGGAGCATGAAACGGTCTGAAAATTAGGAGGAGCATGAATTGGTGTTCAAAAACATGAAGAGCCTGTTAAGCTGTGAAAAATATGAAGAGCTTCAAAAGGTGTCAAAAATATGAGGAGCATGAAACGGCGTTCAAAAACATGAAAAGCCTGAAAAGGTGTGAAAAAAATGATTAGCTTCAAAATGTGTGAAAAATATGTGGAGCATGAAACAGTTTGAAAAATAGGAGGAGCATGAAACGGTGATAAAGAACATGAAGAGCCTGGAAGGGTGTGAAAAATATGAAGAGCTTCAAAGCTGTCAAAAATATGAGGAGCATGAAATGGTCCGAAAAATTGGAGAAGGATGAAGCAGTGTTCAAAAGCATGAAGAGCCTGAAAATGTGTGAAAAATATGAAGAGCTTCAAAACGTGTCAAATATATGAGGAGCATGAAACGGTCTGAAATATAGGAGGAGCATGAAGCGGTGTTGAAAAACATGAAGATTCTGAAAAGGTGTGAAAAATATGAAGAGCTTCAAAAGGTGTGAAAAATATGAGGAGCCTCAAACAGTTTGAAAAATAGGAGGAGCATGAAACGGTGATGAAGAATATGAAGAGCCTGGAAGGGTGTGAAAAATATGAAGAGCTCCTAAACGTGTCAAAAATATGAGGAGCATGAAACCTTCTTAAAAATTGGAGGAGCATGAAGCGGTGTTCAAAATCTAAAGAGCCTGAAAAGGTGTGAAAAATATAAAGAGCTTCAAAAGGTGTCCAAAATATGAGGAGCATGAAACGGTCTGAAAATTAGGAGGAGCATGAATTGGTGTTCAAAAACATGAAGAGCCTGTTAAGCTGTGAAAAATATGAAGAGCTTCAAAAGGTGTCAAAAATATGAGGAGCATGAAACGGCGTTCAAAAACATGAAAAGCCTGAAAAGGTGTGAAAAAAATGATTAGCTTCAAAATGTGTGAAAAATATGTGGAGCATGAAACAGTTTGAAAAATAGGAGGAGCATGAAACGGTGATAAAGAACATGAAGAGCCTGGAAGGGTGTGAAAAATATGAAGAGCTTCAAAAGTTGTCAAAAATACGAGGAGCATGAAACGATCTGAAAAATAGGAGGAGCATGAAGTAGTCTTGAAAAACATGAAGAGCCTGAAAAGGTGTGAAAAATATGAAGAGCTTCAAATCGGGTCAAAAATATGAGGAGTATGAAACAGTGTGAAAAATAGGAGGAGCATGAAGCGGTGTTGAAAAACATGAAGAGCGTGAAAAGGTGTGAAAAATATGAAGAGCATGAAAATGTGTGAAAAATATGAGGAGCATAAACTGTGTTCAAAAACATGAAGATCCAGAAAAGGTGTGAAAAATATGAAGAGCGTCAAAATGTCTCAAAAACATGAGGAGCATGAAACGGTCTGAAAATAGAAGGAGCATTAAGCGGTGTTGAAAAACATGAAGAGCCTGAAAAGGTGTGAAAAATATGAAGAGCTCCTAAACGTGTCAAAAATATGAGGAGCATGAAACCTTCTTAAAAATTGGAGGAGCATGAAGCGGTGTTCAAAAATCTAAAGAGCCTGAAAAGGTGTGAAAAATATAAAGAGCTTCAAAAGGTGTCCAAAATATGAGGAGCATGAAACGGTCTGAAAATTAGGAGGAGCATGAATTGGTGTTCAAAAACATGAAGAGCCTGTTAAGCTGTGAAAAATATGAAGAGCTTCAAAAGGTGTCAAAAATATGAGGAGCATGAAACGGCGTTCAAAAACATGAAAAGCCTGAAAAGGTGTGAAAAAAATGATTAGCTTCAAAATGTGTGAAAAATATGTGGAGCATGAAACAGTTTGAAAAATAGGAGGAGCATGAAACGGTGATAAAGAACATGAAGAGCCTGGAAGGGTGTGAAAAATATGAAGAGCTTCAAAGCTGTCAAAAATATGAGGAGCATGAAATGGTCCGAAAAATTGGAGAAGGATGAAGCAGTGTTCAAAAGCATGAAGAGCCTGAAAATGTGTGAAAAATATGAAGAGCTTCAAAACGTGTCAAATATATGAGGAGCATGAAACGGTCTGAAATATAGGAGGAGCATGAAGCGGTGTTGAAAAACATGAAGATTCTGAAAAGGTGTGAAAAATATGAAGAGCTTCAAAAGGTGTGAAAAATATGAGGAGCCTCAAACAGTTTGAAAAATAGGAGGAGCATGAAACGGTGATGAAGAATATGAAGAGCCTGGAAGGGTGTGAAAAATATGAAGAGCTCCTAAACGTGTCAAAAATATGAGGAGCATGAAACCTTCTTAAAAATTGGAGGAGCATGAAGCGGTGTACAAAAATCTAAAGAGCCTGAAAAGGTGTGAAAAATATAAAGAGCTTCAAAAGGTGTCCAAAATATGAGGAGCATGAAACGGTCTGAAAATTAGGAGGAGCATGAATTGGTGTTCAAAAACATGAAGAGCCTGTTAAGCTGTGAAAAATATGAAGAGCTTCAAAAGGTGTCAAAAATATGAGGAGCATGAAACGGCCTTCAAAAACATGAAAAGCCTGAAAAGGTGTGAAAAAAATGATTAGCTTCAAAATGTGTGAAAAATATGTGGAGCATGAAACAGTTTGAAAAATAGGAGGAGCATGAAACGGTGATAAAGAACATGAAGAGCCTGGAAGGGTGTGAAAAATATGAAGAGCTTCAAAGCTGTCAAAAATATGAGGAGCATGAAATGGTCCGAAAAATTGGAGAAGGATGAAGCAGTGTTCAAAAGCATGAAGAGCCTGAAAATGTGTGAAAAATATGAAGAGCTTCAAAACGTGTCAAATATATGAGGAGCATGAAACGGTCTGAAATATAGGAGGAGCATGATACGGCGTTGAAAAACATAAAGAGCCTGAAAAGGTGTGAAAAATATGCAGAGCTTCAAAACGTCACAAAAACAAGAGGAGCATGAAACAGTCTGAAAATAGAAGGAGCATGAAGCGGTGTTCAAAAACATGAAGAGCCTGAAAAGGTGTGAAAAATATGAAGAGCATGAAAATATGTGAAATATATGAGGAGAATGAAACTGTGTTCAAAAACATGAAAATCCTGAAAAGGTGTGAAAAATATGAAGAGCTTCAAAACGTCACAAAAACATGAGGAGCATGAAACAGTCTGAAAATAGAAGGAGCATGAAGCGGTGTTCAAAAACATGAAGAACCTGAAAAGGTGTGAATAATATGAAGAGATTCAAAGGGTGTCAAAAATATGAGGAGCATGAAACGGTCTGAAAAATAGGAGGAGGAAGAGACCGTGTTCAAAAACATGAAGAGCCGGAAAAGGTTTGAAAAATATGAAAAGCTTGAAAATGTGGCAAAAATATGAGGAGCATGAAACGGTCTGAAAAATAGGAGGAGCATTAAGCTGTGTTGAAATTCAGGAACAGCATGAAAAGGTGTGAAATATATGAAGAGCTTCAAAAGGTGTCAAAAATATGAGGAGCAATAAACGGTCTGAAATATAGGAGGAGCATGAAACGGTGTTCAAAAACATGAAGACATGGAAAGGTGTGAAAAATATGAAGATCTTCAGAAGGTGTCAAAAATATGAGGAGCATAAAACGGTCTGAAAAATAGTAGGAGCATGAAGTGGTGTTGAATAACATGAAGAGGCTGAAAAGGTGTGAAAATTATGAAGAGCTTCAAGAGGTGTCAAAAATATCAGGAGCATGAAACGGTCTAAAAAATAAGAGGAGCATGAAGTGCTGATGCAAAACAAGAAAACCCTGAAAAGGTGTGAAACATATGAAGCGCTTCAAAAGGTGTCAAAAATAAGAGAAGCATGAAACGGTCTGAAAAATAGGAGGAGCATGAATCAGTGTTGAAAAACATGAAGAGCCTGAAAAGGTGTGAAATATATGAAGAGCTACAAAAGATGTCAAAAATATTAAGAGCATGAAACGGTCTGAAAAATAGGAGGAGCATGCAGCGGTGTTGAAAATCATGAAGAGCCTGAAAACGTGTGAAAAATATGAAGAGTTTCAAAAGGTGTCAAATATATAGGAGCATGAAACTGTCTGAAAAATATTATGAGAATGAAACGGTTTTGAAAAAGATGAAGAGCATGAAAACCTGTGAAAAATATGATGAGCTTCAGAAGGTGTCAAAAATATGAGGAACATGAAACGGTGTTCAAAAACATGAAGAGCCTGAAAAGGTGTGAAAAATATGAAGAGCTTCAAAAGGTGTCAAAAATATGAGGAGCATTAAACGGTCTGAAATATAGGAGGAGCATGAAGTGGTGTTCAAAAACGTGAAGAGCCTGAAAAGGTGTGAAAAATATGAAGAGCTTCAAAAGGTGTCAAAAGTATGAGGAGCATGAAACGGTCTGAAAAATAGGAGGAGCATGAAGTGGTGTTCAAAAACATGAAGAGCCTGAAAAGGTGTGAAAAATATGAAGAGCATGAAAAGGTGTGAAAAATATGCGGAGCATGAAACTGTGTTCAAAAACATGAAGAGCCTGAAAAGATGTGAAAAATATGAAGAGCTTCAAAAGGTGTCAGAAATATGAGGAGCAAGAAACGGTCTGAAAATTACGAGGAGCATGAAGCCGTTTTCAAAAACTTGAAGAGCCTGAAATGGTGTGAAAAATATGAAGAGCTTCAAAAGGTGTCAAAGATATGAGGAGCATGAAACGGTCTGAAAAATAGGAGGAGCATGATACGGCGTTGGAAAACATAAAGAGCCTGAAAAGGTGTGAAAAATATGAAGAGCTTCAAAAGGTGTCAAAAATATGAGGAGCATGAAACGGTCTGAAAAATAAGAGGAGCATGAAACAGTGTTCAAAAACATGAAGAGCCTGAAAAGGTGTCAAAAATATGAAGAGCATGAAAATGTGTGAAAAATATGAGGAGAATGAAACTGTGTTCAAAAACATGAAAATCCTGAAAAGTTGTGAAAAATATGAAGAGCTTCAAAACGTCTCAAAAACATGAGGAGCATGAAACAGTCTGAAAATAGAAGGAGCCTGAAGCGGTGTTCAAAAACATGAAGAACCTGAAAAGGTGTGAATAATATGAAGAGCTTCAAAAGCTGTCAAAATATGAGGAGCATGATACGGTCTAAAAATAGGAGGAGCATGAAACGGTGTTGAAAACATGAAGAGCCTGAAAAGGTGTGAAAAATATGAAGAGCTTCAAAAGGTGTCAAAAATACGACGAGCATGAAACGCTCTAAAAAATAGGAGGAGCATGAAACGGTGTTGAAAAACAGGAAGAGGCAGAAAAGGTGTGAAAGACATGAAGAGCTTCAAAAGGTGTCAAAAACATGAGGAGCATGAAACGGTCTGAAAAGTAGGAGGAGCATGAATCGGTTTTAAAGAACATGAAGAGCCTGAAAAGGTGTGAAATATATGAAGAGCTTCAAAAGGTGTCAAAAATATGAGGAGCAATAAACGGTCTGAAATATAGGAGGAGCATGAAGTGGTGTTCAAAAACGTGAAGAGCCTGAAAAGGTGTGAAAAATATGAAGAGTTTCAAAAGGTGTCAAAAATATGAGGAGCATGAAACGGTCTGAAAAATAGGAAGAGCATGAAATTGTGTTGAAGAATATGAAGAGCCTGAAAAGGTATGAAAAATATGAAGAGCTTCAAAAGGTGTCAAAATATGAGCAGCATGAAACGGTATGAAAAACAGGAGGAGCATGAAACAGTGTTCAAAAACATGAAGAACCAGGAAAGGTGTGAAAAATATGAAGAGCTTCAAAAGGTGTCAAAAATAAGAGGAGCATGAAACGGTCTGAAAAATAGTAGGAGCATGAAGTGGTGATGCAAAACAAGAAGACCCTGAAAAGGTGTGAAAAATATGAAGCGCTTCAAAAGGTGTCAAAAATAAGAGAAGCATGAAACGGTCTGAAAAATAAGAGGAGCATGAATCAGTGTTAAAAAACATGAAGAGCCTGAAAAGGTGTGAAATATATGAAGAGCTTCAAAAGATGTCAAAAATATTAAGAGCATGAAACGGTCTGAAAAATAGGAGGAGCATACAGCGGTGTTGAAAACCATGAAGAACCTGAAAACGTGTGAAAAATATGAAGAGTTTCAAAAGGTGTCAAATATATAGGAGCATGAAACTGTCTGAAAAATAGTATGAGAATGAAATGGTTTTGAAAAAGATGAAGAGCATGAAAACCTGTGAAAAATATGATGAGCTTCAGAAGGTGTCAAAAATATGAGGAACATGAAACGGTGTTCAAAAATATGAAGAGCCTGAAAAGGTGTGAAAAATATGAAGAGCTTCAAAAGGTGTCAAAAATATGAGGAGCATTAAACGGTCTGAAATATAGGAGGAGCATGAAGTGGTGTTCAAAAACGTGAAGAGCCTGAAAAGGTGTGAAAAATATGAAGAGCTTCAAAAGGTGTCAAAAATATGAGGAGCATGAAACGGTCTGAAAAATAGGAAGAGCATGAAATGGTGTTCAAAAACATGAAGAGCCTGAAAAGGTGTGAAATATATGAAGAGCATGAAAAGGTGTGAAAAATATGTGGAGCATGAAACTATGTTCAAAAACATGAAGAGCCTGTAAAGGTGTGAAAAATATGAAGAGCTTCAAAAGGTGTCAAAAATATGAGGAGCATGAAACGGTCTGAAAAATAGGAGAAGCATGAAACGGTGTTGAGAAACATGAAGTGCCTGAAATGGTGTGAATAATATGAAGAGCTTCAAAAGTTGTCAAAAATATGAGGAGCATGAAAATGTCTGAAGAATAGGAGGAGAAAGAAGCGGTGTAGAAAAACATGAAAAGCCTGAAAAGGTGTGAAAAATATAAAGAGCTTCAAAAGGTGTCAAAAAGATGAGGAGCATGAAACGGTCTGAAATAAAGGAGGAGAATGAAGCAGTGTTGAAAAACATGAAAAGCCTGAAAAGGTGTGAAAAATATGAAGAACTTCCAAAGGTGTCATAAATATGAGGACCATGAAACGGTCTGAAAAATAGGAGGAGCATGAAGTCGTGTTGAGAAACAAGAAGAGCCTGAAAAAGTTGTGAAACATATGAGGAGAATGAAACGGTCTGAAAAATAGGAGGAGCATGAAGTGGTGTAGAAAAAATTGAAGACCCTGAAAAAGTGTGAAAAATATGAAGAGCTTCAAAAGGTGTCAAAAATATGAGGAGCTTGAAACGGTCTGAAATATAGGAGGAGCGTGAAAAGGTGTTTAAAAACATGAAGAGCTTGCAAAGGTGTGAAACATATGAGGAGCATGAAAAGGTCTGAAAAATAGTAGGAGCATGAAGCGGTGTTGAAACACATGAAAAGCCTGAAAAGGTTTGAAAATATGAAGAGCTTCAAAAGGTGACAAAAATATGAGGAGCATGAAAAGCTCTGAAAAATAGGAGGAGCATGAAGTGGTGTTGAAATACATGAAGAGCCTGAAAAGGTGTGAAAACTATGAAGAGCTTCAAAAGGTGTCAAAAATATGAGGAGCATGAAACGGTCTCAAAAAAAGGAGGAGCATGAAGTGGTGTTGAAAAACATGAAGAGCCTGAAAAGGTGTGAGAAATATGAAGAGCTTCAAAAGGTTTCAAAAATATGAGGAGCAAGAAACGGTCTGAAAAATAGGAGGAGCATTAATCGGTGTTCAAAAATATGAAGAGCCTGGAAAGCTGTGAAAAATATGAAGAGCTTCAAAAGGTGTCAAAAATATGAGGAGCATGAAACGATCTGAAAAATAGGAGGAGCATGAAGTGGTGTTGAAATACATGAAGAGCCTGAAAAAGTTGTGAAACATATGAGGAGCCTGAAACGGTCTGAAAGAAGGAGGAGCATCAAACGGTGTTGAAAAACATGAGGAGCATGGAAAGGTGTGAAAAATATGAAGGGCTTCAAAATGTGTAAAAAATATGTGGAGCATTAAAAGGTCTGAAAAATAGGAGGAGCATGAAGTGGTGTTGAAAAACATGAAGAGCCTGAAAAGGTGTGAAAAATATGAAGGGCTTCAAAAGGTGTCAAAAATATGTGGAGCATTAAACGGTCTGAAAAATAGGAGGAGCATGAAGTGGTGTTGAAAAACATGAAGAGCCTGAGGTGTGAAAAATATGAAGGGCTTCAAAAGGTGTCAAAAATATGTGGAGCATTAAACGGTCTGAAAAATAGGAGGAGCATGAAGCGGTGTTGAAAAACATGAAGAGCCTAAAAAGGTGCGAAAAATATGAAGATCTTCAAAAGGTGTGTAAAATATGAAGGGCTTCAAAAGGTGTCAAAAATGAGAGGAGCATGAAACGGTGTTCAAAAATATGAAGAGCCTGAAAATGTGTGAAAAATATGAAGAGCTTCAAAAGGTGTGAAAAATATGAGGAGCATGAAAAAGTCTGAAAAATAGGAGGAGCAAGAAGCGGTGTTGAATAATATGAAGAGTCTGAAAAGGTGTGAAAAATATGAAGAGTTTCAAAAGGCGTCAAATATATAGGAGCATGAAACTGTCTGAAAAATAGTATGAGAATGAAACGGTTTTGAAAAAGATGAAGAGCATGAAAACCTGTGAAAAATATGATGAGCTTCAGAAGGTGTCAAAAATATGAGGAACATGAAACGGTGTTCAAAAACATGAAGAGCCTGAAAAGGTGTGAAAAATATGAAGAGCTTCAAAAGGTGTCAAAAATATGAGGAGCATTAAACGGTCTGAAATATAGGAGGAGCATGAAGTGGTGTTCAAAAACGTGAAGAGCCTGAAAAGGTGTGAAAAATATGAAGAGCTTCAAAAGGTGTCAAAAATATGAGGAGCATGAAACGGTCTGAAAAATAGGAAGAGCATGAAATGGTGTTCAAAAACATGAAGAGCCTGAAAGGTGTGAAAAATATGAAGAGCATGAAAAGGTGTGAAAAATATGTGGAGCATGAAACTATGTTCAAAAACATGAAGAGCCCGAAAAGGTGTGAAAAATATGAAGAGCTTCAAAAGGTGTCAAAAATATGAGGAGCTTGAAACGGTCTGAAATATAGGAGGAGCGTGAAAAGGTGTTTAAAAACATGAAGAGCTTACAAAGGTGTGAAACATATGAGGAGCATGAAAAGGTCTGAAAAATAGTAGGAGCATGAAGCGGTGTTGAAAAACATGAAAAGCCTGAAAAGGTTTGAAAATATGAAGAGCTTCAAAAGGTGACAAAAATATGAGGAGCATGAAAAGCTCTGAAAAATAGGAGGAGCATGAAGTGGTGTTGAAATACATGAAGAGCCTGAAAAGGTGTGAAAACTATGAAGAGCTTCAAAAGGTGTCAAAAATATGAGGAGCATGAAACGGTCTCAAATAAAGGAGGAGCATGAAGTGATGTTGAAAAACATGAAGAGCCTGAAAAGGTGTGAGAAACATGAAGAGCTTCAAAAGGTTTCAAAAATATGAGGAGCAAGAAACGGTCTGAAAAATAGGGGGAGCATTAATCGGTGTTCAAAAATATGAAGAGCCTGGAAAGCTGTGAAAAATATGAAGAGCTTCAAAAGGTGTCAAAAATATGAGGAGCATGAAACGATCTGAAAAATAGGAGGAGCATGAAGTGGTGTTGAAATAGATGAAGAGCCTGAAAAAGTTGTGAAACATATGAGGAGCCTGAAACGGTCTGAAAGAAGGAGGAGCATCAAACGGTGTTGAAAAAACATGAGGAGCATGGAAAGGTGTGAAAAATATGAAGGGCTTCAAAATGTGTAAAAAATATGTGGAGCATTAAAAGGTCTGAAAAATAGGAGGAGCATGAAGTGGTGTTGAAAAACATGAAGAGCCTGAAAAGGTGTGAAAAATATGAAGGGCTTCAAAAGGTGTCAAAAATATGTGGAGCTTTAAACGGTATGAAAAATAGGAGGAGCATGAAGTGGTGTTGAAAAACATGAAGAGCCTGAAAAGGTGTGAAAAATATGAAGAGCATGAAAAGGTGTGAAAAATATGTGGAGCATGAAACTATGTTCAAAAACATGAAGAGCCTGAAAAGGTGTGAAAAATATGAAGAGCTTCAAAAGGTGTGAAAAATATGAGGAGCATGAAAAGGTCTGAAAAATAGGAGGAGCAAGAAGCGGTGTTGAATAATATGAAGAGTCTGAAAAGGTGTGAAAAATATGAAGAGCTTCAAAAGTTGTCAAAAGTGTGAAAAATATGAGGAGCATGAAAAAGTCTGAAAAATAGGAGGAGCAAGAAGCGGTGTTGAATAATATGAAGAGTCTGAAAAGGTGTGAAAAATATGAAGAGTTTCAAAAGGTGTCAAATATATAGGAGCATGAAACTGTCTGAAAAATAGTATGAGAATGAAACGGTTTTGAAAAAGATGAAGAGCATGAAAACCTGTGAAAAATATGATGAGCTTCAGAAGGTGTCAAAAATATGAGGAACATGAAACGGTGTTCAAAAACATGAAGAGCCTGAAAAGGTGTGAAAAATATGAAGAGCTTCAAAAGGTGTCAAAACTATGAGGAGCATTAAACGGTCTGAAATATAGGAGGAGCATGAAGTGGTGTTCAAAAACGTGAAGAGCCTGAAAAGGTGTGAAAAATATGAAGAGCTTCAAAAGGTGTCAAAAATATGAGGAGCATGAAACGGTCTGAAAAATAGGAAGAGCATGAAATGGTGTTCAAAAACATGAAGAGCCTGAAAGGTGTGAAAAATATGAAGAGCATGAAAAGGTGTGAAAAATATGTGGAGCATGAAACTATGTTCAAAAACATGAAGAGCCTGAAAAGGTGTGAAAAATATGAAGAGCTTCAAAAGGTGTCAAAAATATGAGGAGCTTGAAACGGTCTGAAATATAGGAGGAGCGTGAAAAGGTGTTTAAAAACATGAAGAGCTTGCAAAGGTGTGAAACATATGAGGAGCATGAAAAGGTCTGAAAAATAGTAGGAGCATGAAGCGGTGTTGAAACACATGAAAAGCCTGAAAAGGTTTGAAAATATGAAGAGCTTCAAAAGGTGACAAAAATATGAGGAGCATGAAAAGCTCTGAAAAATAGGAGGAGCATGAAGTGGTGTTGAAATACATGAAGAGCCTGAAAAGGTGTGAAAACTATGAAGAGCTTCAAAAGGTGTCAAAAATATGAGGAGCATGAAACGGTCTCAAAAAAAGGAGGAGCATGAAGTGGTGTTGAAAAACATGAAGAGCCTGAAAAGGTGTGAGAAATATGAAGAGCTTCAAAAGGTTTCAAAAATATGAGGAGCAAGAAACGGTCTGAAAAATAGGAGGAGCATTAATCGGTGTTCAAAAATATGAAGAGCCTGGAAAGCTGTGAAAAATATGAAGAGCTTCAAAAGGTGTCAAAAATATGAGGAGCATGAAACGATCTGAAAAATAGGAGGAGCATGAAGTGGTGTTGAAATACATGAAGAGCCTGAAAAAGTTGTGAAACATATGAGGAGCCTGAAACGGTCTGAAAGAAGGAGGAGCATCAAACGGTGTTGAAAAACATGAGGAGCATGGAAAGGTGTGAAAAATATGAAGGGCTTCAAAATGTGTAAAAAATATGTGGAGCATTAAAAGGTCTGAAAAATAGGAGGAGCATGAAGTGGTGTTGAAAAACATGAAGAGCCTGAAAAGGTGTGAAAAATATGAAGGGCTTCAAAAGGTGTCAAAAATATGTGGAGCATTAAACGGTCTGAAAAATAGGAGGAGCATGAAGTGGTGTTGAAAAACATGAAGAGCCTGAAAAGGTGTGAAAAATATGAAGGGCTTCAAAAGGTGTCAAAAATATGTGGAGCATTAAACGGTCTGAAAAATAGGAGGAGCATGAAGCGGTGTTGAAAAACATGAAGAGCCTAAAAAGGTGCGAAAAATATGAAGATCTTCAAAAGGTGTGTAAAATATGAAGGGCTTCAAAAGGTGTCAAAAATGAGAGGAGCATGAAACGGTGTTCAAAAATATGAAGAGCCTGAAAATGTGTGAAAAATATGAAGAGCTTCAAAAGGTGTGAAAAATATGAGGAGCATGAAAAAGTCTGAAAAATAGGAGGAGCAAGAAGCGGTGTTGAATAATATGAAGAGTCTGAAAAGGTGTGAAAAATATGAAGAGTTTCAAAAGGCGTCAAATATATAGGAGCATGAAACTGTCTGAAAAATAGTATGAGAATGAAACGGTTTTGAAAAAGATGAAGAGCATGAAAACCTGTGAAAAATATGATGAGCTTCAGAAGGTGTCAAAAATATGAGGAACATGAAACGGTGTTCAAAAACATGAAGAGCCTGAAAAGGTGTGAAAAATATGAAGAGCTTCAAAAGGTGTCAAAAATATGAGGAGCATTAAACGGTCTGAAATATAGGAGGAGCATGAAGTGGTGTTCAAAAACGTGAAGAGCCTGAAAAGGTGTGAAAAATATGAAGAGCTTCAAAAGGTGTCAAAAATATGAGGAGCATGAAACGGTCTGAAAAATAGGAAGAGCATGAAATGGTGTTCAAAAACATGAAGAGCCTGAAAGGTGTGAAAAATATGAAGAGCATGAAAAGGTGTGAAAAATATGTGGAGCATGAAACTATGTTCAAAAACATGAAGAGCCCGAAAAGGTGTGAAAAATATGAAGAGCTTCAAAAGGTGTCAAAAATATGAGGAGCTTGAAACGGTCTGAAATATAGGAGGAGCGTGAAAAGGTGTTTAAAAACATGAAGAGCTTACAAAGGTGTGAAACATATGAGGAGCATGAAAAGGTCTGAAAAATAGTAGGAGCATGAAGCGGTGTTGAAAAACATGAAAAGCCTGAAAAGGTTTGAAAATATGAAGAGCTTCAAAAGGTGACAAAAATATGAGGAGCATGAAAAGCTCTGAAAAATAGGAGGAGCATGAAGTGGTGTTGAAATACATGAAGAGCCTGAAAAGGTGTGAAAACTATGAAGAGCTTCAAAAGGTGTCAAAAATATGAGGAGCATGAAACGGTCTCAAATAAAGGAGGAGCATGAAGTGATGTTGAAAAACATGAAGAGCCTGAAAAGGTGTGAGAAACATGAAGAGCTTCAAAAGGTTTCAAAAATATGAGGAGCAAGAAACGGTCTGAAAAATAGGGGGAGCATTAATCGGTGTTCAAAAATATGAAGAGCCTGGAAAGCTGTGAAAAATATGAAGAGCTTCAAAAGGTGTCAAAAATATGAGGAGCATGAAACGATCTGAAAAATAGGAGGAGCATGAAGTGGTGTTGAAATAGATGAAGAGCCTGAAAAAGTTGTGAAACATATGAGGAGCCTGAAACGGTCTGAAAGAAGGAGGAGCATCAAACGGTGTTGAAAAAACATGAGGAGCATGGAAAGGTGTGAAAAATATGAAGGGCTTCAAAATGTGTAAAAAATATGTGGAGCATTAAAAGGTCTGAAAAATAGGAGGAGCATGAAGTGGTGTTGAAAAACATGAAGAGCCTGAAAAGGTGTGAAAAATATGAAGGGCTTCAAAAGGTGTCAAAAATATGTGGAGCTTTAAACGGTATGAAAAATAGGAGGAGCATGAAGTGGTGTTGAAAAACATGAAGAGCCTGAAAAGGTGTGAAAAATATGAAGAGCATGAAAAGGTGTGAAAAATATGTGGAGCATGAAACTATGTTCAAAAACATGAAGAGCCTGAAAAGGTGTGAAAAATATGAAGAGCTTCAAAAGGTGTGAAAAATATGAGGAGCATGAAAAGGTCTGAAAAATAGGAGGAGCAAGAAGCGGTGTTGAATAATATGAAGAGTCTGAAAAGGTGTGAAAAATATGAAGAGCTTCAAAAGTTGTCAAAAGTGTGAAAAATATGAGGAGCATGAAAAAGTCTGAAAAATAGGAGGAGCAAGAAGCGGTGTTGAATAATATGAAGAGTCTGAAAAGGTGTGAAAAATATGAAGAGTTTCAAAAGGTGTCAAATATATAGGAGCATGAAACTGTCTGAAAAATAGTATGAGAATGAAACGGTTTTGAAAAAGATGAAGAGCATGAAAACCTGTGAAAAATATGATGAGCTTCAGAAGGTGTCAAAAATATGAGGAACATGAAACGGTGTTCAAAAACATGAAGAGCCTGAAAAGGTGTGAAAAATATGAAGAGCTTCAAAAGGTGTCAAAAATATGAGGAGCATTAAACGGTCTGAAATATAGGAGGAGCATGAAGTGGTGTTCAAAAACGTGAAGAGCCTGAAAAGGTGTGAAAAATATGAAGAGCTTCAAAAGGTGTCAAAAATATGAGGAGCATGAAACGGTCTGAAAAATAGGAAGAGCATGAAATGGTGTTCAAAAACATGAAGAGCCTGAAAGGTGTGAAAAATATGAAGAGCATGAAAAGGTGTGAAAAATATGTGGAGCATGAAACTATGTTCAAAAACATGAAGAGCCTGAAAAGGTGTGAAAAATATGAAGAGCTTCAAAAGGTGTCAAAAATATGAGGAGCTTGAAACGGTCTGAAATATAGGAGGAGCGTGAAAAGGTGTTTAAAAACATGAAGAGCTTACAAAGGTGTGAAACATATGAGGAGCATGAAAAGGTCTGAAAAATAGTAGGAGCATGAAGCGGTGTTGAAAAACATGAAAAGCCTGAAAAGGTTTGAAAATATGAAGAGCTTCAAAAGGTGACAAAAATATGAGGAGCATGAAAAGCTCTGAAAAATAGGAGGAGCATGAAGTGGTGTTGAAATACATGAAGAGCCTGAAAAGGTGTGAAAACTATGAAGAGCTTCAAAAGGTGTCAAAAATATGAGGAGCATGAAACGGTCTCAAAAAAAGGAGGAGCATGAAGTGGTGTTGAAAAACATGAAGAGCCTGAAAAGGTGTGAGAAATATGAAGAGCTTCAAAAGGTTTCAAAAATATGAGGAGCAAGAAACGGTCTGAAAAATAGGAGGAGCATTAATCGGTGTTCAAAAATATGAAGAGCCTGGAAAGCTGTGAAAAATATGAAGAGCTTCAAAAGGTGTCAAAAATAT
Source organism: Dama dama (assembly GCF_033118175.1). Classification (NCBI taxonomy): domain Eukaryota; kingdom Metazoa; phylum Chordata; class Mammalia; order Artiodactyla; family Cervidae; genus Dama; species Dama dama. The sequence continues at coordinate 845,926 of NW_026870929.1, read as the reverse complement.
GAGGAGCATGAAACGATCTGAAAAATAGGAGGAGCATGAAGTGGTGTTGAAATACATGAAGAGCCTGAAAAAGTTGTGAAACATATGAGGAGCCTGAAACGGTCTGAAAGAAGGAGGAGCATCAAACGGTGTTGAAAAACATGAGGAGCATGGAAAGGTGTGAAAAAAATGAAGGGCTTCAAAATGTGTAAAAAATATGTGGAGCATTAAAAGGTCTGAAAAATAGGAGGAGCATGAAGTGGTGTTGAAAAACATGAAGAGCCTGAAAAGGTGTGAAAAATATGAAGGGCTTCAAAAGGTGTCAAAAATATGTGGAGCATTAAACGGTCTGAAAAATAGGAGGAGCATGAAGTGGTGTTGAATAACATGAAGAGCCTGAAAAGGTGTGAAAAATATGAAGGGCTTCAAAAGGTGTCAAAAATATGTGGAGCATTAAACGGTCTGAAGAATAGGAGGAGCATGAAGCGGTGTTGAAAAACATGAAGAGCCTAAAAAGGTGCGAAAAATATGAAGATCTTCAAAAGGTGTGTAAAATATGAAGGGCTTCAAAAGGTGTCAAAAATGAGAGGAGCATGAAACGGTGTTCAAAAATATGAAGAGCCTGAAAATGTGTGAAAAATAGGAAGAGCTTCAAAAGGTGTGAAAAATATGAGGAGCATGTAAAGGTCTGAAAAATAGGAGGAGCAAGAAGCGGTGTTGAATAATATGAAGAGTCTGAAAAGGTGTGAAAAATATGAAGAGCTTCAAAAGTTGTCAAAAGTGTGAAAAATATGAGGAGCATGAAAAAGTCTGAAAAATAGGAGGAGCAAGAAGCGGTGTTGAATAATATGAAGAGTCTGAAAAGGTGTGAAAAATATGAAGAGTTTCAAAAGGTGTCAAATATATAGGAGCATGAAACTGTCTGAAAAATAGTATGAGAATGAAACGGTTTTGAAAAAGATGAAGAGCATGAAAACCTGTGAAAAATATGATGAGCTTCAGAAGGTGTCAAAAATATGAGGAACATGAAACGGTGTTCAAAAACATGAAGAGCCTGAAAAGGTGTGAAAAATATGAAGAGCTTCAAAAGGTGTCAAAAATATGAGGAGCATTAAACGGTCTGAAATATAGGAGGAGCATGAAGTGGTGTTCAAAAACGTGAAGAGCCTGAAAAGGTGTGAAAAATATGAAGAGCTTCAAAAGGTGTCAAAAATATGAGGAGCATGAAACGGTCTGAAAAATAGGAAGAGCATGAAATGGTGTTCAAAAACAGGAAGAGCCTGAAAGGTGTGAAAAATATGAAGAGCATGAAAAGGTGTGAAAAATATGTGGAGCATGAAACTATGTTCAAAAACATGAAGAGCCTGAAAAGGTGTGAAAAATATGAAGAGCTTCAAAAGGTGTCAAAAATATGAGGAGCTTGAAACGGTCTGAAATATAGGAGGAGCGTGAAAAGGTGTTTAAAAACATGAAGAGCTTACAAAGGTGTGAAACATATGAGGAGCATGAAAAGGTCTGAAAAATAGTAGGAGCATGAAGCGGTGTTGAAAAACATGAAAAGCCTGAAAAGGTTTGAAAATATGAAGAGCTTCAAAAGGTGACAAAAATATGAGGAGCATGAAAAGCTCTGAAAAATAGGAGGAGCATGAAGTGGTGTTGAAATACATGAGGAGCCTGAAAAGGTGTGAAAACTATGAAGAGCTTCAAAAGGTGTCAAAAATATGAGGAGCATGAAACGGTCTCAAAAAAAGGAGGAGCATGAAGTGGTGTTGAAAAACATGAAGAGCCTGAAAAGGTGTGAGAAATATGAAGAGCTTCAAAAGGTTTCAAAAATATGAGGAGCAAGAAACGGTCTGAAAAATAGGAGGAGCATTAATCGGTGTTCAAAAATATGAAGAGCCTGGAAAGCTGTGAAAAATATGAAGAGCTTCAAAAGGTGTCAAAAATATGAGGAGCATGAAACGATCTGAAAAATAGGAGGAGCATGAAGTGGTGTTGAAATACATGAAGAGCCTGAAAAAGTTGTGAAACATATGAGGAGCCTGAAACGGTCTGAAAGAAGGAGGAGCATCAAACGGTGTTGAAAAACATGAGGAGCATGGAAAGGTGTGAAAAATATGAAGGGCTTCAAAATGTGTAAAAAATATGTGGAGCATTAAAAGGTCTGAAAAATAGGAGGAGCATGAAGTGGTGTTGAAAAACATGAAGAGCCTGAAAAGGTGTGAAAAATATGAAGGGCTTCAAAAGGTGTCAAAAATATGTGGAGCATTAAACGGTCTGAAAAATAGGAGGAGCATTAAGCTGTGTTGAAATTCAGGAACAGCATGAAAAGGTGTGAAATATATGAAGAGCTTCAAAAGGTGTCAAAAATATGAGGAGCAATAAACGGTCTGAAATATAGGAGGAGCATGAAGTGGTGTTCAAAAACGTGAAGAGCCTGAAAAGGTGTGAAAAATATGAAGAGTTTCAAAAGGTGTCAAAAATATGAGGAGCATGAAACGGTCTGAAAAATAGGAAGAGCATGAAATGGTGTTCAAAAACATGAAGAGGCTGAAAAGGTGTGAAATATATGAAGAGCTTCCAAAGCTGTCAAAAATATGAAGAGCATGAAACGGTCTGAAAAATAGGAGGAGCATGAAATGGTGTTCAAAAACATGAAGACATGGAAAGGTGTGAAAAATATGAAGATCTTCAGAAGGTGTCAAAAATATGAGGAGCATAAAACGGTCTGAAAAATAGTAGGAGCATGAAGTGGTGTTGAAAAACATGAAGAGCCTGAAAAAGTGTGAAAATTATGAAGAGCTTCAAGAGGTGTCAAAAATATCAGGAGCATGAAACGGTCTAAAAAATAAGAGGAGCATGAAGTGCTGATGCAAAACAAGAAGACCCTGAAAAGGTGTGAAACATATGAAGCGCTTCAAAAGGTGTCAAAAATAAGAGAAGCATGAAACGGTCTGAAAAATAGGAGGAGCATGAATCAGTGTTGAAAAACATGAAGAGCCTGAAAAGGTGTGAAATATATGAAGAGCTACAAAAGATGTCAAAAATATTAAGAGCATGAAACGGTCTGAAAAATAGGAGGAGCATGCAGCAGTGTTGAAAATCATGAAGAGCCTGAAAACGTGTGAAAAATATGAAGAGTTTCAAAAGGTGTCAAATATATAGGAGCATGAAACTGTCTGAAAAATAGTATGAGAATGAAACGGTTTTGAAAAAGATGAAGAGCATGAAAACCTGTGAAAAATATGATGAGCTTCAGAAGGTGTCAAAAATATGAGGAACATGAAACGGTGTTCAAAAACATGAAGAGCCTGAAAAGGTGTGAAAAATATGAAGAGCTTCAAAAGGTGTCAAAAATATGAGGAGCATTAAACGGTCTGAAATATAGGAGGAGCATGAAGTGGTGTTCAAAAACGTGAAGAGCCTGAAAAGGTGTGAAAAATATGAAGAGCTTCAAAAGGTGTCAAAAATATGAGGAGCATGAAACGGTCTGAAAAATAGGAAGAGCATGAAATGGTGTTCAAAAACATGAAGAGCCTGAAAAGGTGTGAAAAATATGAAGAGCATGAAAAGGTGTGAAAAATATGCGGAGCATGAAACTGTGTTCAAAAACATGAAGAGCCTGAAAAGATGTGAAAAATATGAAGAGCTTCAAAAGGTGTCAGAAATATGAGGAGCAAGAAACGGTCTGAAAATTACGAGGAGCATGAAGCCGTTTTCAAAAACTTGAAGAGCCTGAAATGGTGTGAAAAATATGAAGAGCTTCAAAAGGTGTCAAAGTTATGAGGAGCATGAAACGGTCTGAAAAATAGGAGGAGCATGATACGGCGTAGGAAAACATAAAGAGCCTGAAAAGGTGTGAAAAATATGAAGAGCTTCAAAAGGTGTCAAAATTATGAGGAGCATGAAACGGTCTGAAAAATAGGAGGAGCATGAAACGGTGTTCAAAAACATGAAGAGCCTGAAAAGGTGTGAAAAATATGAAGAGCATGAAAATGTGTGAAAAATATGAGGAGAATGAAACTGTGTTCAAAAACATGAAAATCCTGAAAAGTTGTGAAAAATATGAAGAGCTTCAAAACGTCTCAAAAACATGAGGAGCATGAAACAGTCTGAAAATAGAAGGAGCCTGAAGCGGTGTTCAAAAACATGAAGAACCTGAAAAGGTGTGAATAATATGAAGAGCTTCAAAAGCTGTCAAAATATGAGGAGCATGATACGGTCTAAAAATAGGAGGAGCATGAAACGGTGTTGAAAACATGAAGAGCCTGAAAAGGTGTGAAAAATATGAAGAGCTTCAAAAGGTGTCAAAAATATGAGGAACATGAAACAGTGTTCAAAACCATGAAGAGCCTAAAATGGTGTGAAAAATATGAAGAGATTCAAAGGGTGTCAAAAATATGAGGAGCATGAAACCGTCTGAAGAATAGGAGGAGCAAGAGACCGTGTTCAAAAACATGAAGAGCCGGAAAAGGTTTGAAAAATATGAAAAGCTTGAAAATGTGGCAAAAATATGAGGAGCATGAAACGGTCTGAAAAATAGGAGGAGCATTAAGCTGTGTTGAAATTCAGGAAGAGCATGAAAAGGGGTGAAATATATGAAGAGCTTCAAAAGGTGTCAAAAATATGAGGAGCAATAAACGGTCTGAAATATAGGAGGAGCATGAAGTGGTGTTCAAAAACGTGAAGAGCCTGAAAAGGTGTGAAAAATATGAAGAGTTTCTAAAGGTGTCAAAAATATGAGGAGCATGAAACGGTCTGAAAAATAGGAAGAGCATGAAATTGTGTTGAAAAATATGAAGAGCCTGAAAAGGTATGAAAAATATGAAGAGCTTCAAAAGGTGTCAAAATATGTGCAGCATGAAACGGTCTGAAAAACAGGAGGAGCATGAAACAGTGTTCAAAAACATGAAGAACCAGGAAAGGTGTGAAAAATATGAAGAGCTTCAAAAGGTGTCAAAAATAAGAGGAGCATGAAACGGTCTGAAAAATAGTAGGAGCATGAAGTGGTGATGCAAAACAAGAAGACCCTGAAAAGGTGTGAAAAATATGAAGCGCTTCAAAAGGTGTCAAAAATAAGAGAAGCATGAAACGGTCTGAAAAATAGGAGGAGCATGAATCAGTGTTGAAAAACATGAAGAGCCTGAAAAGGTGTGAAATATATGAAGAGCTTCAAAAGATGTCAAAAATATTAAGAGCATGAAACGGTCTGAAAAATAGGAGGAGCATGCAGCGGTGTTGAAAACCATGAAGAACCTGAAAACGTGTGAAAAATATGAAGAGTTTCAAAAGGTGTCAAATATATAGGAGCATGAAACTGTCTGAAAAATAGTATGAGAATGAAATGGTTTTGAAAAAGATGAAGAGCATGAAAACCTGTGAAAAATATGATGAGCTTCAGAAGGTGTCAAAAATATGAGGAACATGAAACGGTGTTCAAAAACATGAAGAGCCTGAAAAGGTGTGAAAAATATGAAGAGCTTCAAAAGGTGTCAAAAATATGAGGAGCATTAAACGGTCTGAAATATAGGAGGAGCATGAAGTGGTGTTCAAAAACGTGAAGAGCCTGAAAAGGTGTGAAAAATATGAAGAGCTTCAAAAGGTGTCAAAAATATGAGGAGCATGAAACGGTCTGAAAAATAGGAAGAGCATGAAATGGTGTTCAAAAACATGAAGAGCCTGAAAAGGTGTGAAATATATGAAGAGCATGAAAAGGTGTGAAAAATATGTGGAGCATGAAACTATGTTCAAAGCCATGAAGAGCCTGAAAAGGTGTGAAAAATATGAAGAGCTTCAAAAGGTGTCAAAAATATGAGGAGCATGAAACGGTCTGAAAAATAGGAGAAGCATGAAACGGTGTTGAGAAACATGAAGTGCCTGAAATGGTGTGAATAATATGAAGAGCTTCAAAAGTTGTCAAAAATATGAGGAGCATGAAAATGTCTGAAGAATAGGAGGAGAATGAAGCGGTGTAGAAAAACATGAAAAGCCTGAAAAGGTGTGAAAAATATAAAGAGCTTCAAAAGGTGTCAAAAAGATGAGGAGCATGAAACGGTCTGAAAAATAGGAGGAGCATGAAGTCGTGTTGAGAAACAAGAAGAGCCTGAAAAAGTTGTGAAACATATGAGGAGAATGAAACGGTCTGAAAAATAGGAGGAGCATGAAGTGGTGTAGAAAAAATTGAAGACCCTGAAAAAGTGTGAAAAATATGAAGAGCTTCAAAAGGTGTCAAAAATATGAGGAGCTTGAAACGGTCTGAAATATAGGAGGAGCGTGAAAAGGTGTTTAAAAACATGAAGAGCCTGAAAAGGTGTGAAAAATATGAAGGGCTTCAAAAGGTGTCAAAAATATGTGGAGCATTAAAAGGTCTGAAAAATAGGAGGAGCATGAAGAGGTGTTGAAAAACATGAAGAGCCTGAAAAGGTGTGAAAAATATGAAGGGCTTCAAAAGGTGTCAAAAATATGTGGAGCATTAAACGGTATGAAAAATAGGAGGAGCATGAAGTGGTGTTGAAAAACATGAAGAGCCTGAAAAGGTGTGAAAAATATGAAGAGCATGAAAAGGTGTGAAAAATATGTGGAGCATGAAACTATGTTCAAAAATATGAAGAGCCTGAAAAGGTGTGAAAAATATGAAGAGCTTCAAAAGTTGTCAAAAGTGTGAAAAATATGAGGAGCATGAAAAAGTCTGAAAAATAGGAGGAGCAAGAAGCGGTGTTGAATAATATGAAGAGTCTGAAAAGGTGTGAAAAATATGAAGAGTTTCAAAAGGTGTCAAATATATAGGAGCATGAAACTGTCTGAAAAATAGTATGAGAATGAAACGGTTTTGAAAAAGATGAAGAGCATGAAAACCTGTGAAAAATATGATGAGCTTCAGAAGGTGTCAAAAATATGAGGAGCATTAAACGGTCTGAAATATAGGAGGAGCATGAAGTGGTGTTCAAAAACGTGAAGAGCCTGAAAAGGTGTGAAAAATATGAAGAGCTTCAAAAGGTGTCAAAAATATGAGGAGCATGAAACGGTCTGAAAAATAGGAAGAGCATGAAATGGTGTTCAAAAACATGAAGAGCCTGAAAGGTGTGAAAAATATGAAGAGCATGAAAAGGTGTGAAAAATATGTGGAGCATGAAACTATGTTCAAAAACATGAAGAGCCTGAAAAGGTGTGAAAAATATGAAGAGCTTCAAAAGGTGTCAAAAATATGAGGAGCTTGAAACGGTCTGAAATATAGGAGGAGCGTGAAAAGGTGTTTAAAAACATGAAGAGCTTACAAAGGTGTGAAACATATGAGGAGCATGAAAAGGTCTGAAAAATAGTAGGAGCATGAAGCGGTGTTGAAAAACATGAAAAGCCTGAAAAGGTTTGAAAATATGAAGAGCTTCAAAAGGTGACAAAAATATGAGGAGCATGAAAAGCTCTGAAAAATAGGAGGAGCATGAAGTGGTGTTGAAATACATGAAGAGCCTGAAAAGGTGTGAAAACTATGAAGAGCTTCAAAAGGTGTCAAAAATATGAGGAGCATGAAACGGTCTCAAAAAAAGGAGGAGCATGAAGTGGTGTTGAAAAACATGAAGAGCCTGAAAAGGTGTGAGAAATATGAAGAGCTTCAAAAGGTTTCAAAAATATGAGGAGCAAGAAACGGTCTGAAAAATAGGAGGAGCATTAATCGGTGTTCAAAAATATGAAGAGCCTGGAAAGCTGTGAAAAATATGAAGAGCTTCAAAAGGTGTCAAAAATATGAGGAGCATGAAACGATCTGAAAAATAGGAGGAGCATGAAGTGGTGTTGAAATACATGAAGAGCCTGAAAAAGTTGTGAAACATATGAGGAGCCTGAAACGGTCTGAAAGAAGGATGAGCATCAAACGGTGTTGAAAAACATGAGGAGCATGGAAAGGTGTGAAAAATATGAAGGGCTTCAAAATGTGTAAAAAATATGTGGAGCATTAAAAGGTCTGAAAAATAGGAGGAGCATGAAGTGGTGTTGAAAAACATGAAGAGCCTGAAAAGGTGTGAAAAATATGAAGGGCTTCAAAAGGTGTCAAAAATATGTGGAGCATTAAACGGTCTGAAAAATAGGAGGAGCATGAAGTGGTGTTGAAAAACATGAAGAGCCTGAAAAGGTGTGAAAAATATGAAGGGCTTCAAAAGGTGTCAAAAATATGTGGAGCATTAAACGGTCTGAAAAATAGGAGGAGCATGAAGCGGTGTTGAAAAACATGAAGAGCCTAAAAAGGTGCGAAAAATATGAAGATCTTCAAAAGGTGTGTAAAATATGAAGGGCTTCAAAAGGTGTCAAAAATGAGAGGAGCATGAAACGGTGTTCAAAAATATGAAGAGCCTGAAAATGTGTGAAAAATATGAAGAGCTTCAAAAGGTGTGAAAAATATGAGGAGCATGAAAAGGTCTGAAAAATAGGAGGAGCAAGAAGCGGTGTTGAATAATATGAAGAGTCTGAAAAGGTGTGAAAAATATGAAGAGCTTCAAAAGTTGTCAAAAGTGTGAAAAATATGAGGAGCATGAAAAAGTCTGAAAAATAGGAGGAGCAAGAAGCGGTGTTGAATAATATGAAGAGTCTGAAAAGGTGTGAAAAATATGAAGAGTTTCAAAAGGTGTCAAATATATAGGAGCATGAAACTGTCTGAAAAATAGTATGAGAATGAAACGGTTTTGAAAAAGATGAAGAGCATGAAAACCTGTGAAAAATATGATGAGCTTCAGAAGGTGTCAAAAATATGAGGAACATGAAACGGTGTTCAAAAACATGAAGAGCCTGAAAAGGTGTGAAAAATATGAAGAGCTTCAAAAGGTGTCAAAAATATGAGGAGCATTAAACGGTCTGAAATATAGGAGGAGCATGAAGTGGTGTTCAAAAACGTGAAGAGCCTGAAAAGGTGTGAAAAATATGAAGAGCTTCAAAAGGTGTCAAAAATATGAGGAGCATGAAACGGTCTGAAAAATAGGAAGAGCATGAAATGGTGTTCAAAAACAGGAAGAGCCTGAAAGGTGTGAAAAATATGAAGAGCATGAAAAGGTGTGAAAAATATGTGGAGCATGAAACTATGTTCAAAAACATGAAGAGCCTGAAAAGGTGTGAAAAATATGAAGAGCTTCAAAAGGTGTCAAAAATATGAGGAGCTTGAAACGGTCTGAAATATAGGAGGAGCGTGAAAAGGTGTTTAAAAACATGAAGAGCTTACAAAGGTGTGAAACATATGAGGAGCATGAAAAGGTCTGAAAAATAGTAGGAGCATGAAGCGGTGTTGAAAAACATGAAAAGCCTGAAAAGGTTTGAAAATATGAAGAGCTTCAAAAGGTGACAAAAATATGAGGAGCATGAAAAGCTCTGAAAAATAGGAGGAGCATGAAGTGGTGTTGAAATACATGAAGAGCCGGAAAAGGTGTGAAAACTATGAAGAGCTTCAAAAGGTGTCAAAAATATGAGGAGCATGAAACGGTCTCAAAAAAAGGAGGAGCATGAAGTGGTGTTGAAAAACATGAAGAGCCTGAAAAGGTGTGAGAAATATGAAGAGCTTCAAAAGGTTTCAAAAATATGAGGAGCAAGAAACGGTCTGAAAAATAGGAGGAGCATTAATCGGTGTTCAAAAATATGAAGAGCCTGGAAAGCTGTGAAAAATATGAAGAGCTTCAAAACGTGTCAAAAATATGAGGAGCATGAAACGATCTGAAAAATAGGAGGAGCATGAAATGGTGTTGAAATACATGAAGAGCCTGAAAAAGTTGTGAAACATATGAGGAGCCTGAAACGGTCTGAAAGAAGGAGGAGCATCAAACGGTGTTGAAAAACATGAGGAGCATGGAAAGGTGTGAAAAATATGAAGGGCTTCAAAATGTGTAAAAAATATGTGGAGCATTAAAAGGTCTGAAAAATAGGAGGAGCATGAAGTGGTGTTGAAAAACATGAAGAGCCTGAAAAGGTGTGAAAAATATGAAGAGCTTCAAAAGGTGTGAAAAATATGAGGAGCATGAAAAGGTCTGAAAAATAGGAGGAGCAAGAAGCGGTGTTGAATAATATGAAGAGTCTGAAAAGGTGTGAAAAATATGAAGAGCTTCAAAAGTTGTCAAAAGTGTGAAAAATATGAGGAGCATGAAAAAGTCTGAAAAATAGGAGGAGCAAGAAGCGGTGTTGAATAATATGAAGAGTCTGAAAAGGTGTGAAAAATATGAAGAGTTTCAAAAGGTGTCAAATATATAGGAGCATGAAACTGTCTGAAAAATAGTATGAGAATGAAACGGTTTTGAAAAAGATGATGAGCATGAAAACCTGTGAAAAATATGATGAGCTTCAGAAGGTGTCAAAAATATGAGGAACATGAAACGGTGTTCAAAAACATGAAGAGCCTGAAAAGGTGTGAAAAATATGAAGAGCTTCAAAAGGTGTCAAAAATATGAGGAGCATTAAACGGTCTGAAATATAGGAGGAGCATGAAGTGGTGTTCAAAAACGTGAAGAGCCTGAAAAGGTGTGAAAAATATGAAGAGCTTCAAAAGGTGTCAAAAATATGAGGAGCATGAAACGGTCTGAAAAATAGGAAGAGCATGAAATGGTGTTCAAAAACATGAAGAGCCTGAAAGGTGTGAAAAATATGAAGAGCATGAAAAGGTGTGAAAAATATGTGGAGCATGAAACTATGTTCAAAAATATGAAGAGCCTGAAAAGGTGTGAAAAATATGAAGAGCTTCAAAAGGTGTCAAAAATATGAGGAGCTTGAAACGGTCTGAAATATAGGAGGAGCGTGAAAAGGTGTTTAAAAACATGAAGAGCTTACAAAGGTGTGAAACATATGAGGAGCATGAAAAGGACTGAAAAATAGTAGGAGCATGAAGCGGTGTTGAAAAACATGAAAAGCCTGAAAAGGTTTGAAAATATGAAGAGCTTCAAAAGGTGACAAAAATATGAGGAGCATGAAAAGCTCTGAAAAATAGGAGGAGCATGAAGTGGTGTTGAAATACATGAAGAGCCTGAAAAGGTGTGAAAACTATGAAGAGCTTCAAAAGGTGTCAAAAATATGAGGAGCATGAAACGGTCTCAAAAAAAGGAGGAGCATGAAGTGGTGTTGAAAAACATGAAGAGCCTGAAAAGGTGTGAGAAATATGAAGAGCTTCAAAAGGTTTCAAAAATATGAGGAGCAAGAAACGGTCTGAAAAATAGGAGGAGCATTAATCGGTGTTCAAAAATATGAAGAGCCTGGAAAGCTGTGAAAAATATGAAGAGCTTCAAAAGGTGTCAAAAATATGAGGAGCATGAAACGATCTGAAAAATAGGAGGAGCATGAAGTGGTGTTGAAATACATGAAGAGCCTGAAAAAGTTGTGAAACATATGAGGAGCCTGAAACGGTCTGAAAGAAGGAGGAGCATCAAACGGTGTTGAAAAACATGAGGAGCATGGAAAGGTGTGAAAAATATGAAGGGCTTCAAAATGTGTAAAAAATATGTGGAGCATTAAAAGGTCTGAAAAATAGGAGGAGCATGAAGTGGTGTTGAAAAACATGAAGAGCCTGAAAAGGTGTGAAAAATATGAAGGGCTTCAAAAGGTGTCAAAAATATGTGGAGCATTAAACGGTCTGAAAAATAGGAGGAGCATGAAGTGGTGTTGAAAAACATGAAGAGCCTGAAAAGGTGTGAAAAATATGAAGGGCTTCAAAAGGTGTCAAAAATATGTGGAGCATTAAACGGTCTGAAAAATAGGAGGAGCATGAAGCGGTGTTGAAAAACATGAAGAGCCTAAAAAGGTGCGAAAAATATGAAGATCTTCAAAAGGTGTGTAAAATATGAAGGGCTTCAAAAGGTGTCAAAAATGAGAGGAGCATGAAACGGTGTTCAAAAATATGAAGAGCCTGAAAATGTGTGAAAAATATGAAGAGCTTCAAAAGGTGTGAAAAATATGAGGAGCATGAAAAGGTCTGAAAAATAGGAGGAGCAAGAAGCGGTGTTGAATAATATGAAGAGTCTGAAAAGGTGTGAAAAATATGAAGAGCTTCAAAAGTTGTCAAAAGTGTGAAAAATATGAGGAGCATGAAAAAGTCTGAAAAATAGGAGGAGCAAGAAGCGGTGTTGAATAATATGAAGAGTCTGAAAAGGTGTGAAAAATATGAAGAGTTTCAAAAGGTGTCAAATATATAGGAGCATGAAACTGTCTGAAAAATAGTATGAGAATGAAACGGTTTTGAAAAAGATGAAGAGCATGAAAACCTGTGAAAAATATGATGAGCTTCAGAAGGTGTCAAAAATATGAGGAACATGAAACGGTGTTCAAAAACATGAAGAGCCTGAAAAGGTGTGAAAAATATGAAGAGCTTCAAAAGGTGTCAAAAATATGAGGAGCATTAAACGGTCTGAAATATAGGAGGAGCATGAAGTGGTGTTCAAAAACGTGAAGAGCCTGAAAAGGTGTGAAAAATATGAAGAGCTTCAAAAGGTGTCAAAAATATGAGGAGCATGAAACGGTCTGAAAAATAGGAAGAGCATGAAATGGTGTTCAAAAACATGAAGAGCCTGAAAGGTGTGAAAAATATGAAGAGCATGAAAAGGTGTGAAAAATATGTGGAGCATGAAACTATGTTCAAAAACATGAAGAGCCTGAAAAGGTGTGAAAAATATGAAGAGCTTCAAAAGGTGTCAAAAATATGAGGAGCTTGAAACGGTCTGAAATATAGGAGGAGCGTGAAAAGGTGTTTAAAAACATGAAGAGCTTACAAAGGTGTGAAACATATGAGGAGCATGAAAAGGTCTGAAAAATAGTAGGAGCATGAAGCGGTGTTGAAAAACATGAAAAGCCTGAAAAGGTTTGAAAATATGAAGAGCTTCAAAAGGTGACAAAAATATGAGGAGCATGAAAAGCTCTGAAAAATAGGAGGAGCATGAAGTGGTGTTGAAATACATGAAGAGCCTGAAAAGGTGTGAAAACTATGAAGAGCTTCAAAAGGTGTCAAAAATATGAGGAGCATGAAACGGTCTCAAAAAAAGGAGGAGCATGAAGTGGTGTTGAAAAACATGAAGAGCCTGAAAAGGTGTGAGAAATATGAAGAGCTTCAAAAGGTTTCAAAAATATGAGGAGCAAGAAACGGTCTGAAAAATAGGAGGAGCATTAATCGGTGTTCAAAAATATGAAGAGCCTGGAAAGCTGTGAAAAATATGAAGAGCTTCAAAAGGTGTCAAAAATATGAGGAGCATGAAACGATCTGAAAAATAGGAGGAGCATGAAGTGGTGTTGAAATACATGAAGAGCCTGAAAAAGTTGTGAAACATATGAGGAGCCTGAAACGGTCTGAAAGAAGGAGGAGCATCAAACGGTGTTGAAAAACATGAGGAGCATGGAAAGGTGTGAAAAATATGAAGGGCTTCAAAATGTGTAAAAAATATGTGGAGCATTAAAAGGTCTGAAAAATAGGAGGAGCATGAAGTGGTGTTGAAAAACATGAAGAGCCTGAAAAGGTGTGAAAAATATGAAGAGCTTCAAAAGGTGTGAAAAATATGAGGAGCATGAAAAGGTCTGAAAAATAGGAGGAGCAAGAAGCGGTGTTGAATAATATGAAGAGTCTGAAAAGGTGTGAAAAATATGAAGAGCTTCAAAAGTTGTCAAAAGTGTGAAAAATATGAGGAGCATGAAAAAGTCTGAAAAATAGGAGGAGCAAGAAGCGGTGTTGAATAATATGAAGAGTCTGAAAAGGTGTGAAAAATATGAAGAGTTTCAAAAGGTGTCAAATATATAGGAGCATGAAACTGTCTGAAAAATAGTATGAGAATGAAACGGTTTTGAAAAAGATGAAGAGCATGAAAACCTGTGAAAAATATGATGAGCTTCAGAAGGTGTCAAAAATATGAGGAACATGAAACGGTGTTCAAAAACATGAAGAGCCTGAAAAGGTGTGAAAAATATGAAGAGCTTCAAAAGGTGTCAAAAATATGAGGAGCATTAAACGGTCTGAAATATAGGAGGAGCATGAAGTGGTGTTCAAAAACGTGAAGAGCCTGAAAAGGTGTGAAAAATATGAAGAGCTTCAAAAGGTGTCAAAAATATGAGGAGCATGAAACGGTCTGAAAAATAGGAAGAGCATGAAATGGTGTTCAAAAACATGAAGAGCCTGAAAGGTGTGAAAAATATGAAGAGCATGAAAAGGTGTGAAAAATATGTGGAGCATGAAACTATGTTCAAAAATATGAAGAGCCTGAAAAGGTGTGAAAAATATGAAGAGCTTCAAAAGGTGTCAAAAATATGAGGAGCTTGAAACGGTCTGAAATATAGGAGGAGCGTGAAAAGGTGTTTAAAAACATGAAGAGCTTACAAAGGTGTGAAACATATGAGGAGCATGAAAAGGTCTGAAAAATAGTAGGAGCATGAAGCGGTGTTGAAAAACATGAAAAGCCTGAAAAGGTTTGAAAATATGAAGAGCTTCAAAAGGTGACAAAAATATGAGGAGCATGAAAAGCTCTGAAAAATAGGAGGAGCATGAAGTGGTGTTGAAATACAGGAAGAGCCTGAAAAGGTGTGAAAACTATGAAGAGCTTCAAAAGGTGTCAAAAATATGAGGAGCATGAAACGGTCTCAAAAAAAGGAGGAGCATGAAGTGGTGTTGAAAAACATGAAGAGCCTGAAAAGGTGTGAGAAATATGAAGAGCTTCAAAAGGTGTCAAAAATATGAGGAGCATGAAACGATCTGAAAAATAGGAGGAGCATGAAGTGGTGTTGAAATACATGAAGAGCCTGAAAAAGTTGTGAAACATATGAGGAGCCTGAAACGGTCTGAAAGAAGGAGGAGCATCAAACGGTGTTGAAAAACATGAGGAGCATGGAAAGGTGTGAAAAATATGAAGGGCTTCAAAATGTGTAAAAAATATGTGGAGCATTAAAAGGTCTGAAAAATAGGAGGAGCATGAAGTGGTGTTGAAAAACATGAAGAGCCTGAAAAGGTGTGAAAAATATGAAGGGCTTCAAAAGGTGTCAAAAATATGTGGAGCATTAAACGGTCTGAAAAATAGGAGGAGCATGAAGTGGTGTTGAAAAACATGAAGAGCCTGAAAAGGTGTGAAAAATATGAAGGGCTTCAAAATGTGTAAAAAATATGTGGAGCATTAAAAGGTCTGAAAAATAGGAGGAGCATGAAGTGGTGTTGAAAAACATGAAGAGCCTGAAAAGGTGTGAAAAATATGAAGGGCTTCAAAAGGTGTCAAAAATATGTGGAGCATTAAACGGTCTGAAAAATAGGAGGAGCATGAAGTGGTGTTGAAAAACATGAAGAGCCTGAAAAGGTGTGAAAAATATGAAGGGCTTCAAAATGTGTAAAAAATATGTGGAGCATTAAAAGGTCTGAAAAATAGGAGGAGCATGAAGCGGTGTTGAAAAACATGAAGAGCCTAAAAAGGTGCGAAAAATATGAAGATCTTCAAAAGGTGTGTAAAATATGAAGGGCTTCAAAAGGTGTCAAAAATGAGAGGAGCATGAAACGGTGTTCAAAAATATGAAGAGCCTGAAAATGTGTGAAAAATATGAAGAGCTTCAAAAGGTGTGAAAAATATGAGGAGCATGAAAAGGTCTGAAAAATAGGAGGAGCAAGAAGCGGTGTTGAATAATATGAAGAGTCTGAAAAGGTGTGAAAAATATGAAGAGCTTCAAAAGTTGTCAAAAGTGTGAAAAATATGAGGAGCATGAAAAAGTCTGAAAAATAGGAGGAGCAAGAAGCGGTGTTGAATAATATGAAGAGTCTGAAAAGGTGTGAAAAATATGAAGAGTTTCAAAAGGTGTCAAATATATAGGAGCATGAAACTGTCTGAAAAATAGTATGAGAATGAAACGGTTTTGAAAAAGATGAAGAGCATGAAAACCTGTGAAAAATATGATGAGCTTCAGAAGGTGTCAAAAATATGAGGAACATGAAACGGTGTTCAAAAACATGAAGAGCCTGAAAAGGTGTGAAAAATATGAAGAGCTTCAAAAGGTGTCAAAAATATGAGGAGCATTAAACGGTCTGAAATATAGGAGGAGCATGAAGTGGTGTTCAAAAACGTGAAGAGCCTGAAAAGGTGTGAAAAATATGAAGAGCTTCAAAAGGTGTCAAAAATATGAGGAGCATGAAACGGTCTGAAAAATAGGAAGAGCATGAAATGGTGTTCAAAAACATGAAGAGCCTGAAAGGTGTGAAAAATATGAAGAGCATGAAAAGGTGTGAAAAATATGTGGAGCATGAAACTATGTTCAAAAACATGAAGAGCCTGAAAAGGTGTGAAAAATATGAAGAGCTTCAAAAGGTGTCAAAAATATGAGGAGCTTGAAACGGTCTGAAATATAGGAGGAGCGTGAAAAGGTGTTTAAAAACATGAAGAGCTTACAAAGGTGTGAAACATATGAGGAGCATGAAAAGGTCTGAAAAATAGTAGGAGCATGAAGCGGTGTTGAAAAACATGAAAAGCCTGAAAAGGTTTGAAAATATGAAGAGCTTCAAAAGGTGACAAAAATATGAGGAGCATGAAAAGCTCTGAAAAATAGGAGGAGCATGAAGTGGTGTTGAAATACATGAGGAGCCTGAAAAGGTGTGAAAACTATGAAGAGCTTCAAAAGGTGTCAAAAATATGAGGAGCATGAAACGGTCTCAAAAAAAGGAGGAGCATGAAGTGGTGTTGAAAAACATGAAGAGCCTGAAAAGGTGTGAGAAATATGAAGAGCTTCAAAAGGTTACAAAAATATGAGGAGCAAGAAACGGTCTGAAAAATAGGAGGAGCATTAATCGGTGTTCAAAAATATGAAGAGCCTGGAAAGCTGTGAAAAATATGAAGAGCTTCAAAAGGTGTCAAAAATATGAGGAGCATGAAACGATCTGAAAAATAGGAGGAGCATGAAGTGGTGTTGAAATACATGAAGAGCCTGAAAAAGTTGTGAAACATATGAGGAGCCTGAAACGGTCTGAAAGAAGGAGGAGCATCAAACGGTGTTGAAAAACATGAGGAGCATGGAAAGGTGTGAAAAATATGAAGGGCTTCAAAATGTGTAAAAAATATGTGGAGCATTAAAAGGTCTGAAAAATAGGAGGAGCATGAAGTGGTGTTGAAAAACATGAAGAGCCTGAAAAGGTGTGAAAAATATGAAGAGCTTCAAAAGGTGTGAAAAATATGAGGAGCATGAAAAGGTCTGAAAAATAGGAGGAGCAAGAAGCGGTGTTGAATAATATGAAGAGTCTGAAAAGGTGTGAAAAATATGAAGAGCTTCAAAAGTTGTCAAAAGTGTGAAAAATATGAGGAGCATGAAAAAGTCTGAAAAATAGGAGGAGCAAGAAGCGGTGTTGAATAATATGAAGAGTCTGAAAAGGTGTGAAAAATATGAAGAGTTTCAAAAGGTGTCAAATATATAGGAGCATGAAACTGTCTGAAAAATAGTATGAGAATGAAACGGTTTTGAAAAAGATGAAGAGCATGAAAACCTGTGAAAAATATGATGAGCTTCAGAAGGTGTCAAAAATATGAGGAACATGAAACGGTGTTCAAAAACATGAAGAGCCTGAAAAGGTGTGAAAAATATGAAGAGCTTCAAAAGGTGTCAAAAATATGAGGAGCATTAAACGGTCTGAAATATAGGAGGAGCATGAAGTGGTGTTCAAAAACGTGAAGAGCCTGAAAAGGTGTGAAAAATATGAAGAGCTTCAAAAGGTGTCAAAAATATGAGGAGCATGAAACGGTCTGAAAAATAGGAAGAGCATGAAATGGTGTTCAAAAACATGAAGAGCCTGAAAGGTGTGAAAAATATGAAGAGCATGAAAAGGTGTGAAAAATATGTGGAGCATGAAACTATGTTCAAAAATATGAAGAGCCTGAAAAGGTGTGAAAAATATGAAGAGCTTCAAAAGGTGTCAAAAATATGAGGAGCTTGAAACGGTCTGAAATATAGGAGGAGCGTGAAAAGGTGTTTAAAAACATGAAGAGCTTACAAAGGTGTGAAACATATGAGGAGCATGAAAAGGTCTGAAAAATAGTAGGAGCATGAAGCGGTGTTGAAAAACATGAAAAGCCTGAAAAGGTTTGAAAATATGAAGAGCTTCAAAAGGTGACAAAAATATGAGGAGCATGAAAAGCTCTGAAAAATAGGAGGAGCATGAAGTGGTGTTGAAATACAGGAAGAGCCTGAAAAGGTGTGAAAACTATGAAGAGCTTCAAAAGGTGTCAAAAATATGAGGAGCATGAAACGGTCTCAAAAAAAGGAGGAGCATGAAGTGGTGTTGAAAAACATGAAGAGCCTGAAAAGGTGTGAGAAATATGAAGAGCTTCAAAAGGTGTCAAAAATATGAGGAGCATGAAACGATCTGAAAAATAGGAGGAGCATGAAGTGGTGTTGAAATACATGAAGAGCCTGAAAAAGTTGTGAAACATATGAGGAGCCTGAAACGGTCTGAAAGAAGGAGGAGCATCAAACGGTGTTGAAAAACATGAGGAGCATGGAAAGGTGTGAAAAATATGAAGGGCTTCAAAATGTGTAAAAAATATGTGGAGCATTAAAAGGTCTGAAAAATAGGAGGAGCATGAAGTGGTGTTGAAAAACATGAAGAGCCTGAAAAGGTGTGAAAAATATGAAGGGCTTCAAAAGGTGTCAAAAATATGTGGAGCATTAAACGGTCTGAAAAATAGGAGGAGCATGAAGTGGTGTTGAAAAACATGAAGAGCCTGAAAAGGTGTGAAAAATATGAAGGGCTTCAAAATGTGTAAAAAATATGTGGAGCATTAAAAGGTCTGAAAAATAGGAGGAGCATGAAGTGGTGTTGAAAAACATGAAGAGCCTGAAAAGGTGTGAAAAATATGAAGGGCTTCAAAAGGTGTCAAAAATATGTGGAGCATTAAACGGTCTGAAAAATAGGAGGAGCATGAAGTGGTGTTGAAAAACATGAAGAGCCTGAAAAGGTGTGAAAAATATGAAGGGCTTCAAAATGTGTAAAAAATATGTGGAGCATTAAAAGGTCTGAAAAATAGGAGGAGCATGAAGCGGTGTTGAAAAACATGAAGAGCCTAAAAAGGTGCGAAAAATATGAAGATCTTCAAAAGGTGTGTAAAATATGAAGGGCTTCAAAAGGTGTCAAAAATGAGAGGAGCATGAAACGGTGTTCAAAAATATGAAGAGCCTGAAAATGTGTGAAAAATATGAAGAGCTTCAAAAGGTGTGAAAAATATGAGGAGCATGAAAAGGTCTGAAAAATAGGAGGAGCAAGAAGCGGTGTTGAATAATATGAAGAGTCTGAAAAGGTGTGAAAAATATGAAGAGCTTCAAAAGTTGTCAAAAGTGTGAAAAATATGAGGAGCATGAAAAAGTCTGAAAAATAGGAGGAGCAAGAAGCGGTGTTGAATAATATGAAGAGTCTGAAAAGGTGTGAAAAATATGAAGAGTTTCAAAAGGTGTCAAATATATAGGAGCATGAAACTGTCTGAAAAATAGTATGAGAATGAAACGGTTTTGAAAAAGATGAAGAGCATGAAAACCTGTGAAAAATATGATGAGCTTCAGAAGGTGTCAAAAATATGAGGAACATGAAACGGTGTTCAAAAACATGAAGAGCCTGAAAAGGTGTGAAAAATATGAAGAGCTTCAAAAGGTGTCAAAAATATGAGGAGCATTAAACGGTCTGAAATATAGGAGGAGCATGAAGTGGTGTTCAAAAACGTGAAGAGCCTGAAAAGGTGTGAAAAATATGAAGAGCTTCAAAAGGTGTCAAAAATATGAGGAGCATGAAACGGTCTGAAAAATAGGAAGAGCATGAAATGGTGTTCAAAAACATGAAGAGCCTGAAAGGTGTGAAAAATATGAAGAGCATGAAAAGGTGTGAAAAATATGTGGAGCATGAAACTATGTTCAAAAACATGAAGAGCCTGAAAAGGTGTGAAAAATATGAAGAGCTTCAAAAGGTGTCAAAAATATGAGGAGCTTGAAACGGTCTGAAATATAGGAGGAGCGTGAAAAGGTGTTTAAAAACATGAAGAGCTTACAAAGGTGTGAAACATATGAGGAGCATGAAAAGGTCTGAAAAATAGTAGGAGCATGAAGCGGTGTTGAAAAACATGAAAAGCCTGAAAAGGTTTGAAAATATGAAGAGCTTCAAAAGGTGACAAAAATATGAGGAGCATGAAAAGCTCTGAAAAATAGGAGGAGCATGAAGCGGTGTTCAAAAATATGAAGAGCCTGAAAATGTGTGAAAAATATGAAGAGCTTCAAAAGGTGTCAAAAATACGAGGAGCATGAATCGGTCTGAAAAATAGGAAGAGCATGAAGCTGTGTTCAAAAACATGAAGAGCCTGAAAATGTGTGAAAAATATGAAGAGCTTCAAAAGGTGTCAAAAATATGAGGAGCTTGAAACGGTCTGAAATATAGGAGGAGCGTGAAAAGGTGTTTAAAAACATGAAGAGCTTACAAAGGTGTGAAACATATGAGGAGCATGAAAAGGTCTGAAAAATAGTAGGAGCATGAAGCGGTGTTGAAAAACATGAAAAGCCTGAAAAGGTTTGAAAATATGAAGAGCTTCAAAAGGTGACAAAAATATGAGGAGCATGAAAAGCTCTGAAAAATAGGAGGAGCATGAAGTGGTGTTGAAATACATGAGGAGCCTGAAAAGGTGTGAAAACTATGAAGAGCTTCAAAAGGTGTCAAAAATATGAGGAGCATGAAACGGTCTCAAAAAAAGGAGGAGCATGAAGTGGTGTTGAAAAACATGAAGAGCCTGAAAAGGTGTGAGAAATATGAAGAGCTTCAAAAGGTTTCAAAAATATGAGGAGCAAGAAACGGTCTGAAAAATAGGAGGAGCATTAATCGGTGTTCAAAAATATGAAGAGCCTGGAAAGCTGTGAAAAATATGAAGAGCTTCAAAAGGTGTCAAAAATATGAGGAGCATGAAACGATCTGAAAAATAGGAGGAGCATGAAGTGGTGTTGAAATACATGAAGAGCCTGAAAAAGTTGTGAAACATATGAGGAGCCTGAAACGGTCTGAAAGAAGGAGGAGCATCAAACGGTGTTGAAAAACATGAGGAGCATGGAAAGGTGTGAAAAATATGAAGGGCTTCAAAATGTGTAAAAAATATGTGGAGCATTAAAAGGTCTGAAAAATAGGAGGAGCATGAAGTGGTGTTGAAAAACATGAAGAGCCTGAAAAGGTGTGAAAAATATGAAGAGCTTCAAAAGGTGTGAAAAATATGAGGAGCATGAAAAGGTCTGAAAAATAGGAGGAGCAAGAAGCGGTGTTGAATAATATGAAGAGTCTGAAAAGGTGTGAAAAATATGAAGAGCTTCAAAAGTTGTCAAAAGTGTGAAAAATATGAGGAGCATGAAAAAGTCTGAAAAATAGGAGGAGCAAGAAGCGGTGTTGAATAATATGAAGAGTCTGAAAAGGTGTGAAAAATATGAAGAGTTTCAAAAGGTGTCAAATATATAGGAGCATGAAACTGTCTGAAAAATAGTATGAGAATGAAACGGTTTTGAAAAAGATGAAGAGCATGAAAACCTGTGAAAAATATGATGAGCTTCAGAAGGTGTCAAAAATATGAGGAACATGAAACGGTGTTCAAAAACATGAAGAGCCTGAAAAGGTGTGAAAAATATGAAGAGCTTCAAAAGGTGTCAAAAATATGAGGAGCATTAAACGGTCTGAAATATAGGAGGAGCATGAAGTGGTGTTCAAAAACGTGAAGAGCCTGAAAAGGTGTGAAAAATATGAAGAGCTTCAAAAGGTGTCAAAAATATGAGGAGCATGAAACGGTCTGAAAAATAGGAAGAGCATGAAATGGTGTTCAAAAACATGAAGAGCCTGAAAGGTGTGAAAAATATGAAGAGCATGAAAAGGTGTGAAAAATATGTGGAGCATGAAACTATGTTCAAAAATATGAAGAGCCTGAAAAGGTGTGAAAAATATGAAGAGCTTCAAAAGGTGTCAAAAATATGAGGAGCTTGAAACGGTCTGAAATATAGGAGGAGCGTGAAAAGGTGTTTAAAAACATGAAGAGCTTACAAAGGTGTGAAACATATGAGGAGCATGAAAAGGTCTGAAAAATAGTAGGAGCATGAAGCGGTGTTGAAAAACATGAAAAGCCTGAAAAGGTTTGAAAATATGAAGAGCTTCAAAAGGTGACAAAAATATGAGGAGCATGAAAAGCTCTGAAAAATAGGAGGAGCATGAAGTGGTGTTGAAATACATGAAGAGCCTGAAAAGGTGTGAAAACTATGAAGAGCTTCAAAAGGTGTCAAAAATATGAGGAGCATGAAACGGTCTCAAAAAAAGGAGGAGCATGAAGTGGTGTTGAAAAACATGAAGAGCCTGAAAAGGTGTGAGAAATATGAAGAGCTTCAAAAGGTTTCAAAAATATGAGGAGCAAGAAACCGTCTGAAAAATAGGAGGAGCATTAATCGGTGTTCAAAAATATGAAGAGCCTGGAAAGCTGTGAAAAATATGAAGAGCTTCAAAAGGTGTCAAAAATATGAGGAGCATGAAACGATCTGAAAAATAGGAGGAGCATGAAGTGGTGTTGAAATACATGAAGAGCCTGAAAAAGTTGTGAAACATATGAGGAGCCTGAAACGGTCTGAAAGAAGGAGGAGCATCAAACGGTGTTGAAAAACATGAGGAGCATGGAAAGGTGTGAAAAATATGAAGGGCTTCAAAATGTGTAAAAAATATGTGGAGCATTAAAAGGTCTGAAAAATAGGAGGAGCATGAAGTGGTGTTGAAAAACATGAAGAGCCTGAAAAGGTGTGAAAAATATGAAGGGCTTCAAAAGGTGTCAAAAATATGTGGAGCATTAAACGGTCTGAAAAATAGGAGGAGCATGAAGTGGTGTTGAAAAACATGAAGAGCCTGAAAAGGTGTGAAAAATATGAAGGGCTTCAAAAGGTGTCAAAAATATGTGGAGCATTAAACGGTCTGAAAAATAGGAGGAGCATGAAGCGGTTTTGAAAAACATGAAGAGCCTAAAAAGGTGCGAAAAATATGAAGATCTTCAAAAGGTGTGTAAAATATGAAGGGCTTCAAAAGGTGTCAAAAATGAGAGGAGCATGAAACGGTGTTCAAAAATATGAAGAGCCTGAAAATGTGTGAAAAATATGAAGAGCTTCAAAAGGTGTGAAAAATATGAGGAGCATGAAAAGGTCTGAAAAATAGGAGGAGCAAGAAGCGGTGTTGAATAATATGAAGAGTCTGAAAAGGTGTGAAAAATATGAAGAGCTTCAAAAGTTGTCAAAAGTGTGAAAAATATGAGGAGCATGAAAAAGTCTGAAAAATAGGAGGAGCAAGAAGCGGTGTTGAATAATATGAAGAGTCTGAAAAGGTGTGAAAAATATGAAGAGTTTCAAAAGGTGTCAAATATATAGGAGCATGAAACTGTCTGAAAAATAGTATGAGAATGAAACGGTTTTGAAAAAGATGAAGAGCATGAAAATGTGTGAAAAATATGAGGAGAATGAAACTGTGTTCAAAAACATGAAAATTCTGAAACGTTGTGAAAAATATGAAGAGCTTCAAAACGTCTCAAAAACATGAGGAGCATGCAACAGTCTGAAAATAGAAGGAGCCTGAAGCGGTGTTCAAAAACATGAAGAACCTGAAAAGGTGTGAATAATATGAAGAGCTTCAAAAGCTGTCAAAATATGAGGAGCATGATACGGTCTAAAAATAGGAGGAGCATGAAACGGTGTTGAAAACATGAAGAGCCTGAAAAGGTGTGAAAAATATGAAGAACCTCAAAAGGTGTCAAAAATACGAGGAGCATGAAACGCTCTAAAAAATAGGAGGAGCAAGAAACGGTGTTGAAAAACAGGAAGAGGCAGAAAAGGTGTGAAAGACATGCAGAGCTTCAAAAGGTGTCAAAAACATGAGGAGCATGAAACGGTCTGAAAAGTAGGAGGAGCATGAATCGGTGTTAAAGAACATGAAGAGCCTGAAAAGGTGTGAAATATATGAAGAGCTTCAAAAGGTGTCAAAAATATGAGGAGCATGAAACGATCTGAAAAATAGGAGGAGAATGAAGTGGTTTTCAAAAACATGAAGAGCCTGAAAAGTTGTGAAAAATAGGAAGAGCTTCAAAAGTTGTCAAAAATATGAGGAGCATGAAACGGTGTGAAAAATAGGAGGAGCATGAATTTGTGTTGAAAAAAATGAAGAGCCTGAAAAGGTATGAAAAATATGAAGAGCTTCAAAAGGTGTCAAAATATGAGCAGCATGAAACGGTCTGAAAAACAGGAGGAGCATGAAACAGTGTTCAAAAACATGAAGAACCAGGAAAGGTGTGAAAAATATGAAGAGCTTCAAAAGGTGTCAAAAATAAGAGGAGCATGAAACGGTCTAAAAAATAAGAGGAGCATGAAGTGGTGATGCAAAACAAGAAGACCCTGAAAAGGTCTGAAAAATATGAAGCGCTTCAAAAGGTGTCAAAAATAAGAGAAGCATGAAACGGTCTGAAAAATAGGGGGAGCATTAATCAGTGTTGAAAAACATGAAGAGGCTGAAAAGGTGTGCAATATATGAAGAGCTTCAAAAGATGTCAAAAATATTAAGAGCATGAAACGGTCTGAAAAATAGGAGGAGCATGCAGCGGTGTTGAAAACCATGAAGAGCCTGAAAACGTGTGAAAAATATGAAGAGTTTCAAAAGGTGTCAAATATATAGGAGCATGAAACTGTCTGAAAAATAGTATGAGAATGAAACGGTTTTGAAAAAGATGAAGAGCATGAAAACCTGTGAAAAATATGATGAGCTTCAGAAGGTGTCAAAAATATGAGGAACATGAAACGGTGTTCAAAAACATGAAGAGCCTGAAAAGGTGTGAAAAATATGAAGAGCTTCAAAAGGTGTCAAAAATATGAGGAGCATTAAACGGTCTGAAATATAGGAGGAGCATGAAGTGGTGTTCAAAAACGTGAAGAGCCTGAAAAGGTGTGAAAAATATGAAGAGCTTCAAAAGGTGTCAAAAATATGAGGAGCATGAAACGGTCTGAAAAATAGGAAGAGCATGAAATGGTGTTCAAAAACATGAAGAGCCTGAAAAAGTGTGAAAAATATGAAGAGCATGAAAAGATGTGAAAAATATGTGGAGCATGAAACTATGTTCAAAAACATGAAGAGCCTGAAAAGGTGTGAAAAATATGAAGAGCTTCAAAAGGTGTCAAAAATATGAGGAGCATGAAACGGTCTGAAAAATAGGAGAAGCATGAAACGGTGTTGAGAAACATGAAGAGCCTGAAAAGGTGTGAATAATATGAAGAGCTTCAAAAGTTGTCAAAAATATGAGGAGCATGAAAATGTCTGAAGAATAGGAGGAGAATGAAGCGGTGTAGAAAAACATGAAAAGCCTGAAAAGGTGTGAAAAATATAAAGAGCTTCAAAACGTGTCAAAAAGATGAGGAGCATGAAACGGTCTGAAAAATAGGAGGAGCAAGAAGCGGTGTTGAATAATATGAAGAGTCTGAAAAGGTGTGAAAAATATGAAGAGCTTCAAAAGGTGTCAAAAATATGAGGAGCATGAAACGGTCTGAAAAATAGGAGAAGCATGAAACGGTGTTGAGAAACATGAAGAGCCTGAAAAGGTGTGAATAATATGAAGAGCTTCAAAAGTTGTCAAAAATATGAGGAGCATGAAAATGTCTGAAGAATAGGAGGAGAATGAAGCGGTGTTGAATAATATGAAGAGTCTGAAAAGGTGTGAAAAATATAAAGAGCTTCAAAAGGTGTCAAAAAGATGAGGAGCATGAAACGGTCTGAAATAAAGGAGGAGAATGAAGCAGTGTTGAAAAACATGAAAAGCCTGAAAAGGTGTGAAAACTATGAAGAACTTCAAAAGGTGTCAAAAATATGAGGACCATGAAACAGTCTGAAAAATAGGAGGAGCATGAAGTCGTGTTGAGAAACAAGAAGAGCCTTAAAAAGTTGTGAAACATATGAGGAGAATGAAACGGTCTAAAAAATAGGAGGAGCATGAAGTGGTGTAGAAAAAATTGAAGACCCTGAAAAAGTGTGAAAAATATGAAGAGCTTCAAAAGGTGTCAAAAATATGAGGAGCTTGAAACGGTCTGAAATATAGGAGGAGCGTGAAAAGGTGTTAAAAAACATGAAGAGCTTACAAAGGTGTGAAACATATGAGGAGCATGAAAAGTTCTGAAAAATTGTAGGAGCATGAAGCGGTGTTGAAAAACATGAAAAGCCTGAAAAGGTTTGAAAATATGAAGAGCTTCAAAAGGTGACAAAAATATGAGGAGCATGAAAAGCTCTGAAAAATTGGAGGAGCATGAAGTGGTGTTGAAATACATGAAGAGCCTGATAAGGTGTGAGAAATATGAAGAGCTTCAAAAGGTGTCAAAAATATGAGGAGCATGAAAATGTCTGAAGAATAGGAGGAGAATGAAGCGGTGTAGAAAAACATGAAAAGCCTGAAAAGGTGTGAAAAATATAAAGAGCTTCAAAGGTGTCAAAAAGATGAGGAGCTTGAAACGGTCTGAAATATAGGAGGAGCGTGAAAAGGTGTTTAAAAACATGAAGAGCTTGCAAAGGTGTGAAACATATGAGGAGCATGAAAAGGTCTGAAAAATAGTAGGAGCATGAAGCGGTGTTGAAAAACATGAAAAGCCTGAAAAGGTTTGAAAATATGAAGAGCTTCAAAAGGTGACAAAAATATGAGGAGCATGAAAAGCTCTGAAAAATAGGAGGAGCATTAAGTGGTGTTGAAATACATGAAGAGCCTGAAAAGGTGTGAAAACTATGAAGAGCTTCAAAAGGTGTCAAAAATATGAGGAGCATGAAACGGTCTCAAAAAAAGGAGGAGCATGAAGTGGTGTTGAAATACATGAAGAGCCTGAAAAAGTTGTGAAACATATGAGGAGCCTGAAACGGTCTGAAAGAAGGAGGAGCATCAAACGGTGTTGAAAAACATGAGGAGCATGGAAAGGTGTGAAAAATATGAAGGGCTTCAGAATGTGTAAAAAATATGTGGAGCATTAAAAGGTCTGAAAAATAGGAGGAGCATGAAGTGGTGTTGAAAAACATGAAGAGCCTGAAAAGGTGTGAAAAATATGAAGGGCTTCAAAAGGTGTCAAAAATATGTGGAGCATTAAACGGTCTGAAAAATAGGAGGAGCATGAAGTGGTGTTGAAAAACATGAAGAGCCTGAAAAGGTGTGAAAAATATGAAGGGCTTCAAAAGGTGTCAAAAATATGTGGAGCATTAAACGGTCTGAAAAATAGGAGGAGCATGAAGCGGTGTTGAAAAACATGAAGAGCCTAAAAAGGTGCGAAAAATATGAAGATCTTCAAAAGGTGTGTAAAATATGAAGGGCTTCAAAAGGTGTCAAAAATGAGAGGAGCATGAAACGGTGTTCAAAAATATGAAGACCCTGAAAATGTGTGAAAAATATGAAGAGCTTCAAAAGGTGTGAAAAATATGAGGAGCATGAAAAGGTCTGAAAAATAGGAGGAGCAACAAGCGGTGTTGAATAATATGAAGAGTCTGAAAGGTGTGAAAAATATGAAGAGCTTCAAAAGTTGTCAAAAGTGTGAAAAATATGAGGAGCATGAAAAGGTCTGAAATAAAGGAGGAGAATGAAGCAGTGTTGAAAAACATGAAAAGCCTGAAAAGGTGTGAAAACTATGAAGAACTTCAAAAGGTGTGAAAAATATGAGGACCATGAAACAGTCTGAAAAATAGGAGGAGCATGAAGTCGTGTTGAGAAACAAGAAAAGCCTTAAAAAGTTGTGAAACATATGAGGAGAATGAAACGGTCTAAAAAATAGGAGGAGCATGAAGTGGTGTAGAAAAAATTGAAGACCGTGAAAAAGTGTGAAAAATATGAAGAGCTTCAAAAGGTGTCAAAAATATGAGGAGCTTGAAACGGTCTGAAATATAGGAGGAGCGTGAAAAGGTGTTAAAAAACATGAAGAGCTTACAAAGGTGTGAAACATATGAGGAGCATGAAAAGGTCTGAAAAATAGTAGGAGCATGAAGCGGGGTTGAAAAACATGAAAAGCCTGAAAAGGTTTGAAGATATGAAGAGCTTCAAAAGGTGACAAAAATATGAGGAGCATGAAAAGCTCTGAAAAATTGCAGGAGCATGAAGTGGTGTTGAAATACATGAAGAGCCTGAAAAGGTGTGAAAATTATGAAGAGCTTCAAAAGGTGTCAAAAATATGAGGAGCATGAAACGGTCTCAAAAAAAGGAGGAGCATGAAGTGGTGTTGAAAAACATGAAGAGCCTGAAAAGGTGTGAGAAATATGAAGAGCTTCAAAAGGTTTCAAAAATATGAGGAGCAAGAAACGGTCTGAAAAATAGGAGGAGCATTAATCGGTGTTCAAAAATATGAAGAGCCTGGAAAGCTGTGAAAAATATGAAGAGCTTCAAAAGGTGTCAAAAATATGAGGAGCATGAAACGATCTGAAAAATAGGAGGAGCATGAAGTGGTGTTGAAATACATGAAGAGCCTGAAAAATTTGTGAAACATATGAGGAGCCTGAAACGGTCTGAAAGAAGGAGGAGCATCAAACGGTGTTGAAAAACATGAGGAGCATGGAAAGGTGTGAAAAATATGAAGGGCTTCAAAATGTGTAAAAAATATGTGGAGCATTAAAAGGTCTGAAAAATAGGAGGAGCATGAAGTGGTGTTGAAAAACATGAAGAGCCTGAAAAGGTGTGAAAAATATGAAGGGCTTCAAAAGGTGTCAAAAATATGTGGAGCATTAAACGGTCTGAAAAATAGGAGGAGCATGAAATGGTGTTCAATAACATGAAGAGCCTGAAAAAATGTGAAAAATATGAAGAGTTTCAAAAACTGGGCAAAACATTAGGAGCATGAAACGGTCTGAAAAATAGTAGGAGCATGAAGCGGTGTTCAAAAAAATGAAGAGCCTGAAAACGTATGAAAAATATGAAGAGCTTCAAAAGGTGTGAAAAATATGAGGAGCTTGAAACGGTCTGAAATATAGGAGTAGCGTGAAAAGGTGTTAAAAAAACATGAAGAGCTTACAAAGGTGTGAAACATATGAGGAGCATGAAACAGTCTCAAATATAGGAGGAGCATGATGCGGTGTTGTAAAACATGAAGCACCTGAAAAGGTGTGAAACGTATGAAGAGCCTCAAAAGGTGTGAAATTCATGAGGAGCATGAAACGGTCAGAAAAATAGAAGGAGCATGAAGCGGTGTTGAAAAACATGAAGAGTGTGAAAAGGTGTGAAAAATTTGAAGAGCTTCAAAAGGTGTCAAAAATATGGGGAGCATGAAACGGTCTGAAAAATAGGAGGAGCATGAAGCCGTGTTCAAAAACATGAAGAGACTGAAAAGGTGTCAAAAATATGAAGAGCTTCAAAAGGTGTGAAAAATATGAGGAGCATGAAACAGTCTGAAAAATAGGAGGAGCATGAAGCGGTGTTGAAAAACATGAAGAGCCTGAAAAGGTGTGAAAAATATGAAGAGCTTCAAAAGCTGTCAAAAATATAAGGAGCATGAAACAGTCTCAAAAATAGGAGGAGCATGATGCGGTTTTGTAAAACATGAAGCACCTGAAAAG
Source organism: Dama dama (assembly GCF_033118175.1). Classification (NCBI taxonomy): domain Eukaryota; kingdom Metazoa; phylum Chordata; class Mammalia; order Artiodactyla; family Cervidae; genus Dama; species Dama dama. The sequence goes on along the minus strand of NW_026870929.1, from coordinate 816,426 downwards.
GTGTGAAAAATATGAAGACCTTCAAAAGGTGTCAAAAATATGAGGAGCATGAAACAGTCTGAAAAAAAGGAGCATGATGCGGTGCTGAAAAACATGAAGAGCCTGAAAAGTTGTGTAAAATAGGAAAAGCTTCAAAAGGTGTGAAAAATATGAGGAGCATGAAACGGTCTGAAAATTAGTAGGAGCATGAAGCGGTTTTGAAAAACATGAAGAGCCTGAAAAGGTGTGAAAAATATGAAGAGCTTGAAAAGGTGTGAAAAATATGAGGAGCATGAAACGGTCTGAAAAATAGGAGGAGCATGAAGTGATGTTGAAAAACATGAAGAGTCTGAAAAGGTGTGAAAAATATGAAGAGATTCAAAAGGTGTGAAAAATATGAAGAGCTTCAAAAGGTGTCAAAAATATGAAGAGCTTCAAAAGGTGTCAAAAATATGAAGAGCATGAAACAGTCTGAAAAATAAGAGGAGCATGAAGAGGTGTTGAAAAACAAGAAGAGCCTGAAAACTTGTGAAATATAGGAAAAGCTTCAAAAGGTGTGAAAATTATGAGGAGCATGAAACGTTCTGAAAAATAGGAGGAGCATGAAGCGGTGTTGAAAAACATGAAGATCCTGAAAAGGGGTGAAAATTATGAAGATCTTCAAAAGGTGTAAAAAATATGAGGAGCATGAAACGGTCTGAAAAATAGGAGGAGCATGAAGTGGTGTTGAACAACATGAGGAGAATTAAAAATTGTGAAAAATATGAAGAGCTTCAAAAGGTATGAAATACATGAGGAGCATGAAACGGTCTGAAAAATAGGAGGAGCAAAAAGTGGTGTTGAAAAACATGAAGAGCCTGAAAAGGTGTGAAAAATATGAAGAGCTTCAAAAGGTGTCAAAGATATGAGGAGCATGAAACGGTATGAAAAATATGAGGAGCATGAAACGGTGTTCAAAACATAAAGAGCCTGAAAAGGTGAAAAAATATGGAGAGCTTCAAAAGGTGGCAAAAATATAAGGAACATGAAACAGTCTGAAAAATAGGAGGAGCATGAAGCGGTGTTGAAAAACATGAAGATCCTGAAAAGGTGTGAAAAATATGAAGATCTTCAAAATGTGTGAAAATTATGAGGAGCATAAAACGGTCTGATAAATAGGAAGAGCATGAAACGGTGTTCAAAAACTTGAAGAGTCTGAAAAGCTATGAAATATATGAAGAGCTTCAAAAGGTGTCAAAAATATGAGGAGCATGAAACGGTCTGAAAAATAGGAGGAGCATGAAGTGGTGTTGAAAAAGATCAAGAGACTGAAAAGGTGTGAAAAGTATGAAGAGCCTCAAAAGGTGTCAAAAATATGGGGAGCATGAAACGGTCTGAAAAATAGGAGGAGCATGAAGCCATGTTCAAAAACATGAAGAGACTGAAAAGGTGTGAAAAATATGAAGAGCTTCAAAAGGTGTGAAATATATGAGGAGCATGAAACAGTCTGAAAAAAAGGAGGAGCATGAAGCGGTGTTGAAAAACATGAAGAGCCTGAAAAGGTGTGAAAAATATGAAGAGCTTCAAAAGCTCTCAAAAATATAAGGAGCATGAAACAGTCTCAAAAATAGGAGGAGCATGATGCGGTGTTGTAAAACATGAAGCGCCTTAAAAGGTGTGAAAAATATGAAGACTTTCAAAAGCTGTCAAAAATATGAGGAGCATGAAACAGTCTGAAGAAAAGGAGGAGCATGATGCGGTGCTGAAAAACATGAAGAGCCTGAAAAGTTGTGTAAAATAGGAAAAGCTTCAAAAAGGTGTGAAAAATATGAGGAGCATGAAACGGTCTGAAATTTAGGAGGAGCATGAAGCGGTTTTGAAAAACATGAAGAGCCTGAAAAGGTGTGAAAAATATGAAGAGCTTGAAAAGGTGTCAAAAATATGATTAGCATGAAACGGTCTAAAAAATAGGAGGAGCATGAAGTGATGTTGAAAAACATGAAGAGTCTGAAAAGGTGTGAAAAATATGAAGAGCTTCAAAAGATGTGAAAAATATGAATAGCTTCAAAAGGTGTCAAAAATATGAAAAGCTTCAAAAGGTGTCAAAAATATGAGGAGCATGAAACGATGTGAAAAATAGGAGGAGCATGAAACGGTGTTCAAAAACATGAATAGCCTGAAAAGGAGTGAAAAATATGAAGAGCTCCAAAAGTTGTCAAAAATATGAAGAGCATGATACGGTCTGAAAAATAGGAGGAGCATGAAGCGGTGTTGACAAACATGAAGAACCTGAAAAGGTGTGAAAAATATGAAGAGCTTCAAAAGGTGTGAAATATATGAGTAGTATGATACGGTCTGAAAAATAGGAGGAGCATGAAACGGTGTAGAAAAACATGGAGAGCCTGAAAAAGTGTGAAAAATATGAAGAGCTTCAAAAGGTGTGAAATACATGAGTAGTATGAAACGGTGTGAAATATAGTAGGAGCATGAAGCGTTGTTCAAAAACTTGAAGAGAGTGAAAAAGTGTTAAAAATATGAAGAGCTTCAAAAGGTTTGAAAAATATGAAGAGCTTGAAAAGGTGTGAAGAACATGAAGAGCTTTAAAACGTGTGAAAAATATAAGGAGCATGAAACGGTCTGAAAAATAGGAGGAGCAAGAAGCGGTGTTGAAAAACCTGAAGAGGCTGAAAAGGTGTGGAAAATATGAAGAGTTTCAAAATGTGTGAAATACATGAGGAGCATGAAACGGTCTGAAATATCGGAGGAGCAAGAAGCGGTGTTGAAAAACATGAAGAACCTGAAAACGAGTGAAAAATATGAAGAGCTTCAAAAGTTGTGAAAATATGAAGAGCTTCAAACGTGTCAAAAATATGAGGAGCATGAAGCGGTCTGAAAAATAGGAGGAGCATGCAAAGGTGTTGAAAAACATGAAGAGGCTGAGAAGGCATGAAAAATATGAAGAGTTTCAAAAGGTGTGAAAAATATGAAGAGCTTCAAAAGGTGTCAAAAATATCAGGAGCATGAAAAGTTCTGAAAAATAGGAGGAGCATGAAATGGTGTTCAAATACATGAAGAGACTGAAAAGGTGTGAAAATTATGAAGAGCTTCAAAAGGTGTCAACAATAGGAGGAGCATGAAACAGTCAGAAAAATAGGTAGAACATGAAACGGTGTTGAAAAACATGAAGAGCCAGAAAATGTGTGAAAAATATGAAGAGCTTCAAATGTTGTCAAAAATATGAGGAGCATGAAACGGTCTGAAAAATAGGAGGAGCATGAACCAGTGTTGAAAAACATGAAGAGCCTGAAAAGTTGTGAAAAATATGAAGAACTTCAAAAGGTGTCAACAATATGAGGAGCATGAAACAGTCTCAAATAAAGGAGGAGGTAGAAACGGTCAGAAAAATAACTGGAGCATGAAGTGGTGTTGAAAAACATGAAGAGCCTGAAAAGGTGTGAAAAATATGAAAAGCTTCAAATGTTGTAAAAATATGAGGAGCATGAAACGGTCTGAAAAATAGGAGGAGAATGTATCGGTGTTGAAAAACATAAGAAGCCTTAAAGGTGTGAAAAATATGAAGAACTTCAAAAGGTGTCAAAAATATGAGGAGCATGATACGGTCTCAAATATAGGAGGAGCATGAAACGGTCTGAAAAATAGGAGGAGCATGAAGCCGTGTTGAAAAACATGAAGAGCCGGAAAAGGTGTGAAAAGTATGAAGAGCTTTAAAAGGTTTCAAAAATATGAGGAGCATGAAACGGTCTGATAAATAGGAGGAGCATGAAGCTGTGTTGAAAAACCTGAAGCACCTGAAAAGGTGTGAGAAATATGAAGAGCTTCAAATGTTGTCAAAAATATGAGGAGCATGAAACGGTCTGAAAAATTGGAGTAGCATGAAGGTTTGCTGAAAAACATGAAGAGCCTGAAAAGGTGTGAAAAATATGAAGAGCTTCAAAAGGTGTGAAAAATATGAGGAGCATGAAATGGTCGGAAAAATCGGAGGAGCATGAAGCGGTGTTAAAAATATGAAGAGCCTGAAAAGGTGTGAAAAATATGAAGAGCTTCAAAAGGTGTCAAAAATGAGATGAGCATGAAACGGTCTGAAAAATAGGAGGAGCATGAAGCGGTGTTCAAAAACATGCAGGGCGTGAAAAGGTGTGAGAAATATGAAGAGCTTCAAATGTTGTCAAAAATATGAGGAGCATGAAACGGTCTGAAAAATTGGAGTAGCATGAAGGGGGTTTCAAAAACCTGAAGAGCCTGAAAATGTGTGAAAAATATGAAGAGCTTCAAAAGGTGTGAAAAATTGGAGGACCATGATGCGGTGTTCAAAATCATGAAAAGCCTGAAAAGGTGTGAAAAATATGAAGAGCTTGAAAAGGTGTCAAAAATATGAGGAGCATGAAACGGTCTGAAAAATAGGAGGAGCATGAAACGGTGTTGAAAAACATGAAGATCCTGAAAAGCTGTGAAAAATATGAAGAGCTTCAAAACGTGTTAAAAATATGAGGAGCATGAAACGGGCTGAAAAATAGGAGGAGCATGAAGCGGTGTTGAAAAACATGAAGAGCCTAAAAACGTGTGAAAAATATGAAGAGCTTCCAAAGCTATGAAAACTATGAAGAGCTTCAAAAGCTGTCAAAAAAGAGAAGAGCATGTAACGGTCTGAAAAATAGGAGGAGCATGAAGCAGAGTTGAAAAACATGAAGAGTCTGAAAAGGTGTGAAAAATACGAAGAGCTTCAAAAGGTGTGAAAAATATGAGGAGCATGAAACGGTCTGAAATATTGGGGGATCATGAAGCGGTTTTGAAAAACATGAAGAGCCTGAAAAGGTGTGAAAAATGTGAAGAGCTTAAAAAGGTGCCAAAATATGAGGAGCATGAAACGGTCTGAAAAATAGGAGGAGCATGAAACGGTGTTCAAAAACAAGAAGAGCCTGAAATGGTGTGAAAAATATGAAGAGCCTCAAAACGTGTCAAAAATATGAGGAGCATGAAATGGTCTGAAAAATAGGAGGAGCATGAGTGGAGTTGAAAAACATGAAGAGCCTGAAAAGGTGTGAAAAATATTAAGAGCTTCAAAAGGTGTGAAAAATACTAGGAGCATGAAGCGGTTTTCAAAAACATGAAGAGCCTGAAAAGGTGTGAAAAATACGAAGAGCTTCAAAAGGTGTCAAAAATATGACGAGCATGAAAGAGTCTGAAAAATAGGAGCAGCATGAAACGGTGTTCAAAAACACGAAGAGCCTGAAAAGGTGAGAAAAATATGAAGAGCTTCAAAAGGTGTGAAAAATAGGTGGAGCATGAAGCGGTGTTCAAAAACATGAAAAGCCTGAAAAGGTGTGAAAAATATGAAAAGCTTCAAATGTTGTAAAAATATGAGGTGCATGAAACGGTCTGAAAAATAGGAGGAGCATGTATCGGTGTTGAAAAACATAAGAAGCCTTAAAGGTGTGAAAAATATGAAGAACTTCAAAAGGTGTCAAAAATATGAGGAGCATGATACGGTCTCAAAAATAGGAGGAGCATGAAACGGTCTGAAAAATAGGAGGAGCATGAAGCCGTGTTGAAAAACATGAAGAGCCGGAAAAGGTGTGAAAAGTATGAAGAGCTTCAAAAGGTTTCAAAAATATGAGGAGCATGAAACGGTCTGATAAATAGGAGGAGCATGAAGCGGTGTTGAAAAACCTGAAGCACCTGAAAAGGTGTGAGAAATATGAAGAGCTTCAAATGTTGTCAAAAATATGAGGAGCATGAAACGGTCTGAAAAATTGGAGTAGCATGAAGGTTTGCTGAAAAACATGAAGAGCCTGAAAAGGTGTGAAAAATATGAAGAGCTTCATAAGGTGTGAAATACATGAGGAGCATGAAACGGTCTGAAAAATAGGAGGAGCATGAAGGGGGGTTCAAAAACCTGAAGAGCCTGAAAATGTGTGAAAAATATGAAAAGCTTCAAATGTTGTAAAAATATGAGGAGCATGAAACGGTCTGAAAAATAGGAGGAGAATGTATCGGTGTTGAAAAACATAAGAAGCCTTAAAGGTGTGAAAAATATGAAGAACTTCAAAAGGTGTCAAAAATATGAGGAGCATGATACGGTCTCAAATATAGGAGGAGCATGAAACGGTCTGAAAAATAGGAGGAGCATGAAGCCGTGTTGAAAAACATGAAGAGCCGGAAAAGGTGTGAAAAGTATGAAGAGCTTTAAAAGGTTTCAAAAATATGAGGAGCATGAAACGGTCTGATAAATAGGAGGAGCATGAAGCTGTGTTGAAAAACCTGAAGCACCTGAAAAGGTGTGAGAAATATGAAGAGCTTCAAATGTTGTCAAAAATATGAGGAGCATGAAACGGTCTGAAAAATTGGAGTAGCATGAAGGTTTGCTGAAAAACATGAAGAGCCTGAAAAGGTGTGAAAAATATGAAGAGCTTCAAAAGGTGTGAAAAATATGAGGAGCATGAAATGGTCGGAAAAATCGGAGGAGCATGAAGCGGTGTTAAAAATATGAAGAGCCTGAAAAGGTGTGAAAAATATGAAGAGCTTCAAAAGGTGTCAAAAATGAGATGAGCATGAAACGGTCTGAAAAATAGGAGGAGCATGAAGCGGTGTTCAAAAACATGCAGGGCGTGAAAAGGTGTGAGAAATATGAAGAGCTTCAAATGTTGTCAAAAATATGAGGAGCATGAAACGGTCTGAAAAATTGGAGTAGCATGAAGGGGGTTTCAAAAACCTGAAGAGCCTGAAAATGTGTGAAAAATATGAAGAGCTTCAAAAGGTGTGAAAAATTGGAGGACCATGATGCGGTGTTCAAAATCATGAAAAGCCTGAAAAGGTGTGAAAAATATGAAGAGCTTGAAAAGGTGTCAAAAATATGAGGAGCATGAAACGGTCTGAAAAATAGGAGGAGCATGAAACGGTGTTGAAAAACATGAAGATCCTGAAAAGCTGTGAAAAATATGAAGAGCTTCAAAACGTGTTAAAAATATGAGGAGCATGAAACGGGCTGAAAAATAGGAGGAGCATGAAGCGGTGTTGAAAAACATGAAGAGCCTAAAAACGTGTGAAAAATATGAAGAGCTTCCAAAGCTATGAAAACTATGAAGAGCTTCAAAAGCTGTCAAAAAAGAGAAGAGCATGTAACGGTCTGAAAAATAGGAGGAGCATGAAGCAGAGTTGAAAAACATGAAGAGTCTGAAAAGGTGTGAAAAATACGAAGAGCTTCAAAAGGTGTGAAAAATATGAGGAGCATGAAACGGTCTGAAATATTGGGGGATCATGAAGCGGTTTTGAAAAACATGAAGAGCCTGAAAAGGTGTGAAAAATGTGAAGAGCTTAAAAAGGTGCCAAAATATGAGGAGCATGAAACGGTCTGAAAAATAGGAGGAGCATGAAACGGTGTTCAAAAACAAGAAGAGCCTGAAATGGTGTGAAAAATATGAAGAGCCTCAAAACGTGTCAAAAATATGAGGAGCATGAAATGGTCTGAAAAATAGGAGGAGCATGAGTGGAGTTGAAAAACATGAAGAGCCTGAAAAGGTGTGAAAAATATTAAGAGCTTCAAAAGGTGTGAAAAATACTAGGAGCATGAAGCGGTTTTCAAAAACATGAAGAGCCTGAAAAGGTGTGAAAAATACGAAGAGCTTCAAAAGGTGTCAAAAATATGACGAGCATGAAAGAGTCTGAAAAATAGGAGCAGCATGAAACGGTGTTCAAAAACACGAAGAGCCTGAAAAGGTGAGAAAAATATGAAGAGCTTCAAAAGGTGTGAAAAATAGGTGGAGCATGAAGCGGTGTTCAAAAACATGAAAAGCCTGAAAAGGTGTGAAAAATATGAAAAGCTTCAAATGTTGTAAAAATATGAGGTGCATGAAACGGTCTGAAAAATAGGAGGAGCATGTATCGGTGTTGAAAAACATAAGAAGCCTTAAAGGTGTGAAAAATATGAAGAACTTCAAAAGGTGTCAAAAATATGAGGAGCATGATACGGTCTCAAAAATAGGAGGAGCATGAAACGGTCTGAAAAATAGGAGGAGCATGAAGCCGTGTTGAAAAACATGAAGAGCCGGAAAAGGTGTGAAAAGTATGAAGAGCTTCAAAAGGTTTCAAAAATATGAGGAGCATGAAACGGTCTGATAAATAGGAGGAGCATGAAGCGGTGTTGAAAAACCTGAAGCACCTGAAAAGGTGTGAGAAATATGAAGAGCTTCAAATGTTGTCAAAAATATGAGGAGCATGAAACGGTCTGAAAAATTGGAGTAGCATGAAGGTTTGCTGAAAAACATGAAGAGCCTGAAAAGGTGTGAAAAATATGAAGAGCTTCATAAGGTGTGAAATACATGAGGAGCATGAAACGGTCTGAAAAATAGGAGGAGCATGAAGGGGGGTTCAAAAACCTGAAGAGCCTGAAAATGTGTGAAAAATATGAAGAGCTTCAAAACGTGTGAAAAATATGAGGAGCATGAAACAGTCTGAAAAATAGGAGGAGCATGATGCAGTGTTGTAAAACATGAAGAGCCTGAAAAGGTGTGAAAAATATGAAGAGCTTCAGAAGGTGTGAAAAATATGAGGAGCATGAAACCGTCTGAAAAATAGGAGGAGCATGAATAGGTGTTCAAAAACATGACAGCCTGAAAAGGTGTGAAAAATATGAAGAGCTTCAGAACGTGAGAAAAATATGAGGACCATGAAACCGTCTGAAAAATAAGAGGAGCATGAAACGGTATTGAAAACATGAAGAGCCTGAAAACGTGTGAAAAATATGAAGAGCTTCAAAAGGTGTCAAAAATATGACGAGCATGAAAAGGTCTGAAAAATAGGAGGAGCATGAAGCAGTGTTGAAAAACATTAAGAGCCTGAAAAGGTGTGAAAAATGTGAAGAGCTTCAAAAAGTGTCAAATATATGAGGAGCATGAAACGGTCTGAAAAATAGGAGGAGCATGAAGTGGTGTTGAAAAACATGAAGAGCCTGAAATGAGTGAAATATATGAAGAGCTTCAAAAGGTGTCAAAAATATGAGGAGCATGAAACGGTCTGAAAAATAGGAGGAGCATGAAGCGGTGTTGAAAAACATGAAGAGCCTGAAAAGGTGTGAAAAATATGAAGAGCTTCAAAAGTTGTCAAAAATATGAGGAGCATGAAACGCTCTGAAAAATAGGAGAAGCATGAAGTTCTGTGGAAAAACATGAAGAGACTGAAAAGTTGTGAAAAATATGAAGAGCTTCAAAAAGTGTCAATTATAAGAGGTGCATGAAACGGTCTGAAAAAAAGGAGAGGCATGAAACGGTGTGAAAAACAGGAGGAGCATGAAGCGGTGTTGAAAAACATGAAGAGCCTGAAAAGGTGTGAAAAATATGAAGAGCTTCAAAAGCTGTCAAAAATATGAGGAGCATGAAACGGTCTGAAAAATAGGAGGAGCATGAAACGGTCTCAAAATAGGAGGAGCATGAAACGGTCTGAAAAATAGGAGGAGCATGAAACGGTGTTCAAACACATGAAGAGCCGGAAAAGGTGTGAAAAATAGGAGGAGCTTCAAAAGTTTTCAAAAATATGAGGAGCATGAAACGGTCTGAAAAATAGGAGGAGCATGAAGCGGTCTGAAAAACGTGAAGAGCCAGAAAAGGTGTGAAAAATATGAAGAGCTTCGAAAGGTGTGAAAAATATAAGGAGCATGAAACGGTCTGAAAAATAGGAGGAGCATGAAGCGGTGATGTAAAACATGAAGAGCCTGAAAAGGTTTGAAAAATATCAGGAGCTTCAAAAGGTTTCAAAAATAAGAGTAGCATGAAGCCGTGTTGAAAAATATGAAGAGCCTGAAAAGGTGTGAAAGATATGAAGAGCTTCAAAACGTGTCAAAAATATGAGGAGCATGAAACGTTCTCAAAAATAGGAGGAGCAGCAAACGGTGTTCAAAAATATGAAGAGCCTGAAAAGGTGTGAAAAATATGAAGAGCATGAAACGGTCTGAAAAACTGGAGGAGCATGAAGCGGTTTTCAGAAACATGAAGAGCCTGAAAACTGTGAAAAATATGAAGAGCTTCAAAAAGTGTGAAAAATATGAAGAGCTTCAAAAGGTGTGAAAAATATGAGGAGCATGAAACGGTCTGAAAATTAGGAGGAGCATGAAGCGGTGTTGAAAAATATGAGGAGCCTGAAAAGGTGTGAAAAACATGAAGAGATTGAAAAAGTGTTAAAGATATGAAGAGCTTCACAAGGTATCAAAAATATGAGGAGCATGAAGCGCTGTTGAAAAAGATGAAGAGCCTGAAATGGAGTGAAAAATATGAAGAGCTTCAAAAAGTGTCAAAAATATGAGGAGCATGAAACGGTCTGAAAAATAGGAGGTGCATGAAGCCGTGTTGAAAATCATGAAGAGCCTGAAAAGGTGTGAAAAATATGAAGAGCTTCAAAAGGTGTCAAATATAAGAGGAGCATGAAGCTGTCTGAAAAATAGGAGGAGCATGAAGCGGTGTTGAAACACATGAAGAACCTGAAAAGGTGTGAAAACTATGAGGAACAGGAAACGGTCTGAAAAAAAGGAGGAGCAAGAAGTGGTGTTGAAAAACATCAAGCGCCTGAAAATGTGTGAAATATATGAAAAGCTTCAAAAGTTGTCAAAAATATGAGGAGAATGAAACGCTCTGAAAAATAAGAGGAGCATGAAGTGGTGTTGAAAAACATGAAGAGCCTGAAAAGGTGTAAAATATATGAAGTGCTCCAAAAGGTGTGAAAAATATGAGGAGCATGAAACGGTCTGAAAATTAGGAGGAGCATGAAGCGGTGTTGAAAAACATGAAGAGCCTGAAAGCTGTGAAATATATGAAGAGCTTCAAAAGGTGTCAAAAATTTGAGGAGCATGAAGCGGTGTTGAAAAACATGAAGAGCCTGAAAAGGTGTGACATATATGAAGAGCTTCAAAAGGTGTCAAAAATATGAGGAGCATGAAACCGTCTGAAAAATAGGAGGAGCATGAAGCGGTGTTGAAAACATGAAGAGCCTGAAAAGGTATGAAAAATATGAAGAGCTACAAAAGGTGTCAAAAATATGAGGAGCATGAAACGGTCTGAAAAATAGGAGGAGCATGAAGCGGTGTTGAAAACATGAAGAGCCTGAAAAGGTGTGAAAACTATTAAGAGCTTCAAAAGGTGTCAAAAATATGAGGAGCATTAAACGGTCTGAAAAATAGGAGGAGCATGAAACGGTGTTGAAAAATATGAAGAGCCTGATAAGGTGTGAAATATATGTATAGGTTCAGAACGTGTCAAAAATATGAGGAGTATGAAACGGTCTGAAAAATAGGAGAAGATTGAAGCGGTGTTGAAAAACATGAAGAGTCTGAAAAGTTGTGAACAATATGAAGAGCTTCAAAGGTGTCAAAAATGTGAGGAGGATGAAATGGTGTTCAGAAACATGACGAGCCTGAAAAGGTGTGAAAAATATGAACAGCTTAAAAAGGTGTCAAAAATATGAGGAGCATGAAACGGTCTGAAAAATAGGAGGAGCATGAAGCAGTGTTGAAAAACATGAAGAGCATGAAAAGGTGTGAAATATATGAAGAGCTACAAAAGGTGTCAAAAATATTTGGAGCATGAACCGGTCTGAAACATAGGAGGAGCATGAAAAGGTGTTCAAAAACAGGAACAGCTTGAAAAGGTGTGAAATATATAAAGAGCTTCAAAAGGTGTGAAAAATAGGAGGAGCATGAAGCGTTGTTCAAAAACATGAAGAGCTTGAAAAGGTGTGAAATATATGAAGAGCTTCAATAGACGTGAAAAATATGAGGAGCATGAAGCTTTGTTCAAAAACATGAAGAACCTGAAAAGGTGTGAAATTTATGAAGAGCTTGAAAATGTGTCAAAAATATGACGAGAACGAAATGGTCTGAAAAATATGAGGAGCATGAAAGAGTCTGAAAATAGAAGGAGCATGAAACGGTGTTGAAAAACATGAAGAGCATGAAAAGGTGTGAAAAATATGAAGAACTTCAAAAGGTGTCAAAAATATGAGGAGCTTCACAAGTTGTCAAAAATATGAGGAGCATGAAACGGTCTGAAAAATAGGAGGAGCATGAAGTTTTGATGAAAAACATGAAGAGCCTGAAAAGGTGTGAAATGTATGAAGAGCTTCAAAAGTGTGAAAAATATGCGGAGCATGAAACGGTCTGAAAATGAGGAGGAGCATGAAGCAGTGTTGAAAAAGTTGAAGAGCCTGAAAAGGTGTGACATATATGAAGAGCGTCAAAAGGTGTAAAATATATGAGGAGCATGAAACGGTCTGAAAAATAGGAGGAGCATGAAGCAGTGTTGAAAACATGAAGAGCCTGAAAAGGTGTGAAATATATGAAGAGCTTCAAAAGGTGTCAAAATATGAGGAGCATGAAAAGGCCTGAAAAATAGGAGGAGCATGAAGCGGTGTTCAAAAACATGAAGAGCCTGGAATGGTGTGAAAACATATGAAGAGCCTCAAAACGTGTCAGAAATATGAGGGGCATGAAACGGTCTGAAAAATAGGAGGAGCATGAAACGGTGTTGAAAAACATGAAGAGCCTGGAATGGTGGGAAAAATATGAAGAGCCTCAAAACGTGTCAGAAATATGAGGGGCATGAAACGGTCTGAAAAATAGGAGGAGCATGAAACGGTGATCAAAAACATGAAGAGGCTGAAAATGTGTGAATAATATTTAGAGCTTCAAAAGGTGTGAAATATACGAAGAGCTTCAAAATGTGTCAAAAATATGAGGAGCATGAAACGGTCTGAAAATAGGAGGAGGATGAAAGGGTGTTGAAAAACATGAAGAGCAAGAAAAGGTGTGAAAAATATGAAGAGCTTTAAAAGGTGTCAAAAGTATGAGGAGCATGAAACGGTCTGAAAAATAGAAGGAGCACGAATCGGTTTTTAAAAACATGAAGAGCCTGAAAAGGTGTGAAAAAGATGAAGAGCTTCAAAAGGTGTCAAAAATATTAGGAGCATGAATCGGTCTGAAAAACAGGAGGAGCATGAAGCGGTCTTGAAGGACATGAAGAGCCTGAAAAGGTGTGAAAAGTATGAAGAGCTTCAAAAAAGTGTCAAAAATATGAGGAGCATGAAACGGTCTAAAAAATAAGAGGAGTATGAAGCAGTATTGAAAAACTTCAAGAGTCTGAAAAGGTGTGAAAAATATGAAGAGCTTCAAAAGGTGTCAAAAATATGAGGATCATGAAACGGTCTGAAAAATAGGAGAAGATTGAAGCGGTGTTCAAAAACATGAAGAGCCTGAAAAGGTGTGAAAAATATGAAGAGCGTCAAAAGGTGTCAAAAATATGAGGAGCATGAAACGGTCTGAAAAATAGGAGGAGCATGAAACGGTGTTCAAAAACATGAAGCGCCTGAAAATGTGTGAAAAATATGAAGAGCTTCAAAAGGTGTGAAAAATATGAGGAGCATGAAGTGGTGTTCAAAAACATGAAGAGCTTGAAAAGGTATGAAATATACTAAGAGCTTCAAAAGGTGTGAAAAATAGGAGGCGCAAAAAGCGGTGTTCAAAAACATGAAAAGCCTGATAAGGTGTGAAATATATGAAGAGCTTCAAAAGGTGTCAAAAGTATGAGGAGCATGAAACGGTCTGAAAATAGGAGGAGGATGAAAGGGTGTTGAAAAACATGAAGAGCAAGAAAAGGTGTGAAAAATATGAAGAGCTTCAAAAGGTGTTAAAAGTATGAGGAGCATGAAACGGTCTGAAAAATAGAAGGAGCACGAATCGGTGTTTAAAAACATGAAGAGCCTGAAAAGGTGTGAAAAAGATGAAGAGCTTCAAAAGGTGTCAAAATTATGAGGAGCATGAAACGGTCTGAAAAATAGGAGGAGCAAGAAACGGTGTTGAAAAATATGAAGAGCCGGAAAATGTGTGAAATATAGGAAGAGGTTCAAAAGGTGTCAAAAACATGAGGAGCTTGAAACGGCCTGAAAAATAGAAGGAGAATGAAGAGGTGTTGAAAAACATGAAGAGCCTGAAAAGGTTTGAAAAATATGAAGAGCTTCAAAAGGTGTCAAAAATATGAGGAGCATGAAACGGTCTGAAAAATAGGAGGAGCATGAAGCAGTGTTGAAAAACATGAAGAGCATGAAAAGGTGGGAAATATATGAAGAGCTTCAAAAGGTGTCAAAAATATTTGGAGCATGAACCGGTCTGAAACATAGGAGGAGCATGAAAAGTTGTTCAAAAACATGAACAGCTTGAAAAGGTGTGAAATATATAAAGAGCTTCAAAAGGTGTGAAAAATAGGAGGAGCATGAAGCGTTGTTCAAAAACATGAAGAGCTTGAAAAGGTGTGAAATATATGAAGAGCTTCAATAGACGTGAAAAATATGAGGAGCATGAAGCTTTGTTCAAAAACATGAAGAACCTGAAAAGGTGTGAAATTTATGAAGAGCTTGAAAATGTGTAAAAATATGACGAGAACGAAATGGTCTGAAAAATATGAGGAGCATGAAAGAGTCTGAAAATAGAAGGAGCATGAAACGGTGTTGAAAAACATGAAGAGCATGAAAAGGTGTGAAAAATATGAAGAGCTTCAAAAGGTGTCAAAAATATGAGGAGCTTCACAAGTTGTCAAAAATATGAGGAGCATGAAACGGTCTGAAAAATAGGAGGAGCATGAAGTTTTGATGAAAAACATGAAGAGCCTGAAAAGGTGTGAAATGTATGAAGAGCTTCCAAAGGTGTCAAAAATATGTGGAGCATGAAACGGTCTGAAAAATAGGAGGAGCATGAAGCGGTGTTGAAGAACATGAAGAGCCTGAAAAAGTGTGAGAAATATGAAGAGCTTCAAAAGGTGTCAAAAATATGAAGAGCTTCAAAAGGTGTCAAAAATGAGATGAGCATGAAGTCATCTGAAAAACATGTGGAGGATGAAGTGGTGTTGAAAAACATGAAGAGCCTGAAAAGGTGTGAAATATATGAAGAGCTTCAAAAGGTGTCAAAAATATGAGGAGCATGAAATGGTCTGAAAAAGAGGAGGATCATGAAGCGGTGTTGGAAAACATGACAGCCTGAAAAGGTGTGAATAATATGAAGAGCTTCTAAAGGTGTCAAAAATATGAGGAGCATGAAACGATCTGAAAAGGAGGAGCAGCATGAAATGATGTTCAAAAACATGAAGAGACTGAAAAGGAGTTGAAAAATAGGAAGAGTTTCAAAAGATGTGAAATACATGAGGAGCATGAAACGGTCTGAAAATAGGAGGAGCATGATGTGCTGTTCAAAAACATGTGGAGCCTGAAAAGGAGTGAAAAATATGAAGAGCTTCAAAAGGGGTCATAAAAAAGAGGAGCATGAAACGACCTGAAAAGTAGGAGGAGTATGATTCGGTGATCAAAAACATGAAGAGCCTGAAAAGGTGTGAAAAATATGAAGAGCTTCAAAAGGTGTCAAAAATATGAGGAGCATGAAACGGTCTGAAAAATAGGAGCAGCATGAAACGGTGTTCAAAGACATGAAGAGCCTGAAAAGGTGTGAAAAATATGAAGAGCTTCAAAAGGTGTCAAAAATATGAGGAGCATGAAACTCTCTGAAAAATAGAAGGAGCATGATGTGGTGTTCAAAAACATGAAGAGCCTGAAAAGGTGTGAAAAATACGAAGAGCTTCAAAAGGTGTGAAAAATATGAGGAGCATGATACGGTTTGAAAAATAGGAGGAGCATGAAGCGGTGTTGAAAAACATGAAGAGTCTGAAAACGTGTGAAATTATGAAGAACTTCAAAAATATGAAAAATATGAAGAGCTTCAAAACGTGTGAAAAATATGAAGAGCTTCAAAAGGTGTCAAAATGAGATGAACATGAAACGGTCTGAAAAATAGGAGGAGCATGAAGCGGTGTTGAAAATCATAAAGATCCTGAAAATTTGTGAAAAATATGAAGAGCTTCAAAACGTGTGAAAAATATGAAGAGCTTCAAAAGGTGTCAAAATGAGATGAACATGAAACGGTCTGAAAAATATGAGGAGCATGAAACGGTATTGAAAAACATGAAGAGAATGAAAAAGTGTGAAATATATAAAGAGCTTCAAAAGGTGTCAAAAAAATGAGGAGCATGAAACGGTCTGAAAAATAGGAGGAGCATGAAGTTTTGATGAAAAACATGAAGAGCCTGAAAAGGTGTGAAATGTATGTAGAGCTTCAAAAGTGTGAAAAATATGCGGAGCATGAAACGGTCTGAAAAATAGGAGGAGCAAGAAACGGTGTTGAAAAACATGAAATGCATGAAAAGTTGTGAAAAATATGGAGAGCATCAAAGGGTGTCAAAAATATGAGGAGCATGAAACGGTCTGAAAATGAGGAGGAGCATGAAGCAGTGTTGAAAAAGTTGAAGAGCCTGAAAAGGTGTGACATATATGAAGAGCGTGAAAAGGTGTAAAATATATGAGGAGCATGAAACGGTCTGAAAAATAGGAGGAGCATGAAGCAGTGTGGAAAACATGAAGAGCCTGAAAAGGTGTGAAATATATGAAGAGCTTCAAAAGGTGTCAAAATATGAGGAGCATGAAAAGGCCTGAAAAATAGGAGGAGCATGAAGCGGTGTTCAAAAACATGAAGAGCCTGGTATGGTGTGAAAAATATGAAGAGCCTCAAAACGTGTAAAAAATATGAGGAGCATGAAACGGTCTGAAAAATAGGAACAGCATGAAATGGTGTTCAAAAACATGAAGATCCTGAAAAGGTGTGAAAAATATGAAGAGCTTCAAAATGTGTGAAAAATATGAGGAGCATGAAATGGTCTGAAAAATAGGAGGAGCATGAAACGGTGTCCAAAAACATGAAGAGCCTGAAAATGTGTGAATAATATGAAGAGCTTCAAAAGGTGTGAAAAATACGAAGAACTTCAAAAGGTGTCAAAAATATGAGGAGCTTGAAACGGCCTGAAAAAAAGGAGGAGCATGAAGTGGTGTTGAAAAACATGAAGAGCCTGGAATGGTGGGAAAAATATTAAGAGCCTCAAAACGTGTCAGAAATATGAGGGGCATGAAACGGTCTGAAAAATAGGAGGAGCATGAAACGGTGTTGAAAAACATGAAGAGCCTGGAATGGTGGGAAAAATATGAAGAGCCTCAAAACGTGTCAGAAATATGAGGGGCATGAAACGGTCTGAAAAATAGGAGGAGCATGAAACGGTGATCAAAAACATGAAGAGGCTGAAAATGTGTGAATAATATTTAGAGCTTCAAAAGGTGTGAAATATACGAAGAGCTTCAAAATGTGTCAAAAATATGAGGAGCATGAAACGGTCTGACAAATAGGAGGAGCATGAAGGGGTGTTGAAAAACATGAAGAGCCTGAAAAGGTGTGAAAAACATGAAGAGATCGAAAAGGTGTGAAATATATGAAGAGCTTCAAAAGGTGTCAAAAATATGAGGAGCATGAAACGGTCTGAAAAATAGGAGGTTCATGAAGCGATGTTCAAAAACATGAAGATCCTGAAAAGGTGTGAAATAAATGAAGAGCTTCAAAAGGTGTCAAAAATGTGAGGAGCATGAAACGGTCTGAAAAATAGGAGGAGCATGACACGGTGTTAAAAAACATAAAGAGCCTGAAATTGTGTCAAAAATATGAAGAGCTTCAAAAGGTGTGAAAAATAGGAGCAGCTTGAAGCGGTGTTCAAAAACATGAAAAGCCTGAGAGGTGTGAAAATATGAAGAGCTTCAAAAGGTGTGAAAAATATTAGGAGCATGAAGCGGTGTTCAAAAACATGAAAAGCCTGAAAAGGTGTGAAAATATGAAGAGCTTCAAAAGGTGTCAAAAATATGAGGAGCATGAAACGGTCTGAAAAACAGGAGGAGCATTAAAGGGTGTTCAAAAACATGAAGAGCCTGAAAAGGTGTGAAATATATGAAGAGCTTCAAAAGGTGTCAAAAATATGTGGAGCACGAAACGGTCTGAAAAATAGGAGGAGCATGAAGTGGTGTTGAAAAACATGAAGAGCCTGAAATGGTGTGAAAAATATGAAGAGCTTCACAAGGTGTGAAAAATACGAAGAGCTTCAAAAGGTGTCAAAAAAGAGATGAGAATGAAACGGTCTGAAAAATACGAGGAGCATGAAGCGGTGTTCAAAAACATGAAGAGCCTGAAAAGGTGTGAAAAATATGAAGACCTTCAAAAGGTGTCAAAATTATGAGGAGAATGAAACGGTCTGAAAAATACGAGGAGCATGAAACGGTGTTCAAAATATGAAGGGCCTGAAAAGCTCTGAATAATATGAAGAGCCTCAAAACGTGTCAAAAATATGAGGAGCATGAAACTGTCTGAAAAATAGGAGAAGCATGAAGCGGTGTTTAAAAACATGAAGAGACTGAAAACTTGTGAATAATATGAAGAGCTTCAAAAGGTTTGAAAAATATGAAGAGGTTCAAAAGGTGTGAAAAATATGAAGAGCTTCAGAAGGTGTCAAAAATGAGAAGAGCATGAAACCGTTTGAAAAATAGGAGGAGCATGAAACGGTGTTGAAAACATAAAGAGCATGAAAAGGTGTGAAAAATACAAAGAGCTTCAAAAGGTGTCAAAAATATGAGGCGCATGAAACGGTCTGAAAAATAGGAGGAGCATGAAGCGGTGTTGAAAAACATGAAGAGCCTTAAAAGGTGTGAAAAATATGCAGAGTTTCAAAAGGTGTCAAAAATATGAGGAGCATGAGACGGTCTGAAAAATAGGAGGAGCATGACGGGGTTCAAAAACATGAAGAGCCTGAAAAGGTGTGAAAAATATGAAGATTTTCAAAAGATGTGAAAAATATGAAGAGCTTCAAAAGCTCTCAAAAATTAAATGAGCATGAAACGGTCTGAAAAATAGGAGGAGCATGAAACGGTGTTCAAAAACATGAAGAGACTGAAAAGGTGTGAAAAATATGAGAGCTTCAAAAGGTGTGAAATACATGAGAAACATGAAACGGTCTGAAAAATAGGAGGAACATAAAATGGTGTTCAAAAACATGAAGGGCCTGAAAAGTTGTGAAATATATGAAGATCCTCAAAACGTGTCAAAAATATGAGGAGCATGAAACGGTCTGAAAAATAGGAGGAGCATGAAGCGATGTTGAAAAACATTTAGAGACTGAAAACGTGTGAAAAACAAGAAGAGTTTCAAAAGGTGTGAAAAATATGAAGAGATTCAAAGGTGTCAAAAATATGAGGAGCATGAAACGGTCTGAAAAATAGGAGGAGCATGAAACGGTGTTCAAAAACATGAAGAGCCTTAAAAGGTGTGAAAAATATGAAGAGCTTCCAAAGGTGTCAAATATATGAGGAGCATGAAACGGTCTGAAAAATAGGAAGAGCAAGAAGCGGTGCTGAAAAACATGAAGAGCCTTAAAAGGTTTGAAAAATATGAAGAGCTTCAAAATGTGTGGAATACATGAGGAGCATGAAACGGTCTGAAAAATAAGAGGAGCGTGAAGCGGTGTTCAAAAACATGAAGAGCCTGAAAAGGTGTGAAAAATATGAAGAGCTTCAACAGGTGTCAAAAATATGAGGGGCATGAAACGTTCTGAAAAATAGGAGGAGCATGAAACGGTATTCAAAACATGAAGTGCTTGAAAAGGTGTGAAAAATATGAAGAGCTTCAAAAGGTGTGAAAAATATGAGGAGCTTCAAAGTTGTCAAAAATATGAGGAGCATGAAACGGTCTGAAAAATAGGAGGAACATTAACTGGTGTTGAAAAACATGAAGAGCCTGAAAAGGTGTGAAAAATATGAAGAGCTTCAACAGGTGTCAAAAATATGAGGAGCATGAAACGTTCTGAAAAATAGGAGGAGCATGAAACGGTATTCAAAACATGAAGAGCTTGAAAAGGTGTGAAAAATATGAAGAGCTTCAAAACCTGTCAAAAGTATGAGGAGCATGAGATGGTCTGAAAAGTAGGAGGAGCATGAAGCAGTGTTGAAAAACATGAAGAGCCTGAAAAGTTGTGAAATATATGAAGAGCTTCAAAAGGTGTCAAAAATATCAGGAGAGAGAAACGGTGTTCAAAAACGTGAAGAGCCTGAAAAGGTGTGAAAAATACGAAGAGATTCAAAAGATGCCAAAAATAGGAGGAGCCTGAAACGGTGTTGAAAAACATGAAGAGCATGAAAAGGTGTGAAAAATATGAAGAGCTTCAAAATGTGTCAAAAATATGAGGAGCATGAAACGGTCTGAAATATAGGAGACGCATGAAGAAGTGTTGAAAAACATGAAGAGCCTGAAAAGGTGTGAAAAATATGAAGAGCTTCAAAAGGTGTCAAAAATATGAGGAGTATGAAAAGGTCTGAAAAATAGGAGGAGCATGAAGCGGTGTTGAAAAACATGAAAAGCCTGAAAAGGTGTGAAAAATATGAACAGCCTGAAAAGGTGTGTAAAATATGAAGATCTTCAAAAGGTGTGAAAAATATGAGGTGCATGAAACGTTCTGAAAAATAGGAGGAGCATGAAGCGTTGTTGAAAAACATGAACATCCTGAAAAGGTGTGAAAAATATGAAGAGCTTCAAAAGCTGTGAAAAATATGAGGTGCATGAAACGGTCTGAAAAATAGGAGGACCATGAAGCCTTGTTGAAAAACATGAAGAGCCTGAAAAGGTGGGAAATATATGAAGAGCTTCAAAATGTGTCAAAAATATGAGGAGCATGAAACGGTCTGAAAAATAGGAGGAGCATGAAACAGTGTTCAAAATCATGAAGAGCCTGAAAAGGTGTGAAAAATATGAAGAGCTTCAAAAGGTTTAAAAAATATGAAGAGCTTCAAAAGCTGTGAAAAAATGAGGAGCATGAAACGGTCTGAAAAATAGGAGGAGCATGAAGCGGTGTTCCAAAACATGAAGAGCCTGAAAAGGTGTGAAATATATGAAGAGATTCAAAAGTTGTCAAATATATGAGGAGCATGAAACTCTCTGAAAAACAGGAAGAGCATGAAACCGTGTTCAAAAACATGAAGAGCTTGAAAAGGTGTGAAAATTATGAAGAGCTTCAAAAGGTGTGAAATACATGAGGAGCATGAAACGGTCTGAAAAATAGGAGGAGCATGAAGTGGTGTTGAAAAACATGAAGAGCCTGAAAAGGTGTGAAAAATATGAAGAGCTTCAAAAGATGTGAAAAATATGAGGAGCATGAAGCGGTCTGTAAAATAGGAGGGCATGAAGCGGTGTTGAGAAACATGGAGAGCCTGAAAAGGTGTGAAAAATATTAAGAGCTTCAAAAGGTGTCAAAAATATGAGGAGTATGAAAAGGTCTGAAAAATAGGAGGAGCATGAAGCGGTGTTGAAAAACATGAAAAGCCTGAAAAGGTGTGAAAAATATGAACAGCCTGAAAAGGTGTGTAAAATATGAAGATCTTCAAAAGGTGTGAAAAATATGAGGTGCATGAAACGGTCTGAAAAATAGGAGGAGCATGAAGCGTTGTTGAAAAACATGAACAGCCTGAAAAGGTGTGAAAAATATGAAGAGCTTCAAAAGGTGTGAAAAATATGAGGTGCATGAAACGGTCTGAAAAATAGGAGGACCATGAAGCCTTGTTGAAAAACATGAAGAGCCTGAAAAGGTGGGAAATATATGAAGAGCTTCAAAAGGTTTAAAAAATATGAAGAGCTTCAAAAGCTGTGAAAAAATGAGAAGCATGAAACGGTCTGAAAAATAGGAGGAGCATGAAGCGGTGTTCCAAAACATGAAGAGCCTGAAAAGGTGTGAAATATATGAAGAGATTCAAAAGTTGTCAAATATATGAGGAGCATGAAACGCTCTGAAAAAGAGGAGGAGCATGAAGCGGTGTTGAAAAACATGAAGAGCATGAAAAGGTGTGAAAAATATGAAGAGCTTCAAAAATGTGAAAAATATGAAGAGCTTCAAAAATGTGAAAATTATGAAGAGCTTCAAAAGGGTGAAAAATATGAGGAGCATGAAACGGTCAGAAAAATAGGAGCAGCATGAAGCTGTGCTCAAATACATGAAGAGCCTGAAAAGTTGTGAGAAATATGAAGAGCTTCAACAGGTGTCAAAAATATGAGGAGCATGAAACGCTCTGAAAAAGAGGAGGAGCATGAAGCGGTGTTGAAAAACATGAAGAGTCTGAAAAGTAGTGAAAAATATGAAGAGCTTCTAAAGGTGTCAAAAATATGAGGAGCAATGTAACAGTCTTAAAAATACGAGGAGCATGAAGTGATGTTGAAAAACATGAATAGCCTGAAAATGTGTGAAATATATGAAGAGATTAAAAATGTGACAAATATATGAGGAGCATGAAACGGTCTGAAAAATACGAGGAGCATGAAGCGGTGTTCAAAAATATGAAGAGCCTGAAAATGTGTGAAAAATATGAAGAGCTTCAAAAGGTGTCAAAAATACGAGGAGCATGAATCGGTCTGAAAAATAGGAAGAGCATGAAGCTGTGTTCAAAAACATGAAGAGCCTGAAAATGTGTGAAAAATATGAAGAGCTTCAAAAGGTGTCAAAAATATGTTGAGCATGAAACGGTCTGAAAAATAGGAGGAGCATGAAGCGGTATTGAAAAACATGAAGAGCCTGAAATCTTGTGAAAAATATGAAGAGCTTCAAAAGATGTGAAAATTATGAAGAGCTTCAAAAGGTGTCAAAAATGCGATATGCATGAAACGGTCTGAAAGATAGGAGGAGCATGAAGCGGTATTGAAAAACATGAAGAACCTGAAAAGGTAGGAAAAATATAAAAAGCTTCAAAACCTGTCAAAAATATGAGGAGCATGAAACGGTCTGAAAAATAGCAGAAGCATGAAGCGGTTTTGAAAAACATGAAGAGTCTGAAAACGTGTGAAAGTATGAAGAGCTTCAAAAATATGAAAAATATGAAGAGCTTCAAAAGGTGTGAAAAATATGAAGAGCTTCAGAAGGTGTCAAAATTATGAGGAGCATGAAACGGTCTGAACATACGAGGAGCATGAAGCGGTGTTCAAAAACATGAAGAGCCTGTAAAGATGTGAAAAATATGAAGAGCTTCAAAACGTGTGAAAAATGAGATGAGCATGAAACGGTCTGAAAAATAGGAGGAGCATGAAGCGGTGTTAAAAACATGAAGAGCCTGAAAACCTGTGGAAAATATTAAGAGTTTCAAAAGGTGTGAAAAATATGAAGAACTTCAAAAGGTGTAATAGTGAGATGAGCATGAAACGGTCTGAAAAATAGGACGAGCATGACGAGGTGTTGAAAAACATGAAGAGACTGAAAAGGTGTGAAAAATATGAAGAGCTTCAAAAGGTGTCAAATGCATGAGGAGCGTGAAACGATCTGAAAAATAGGAGGAGCATGAAATGGTGTTCGAAAACATGAACAGCATGAAAAGATGTGAAAAATATGAAGAGCTTCAAAAGGTGTCAAAAATATGAGGAGCATGAAACAGTCTGGAAAAGAGGAGGAGCATGAAACGGTCTGAAGTAGAGGAGGAGCATGAAACGGTGTTGTAACACATGAAGAGCCTGAAAACGTGTGGAAAATAGGATGAGCTTCAAAAAGAGTCAAAAATATGAGGAGCATGAAACGGTCTCAAAAATAGAAAGAGCATGAAGCGGTGTTGCAAAACATGAAGAGACTGAAAACGTGTGAGAAATAAGAAGAGCTTCAAAAGGTGTGAAAAATATGAATAGCTTCAAAAGGTGTCAAAAAAGAGATGAGCATGAAACGTTCTGAACAATAGGAGGAGCTTGAAGCTGTGCTCAAAAACATGAAGAGCCTGAGAAGGCGTGAAAAATATGAAGAGCTTCAAAAGGTGTGAAAAATATGAGGAGCATGAAACGGTCTGAAAAATAGGAGGAGCATGAAGTGGTGTTCAATAATATGAAGAGCCTGAAAAGGTGTGAAAAATATGACGAGCTTCCAAAGTTGTCAATAATAAGAGGTGCATGAAACAGTCTGAAAAATAGAATGAGCATGAAGCGGTGTTGAAAAACATGAAGAACCTGAAAAGTTGTGAGAAATATGAAGAGCTTCAACAGGTGTCAAAAATATGAGGAGCATGATACGCTCTGAAAAAAGGAGGAGCATAAAGCGGTGTTGAGAAACATGAAGAGCCTGAAAAGGTGTGAAAAATATGAAGAGCTTCAAAAGGTGTCAATAATAAGAGGTGCATGGAACAGTCTAAAAAATAGGATGAGCAGGAAACGGTCTGAAAAATTGGAGGAGCATGAAGCGGTGTTCAAAAACATGAAGAGCCAGAAATGGTGTGAAAAATATGAAGAGCTTCAAAAGGTGTCAAAAATATGAGGAGCATGAAACGGTCTCAAAAATAGGAGAAGCATGAAACGGTCTGAAAAATAGCAGGAGCATGAAACGGTCTGAAAAATTGGAGGAGCATGAAACGGTGTGAAAAATTGGAGGAGCATGAAGCGATGTTCAAAAATACGGAGAGCCTGAAAGGTAAGAAAAATATGAAGAGCTTCAAAAGGTGTCAAAAATATGAGGAGCATGAAACGGTCAGAAAAATAGGAGCAGCATGAAGCTGTGCTCAAATACATGAAGAGCCTGAAAAGTTGTGAGAAATATGAAGAGCTTCAACAGGTGTCAAAAATATGAGGAGCATGAAACGCTCTGAAAAAGAGGAGGAGCATGAAGCGGTGTTGAAAAACATGAAGAGCCTGAAAAGTAGTGAAAAATATGAAGAGCTTCTAAAGGTGTCAAAAATATGAGGAGCAATGTAACAGTCTTAAAAATACGAGGAGCATGAAGTGATGTTGAAAAACATGAATAGCCTGAAAATGTGTGAAATATATGAAGAGATTAAAAATGTGACAAATATATGAGGAGCATGAAACGGTCTGAAAAATACGAGGAGCATGAAGCGGTGTTCAAAAATATGAAGAGCCTGAAAATGTGTGAAAAATATGAAGAGCTTCAAAAGGTGTCAAAAATACGAGGAGCATGAATCGGTCTGAAAAATAGGAAGAGCATGAAGCTGTGTTCAAAAACATGAAGAGCCTGAAAATGTGTGAAAAATATGAAGAGCTTCAAAAGGTGTGAAAAATATGAGGAGCATGAAACGGCCTGAAAAATAGGAGGAGCATGACGTGGTGTTCAAAAACATGAAGAGCCTGAAAAGGTGTGAAAAATATGAAGAGCTTCAAAAGGTGTCAAAAATATGATGAGCATGAAACGGTCTGAAAAATAGGAGGAGCATGAAGCGGTATTGAAAAACATGAAGAGCCTGAAATCTTGTGAAAAATATGAAGAGCTTCAAAAGATGTGAAAATTATGAAGAGCTTCAAAAGGTGTCAAAAATGCGATATGCATGAAACGGTCTGAAAGATAGGAGGAGCATGAAGCGGTATTGAAAAACATGAAGAACCTGAAAAGGTAGGAAAAATATAAAAAGCTTCAAAACCTGTCAAAAATATGAGGAGCATGAAACGGTCTGAAAAATAGCAGAAGCATGAAGCGGTGTTGAAAAACATGAAGAGTCTGAAAACGTGTGAAAGTATGAAGAGCTTCAAAAATATGAAAAATATGAAGAGCTTCAAAAGGTGTGAAAAATATGA
The DNA here is from genome assembly GCF_033118175.1 of Dama dama. Classification (NCBI taxonomy): domain Eukaryota; kingdom Metazoa; phylum Chordata; class Mammalia; order Artiodactyla; family Cervidae; genus Dama; species Dama dama. Next base: position 790,979 of record NW_026870929.1, on the reverse strand, counting down.
AGAGCTTCAGAAGGTATCAAACATATGAGGAGCAAGAAACGGTCTGAAAAATAGGAGGAGCATTAAACGGTGTTCAAAAATATGAGGAGCGTGAAACGGTCTGAAAAATAGGAGGAGCATGAAGTGGTGTTGAAAAAAATGAAGAGCCTGAAAAAGGTGTGAAAATTATGAGGAGAATGAAACGGTCTGAAAAATAGGAGGAGCATGAAACGGTCTGAAAAATAGGAGGAGCATGAAGTGGTGTTCAAAAACATGAAGAGCCTGAAAAGGTGTGAAATATATGAAGAGCTTCAAAAGGTGTCAAAAATATGTGGAGCACGAAACGGTCTGAAAAATAGGAGGAGCATGAAGTGGTGTTGAAAAACATGAAGAGCCTGAAATGGTGTGAAATATATGAAGAACTTCAAAAGGAGTCAAACATATGAGGAGCATGAAACGGTATGTAAAATAGGAGGAGAATGAAGCGGTGTTGAAAAACATCAAGAGCCTCAAAAGGTGTGAAAAATATGAAGAGCTTCAAAAGGTTTTCAAAAATATGAGGAGCATGAAACAGTCTGTAAAATAGGAGGAGCATGAAACAGTTTGGAAAACAGGAGGAGCATGAAACTGTATTGAAAAACATGAAGAGCCTGAATATGTGTGAAAAATATGAATAGCTTCAAAACGAGTAAAAAAATTAGGAGCATGAAACAGTCTGAAAAATAGGAGGAGCATGAAGCGGTGTTCAAAAACATGAAGAGCCTGAAAAGGTGTAAAAAATATGAAGAGCTTAAAAAGGTGTGAAAAATATGAGGAGCTTAAAAAGGTGTGAAAAATATGAGGAGCATGAAACTGACTGAAAAATAGGAGGAGCATGAAGCGGTGTTCAAAAACATGAAAAACCTGAAAAGGTGTGAAAAATATGAAGAGCTTCAAAACGTGTCAAAAATGAGAGGAGCATGAAACGGTCTGAAAAATAGGAGGAGCATGAAGCGGTGATGAAAAACATGAAGAACCTGAAAAGGTGTGAAATATATGAAGTGCTTCAAAAGGTGTGAAAAATATGAAGAGCTTCAAAAGGTGTCAAAAATAAGAGAGGCATGAAATGGTGTTCAAAAACATGAAGAGCCTGAAAAGGTGTGAAAAATAGGAAGAGCTTCAAAAGGTGTCAAATTTATGAGGAGCATGAAACGGTCTGAAAAATAGGTGGAGCATGACACGGTGATAAAAAACATGAAGAGCCTGAAAAGGTGTGAAAAATATGAGAAGCATGAAACAGTCTGAAAAATACAAGGATCATGAAAAGGTGTCAAAAATATGAGAAGCATGAAAAGGTGTGAAATATATGAGGATCATGAAACGGTATGAAAAATATGAGGAGCATGAAAAGATGTGAAAAATATGAAGAGCATGAAAAGTTGTGAACAATATGAGGAGCATGAAAAGGTGTGAAAAATACGAGGAGCATGAAAAGGTCTGAAAAATACGAGGGGCCTTAATGTCTGACAAATACGAGGAGCGTGAAAAGGTGTGAAAAAAACGAGGAATATGAAAATGTGTGAAAAATACGAGGAGCATGAAAAGGTCTGAAAAATACGAGGACCATGAAAAGTTCTGAAAAATACGAGGGGCCTGAATGTCTGAAAAATACGAGGAGCGTGAAAAGGTCTGAAAAACACGAGGAGCATGAAAATGTCTGAAAAATACGAGGGGCCTGAATGTCTGAAAAATATGAGGAGCGTGAAAAGGTCTGAAAAACAAGAGGAGCATGAAAAGGTCTGAAAAATATGAGGAGCATGAAAAGGTGTCAAAAATATGGATAGCATGATGCTGTGAAAATATGAAGAGCATGAAATGGTGTGAAGAAATATGAGGAGCAGGAAAAGGTGTGGAAAACACGAAGAGCAAGAAAAGGTGTGAAAAACACGGAGAGCATGAAAAGGTGAGAAAAATATCAAGAGCGTGAAAAGTCCTGAAAAATATGAAGAGCATTAAAAGGAGTGAAAAACACGAAGGGCAAGAAAAGGTGTGAAAAACAGGAAGAGCATGAAAAGGTGTGAAAAATATGAGAAGCATGAAACGGTCTGAAAAATACGAGGACCATGAAAGGTATGAAAAATACAGGGAGCATGAAAAGGTCTGAAAAATACGAGGAGCATGAAAAGGTATGAAAAATATGAGGAGCATTAAAAGATGTGAAAAATATGAAGAGCAAGAAAAGGTGTGAACAATATGAGGAGCATGAAAAGGTGTGAAAAATACGAGGAGCATGAAAAGGTGTGAAAAGTACAAGGGGCCTTAATGTCTGAAAAATACAAGGAGCGTGAAAAGGTGTGAAAAATAGGAGGAATATGAAAATGTGTGAAAAATACGAGGAGCATGAAAAGGTCTGAAAAACACGAGGAGCATGTAAATGTCTGAAAAATACGAGGAGCATGAAAAGGTCTGGAAAATACGGGAAGCATGAAAAGGTGTGAAAAATAAGAGGAGCATGAAATGTTATCAAAAATATGAGGAGGATGAAACGGTGTGAAAATATGAAGAGCATGAAACGCTGTGAAAAATATGAAGAGCATGAAAGGTGTGGAAAACATGAGGAGCATGAAAAGGTGTGAAAAATACGAGGAGCAAGAAAAGGTGTGAAAAATTCGAGGAGCATGAAAAGGTCTGAAAATACGAGGAGCACGAAAAGTTCTGAAAAATACGAGGAGCATGAAAAGCTCTGTAAAATACGAGGAGCATGAAAAGGTCTGAAAAATACGAGGAGCATGAAACGGTCTGAAAAATACAAGGAGCATGAAAAGGTGTAAAAATACGAGGAGCAAAAAAAGGTCTGAAAAATACGAGGAGCATGAAAAGGTCTGAAAAATACTCGGAGCATGAAAAGGTCTATATAATACGAGGAGCATGAAAAGGTCTGAAAATTACAAGGAGCATGAAAAGGTCTGAAAAATGCGAGGAGCATGAAAAGGTGTGAAAAACACAAGAGCATGAAGATGTGTGAAAAATACGAGGAGCATGAAAAGGTTTGAAAAATACGAGGAGCATGAAAAGTTGTGTAAAATACGAGGAGCATGAAAAGGTGTGAAAAATACGAGAAGCATGAAACGGTCTGAAAAAGACGAGGATCATGAAAAGGTGTCAAAAATATGAGAAGCATGAAAAGGTGTGAAATATATGAGGAACATGAAACGGTCTGAAAAATATGAGGAGCATGAAACGTTGTGAAAATATGAAGAGCATGAAATGGTATGAAAAATATGAAGAGCTTTAAATCGTATCAAATATATGACGAACATAAAAAGATGTGAAAAATATGAGGAGCATGAAACGGTATGAAAAATATGAGGAGCATGAAACGATGTGAAAAATATGAAGAGCATGAAAAGTTGTGAACAATATGAGGAGCATGAAAAGGTGTGAAAAATACGAGGAGCATGAAAAGGTCTGAAAAACACGAGGAGCATGAAAATGTCTGAAAAATACGAGGTGCCTGAATGTCTGAAAAATACGAGGAGCGTGAAAAGGTGTGAAAAATAGGAGGAATATGAAAATGTGTGAAAAATACGAGGAGCATGAAAAGTTCTGAAAAATATGAGGAGCATGAAATGGTCTGAAAATTACGAGGAGCATGAAAAGATGTCAAAAATACGAGGAAAATGAAAAGGTCTGAAAAATACGGGGAGCATGAATAGGTCTGGAAAATACGAGGAGCATGAAAAGGTCTGGAAAATACGAGGAGCATGAAAATGTGTGAAAAACATGAGGAGCATGAAAACGTCTCAAAAATATGAGGAGGATGAAACGGTGTGAAAATATGAAGAGCATGAAACGCTGTGAAAAATATGAAGAGCATGAAAGGTGTGGAAAACATGAGGAGCATGAAAAGGTGTGAAAAATACGAGGAGCAAGAAAAGGTGTGAAAAATTCGAGGAGCATGAAAAGGTCTGAAAATACGAGGAGCACGAAAAGTTCTGAAAAATACAAGGAGCATGAAAAGCTCTGTAAAATATGAGGAGCATGAAAAGGTCTGAAAAACACGAGGAGCATGAAAATGTCTGAAAAATACGAGGTGCCTGAATGTCTGAAAAATACGAGGAGCATGAAAAGCTCTGTAAAATATGAGGAGCATGAAAAGGTCTGAAAAATACGAGGAGCATGAAACGGTCTGAAAAATACAAGGAGCATGAAAAGGTGTAAAAATACGAGGAGCAAAAAAAGGTCTGAAAAATACGAGGAGCATGAAAAGGTCTGAAAAATACTCAGAGCATGAAAAGGTCTATATAATACGAGGAGCATGAAAAGGTCTGAAAATTACAAGGAGCATGAAAAGGTCTGAAAAATGCGAGGAGCATGAAAAGGTGTGAAAAATACGAGGAGCATGAAACGGTCTGAAAAAGACGAGGATCATGAAAAGGTGTGAAAAATACGAGAAGCATGAAACGGTCTGAAAAAGACGAGGATCATGAAAAGGTGTCAAAAATATGAGAAGCATGAAAAGGTGTGAAATATATGAGGAACATGAAACGGTCTGAAAAATATGAGGAGCATGAAACGTTGTGAAAATATGAAGAGCATGAAATGGTATGAAAAATATGAAGAGCTTTAAATCGTATCAAATATATGACGAACATAAAAAGATGTGAAAAATATGAGGAGCATGAAACGGTATGAAAAATATGAGGAGCATGAAACGATGTGAAAAATATGAAGAGCATGAAAAGTTGTGAACAATATGAGGAGCATGAAAAGGTGTGAAAAATACGAGGAGCATGAAAAGGTCTGAAAAACACGAGGAGCATGAAAAGGTCTGAAAAACACGAGGAGCATGAAAATGTCTGAAAAATACGAAGACCATGAAAGGTATGAAAAATACAGGGAGCATGAAAAGGTCTGAAAAATACGAGGAGCATGAAAGGTATGAAAAATACAGGGAGCATGAAAAGGTCTGAAAAATACGAGGACCATGAAAATGTCTGAACAATATGAGGGGCCTGAATGTCTGAAAAATATGAGGAGCGTGAAAAAGTCTGAAAAACACGAGGAGCATGAAAAGGTCTGAAAAATATGAGGAGCATGAAAAGGTGTCAAAAATATGACTAGCATGAAATGCTGTGAAAATATGAAGAGCATGAAATGGTGTGAAGAAATATGAGGAGCAGGAAAAGGTGTGGAAAACAAGAAGAGCAAGAAAAGGTGTGAAAAACACAGAGAGCATGAAAAGGTGAGAAAAATATCAAGAGCGTGAAAAGTCCTGAAAAATATGAAGAGCATTAAAAGGAGTGAAAAACACGAAGAGCATGAAAAGGTGGGAAAAACAGGAAGAGCATGAAAAGGTGTGAAAAACATGAGAAGCATGAAAAGGTATGAAAAATATGAGGAGCATTAAAAGATGTGAAAAATATGAAGAGCAAGAAAAGGTGTGAACAATATGAGGAGCATGAAAAGGTGTGAAATGTACGAGGGGCCTTAATGTCTGAAAAATACAAGGAGCGTGAAAAGGTGTGAAAAATAGGAGGAATATGAAAATGTTTGAAAAATATGAGGAGCATGAAAAGGTCTGGAAAATACGGGAAGCATGAAAAGGTGTGAAAAATAAGAGGAGCATGAAATGTTATCAAAAATATGAGGAGCATGAAACGGTGTGAAAATATCATGAGCATGAAACCGTGTGAAAAATATGAAGAGCATGAAAGGTGTGAGAAATATGAGGAGCATGAAAAGGTCTGGAAAATACGAGGAGCATGAAAATGTGTGAAAAACATGAGGAGCATGAAAACGTCTCAAAAATATGAGGAGGATGAAACGGTGTGAAAATATGAAGAGCATGAAACGCTGTGAAAAATATGAAGAGCATGAAAGGTGTGGAAAACATGAGGAGCATGAAAAGGTGTGAAAAATACGAGGAGCAAGAAAAGGTGTGAAAAATTCGAGGAGCATGAAAAGGTCCGAAAATACGAGGAGCACGAAAAGTTCTGAAAAATACGAGGAGCATGAAAAGCTCTGTAAAATACGAGGAGCATGAAAAGGTCTGAAAAATACGAGGAGCATGAAACGGTCTGAAAAATACAAGGAGCATGAAAAGGTGTAAAAATACGAGGAGCAAAAAAAGGTCTGAAAAATACGAGGAGCATGAAAAGGTCTGAAAAATACTCGGAGCATGAAAAGGTCTATATAATACGAGGAGCATGAAAAGGTCTGAAAATTACAAGGAGCATGAAAAGGTCTGAAAAATGCGAGGAGCATGAAAAGGTGTGAAAAACACAAGAGCATGAAAATGTGTGAAAAATACGAGGAGCATGAAAAGGTTTGAAAAATACGAGGAGCATGAAAAGTTGTGAAAAATACGAGGAGCATGAAAAGGTGTGAAAAATACGAGAAGCATGAAACGGTCTGAAAAAGACGAGGATCATGAAAAGGTGTCAAAAATATGAGAAGCATGAAAAGGTGTGAAATATATGAGGAACATGAAAGGGTCTGAAAAATATGAGGAGCATGAAACGTTGTGAAAATATGAAGAGCATGAAATGGTATGAAAAATATGAAGAGCTTTAAATCGTATCAAATATATGACGAACATAAAAAGATGTGAAAAATATGAGGAGCATGAAACGGTATGAAAAATATGAGGAGCATGAAACGATGTGAAAAATATGAAGAGCATGAAAAGTTGTGAACAATATGAGGAGCATGAAAAGGTGTGAAAAATACGAGGAGCATGAAAAGGTCTGAAAAACACGAGGAGCATGAAAATGTCTGAAAAATACGAGGTGCCTGAATGTCTGAAAAATACGAGGAGCGTGAAAAGGTGTGAAAAATAGGAGGAATATGAAAATGTGTGAAAAATACGAGGAGCATGAAAAGTTCTGAAAAATATGAGGAGCATGAAATGGTCTGAAAATTACGAGGAGCATGAAAAGATGTCAAAAATACGAGGAAAATGAAAAGGTCTGAAAAATACGGGGAGCATGAATAGGTCTGGAAAATACGAGGAGCATGAAAAGGTCTGGAAAATACGAGGAGCATGAAAATGTGTGAAAAACATGAGGAGCATGAAAACGTCTCAAAAATATGAGGAGGATGAAACGGTGTGAAAATATGAAGAGCATGAAACGCTGTGAAAAATATGAAGAGCATGAAAGGTGTGGAAAACATGAGGAGCATGAAAAGGTGTGAAAAATACGAGGAGCAAGAAAAGGTGTGAAAAATTCGAGGAGCATGAAAAGGTCTGAAAATACGAGGAGCACGAAAAGTTCTGAAAAATACAAGGAGCATGAAAAGCTCTGTAAAATATGAGGAGCATGAAAAGGTCTGAAAAACACGAGGAGCATGAAAATGTCTGAAAAATACGAGGTGCCTGAATGTCTGAAAAATACGAGGAGCATGAAAAGCTCTGTAAAATATGAGGAGCATGAAAAGGTCTGAAAAATACGAGGAGCATGAAACGGTCTGAAAAATACAAGGAGCATGAAAAGGTGTAAAAATACGAGGAGCAAAAAAAGGTCTGAAAAATACGAGGAGCATGAAAAGGTCTGAAAAATACTCAGAGCATGAAAAGGTCTATATAATACGAGGAGCATGAAAAGGTCTGAAAATTACAAGGAGCATGAAAAGGTCTGAAAAATGCGAGGAGCATGAAAAGGTGTGAAAAATACGAGGAGCATGAAACGGTCTGAAAAAGACGAGGATCATGAAAAGGTGTGAAAAATACGAGAAGCATGAAACGGTCTGAAAAAGACGAGGATCATGAAAAGGTGTCAAAAATATGAGAAGCATGAAAAGGTGTGAAATATATGAGGAACATGAAACGGTCTGAAAAATATGAGGAGCATGAAACGTTGTGAAAATATGAAGAGCATGAAATGGTATGAAAAATATGAAGAGCTTTAAATCGTATCAAATATATGACGAACATAAAAAGATGTGAAAAATATGAGGAGCATGAAACGGTATGAAAAATATGAGGAGCATGAAACGATGTGAAAAATATGAAGAGCATGAAAAGTTGTGAACAATATGAGGAGCATGAAAAGGTGTGAAAAATACGAGGAGCATGAAAAGGTCTGAAAAACACGAGGAGCATGAAAAGGTCTGAAAAACACGAGGAGCATGAAAATGTCTGAAAAATACGAAGACCATGAAAGGTATGAAAAATACAGGGAGCATGAAAAGGTCTGAAAAATACGAGGAGCATGAAAGGTATGAAAAATACAGGGAGCATGAAAAGGTCTGAAAAATACGAGGACCATGAAAATGTCTGAACAATATGAGGGGCCTGAATGTCTGAAAAATATGAGGAGCGTGAAAAAGTCTGAAAAACACGAGGAGCATGAAAAGGTCTGAAAAATATGAGGAGCATGAAAAGGTGTCAAAAATATGACTAGCATGAAATGCTGTGAAAATATGAAGAGCATGAAATGGTGTGAAGAAATATGAGGAGCAGGAAAAGGTGTGGAAAACAAGAAGAGCAAGAAAAGGTGTGAAAAACACGGAGAGCATGAAAAGGTGAGAAAAATATCAAGAGCGTGAAAAGTCCTGAAAAATATGAAGAGCATTAAAAGGAGTGAAAAACACGAAGAGCATGAAAAGGTGGGAAAAACAGGAAGAGCATGAAAAGGTGTGAAAAACATGAGAAGCATGAAAAGGTATGAAAAATATGAGGAGCATTAAAAGATGTGAAAAATATGAAGAGCAAGAAAAGGTGTGAACAATATGAGGAGCATGAAAAGGTGTGAAATGTACGAGGGGCCTTAATGTCTGAAAAATACAAGGAGCGTGAAAAGGTGTGAAAAATAGGAGGAATATGAAAATGTTTGAAAAATATGAGGAGCATGAAAAGGTCTGGAAAATACGGGAAGCATGAAAAGGTGTGAAAAATAAGAGGAGCATGAAATGTTATCAAAAATATGAGGAGCATGAAACGGTGTGAAAATATCATGAGCATGAAACCGTGTGAAAAATATGAAGAGCATGAAAGGTGTGAGAAATATGAGGAGCATGAAAAGGTCTGGAAAATACGAGGAGCATGAAAATGTGTGAAAAACATGAGGAGCATGAAAACGTCTCAAAAATATGAGGAGGATGAAACGGTGTGAAAATATGAAGAGCATGAAACGCTGTGAAAAATATGAAGAGCATGAAAGGTGTGGAAAACATGAGGAGCATGAAAAGGTGTGAAAAATACGAGGAGCAAGAAAAGGTGTGAAAAATTCGAGGAGCATGAAAAGGTCCGAAAATACGAGGAGCACGAAAAGTTCTGAAAAATACGAGGAGCATGAAAAGCTCTGTAAAATACGAGGAGCATGAAAAGGTCTGAAAAATACGAGGAGCATGAAACGGTCTGAAAAATACAAGGAGCATGAAAAGGTCTATATAATACGAGGAGCATGAAAAGGTCTGAAAATTACAAGGAGCATGAAAAGGTCTGAAAAATGCGAGGAGCATGAAAAGGTGTGAAAAACACAAGAGCATGAAAATGTGTGAAAAATACGAGGAGCATGAAAAGGTTTGAAAAATACGAGGAGCATGAAAAGTTGTGAAAAATACGAGGAGCATGAAAAGGTGTGAAAAATACGAGAAGCATGAAACGGTCTGAAAAAGACGAGGATCATGAAAAGGTGTCAAAAATATGAGAAGCATGAAAAGGTGTGAAATATATGAGGAACATGAAAGGGTCTGAAAAATATGAGGAGCATGAAACGTTGTGAAAATATGAAGAGCATGAAATGGTATGAAAAATATGAAGAGCTTTAAATCGTATCAAATATATGACGAACATAAAAAGATGTGAAAAATATGAGGAGCATGAAACGGTATGAAAAATATGAGGAGCATGAAACGATGTGAAAAATATGAAGAGCATGAAAAGTTGTGAACAATATGAGGAGCATGAAAAGGTGTGAAAAATACGAGGAGCATGAAAAGGTCTGAAAAATACGAGGTGCCTGAATGTCTGAAAAATACGAGGAGCGTGAAAAGGTCTGAAAAACACGAGGAGCATGAAAATGTCTGAAAAATACGAAGACCATGAAAGGTATGAGAAATACAGGGAGCATGAAATGGTCTGAAAAATACGAGGAGCATGAAAGGTATGAAAAATACAGGGAGCATGAAAAGGTCTGAAAAATACGAGGACCATGAAAATGTCTGAACAATATGAGGGGCCTGAATATCTGAAAAATATGAGGAGCGTGAAAAAGTCTGAAAAACACGAGGAGCATGAAAAGGTCTGAAAAATATGAGGAGCATGAAAAGGTGTCAAAAATATGACTAGCATGAAATGCTGTGAAAATATGAAGAGCATGAAGTGCTGTGAAGAAATATCAGGAGCATGAAAAGGTGTGGAAAACAAGAAGAGCAAGAAAAGGTGTGAAAAACATGGAGAGCATGAAAAGGTGAGAAAAATATCAAGAGCGTGTAAAGTCCTGAAAAATATGAAGAGCATTAAAAGGAGTGAAAAACACGAAGAGCATGAAAAGGTGTGTAAAACAGGAAGAGCATGAAAAGGTGTGAAAAATATGAGAAGCATGAAACGGTCTGAAAAATACGAGGACCATGAAAGGTATGAAAAATACAGGGAGCATGAAAAGGTCTGAAAAATACGAGGAGCATGAAAAGGTATGAAAAATATGAAGAGCAAGAAAAGGTGTGAACAATATGAGGAGCATGAAAAGGTGTGAAAAATACGAGGAGCATGAAAAGGTGTGAAAAGTACAAGGGGCCTTAATGTCTGAAAAATACAAGGAGCGTGAAAAGGTGTGAAAAATAGGAGGAATATGAAAATGTGTGAAAAATACGAGGAGCATGAAAAGGTCTGAAAAACACGAGAGCATGTAAATGTCTGAAAAATACGAGGAGCATGAAAAGGTCTGGAAAATACGGGAAGCATGAAAAGGTGTGAAAAATAAGAGGAGCATGAAATGTTATCAAAAATATGAGGAGCATGAAACGGTGTGAAAATATCATGAGCATGAAACCGTGTGAAAAATATGAAGAGCATGAAAGGTGTGAGAAATATGAGGAGCATGAAAAGGTCTGAAAAGTACAAGGAGCAGGAAAAGATCGGAAAAATACTAGGAGAATGAAAAGGTCTGAAAAATATGAGGAGCATGAAATGGTCTGAAAATTACGAGGAGCATGAAAAGATGTCAAAAATACGAGGAAAATGAAAAGGCCTGAAAAATACGGGGAGCATGAATAGGTCTGGAAAATACGAGGAGCATGAAAAGGTCTGGAAAATACGAGGAGCATGAAAATGTGTGAAAAACATGAGGAGCATGAAAACGTCTCAAAAATATGAGGAGGATGAAACGGTGTGAAAATATGAAGAGCATGAAACGCTGTGAAAAATATGAAGAGCATGAAAGGTGTGGAAAACATGAGGAGCATGAAAAGGTGTGAAAAATACGAGGAGCAAGAAAAGGTGTGAAAAATTCGAGGAGCATGAAAAGGTCTGAAAATACGAGGAGCACGAAAAGTTCTGAAAAATACGAGGAGCATGAAAAGCTCTGTAAAATACGAGGAGCATGAAAAGGTCTGAAAAACACGAGGAGCATGAAACGGTCTGAAAAATACAAGGAGCATGAAAAGGTGTAAAAATACGAGGAGCAAAAAAAGGTCTGAAAAATACTCGGAGCATGAAAAGGTCTATATAATACGAGGAGCATGAAAAGGTCTGAAAAATGCGAGGAGCATGAAAAGGTGTGAAAAACACAAGAGCATGAAAATGTGTGAAAAATACGAGGAGCATGAAAAGGTTTGAAAAATACGAGGAGCATGAAAAGTTGTGTAAAATACGAGGAGCATGAAAAGGTGTGAAAAATACGAGAAGCATGAAACGGTCTGAAAAAGACGAGGATCATGAAAAGGTGTGAAATATACGAAGAGCATGAAAAGGTGTGAAAAATTACGAAGTGCAGGAAAAGTTGTAAAAAATTACGAAGACCATGAAAAGATGTGAAAAATAAAAAGAGCATGAAAAGGTGTGAAAAATACGAAGAGCATGAAAAGGTGTGAAAAATATGAACAGCATTAAACGGTGTGAAAAATACGAGGAGCATGCAAAGGTCTGAAAAATACGAGGAGCATGAAAAGGTCTGAAAAATACAAAGAGCATGAAAAGGTCTGAAAAATACAAAGAGCATGAAACGGAAAAATGAGAAGAGGATGAAAAGGTGTGAAAAATATGAAAAGGTGTGAAAAAATTCGAAGAGCCTGAAGAGGTGTGAAAAATACGAAGAGCATGAAAAGTTGTGAAAAATACGAAGTGCTTGAAAAGGTGTGAAACATACGAAGAGCCTGAAATGGTGTGAAAAATGTGCAGAGCATGAAAGGTTGTGAAAACTACGAAGAGCTTGAAAAGGTCTGAAAAATATCAAGAGCTTGAAAAGTTCTGAAGTATATGAAGAGCATGATAAGGTGTGAAAAATACCAGGAGCATGAAAAGCTGTGAAAAATACGAAGAGCAAGAAAAATTCTGAAAAATACGAAGAGCATGTAAAGGTCTGAAAACTATGAAGAGCATGAAAAGTTGTGAACAATATGAGGTTCATGAAATGGTGTGAAAAATATGAAGAGCATGAAACGGTGTGTAAAATATGAAGAGCATGAAAAGGTTTGAAAAATACCAGGAGCATGAAAAGCTGTGATTTACGAGGAGAATGAAAAGTTCTGAAAAATAGGAGGAGCATGAAAAGGTGTGAAAAATGCGAGGAGCATGAAAAGGTCTGAAAAATACCAGGAGCATAAAAAGTTGTGAATAATATGAGGAGTATGAAAAGGTCTAAAATATACGAGGAGCATGAAAAGGTGTGAATAATACGAGGAGCATGAAAAGGTCTAAAATATACAAGGAGCATGAAAAGGTGTGAATAATACAAAAATCACGAAAAGTTGTGAAAAATACGAAGAGCATGAAAAGGTGTGAAAAATTACGAAGTGCAAGAAAAGTTGTGAAAAATTACGAGGAACATGAAAAGATGTGAAAAATACAAAGAGCATGAAAAGGTGAAAAATACAAAGAGCATGAAAAGGTGTGATAAATATGAAGAGCATTAAACGGTGTGAAAAATACGAAGTGCATGAAACGCTGTGAAAAATAGGAAGAGCTTGAAAAGTTCTGAAAAATATGAAGAGCATGAAAAGGTGTGAAAAATCCCAGGAGCATGAAAAGCTGTGAACAATATGAAGAGCATGAAAAATTCTGAAACATACGAAGAGCATGTAAAGGTTTGAAAACTATGAAGAGCATGAAAAGTTGTGAACAATATGAGGTTCATGAAATGGTGTGAAAAATATGAAGAGCATGAAACGGTGTGTAAAATATGAAGAGCATGAAACGGTGTGAAAAATACCAGGAGCATGAAAAGCTGTGATTTACAAGGACAATGAAAAGTTCTGAAAAATAGGAGGAGCATGAAAAGGTCTGAAAAATACCAGAAGCATAAAAAGTTGTGAATAATATGAGGAGTATGAAAAGGTGTGAACAATATGAGGAGCATGAGAAGTTGTGAAAAACACGAGGAGCGTGAAAAGTTCTGAAAAATACGAGGAGCATGCAAAGGTCTGAAAAATACGAGGAGCTTGCAAACGTCTGAAAAATACGAGTAGCATGAAAAGGTCTAAAATATACGAGGAGCATGAAAAGGTGTGAATAATACGAGGAGCATGAAAAGGTCTAAAATATACAAGGAGCATGAAAAGGTGTGAATAATACGAAAAGCATGAAAAGGTGTGAAAAATACGAAGAGCATGAAAAGGTGTGAAAAATTACAAAGTGCATGAAAATTTGTGAAAAATTACGAAGACCATGAAAAGATGTGAAAAATAAAAAGAGCATGAAAAGGTGTGAAAAATACGAAGAGCATGAAAAGGTGTGAAAAATATGAAGAGCATTAAACGGTGTGAAAAATACGAAGTGCATGAAACGCTGTGAAAAATACGAAGCATCAGAATGTCTGAAAAATACGAAGAGCATGAAGTAGTGTGAAAAATATGAAGAGCATGAAAAGTTCTGAAAAATACGAAGAACATGAAAAGATGGGACAAATACGAAGAGGATGAAAAGATGTAAAAAATATGAAGAGCACGACAGGGTGTGAAAAATACGAAGAGCATGAAAAGGGGTGAAAAATTTCGAAGAGCCTGAAAAGGTGTGAAAAATACGAAGAGCATGAAAATTTGTGAAAAATACGAAGTGCATGAAAAGGTGTGAAACATATGAAGAGCCTGAAACGGTGTGTAAAATATGAAGAGCATGAAAAGGTGTGAATAATATAAGGTTAATGAAATGGTGTGAAAAATATGAAGAGCATGAAACGGTGTGTAAAATATGAAGAGCAAGAAAAGGTGTGAAAAATACGCAGAATATGAAAAGGTCTGAAAAATAGGAGGAGCATGAATAGGTCTGAAAATACGAAGAGCATGAAGAGAATGAAAAGTTCTGAAAAATATGAAGAGCATGAAAAGTTGTGAAAAATATGAAGAGCATGAAAATGTGTGAATATTATGACGAGCATGAAAAGGTGTGAACAATATGAGGAGCATGAGAAGTTGTGAAAAATACGAGAAGCATGAAAAGTTCTGAACAATATGAAGAGCATGAAAAGGTGTGAACTATATGAAGGGCATGAAAAGGTGTGAAAAATATGAGGAGCATGAAAAGGTCTGAAAAATAAGAGGAGCTTGAAAGGTCTGAAAAATTTGAGGAGCATGAAAAGATCTGAAAAATACGAGGAGGTTGAAAAATTCTGAAAAATATGAAGAGCATGAAAAGTTCTGAAAAATACCCGGAGCATGAAAAGGTTTGAAAAATACAAAGAGCATGAAAAGGCGTGAAAATCACGAAGAGCATGCAAAGGTGTGAAAAATACGAGGAGCATGAAAATGTGTGAAAAATACGAGGAGCATGAAAAGGTCTGAAAAAAAACGAGGAACATGAAATGGTGTAAAAAATACGAGAACCATGAAAATGCGTGAAAATCACGAAGAGCATGAAAAGGTGTGAAAAATACGAGGAGCATGTAAAGGTCTGAAAAATAGAAGTAGCATAAAAAGGTCTGAAAAATACGGGGAGCATGAAAAGGTCTGAAAAATACGAGGAGCATGAAAAGGTGTGAAAAATACGAGGAGTATGAAAAGGTGTCAAAAATACGAAGAGCATGAACAGGTGTGAAATATTACAAAGAGCATGAAAAGGTGTGAAAAATATGAGGAGCATGAAATGGTCTGAAAAATATCAAGAATTTGAAAAGGTCTGAAATATACGAAGAGCATGAAAACGTGTGAACAGTATGAAGAGCATGAAAATTTCTGAAAAATACGAGTAGCATGAAGAGTTCTGAAAAATACGAAGAGCATGAATAGGTCTGAAAAATAAGAGGAGCATGAAGATGTCTGAAAAATAGTAAGAGCATGGAAAGGTCTATAAAATACGAGGACCAGGCAAGGTCTGAAAAATACGAGGAGCATGAAAAGGTCTGAAAAATACGAGGAGCATGAAAAGGTGTGAAAAATATGAGGAGCATGAAAAAGTGTGAAAAATACGAGGAGCATGACAAGGTGTGAAAAACACGAAGAGCATGAAAATGAATGAAAAATTCGAAGAGCATGAAAAGGTTTGAAAAATATGAGGAGCATGAAAAAGTGTGAAAAATACAGGGAGCATGAAAAGGTGTGAAAAATATGAAAAGTGTGAAAAATAGGAGCATGAAATGTGTGAAAAACACAAAGAGCAAGAAACGGTGTGAAAAACATGGAGAGCATGAAAAGGTGTGGAAAATATCAAGAGCATGAAAAGGCCTGAAAAATATGAAGAGCATTAAAAGGAGTGAAAAACACGAAGAGCATGAAAAGGTGTGAAAAACAGGAAGAGCATGAAAAGGTGTGAAAAATACAAAGAGCATATAAAGGTGTGAAAAATACGAGGAGCATGAAAAAGTGTGAAAAATACGAGGAGCATGAAAAGGTGTGAAAAATACGAGAAGCATGAAAAGGTCTCATAAATACGAGGAGGATGAAAAGGTCTGAAAAATACGAGGATCATGAAAAGGTCTGAAAAACACAAGGAGCATGAAAAGGTCTGAAAAATACGGGGAGCCTGAAAAGTTGTGAACAATATGAACAGCATGAAACGGTGTGAAAAATATGAAGAGCATGAAGAGGTGTGAAATATACAAAGAGCATGAAAAGGTGTGAAATATACGAAGAGCATGAAAAAGTGTCAAAAATACGAAGAGCATGAAACAGTGTGAAAAATATGAAGAGCATGAAATGGTGTGAAAAATATGAAGAGCATGAAACGGTGTGAAAAATATGAAGAGCATGAAAAGGTGTGAATCATATGAAGTGCATGAAAAGGTGTGAAATATACGAAGAGCATTAAAATGTGTGAAAAATACAAAGAGCATGAAAAAGTGTGAAAAGTACAAACGCATCAAACGGTGTGAAAAATATGAAGAGCATGAAACGTTGTGAAAAATCACGAAAAGCATGAAAAGTTGTGAAAAATTCAGAGAGCATTAAAAGATGTGAAAAATTACCAAGAACATGAAAAAGTCTGAAAAATACAAAGAGCTTTCTGAAAAATATGAAGAGCATGAAACGTGTGAAAAATATGAGGAGCATGAAACTATCTGAAAATATGAAGAGCATGAAACGGTGTGAAAAATACGAGGAGCATGGAAAGGTCTGAAAAATACAAGGGTCGTGAAAAGGTGTGAAAAATACGAGGAGCATGGAAATGTGTGAAAAATACGAGGAGCATGAAAAGGTCTGAAAAATACGAGGAGCCTGAAAAGGTTTCAAAACTCTCAAGAGCATGAAAAGGTCTGAAAAATACGAAGAGCATGCAAACGTCTGAAAAATACGAAGAGCATGAAAAGGTGTGCAAAATATGAGGAGCATGAAAAGTTCTGAAAAATACGAGGAGCATGAAAATGTGTGAAAAATACAGGGAGCATGCAAAGGCCTGAAAAATACGAAGAGCGTGAAAAGGTGTGAAAAATATGAGGAGGATGAAAAGGTCTGGAAAATACGAGGAGCATGCCAAGGTCTGAAAATTATGAGGAGCATGAAAAGGTCTGAAAAATACGAGGACCATGAAAAGGTCTGAAAAATATGAGGAGCATGAAACAGTGTGAGAATATGAAGAGCATGAAACGGTATGAAAAATATGAAGAGCAGGAAAAGGTGTGAAAAATATGAAGAGCATGAAAAGTTCTGAAAAATACGAGGAGCAAGAAATGGTGTCAAAAATATGAGGAGCATGTAAAGGTGTGAAAAATTTGAAGAGCATGAAACTATGATAAATATGAGGAGCATGTAATGGTGTGAACATATGAAGAGCATGAAACAGTGTGAAATATATGAAGAGCATGAAAAGAAGTGAAAAATATGAAGATTATGAAACAGTGTGAAAAATATGAATAGCATGAAAAGGTGTGAAAAATATGAAGTGCATGAAACGGTGTGAAAAATGCGAAGAGCATGAAAAGTTCTGAAAAATATGGAGATCACGAAAAGTTCTGATAAATACGAAAAGCATGAAACGGTCTGAAAAATAAGAAGATCATGAAAACATTTGATAAATACGAAGAGCATGAAACGGTGTGAAAAATACAAAGAGCATGAAAAGATCTGAAAAATACGAAGAGAATGATAAAACCTGAAAAATACAAAGAGCATGAAAAGGTGTAAAAAATTTGAAAAGCATGACAAGGTGTGAAAAATATGAAGAGCATGAAACGGTGTGTAAAATATGAAGAGCAAGAAAAGGTTTAAAAAATATGAAGAGCATGAAAAGTTGTGTAAAATATGAGGAGCAAGAAAAGGTTTAAAAAATACGAAGAGCATGAAAAGGTGTGAAAAATTTGAAAAGCATGACAAGGTGTGAAAAATATGAAGAGCATGAAACGGTGTGAAAAATAAGAAGAGCAAGAAAAGGTTTAAAAAATAAGAAGAGCATGAGAAGTTGTGTAAAATATGAAGAGCATGTAAACGTGTGAAAAATATGTGGAGCATGAAAAGGTCTGAAAAATATGAAGAGCATGAAAAGCTGTGAAAAATCTGAGGAGCATGAAATGGTGTGACAACATGAAGCTCATGAAAAGATGTGAAATATATGAGGAGCATGAAATGGTGTGAAAAATAAGAAGAGCATGAAAAGCTGTAAAAAATATGAAGAGCATGAAAAGGTCTGAAAAATACGAAGAGCATGAAAAGGTCTGAAAAATATCAAGAGATTGAAAAGGTCTGAAAAATATGAAAGGCATGAAAACTTGTGAAAAATTGAAGAGCATGAAAAGGTCTGAAAAATATGAAGAACATGAAAACTTCTGAAAAATATCAAGAGCATGAAAAGGTGTGAAAAATACGAAGAGCATGAAAAGTTCTGAAAAATACGAAGAGCATGAAAAGGTCTGAAAAATACGAAGAGCATGAAGAGCATGAAAATTTCTGAAAAATATGAAGAGCTGAAAAGGTGTGAAAAATAAAATGAGCATGAAAAGTTGTGAATAATATGAGGAGTATGAAAGGTGTGAACAATATGAGGAGCATGAGAAGTTGTGAAAAATACGAGGAGCGTGAAAAGTTCAGAAAAATATGAGGAACATGCAAAGGTCTGAAAAATACGAGGAGCATGAAAAGGTCTGAAAAATACAAAGAGCATGAAAAGGTCTGAAAAATACATTGAGCATGAAACGGTGTGAA
This sequence comes from Dama dama, assembly GCF_033118175.1. Classification (NCBI taxonomy): domain Eukaryota; kingdom Metazoa; phylum Chordata; class Mammalia; order Artiodactyla; family Cervidae; genus Dama; species Dama dama. The sequence continues at coordinate 772,292 of NW_026870929.1, read as the reverse complement.
AAATGAGAAGAGGATGAAAATGTGTGAAAAATATGAAGAGCATGAAAAAGTGTGAAAAATTTCGAAGAGCCTGAAGAGGTGTGAAAAATACGAAGAGCATGAAAAGTTGTGAAAAACACGAAGTGCATGAAAAGGTGTGAAACATACGAAGAGCCTGAAACGGTGTGAAAAATGTGCAGAGCATGAAAGGTTATGAAAACTATGAAGAGCTTGAAAAAGTCTGAAAAATATCAAGAGCTTGAAAAGTTGTGAAGTATATGAAGAGCATGAAAAGGTGTGAAAAATACCAGGAGCATGAAAAGCTGTGAAAAATACGAAGAGCATGTAAAGGTCTGAAAACTATGAAGAGCATGAAAAGTTGTGAACAATATGAGGTTCATGAAATGGTGTGAAAAATATGAAGAGCATGAAACGGTGTGTAAAGTATGAAAAGCATGAAAAGGTGTGAAAAATACCAGGAGCATGAAAAGCTGTGATTTACGAGGAGAATGAAAAGTTCTGAAAAATAGGAGGAGCATGAAAAGGTGTGAAAAATGCGAGGAGCATGAAAAGGTCTGAAAAATACCAGGAGCATAAAAAGTTGTGAATAATATGAGGAGTATGAAAAGGTGTGAACAATATGAGGAGCATGGGAAGATGTGAAAAACACAAGGAGCGTGAAAAGGTCTGAAAAATACGAGGAGCATGCAAAGGTCTGAAAAATAGGAGGAGCTTGCAAAGGTCTGAAAAATACGAGTAGCATGAAAAGGTATAAAATATACGAGGAGCATGAAAAGGTCTAAAACATACAAGGAGCATGAAAAGGTGTGAATAATACAAAAAGCATGAAAAGGTGTGAAATATACAAAGAGCATGAAAAGGTGTGAAAAATTATGAAGTGCATGAAAAGTTGTGAAAAATTACGAAGACCATGAAAAGATGTGAAAAATACAAAGAGCATGAAAAGCTGTGAAAAATACGAAGAGCATGAAAAGGTGTGAAAAATATGAACAGCATTAAACGGTGTGAAAAATACGAGGAGCATGCAAAGGTCTGAGAAATAGAAGGAGCATAAAAAGGTGTGAAAAATACGAGGAGTATGAAAAGGTGTCAAAAACACGAAGAGCATGAACAGGTGTGAAATATTACAAAGAGCATGAAAAGGTGTGAAAAATATGAGGAGCATGAAATGGTCTGAAAAATACGAAGAGCATGAAAAGGTCTGAAAAATATCAAGAACTTGAAAAGGTCTGAAATATACGAAGAGCATGAAAATGTGTGAACAGTATGAAGAGCATGAAAATTTCTGAAAAATACGAGTAGCATGAAGAGTTCTGAAAAATACGAAGAGCATGAATAGGTCTGAAATATCAGAGGAGCATGAAGAGGTCTGAAACATACTAAGAGCATGAGGAGGTCTAAAAAATACGAGGAGCATGAAAAGATCTGAAAAATAAGAAGAGCATGAAAAGGTCAGAAAAATACGAGGAGCATGAAACAGTCTGAAAACTATGAAGAGCATGAAAAGGTCTGAAAAATTTTAAGAGCATGAAAAAATCTGAAAAATATGAAGTGATTGAAAAAGTGTGAAAAATATGAAGAGCATGAAATGCTGTGAAAAATATGAAGAGCATGAAAAGGTGTGAAAATTATGAGGAGCATGAAACGGAGTGAACAATACGAGGAGCATGAAATGGTGTGAACAATACGAGGAGCAGGAAAAGTTGTGAACAATACGAAGAGCATGAAAAGGTCTGAAAAATATAAGGAGCATGAAAAGGTCTGAAAAATAAGAAGAGCATGAAAAGGTGTGCTAAATATGAGGAGCATAAAAAGGTGTGAAAAATATTAACAGCATGAAAAGGTGTGAAAAATATGAAGAGCATGATAAGGTGTGAAACATATGAAGAGCATGAAAAGGTCTGAAAAATATGAAGAGCGTGAAGAGCGACGTCAGGACTTGTGCCTAGATGCGAGCGACACCTCGGGACTCTCCTCGAGGCTTGGTAGGGCAATTGGGATGCCTCTCCAGCTGAGGGGGGAGACCAGGGGGTCCCGTTCCACTTGCCAGAGGAATCCTGGGACTATTATCCATATTAAAGAGGTGTCAGGCATCGTCTCCTTTTGAAGCACTGACGTCCGCGTACCTCTGGAGTTTTCAAAGGATGTGAGGCCTCCGGTGGCGAAGAGGCGGGGAACTAGGTCATCCTCTGTGGTCTCCACAGGGGATTCAGGCATCCCTTCGTCATGGGAGATGCAAGACGAGCCTGCATTCAGTTAACTACAGCGATATCCGACCTTACTTCAAGTCAGAGCATCTCGGTGTCCATTCCACGTGAAGCCACAAACTCAGGGTCCCTCTCACATACCTGTAGCTGAGAGATGCCTCCTCTTGAGGTGCTTGTGGAAACGTGGTATTCCCCTTGAGTCGAACCCAGGGACTAAGCTCTCATCTCGAGTTGATTTGGGGGTCCACGGAGCCCTTTCGTGTTGCTACAGTGACCTCAGGATCCCATTAGACTTGAGACAGTGATCTTGGGTTTTCTCTGGATTGCCATCAAGGAAATCATGGCTCCTTTCACGTTTGACATGGAACACGGCAATTGCTCTGCACGCAGTGCAGGGGAATCAGGCCTCAGGTCGCGGCGAGGGGGAAGTCTCATGGTTTTTCTCGAGTTGCGGCAGGAACCTGGGGTATATTCTCGACTTACGATGCGGAGGGCCCTTCCAGACACGTATTTGTTCATCGACGTCAGCACTCCTGCCTAGGTGCGAGGGACACCTCGGGATTCTCCTCGAGTCTTGGAATGGCAATTGGAACGCCTCTCCACGTGAGGCGGGAGACCCAGGGTCCCTTTCCACGTTCCACAGGGATCCTGGGACTCCTATCCATTTTCAAGAGGAGTCAGGCATCGTCTTCTTTGGAAGCATTGATCTCCGCAGACCTCTCGAGTTTTCAAAGGATGTGAGGCCTCCGGTGGCAATGAGGCGGAGAACTAGGTCTTTGTGGTCTCCACAGGGGATTCAGACATCCCTTCGTCTTGGGAGATGAAAGACGAGCCTGCATTCAATTCCCTGCAGGGATATCCGGCCTTACTTCGAGTCAGAGCATCTCGGTGTCCATTCCACTTGAGGCCAAAAACTCAGAGTCCCTCTCACATACCTGTAGCTGAGAAAAGCCTCCTCTTGAGGTGCTTGGGGAAAGTTGGTATTCCTCTTGAGTTGAAGCCAGGGACTAAGCTCTCATCTCCAGTTGATTTGGGGTCCACGGAGCCCTTTCGTTTTGCTACAGTGACCTCAGGATCCCTCTAGACTTGAGACAGTGATCTTGGGTTTTCTCTGGAGTGCCATTAAGGAAAGCAAGGCTCCTTTCACGTTTGATGTGGAACGCGGAATTGCTCTGCACGCAGTGCAGGGGAATCGGGCCTCATCTCGCGGCGAGGGGGAAGTCTCATGGTTTTTCTCGAGATGCGGCCGGAACCTGGGGTATATTTTCGAGTTCCGACGGGGAGGGCCCTTCCAGACACGTGTCTGTTCAGTGACGTCAGGACTCCTGCCTAGGTGCGGGGGACACCTCGGGATTCTCCTCGAGTCTTGGCATGGCAATTGAGACGCGTCTCCACATGAGGTGGGAGACCCAGGGTCCCTTTCCACGTGCCACAGGGATCCTGGGACTCCTATCCATTTTCAAGAGGAATGAGACATCGTCTCCTTTGGAAGCATTGATCTCCGCGGACCTCTCGAGTTTTCAAAGGATGTGAGGCCTCCAGTCGCGATGAGGCGGAGAACTAGGTCTTTCTCTGTGGTCTCCACAGGGGATTCAGACATCCCTTCGTCTTGGGAGATGCAAGACGAGCCTGCATTCAATTCACTGCAGGGATATCCGGCCTTACTTCGAGTCAGAGCATCTCGGTGTCCATTCCACTTGAGGCCCCAAACTCAGGGTCCCTCTCACATACCTGTAGCTGAGAGACGCCTCCTCTTGAGGTGCTTGTGGAAAGTTGGTATTCCGCTTGAGTCGAAGCCAGGGACTAAGCTCTCATCACCAGTTGATTTTGGGTCCACGGAGCCCTTTCGTGTTGCTACAGTGACCTAAGGATCCCTCTAGACTTGAGACAGTGATCTTGGGTTTTCTCTCGAGTGCCATCAAGGAAATCAAGGCTCTTTTCACCTTTGATGTGGAACACGGAATTGCTCTGCATGCAGTGCAGGGGAATCGGGCCTCATCTCGCGGCGACGAGGAAGTCTCATGGTTTTTCTCGAGTTGCGGCCGGAACCTGGGGTATATTCTCGAGTTACGACGGGGAGGGCCCTTCCAAACACGTGTTTGTTCAGCGACGTCAGGACTCCTGCCTAGGTGCGAGGGACACCTCGGGATTCTCCTCGAGTCTTGGCATGGCAATTGGGACGGGTCTACACGTGAGGCGGGAGACCCAGGGTCCCATTCCACGTGCCACAGGGATCCTGGGACTCCTATCCATTTTCAAGAGGAGTCAGGCATCGTCTCCTTTGGAAGCATTGATCTCCGCGGACGTCTCGAGTTTTCAAAGGATGTGAGGCCTCCAGTCGTGAAGAGGTGGAGAACTAGGTCTTCTCTGTGGTCTCCACAGGGGATTCAGACATCCCTTCATCTTGGGAGATGGAAGACGAGCCTGCATTCAGTTCACTGCAGGGATATCCGGCCTTACTTCGAGTCAGAGCATCTCGGTGTCCATTCCACTTGAGGCCACAAACTCAGGGTCCCTCTCACATACCTGTAGCTGAGAGAAGCCTCCTCTTGAGGTGCTTGTGGAAAGTTGGTGTTCCTCTTGAGTCGAAGCCAAGGACTAAGCTCTCATCTCGAGTTGACTTGGGGTCCACGGAGCCCTTTCGCGTTGCTCCAGTGACCTCAGGATCCCTCTAGACTTGGGACAGTGATCTTGGGTTTTCTCTCGAGTGCCATCAAGGAAATCAAGGCTCCTTTCACGTTTGATGTGGAACACGGAATTGCTCTGCATGCAGTGCAGGGGAATCGGGCCTCATCTCCCGGCGAGGGGGAAGTCTCATGGTTTTTCTCGAGTTGCGGCCGGAACCTGGGGTATATTCTCGAGTTACGACGGGGAGGGCCCTTCCAGACACGTGTTTGTTCAGCGACGTCAGGACTCCTGCTTCGGTGCGAGGGACACCTCGGGATTCTCCTCGAGTCTTGGCATGGCAATTGGGACGCGTCTCCACGTGAGGCGGGAGACCCAGGGTCCCTTTCCACGTGTCACAGGGATCCTGGGACTCCTATCCAGTTTCAAGAGGAGTCAGGCATCGTCTCCTTTGGAAGCATTGATCTCCGCGGACGTCTCGAGTTTTCAAATGATGTGAGGCCTCCAGTCCTGAAGAGGTGGAGAATTAGGTCTTCTCTGTGGTCTCCACAGGGGATTCAGACATCCCTTCGTCTTGGAAGATGCAAGACGAGCCTACATTCAATTCACTGCAGGAATATCCGGCCTGACTTCGCGTCAGAGCATCTCGGTGTCCATTCCACTTGAGGCCACAAACTCAGGGTCCCTCTCACATACCTGTAGCTGAGAGAAGCCTCCTCTTGAGGTGCTTGTGGAAAGTTGGTATTCCTCTTGAGTCGAAGCCAGGGACTAAGCTCTCATCTCGAGTTAATTTTGGGTCCAGGGAGCCTTTTCGTGTTAGTCCAGTGACCTCAGGATCCCTCTAGACTTGAGACAGTGATCTTGGGTTTTCTCTGGAGTGCCATCAAGGAAATCAAGGCTCCTTTCACGTTTGATGTGGAACACGGAATTGCTCTGCATGCAGTGCAGGGGAATCGGGCCTCATCTCGCGGCGAGGGGGAAGTCTCATGGTTTTTCTCGAGTTGCGGCCGGAACCTGGGGTATATTCTCGAGTTACGACGGGGAGGGCCCTTCCAGACACGTGTTTGTTCAGCGACGTCAGGACTCCTGCCTAGGTGCGAGGGACACCTCGGGATTCTCCTCGAGTCTTGGCATGGCAATTGGGACGCGTCTCCACGTGAGGCGGGAGACCCAGGGTCCCTTTCCACGTGCCACAGGGATCCTGGGACTCCTATCCATTTTCAAGAGGAGTCAGGCATCGTCTCCTTTGGAAGCATTGATCTCCGCGGACCTCTCGAGTTTTCAAAGGATGTGAGGCCTCCGGTCGCGATGAAGCGGAGGACTAGGTCTTTCTCTGTGGTCTCCACAGGGGATTCAGACATCCCTTCGTCTTGGGAGATGCAAGACGAGCCTGCATTCAATTCACTGCAGGGATATCCGGCCTTATTTCGAGTGAGAGCATCTCGGTGTCCATTCCACTTGAGGCCACAAACTCAGGGTCCGTCTCACATACATGTAGCTGAGAGAAGCCTCCTCTTGAGGTGCTTGTGGAAAGTTGGTATTCCTCTTGAGTCGAAGCCAAGGACTAAGCTCTCATCTCGAGTTGATTTGGGGACCCCGGAGCCCTTTCGTGTTGCTCCAGTGACCTCAGGATCCCCCTAGACTTGAGACAGTAATCTTGGGTTTTCTCTGGAGTGCCATCAAGGAAATCAAGGCTCCTTTCACGTTTGATGTGGAACACACAATTGCTCTGCATGCAGTTCAGGGGAATCGGGCCTCATCTCGGGGCAAGGGGGAAGTCTCATGGTTTTTCTCAAGTTGCGGCCGGAACCTGGGGTGAATTCTCGAGTTACGATGGGGAGGGCCCTTCCAGACACGTGTTTGTTCAGTGATATCATGACTCCTGACTAGGTGCGAGGGACACCTCGGGATTCTCCTCGAGTCTTGGCATGGCAATTGGGACGCGTCTCCACGTGAGGCGCGAGACCCAGTGTCCCTTTCCACGTGCCACAGGGATCCTGGGACTCCTATCCATTTTCAAGAGGAGTGAGGCATCGTCTCCTTTGGAAGCATTGATCTCCGCGGACCTCTCGAGTTTTCGAAGGATGTGAGGCCTCCGGTCGCGATGAAGCGGAGGACTAGGTCTTTCTCTGTGGTCTCCACAGGGGATTCAGACATCCCTTAGTCTTGGGAGATGCAAGACGAACCTGCATTCAATTCACTGCAGGGATATCCAGCCTTAGTTCGAGTCAAGGCATCTTGGTGTCCATTCCTCTTGAGGCCACAAACTCAGGGTCCGTCTCACATACCTGTAGCTGAGAGAAGCCTCCTCTTGAGTTGCTTGTGGAAACTTGGTATTCCTCTTGAGTCGAAGCCAGGGACTAAGCTCTCATCTCGAGTTGAATTGGGGTCCACAGAGCCCTTTTGTGTTGCTCCAGTGACCTCAGGATCCCTCTAGACTTGATACAGTGATCTTGGGGTTTCTCTGGAGTGCCATCAAGGAAATCAAGGCTCCTCTCACATTTGATGTGGAACACGGAATTGCTCTGCACGCAGTGCAGGGGAATCGGGCCTCAGCTCACGACGAGGGCGAAGTCTCATGGTTTTTCTTGAGTTGCGGCCGGAACCTGGGGTATATTCTCGAGTTACGACGGGGAGGGCCCTTCCAGACACGTGTTTGTTCAGCGAGGTCAGGACTCCTGCCTAGGTGCGAAGGACACCTCGGGATTCTCCTCGAGTCTTGGCATGGCAATTGGGACGCGTCTCCACGTGAGGCGGGAGACCCAGGGTCCCTTTCCTCGTGCCACAGGGATCCTGGGACTACTATCCATTTTCAAGAGGAGTCAGGCATCGTCTCCTTTGGAAGCATTGATCTCCGCGGAACTCTCGAGTTTTCAAAGGATGTGAGGCCTTCGGTCGCGATGAGGCGGAGATCTAGGTCTTTCTCTGTGGTCTCCACAGGGGATTCAGACATCCCGTCGTCTTGGGAGATGCAAGACGAGCCTGCATTCAATTCACTGCAGGGATATCCGGCCGAACTTCGAGTCAGAGCATCTCGGTGTCCATTCCACTTGAGGCCACAAACTCAGGGTCCCTCTCACATACCTGTAGCTGAGAGAAGCCTCCTCTTGAGGTGCTTGTGGAAAGTTGGTATTCCTCTTGAGACGAAGCCAGTGACTAAACTCTCATCTCGATTTGATGGGGTCCACGGAGCCCTTTCGTGTTGCTCCAGTTATCTCAGGATCCCTCTAGACTTGAGACAGTGATCTTGGGTTTTCTCTGGAGTGCCATCAAGGAAATCAAGGCTCCTTTCAAGTTTGATGTGGAACACGGAATTGCAAAGCACACAGTGCAGGGGAATCGGGCCTCATCTTGCAGCGAGGGGGAGGTCTCATGGTTTTTCTCGAGTTGCGGCCGGAACCTGGGGTATATTCTCGAGTTACGACGGGGAGGGCCCTTCCAGACACGTGTTTGTTCATCGACGTCAGGACTCCTGCCTAGGTGCGAGGGACACCTCGGGATTCTCCTCGAGTCTTGGCATGGCAATTGGGACGAGTCTCCACGTGAGGCGGGAGACCCAGGGTCCCTTTCCACGTTCCACAGGGATCCTGGGACTCCTATCCATTTTCAAGAGGAGTCAGGCATTGTCTCCTTTGGAAGCATTGATCTCCGCAGACCTCTCGAGTTTTCAAAAGATGTGAGGCCTCCGGTCGCGATGAGGCGGAGGACTAGGTCTTTCTCTGTCGTCTCCACAGGGGATTCAGACATCCCTTCGTCTTGGGAGATGCAAGACGAGCCTGCATTCAATTCACTGCAGGGATATCCGGCCTTATTTCGAGTGAGAGCATCTCGGTGTCCATTCCACTTGAGGCCACAAACTCATGGTCCCTCTCACATACCTGTAGCTGAGAGAAGCCTCCTCTTGAGGTGCTTGTGGAAAGTTGGTATTCCTCTTGAGTCGAAGCCAGGGACTAAGCTCTCATCTCGAGTTGTTTTGGGGTCCACGGAGCCCTTTCGTGTTGCTCCAGTGACCTCAGGATCCCTCTAGACTTGAGACAGTGATCTTGGGTTTTCTCTGGAGTGCCATCAAGGAAATCAAGGATCCTTTCACGTTTGATGTGGAACACGGAATTGCTCTGCACGCAGTGCAGGGGAATCGGGCCTCATCTCGCGCCGAGGGGGAAGTCTCATGGTTTTTCTCGAGTTGCGGCCGGAACCTGGGGTATATTCTCTAGTTACGACGGGGAGGGCCCTTCCAGACACGTGTTTGTTCAGCGACGTCAGGGCTCCTGCCTAGGTGCGAGGGACACCTCGGGATTCTCCTCGAGTCTTGGCATGGCAATTGGGACGCGTCTCCCCGTGATGCTGGATACCCAGTGTCCCTTTCCATGTACCACAGGGATCCTGGGACTCGTATCCATTTTCAAGAGGAGTCAAGCATCTTCTCCTTTGGAAGCATTGATCTCCGTGGACCTCTCGAGTTTTCAAAGGATGTGAGGCCTCCGGTCGCAATGAGGCGGAGAACTAGGTCTTTCTCTGTGGTCTTTACAGGGGATTCAGACATCCCTTCGTCTTGGGAGATGCAAGACGAGCCTGCATTCAATTCACTGCAGGGATATACGACCTTACTTCGAGTCAGAGCATCTCAGTGTCCATTCCATTTGAGGCCACGATCTCAGGGTCCCTCTCACATACCTGTAGCTGAGAGAAGCCTCCTCTTGAGGTGCTTGTGGAAAGTTGGTATTCCTCTTGAGTCGAAGCCAGGGACTAAGCTCTCTTCTCGAGTTGATTTGGGGTCCACGGAGCCCTTTCGTGTTGCTACAGTGACCTCAGGATCCCTCTAGACTTGAGACAGTGATCTTGCTTTTTCTCTGGAGTGCCATCAAGGAAATCAAGCCTCCTTACTTGTTTTATGGGGAACACAGAATTGCTCTGAACACAGTGCAGGGGAATCTGGCCTCATCTCGCGGCGAGGGGAAAGTCTCATGGTTTTTCTCGAGTTGCGGCCGGAAACTGGGGTATATTCTCGAGTTACGACAGGGAGGGCCCTTCCAGACACGTGTTTGTTCAGCGACGTCAGGACTCCTGCCTACGTGCGAGGGACACCTCGGGATTCTCCTCGAGTCTTGGCATGGCAATTGGGACGCGTCTCCACGTGAGGCGGGAGACCCAGGGTCCCTTTCCACGTGCCTCAGGGATCCTGAGACTCCTATCCATTTTCAAGAGGAGTCAGGCATCATCTCCTTTGGAAGCATTGATCTCCACGGACCTCTTGAGTTTTCAAAGGATGTGAGGCCTCTGGTTGCGATGAGGCGGAGAACTAGGTCTTTCTCTGTGGTCTCCACAGGGGATTCAGACATCCCTTCGTCTTGGGAGATGCAAGACGAGCCTGCATTCAATTCACTGCAGGGATATCCGGCCTTAATTCGAGTCAGAGCATCAAGGTGTCCATTCCACTTGAGGCCACAAACTCTGGGTAACTCTCACATACCTGTAGCTGAGAGAAGCCTCCTCTTGAGGTGCTTGTGGAAAGTTCTTATTTCTCTTGAGTCGAAGCCAGCGACTAAGCTCTCATCTCGAGTTGATTTGGGGTAAACGGAGCCCTTTCGTGTTGCTACCGTGACCTCAGGGTCCCTCTAGACTTGAGACAGTGATCTTGGGTTTTCTCTGGAGTGCCATCAAGGAAATCAAGGGTCCTTTCTCGTTTGATGTGGAACACGGAATTGCTCTGCACGCAGTGCAGGGGAATCGGCCCTCATCCAGCAGCGAGGGGGAAGTCTCATGGTTTATCTCGAGTTGCGGCCGGAACCTGGGGTATATTCTCGAGTTACGACGGGGAGGGCCCTTCCAGACACGTGTTTGTTCAGCGACGTCAGGACTCCTGCCTACGTGCGAGGGACACCTCGGGATTCTCCTCGAGTCTTGGCATGGCAATTGGAATGCGTCTCCACGTGAGGCGGGAGACCCAGGGTCCCTTTCCACGTGTCACAGGGATCCTTGGACTCCTATCCATTTTCAAGAGGAGTCAGGCATCGTCTCCTTTGGAAGCATTGATCTCCACGGACCTCTCGAGTTTTCAAAGGATGTGAGGCCTCCGGTTGCGATGAGGCGGAGAACTAGGTCTTTCTCTGTGGTCTCCACAGGGGATTCAGACATCCCTTCGTCTTGGGAGATGCAAGAAGAGCCTGCATTCAATTCACTGCAGGGATATCTGTCCTAACTTCGAGTCAGAGCATCTCGGTGTCCACTCCACTTGAGGGCACAAACTCAGCGTCCCTCTCACATACCTTTAGCTGAGAGAAGCCTCCTCTTGAGGTTTTTGTGGAAAGTTTGTATTCCTCTTGAGTAGAAGCCAGGGACTAAGCTCTCATCTCGACTTGATTTTGGGTCCAATGAGCCCTTTCGTGTTACTACAGTGACCTCAGGATCCCTCTAGACTTGAGACAGTGATTTTGGGTTTTCTCTGGAGTGCCATCAAGGTAATCCAGACTCCTTTCTTGTTTGATGTGGAACACGGAATTGCTCTGCACGCAGTGCAGGGGAATCGGGCCTCATCTCGCGGCGAGGGGGAAGTCTCATGGTTTTTCTCGAGTTGCGGCCGGAACCTGGGGTATATTCTTGAGTTACGACGGGGAAGGCCCTTCCAGACATGTGTTTGTTGAGCGACGTCAGGACTCCTGCCTAGGTGCGAGGGACACCTCGGGATTCTCCTCCAGTCTTAGCATGGCAATTGGGACGTGTCTCCCCGTGATGCTGGATACCCAGTGTCCCTTTCCATGTACCACAGGGATCCTGGGACTCGTATCCATTTTCAAGAGGAGTCAAGCATCTTCTCCTTTGGAAGCATTGATCTCTGTGGACCTCTCGAGTTTTCAAAGGATGTGAGGCCTCCGGTCGCGATGAGGCGGAGAACTAGGTCTATCTCTGTGGTCTCCACAGGGGATTCACTCTTCCCTTCATCGTGGGAGATGCAGGACCAGCCTACATTCAATTCACTGCAGGGATATCCAGTTTACTTCGAGTCAGAGCATCTTGGTGTCCATTCCACTTGAGGCCACAAACTCAGGGTCCATCTCACATACCTGTAGCTGAGAGAAGCCTCCTCTTGAGGTGCTTGTGGAAAGTTGGTATTCCTCTTGAGTCGAAGCCAGGGAATAAGCTCTCATCTCGAGTTGATTTGGGTTCCACGGAGCCCTTTCGTGTTTCTACAGTGACCTCAGGATCCCTCTAGACTTGAGACAGTGATCTTGGGTTTTCTCCGGAGTGCCATCAAGGAAATCAAGGCTCCTTTCACGGTTGATGTGGAACACGGAATTGCTCTGCACACAGTGCAGGGGAATCGGGTCTCATCTCGCGGCGAGGGGGATGTCTCATGGTTTTTCTCGAGTTGTGGCCGGAACCTGGGGTATATTCTCGAGTTACGACAGGGAGGGCCCTTCCAGACCCGTGTTTGTTCAGTGACTTCAGGACTTCTGCCTAGGTGCGAGGGACACCTCGGTGTTATCCTCGAGTCTTGGCATGGCAATTGGGACGCGTCTCCACGTGATGCACGAGACCCAGGGTCCCTTTCAACGTGCGGCAGGGATCCAGGGACTCCTATCCATTTTCAAGAGGAGTCAGGCATCGTCTCCTTTGGAAGCATTGATTTCCGTGGACCTCTCGAGTTTTCAAAGGATGTGAGGCCTCCGTTCGCGATGAGGCGGAGAACTAGGTCTTTCTCTGTGGTATCCACATTGGATTCAGACATCCCTTCGCTTGGGAGATGCAAGACGAGCCTGCATTCAATTCACTGCAGGGATATCCAGCCTTATTTCGAGTCAGAGTATCTCGGTGTCCATTCCACTTGAGGCCACAAACTCAGGGTCCCCATCACATACCTGTAGCTGAGAGAAGCCTCCTCTTGAGGTGCTTTGGAAAGTTGGTATTCCTCTTGATTCGAAGCCAGGGACTAAGCTCTCATTTCGAGTTGATTTGGGGTCAACGTAGCCCTTTCGTGTTGCTACAGTGACCTCAAGATCCCTGTAGACTTGAGACAGTGATCTTGGGTTTTCTCTGCAGTAAAATCAAGGAAATCAAGACTCCTTTCACGTTTCATGAGGAACACGGAATTGCTCTGCACGCAGTGCAGGGGAATCGGACCTCATCTCGCGGCGAGTTGGAAGTCTCATGGTATTTCTCAAGTTGCGCCTGGAACCTGTGGTATATTCTCGAGTTACGAAGGGGAGGGCCCTTCCAGACACGTGTTTCTTCAGCGACGTCAGGACTTCTGCCTAGGTGCGAGGGACACCTCGGGATCCTCCTCGAGTCTTGGCATGGCAATTGGGACGCATCTCCATGTGAGGCGCGAGTCCCAGGGTCCCTTTCCACGTGCCACAGGGATCCAGTGACTCCTATCCATTTTCAAGAGGAGTCAGGCATCGTCTCCTTTGGAAGCATTGATCTCCGTGGACCTCTCGAATTTTCAAAGAATGTGAGGCCTCCGGTCTCGATGAGGCCGAGGACTAGGTCTTTCTCTGTGGTCTCCACAGGGGATTCAGACATCCCTTCGTCTTGGGAGATGCAAGACGAACCTGCATTCAATTCACTGCAGGGATATCCGGCCTTACTTCGAGTCAGAGCATCTCGGTGTCCATTCCACTTGAGGCCACAAACTCGGGGTCCCTCAAATATACCTGTAGCTGAGAGAAGCCTCCTCTTGAGGTGCTTGTGGAAAGTTGGTATTCCTCTTGAGTCTAAGCCAGGGACTAAGCTCTCATCTCGAGTTGATTTCGGTCCACGGAGCCCTTTCCTGTTGGTCCAGTGACCTCAGGATCCCTCTAGACTTGAGACAGTGATCTTGGGTTTTCTCTGGAGTGCCATCAAGGAAATCAAGGCTCCTTTCACATTTGATGTGGAACACGGAATTGCTCTGCATGTAGTGCAGGGGAATCTGGCCTCAACTCGCGGCGAGGGGGAAGTCTCACGGTTTTTTCGAGTTGCGGCCCGAACCTGGGGTATATTCTCGAGTTACGACGCGGAGGGCCCTTCCAGACACGTGTTTGTTCAGAGACGTCAGGACTCCTGCCTAGGTGCGAGGGACACCTCGGGATTCTCCTCGAGTCTTGGCATGGCAATTGGGACGCGTCTCCACGTGAGGCGGGAGACCCAGGGTCCCGTTCCACGTGCCACAGGGATCCTGGGACTCCTATCCATTTTCAAGAGGCGTCAGGCATCATCTCCGTTGGAAGCATTGATCTCCGCGGACCTCTTGAGTTTTCAAAGGATGTGAGGCCTCCGGTTGCGATGAGGCGGAGAACTAGGTCATTCTCTGTGGTCTCCACAGGGGATTCAGACATCCTTTCGTCTTGGGAGATGCAAGACGAGCCTTCATTCAATTCACTGCAGGGATATCCGGCCTTAATTCGAGTCAGAGCATCAAGGTGTCCATTCCACTTGAGGCCACAAACTCAGGGTAACTCTCACATACCTGTAGCTGAGAGAAGCCTCCTCTTGAGGTGCTTGTGGAAAGTTGGTATTCCTCTTGAGTCGAAGCCAGCGACTAAGCTCTCATCTCGAGTTGATTTGGGGTAAACGGAGCCCTTTCATGTTGCTACCGTGACCTCAGGGTCCCTCTAGACTTGAGACAGTGATCTTGGGTTTTCTCTGGAGTGCCATCAAGGAAATCAAGGGTCCTTTCTCGTTTGATGTGGAACACGGAATTGCTCTGCACGCAGTGCAGGGGAATTGGGCCTCATCTCGCGGCGAGGGGGAAGTCTCATGGTTTTTCTCGAGTTGCGGGCGGAACCTGGGGTATATTCTTGAGTTAAGACGGGGAGGGCCCTTCCAGACACGTGTTTGTTCAGCGACGACAGGACTCCTGCCTAGGTGCGAGGGACACCTCGGGAATCCCTCGAATCTTGACATGGCAATTGGGATGCGTCTCCACGTGAGGCGGGAGACCCAGGGTCCCTTTCCACGTCCCACAGGGATCCTGGGACTCCTATCCATTTTCAAGAGGAGTCAGGCATCGTCTCCTTTGGAAGCATTGATCTCCGCGGACCTCTCGAGTTTTCAAAGGATATGAGGCCTCCGGTCGCGATGAGGCGGAGAAATAGGTCTTTCTCTGTGGTCTCCTCAGGGGATTCAGACATCCCTTCGTCTTGGGAGATGCAAGACGAGCCTGCATTCAGTTCACTGCAGGGATATCTGGCCTTACTTCGAGTCAGAGCATCTCGGTGTCCATTCCACTTGAGGCCACAAACTCAGGGTCCATCTCACATACCTGTAACTTAGAGAAGCCTCCGCTTGAGGTGCTTGTGGAACGTTGGTATTCCTCTTGAGTCGAAGCCAGGGACTAAGCTCTCATCTCGAGTTGATTTGGGGTCCACGGAGCCCTTTCGTGTTGCTCCAGTGACCTCAGGATCCCTCTAGACTTGAGACAGTGATCTCGGGTTTTCTCTGGAGTGCCATCAAGGAAATCAAGGCTCCTTTCTCGTTTGATGTGGAACACGGAATTGCTCTGCACGCAGTGCAGGGGAATCGGGCCTCATCTCGCGGCGAGGGGGAAGTCTCATGGTTTTTCTCGAGTTGCGGCCGGAACCTGGGGTATATTCTCGAGTTACGACGGGGAGGGCCCTTCCAGACACGTGTTTGTTCAGCGACGTCAGGACTCCTGCCTAGGTGCGAGGGACACCTCGGGATTCTCCTCGAGTCTTGGCATGGCAATTGGGACGCGTCTCCACGTGAGGCGGGAGACGCAGGGTCCCTTTCCACGTGCCACAGGGATCCTGGGACTCCTATCCATTTTCAAGAGGAGTCAGGCATCGTCTCCTTTGGAAGCATTGATCTCCGCGGACCTCTCGAGTTTTCAAAGGATGTGAGGCCTCCGGTCGCGTTGAGGCGTAGGACTAGGTCTTTCTCTTTGGTCTCCACAGGGGATTCAGACATCCCTTCGTCTTGGGAGATGCAGGACGAGCCTGCATTAAATTCACTGGAGGGATATCCAGCCTTACTTCTAGTCAGAGCATCTCGGTGTCCATTCCACTTGAGGCCACAAACACAGGGTCCCTCTCACATACGTGTAGCTGAGAGAAGCCTCCTCTTGAGGTGCTTGTGGAAAGTTGGTATTCCTCTTGAGTCGAAGCCAGGGACTAAGCTCTCATCTCGAGTTGATTTGGGGTCCACGGAGCCCTTTCGTGTTGCTCCAGTGACCTCAGGATCCCTCTAGACTTGAGACAGTGATCTTGGGTTTTCTCTGGAGTGCCATCAAGGAAATCAAGGCTCCTTTCACGTTTGATGTGGAACACGGAATTGCTCTGCACGCAGTGCAGGGGAATTGGGCCTCATCTCGCGGAGAGGGGGAAGTCTCATGGTTTTTCTCGAGTTGCGGCCGGAACCTGTGGTATATTCTCGAGTTACGACGGGGAGGGCCCTTCCAGACACGTGTTTGTTCAGCGACGTCAGGACTCCTGCCTACGTGCGAGGGACACCTCGGGATTCTCCTCGAGTTTTGGCATGGCAATTGGGACGCGTCTCCATGTGAGGCAGGAGACCCAGGGTCCCTTTCCACGTGCCACAGGGATCCTGGGACTCCTATCCATTTTGAAGAGGAGTCAGGCATCGTCTCCTTTGGAAGCATTGATCTCCGCGGACCTCTCGAGTTTTCAAAGGATGTGAGGCCTGAAGTCGCGTTGAGGTGGAGGACTTGGTCTTTCTCTGTGGTCTCCACAGGGGATTCAGGCATCCCGTCTTCTTCGGAGATGCAAGACGAGCCTGCATTCAATTCACTGCAGGGATATCCGGCCTTACTTCGAGTCAGAACATCTCGGTGTCCATTCCACTTGAGGCCACAAACTCAGGGTCCCTCTCACATACCTGTTGCTGAGAGAAGCCTCCTCTTGAGTTGCTTGTGGAAAGTTGGTATTCTTCTTGAGTCGAAGCCAGGGACTAAGCTCTCATCTCGAGTTGATTTAGGGTCCACGGAGCCCTTCCGTGTTGCTCCAGTAACCTCAGGATCCCTCTAGACTTGAGACAGTGATTTTGGGGTTTCTCTGGAGTGCCATAAAGGAAATCAAGGCTCCTTTCACCTTTGATGTGGAACACGGAATTGCTCTGCACGCTGTGCAGGGGAATCGGGCCTCATCTCGCGACGAGGGGGAAGTCTCATGGTTTTCTCGAGTTGCAGCCGGAACCTGGTGTATATTCTCGAGTTACGCCGGGGAGGGCCCTTCCAAACACGTGTTTGTTCAGCGACGTAAGGACTCCTGCCTAGGTGCGAGGGACACCTCGGGATTCTCCTCGAGTCTTGGCATGGCAATTGGGACGCGTCTCCACGTGAGGCGGGAGACCCAGGGTCCCTTTCCATGTGCCACAGGGATCCTGGGACTCCTATCCATTTTCAAGAGGAGTCAGGCATCGTCTCCATTGGAAGCATTGATCTCCGCGGACCTCTCGAGTTTTCAAAGGATGTGAGGCCTGAGGTCGCGTTGAGGTGGAGGACTAGGTCTTTCTCTATGGTCTCCACAGGGGATTCAGGCATCCCTTCTTCTTGGGAGATGCAAGACGAGCCTGCATTCAATTCACTGCAGGAATATCCGGCCTTACTTCGAGTCAGAACATCTCGGTGTCCATTCCACTTGAGGCCACAAACTCAGGGTCACTCTCACATACCGGTTGCTGAGAGAAGCCTCCTCTTGAGTTGCTTGTGGAAAGTTGGTATTCCTCTTGAGTCGAAGCCAGGGACTAAGCTCTCATCTCGAGTTGATTTGGGGTCCACGGAGCCCTTTCGTGTTGCTCCAGTGACCTCAGGATCCCTCTAGACTTGAGACAGTGATCTTGGGTTTTCTCTGGAGTGCCATCAAGGAAATCAAGGCGCCTTTCACGTTTGATGTGGAACACGGAATTGCTCTGCACGCAGTCCAGGGGAATCGGGCCTCATCTCGAGGCGAGGGGGAAGTCTCATGGTTTTTCTCGAGTTGCGGCCGGAACCTGTGGTATATTCTCGAGTTACGACGGGGAAGGCCATTCCAGACACGTGTTTGTTCAGCGACGTCAGGACTCCTGCCTAGCTGCGAGGGATACCTCGGGATTCTCCTCGAGTTTTGGCATGGCAATTGGGACCCGTCTCCACGTGAGGCGGGAGACGCAGGGTCCCTTTCCACGTGCCACAGGGATCCTGGGACTCCTATCCATTTTGAAGAGGAGTCAGGCATCGTCTCCATTGGAAGCATTGATCTCCGCGGACCTCTCGAGTTTTCAAAGGATGTGAGGCCTCCGGTCGCGGTGATGTGGAGGAATAGGTCTTTCTCTGTTGTCTCCACAGGGGATTCAGGCATCCCTTCTTCTTGGGAGATGCAAGACGAGCCTGCATTCAAATCACTGCAGGGATCTCAGGCCTTATTTCGAGTCAGAGCATCTCGGTGTCCATTCCACTTGAGGCCACAAACTCAGGGTCCCTCTCACATACCTGTTGCTGAGAGAAGCCTCCTCTTGAGTTGCTTGTGGAAAGTTGGTATTCCACTTGAGTCGAAGCCAGGGACTAAGCTCACATCTCGAGTTGATTTGGGGTCCACGGAGCCCTTCCGTGTTGCTCCAGTGACCTCAGGATCCCTCTAGACTTGAGACAGTGATCTTGGGTTTTCTCTGGAGTGCCATCAAGGAAATCAAGGCTCCTTTCACGTTTGATGTGGAACACGGAATTGCTCTGCATGCTGTGCAGGGGAATCGGGCCTCTTCTCGCGACGAGGGGGAAGTCTCATGGTTTTTCTCGAGTTGCGGCTGGAACCTGGGGTATATTCTCGAGTTACGACGGGGAGGGCCCTTCCTGACACGTGTTTGTTCAGCGATGTCAGGACTCCTGCCTAGGTGCGAGGGACACCACGGGATTCTCCTCGAGTCTTGGCATGGCAATTGGGACGCGTCTCCACGTGAGGCGGGAGACCCAGGGTCCCTTTCCACGTGCCACAGGGATCCTGGGACTCCTATCCATTTTCAAGAGGAGTCAGGCATCGTCTCCTTTGGAAGCATTGATCTCCGCGGACCTCTCGAGTTTTCAAAGGATGTGAGGCCTCCGGTCGCGTTGAGGCGGAGGACTAGGTCTTTCTCTGTGGTCTCCACAGGGGATTCAGACATCCCTTCGTCTTGGGAGATGCAAGACGAGCCTGCATTCAATTCACTGCAGGGATATCCGGCCTTACTTAAAGTCAGAGCATCTCGGTGTCCATTCCACTTGAGGCCACAAACTCAGGGTCCCACTCACTTACCTGTTGCTGAGAGAAGCCTCCTCTTGAGGTGCTTGTGGAAAGTTGGTATTCCTCTTGAGTCGAAGCCAGGGAATAAGCTCTCATCTCGAGTTGATTTGGGGTCCACGGAGCCCTATCTTGTTGCTCCAGTGACCTCAGGATCCCTCTAGACTTGAGACAGTGATCTTGGGTTTTCTCTGGAGTGCCATCAAGGAAATCAAGGCTCCTTTCACGTTTGATGTGGAACACGGAATTGCTCTGCACGCAGTGCAGGAGAATCCGGCTTCATCTCGCTGCGAGGGAAAAGTCTCATGGTTTTTCTCGAGTTGCGGCCGGAACCTGGGGTATATTCTCGAGTTACGACGGGGAGGGCCCTTCCAGACACGTGTTTGTTCAGCGACGTCAGGACTCCTGCCTAGGTGCGAGGGACACCTCGGGATTCTCTTCGAGTCTTGGCATGGCAATTGGGACGCGTCTCCACGTGAGGCGGGAGACCCAGGGTCCCTTTCAACGTGCCACAGGGATCCTGGGAGTCCTATCCATTTTCAAGAGGAGTCAGGCATCGTCTCCTTTGGAAGCATTGATCTCCGCGGACCTCTCGAGTTTTCAAAGGATGTGAGGCCTCCGTTCGCGTTGAGGCGGAGGACTAGGTCTTTCTCTCTGGTCTCCACAGGGGATTCAGACATCCCTTCGTCTTGGGAGATGCAAGACGAGCCTGCATTCAATTCACTGCAGGGATATCTGGCCTTATTTCAAGTCAGAGTATCTCGGTGTCCATTCCACTTGAGGCCACAAACTCAGGGTCCCTCTCACATACCTGTAGCTGAGAAAAACCTCCTCTTGAGGTGCTTGTGGAAAGTTGGTATTCCTCTTGAGTCGAAGCCAGGGACTAAGCTCTCATCTCGAGTTGATTTGGGCTCCACGGAGCCCTTTCGTGTTGATACAGTGACCTCAGGATCCCTCTAGCCTTGAGACAGTGATCTTGGGTTTTCTCTGGAGTGCCATCAAGGAAATCAAGGCTCCTTTCACGTTTGATGTGGAACACGGAATTGCTCTGCACGCAGTGCAGGGGAATCGGGCCTCATCTCGCGGCGAGGGGGAAGTCTCATGGTTTTTCTCGAGTTGCGGCCGGAACCTGGGGTATATTCTCGAGTTACGACGGGGAGGGCCCTTCCAGACACGTGTTTGTTCAGCGACGTCAGGACTCCTGCTTCGGTGCGAGGGACACCTCGACATTCTCCTCGAGTCTTGGCATGGCAATTGGGACGCGTCTCCACGTGAGGCGGGAGACCCAGGGTCCCTTTCCACGTGTCACAGGGATCCTGGGACTCCTATCCAGTTTCAAGAGGAGTCAGGCATCGTCTCCTTTGGAAGCATTGATCTCCGCGGACGTCTCGAGTTTTCAAATGATGTGAGGCCTCCAGTCCTGAAGAGGTGGAGAATTAGGTCTTCTCTGTGGTCTCCACAGGGGATTCAGACATCCCTTCGTCTTGGGAGATGCAAGACGAGCCTACATTCAATTCACTGCAGGAATATCCGGCCTGACTTCGCGTCAGAGCATCTCGGTGTCCATTCCACTTGAGGCCACAAACTCAGGGTCCCTCTCACATACCTGTAGCTGAGAGAAGCCTCCTCTTGAGGTGCTTGTGGAAAGTTGGTATTCCTCTTGAGTCGAAGCCAGGGACTAAGCTCTCATCTCGAGTTAATTTGGGGTCCAGGGAGCCTTTTCGTGTTAGTCCAGTGACCTCAGGATCCCTCTAGACTTGAGACAGTGATCTTGGGTTTTCTCTGGAGTGCCATCAAGGAAATCAAGGCTCCTTTCACGTTTGATGTGGAACACGGAATTGCTCTGCATGCAGTGCAGGGGAATCGGGCCTCATCTCGCGGCGAGGGGGAAGTCTCATGGTTTTTCTCGAGTTGCGGCCGGAACCTGGGGTATATTCTCGAGTTACGACGGGGAGGGCCCTTCCAGACACGTGTTTGTTCAGCGACGTCAGGACTCCTGCCTAGGTGCGAGGGACACCTCGGGATTCTCCTCGAGTCTTGGCATGGCAATTGGGACGCGTCTCCACGTGAGGCGGGAGACCCAGGGTCCCTTTCCACGTGCCACAGGGATCCTGGGACTCCTATCCATTTTCAAGAGGAGTCAGGCATCGTCTCCTTTGGAAGCATTGATCTCCGCGGACCTCTCGAGTTTTCAAAGGATGTGAGGCCTCCGGTCGCGATGAAGCGGAGGACTAGGTCTTTCTCTGTGGTCTCCACAGGGGATTCAGACATCCCTTCGTCTAGGGAGATGCAAGACGAGCCTGCATTCAATTCACTGCAGGGATATCCGGCCTTATTTCGAGTGAGAGCATCTCGGTGTCCATTCCACTTGAGGCCACAAACTCAGGGTCCGTCTCACATACATGTAGCTGAGAGAAGCCTCCTCTTGAGGTGCTTGTGGAAAGTTGGTATTCCTCTTGAGTCGAAGCCAAGGACTAAGCTCTCATCTCGAGTTGATTTGGGGACCCCGGAGCCCTTTCGTGTTGCTCCAGTGACCTCAGGATCCCCCTAGACTTGAGACAGTAATCTTGGGTTTTCTCTGGAGTGCCATCAAGGAAATCAAGGCTCCTTTCACGTTTGATGTGGAACACACAATTGCTCTGCATGCAGTTCAGGGGAATCGGGCCTCATCTCGGGGCAAGGGGGAAGTCTCATGGTTTTTCTCGAGTTGCGGCCGGAACCTGGGGTGAATTCTCGAGTTACGATGGGGAGGGCCCTTCCAGACACGTGTTTGTTCAGTGATATCATGACTCCTGACTAGGTGCGAGGGACACCTCGGGATTCTCCTCGAGTCTTGGCATGGCAATTGGGACGCGTCTCCACGTGAGGCGCGAGACCCAGTGTCCCTTTCCACGTGCCACAGGGATCCTGGGACTCCTATCCATTTTCAAGAGGAGTGAGGCATCGTCTCCTTTGGAAGCATTGATCTCCGCGGACCTCTCGAGTTTTCGAAGGATGTGAGGCCTCCGGTCGCGATGAAGCGGAGGACTAGGTCTTTCTCTGTGGTCTCCACAGGGGATTCAGACATCCCTTAGTCTTGGGAGATGCAAGACGAACCTGCATTCAATTCACTGCAGGGATATCCAGCCTTAGTTCGAGTCAAGGCATCTTGGTGTCCATTCCTCTTGAGGCCACAAACTCAGGGTCCGTCTCACATACCTGTAGCTGAGAGAAGCCTCCTCTTGAGTTGCTTGTGGAAACTTGGTATTCCTCTTGAGTCGAAGCCAGGGACTAAGCTCTCATCTCGAGTTGAATTGGGGTCCACAGAGCCCTTTTGTGTTGCTCCAGTGACCTCAGGATCCCTCTAGACTTGATACAGTGATCTTGGGGTTTCTCTGGAGTGCCATCAAGGAAATCAAGGCTCCTCTCACATTTGATGTGGAACACGGAATTGCTCTGCACGCAGTGCAGGGGAATCGGGCCTCAGCTCACGACGAGGGCGAAGTCTCATGGTTTTTCTTGAGTTGCGGCCGGAACCTGGGGTATATTCTCGAGTTACGACGGGGAGGGCCCTTCCAGAAACGTGTTTGTTCAGCGAGGTCAGGACTCCTGCCTAGGTGCGAAGGACACCTCGGGATTCTCCTCGAGTCTTGGCATGGCAATTGGGACGCGTCTCCACGTGAGGCGGGAGACCCAGGGTCCCTTTCCTCGTGCCACAGGGATCCTGGGACTCCTATCCATTTTCAAGAGGAGTCAGGCATCGTCTCCTTTGGAAGCATTGATCTCCGCGGAACTCTCGAGTTTTCAAAGGATGTGAGGCCTTCGGTCGCGATGAGGCGGAGATCTAGGTCTTTCTCTGTGGTCTCCACAGGGGATTCAGACATCCCTTCGTCTTGGGAGATGCAAGACGAGCCTGCATTCAATTCACTGCAGGGATATCCGGCCGAACTTCGAGTCAGAGCATCTCGGTGTCCATTCCACTTGAGGCCACAAACTCAGGGTCCCTCTCACATACCTGTAGCTGAGAGAAGCCTCCTCTTGAGGTGCTTGTGGAAAGTTGGTATTCCTCTTGAGACGAAGCCAGTGACTAAACTCTCATCTCGATTTGATGGGGTCCACGGAGCCCTTTCGTGTTGCTCCAGTTATCTCAGGATCCCTCTAGACTTGAGACAGTGATCTTGGGTTTTCTCTGGAGTGCCATCAAGGAAATCAAGGCTCCTTTCAAGTTTGATGTTGAACACGGAATTGCAAAGCACACAGTGCAGGGGAATCGGGCCTCATCTTGCAGCGAGGGGGAGGTCTCATGGTTTTTCTCGAGTTGCGGCCGGAACCTGGGGTATATTCTCGAGTTACGACGGGGAGGGCCCTTCCAGACACGTGTTTGTTCATCGACGTCAGGACTCCTGCCTAGGTGCGAGGGACACCTCGGGATTCTCCACGAGTCTTGGCATGGCAATTGGGACGAGTCTCCACGTGAGGAGGGAGACCCAGGGTCCCTTTCCACGTTCCACAGGGATCCTGGGACTCCTATCCATTTTCAAGAGGAGTCAGGCATTGTCTCCTTTGGAAGCATTGATCTCCGCAGACCTCTCGAGTTTTCAAAAGATGTGAGGCCTCCGGTCGCGATGAGGCGGAGGACTAGGTCTTTCTCTGTCGTCTCCACAGGGGATTCAGACATCCCTTCGTCTTGGGAGATGCAAGACGAGCCTGCATTCAATTCACTGCAGGGATATCCGGCCTTATTTCGAGTGAGAGCATCTCGGTGTCCATTCCACTTGAGGCCACAAACTCATGGTCCCTCTCACATACCTGTAGCTGAGAGAAGCCTCCTCTTGAGGTGCTTGTGGAAAGTTGGTATTCCTCTTGAGTCGAAGCCAGGGACTAAGCTCTCATCTCGAGTTGTTTTGGGGTCCACGGAGCCCTTTCGTGTTGCTCCAGTGACCTCAGGATCCCTCTAGACTTGAGACAGTGATCTTGGGTTTTCTCTGGAGTGCCATCAAGGAAATCAAGGATCCTTTCACGTTTGATGTGGAACACGGAATTGCTCTGTACGCAGTGCAGGGGAATCGGGCCTCATCTCGCGCCGAGGGGGAAGTCTCATGGTTTTTCTCGAGTTGCGGCCGGAACCTGGGGTATATTCTCTAGTTACGACGGGGAGGGCCCTTCCAGACACGTGTTTGTTCAGCGACGTCAGGGCTCCTGCCTAGGTGCGAGGGACACCTCGGGATTCTCCTCGAGTCTTGGCATGGCAATTGGGATGCGTCTCCACATGAGGCGGGAGACCCAGGGTCCCTTCCCACGTGCCACAGGGATCCTGGGACTCCTATCCATTTTCAAGAGGAGTCAGGCATCGTCTCCTTTGGAAGCATTGATCTCCGCAGACCTCTCGAGTTTTAAAAGGATGTGAGGCCTCCGGTCGCGATGAGGCGGAGGACAAGGTCTTTCTCTGTGGTCTCCACAGGGGATTCAGACATCCCTTCGTCTTGGGAGATGCAAGACGAGCCTGCATTCAATTCACTGCAGGGATATACGACCTTACTTCGAGTCAGAGCATCTCGGTGTCCATTCCACTTGAGGCCACAAACTCCGGGTCCCTCTCACATACCTGTAGCTGAGAGAATTCTCCTCTTGAGGTGCTTGTGGAAAGTTGGTATTCCTCTTGAGTCGAAGCCAGGGACTAAGCTCTCATCTCGAGTTGATTTGGGGTCCACTGAGCCCTTTCGTGTTGCTCCAGTGACCTCAGGATCCCTCTAGACTTGAGACAGTGATTTTGGATTTTCTCTGGAGTGCCATCAAGGTAATCAAGGCTCCTTTCTTGTTTGATGTGGAACACGGAATTGCTCTGCACGCAGTGCAGGGGAATCGGGCCTCATCTCGCGGCGAGGGGGAAGTCTCATGGTTTTTCTCGAGTTGCGGCCGGAACCTGGGGTATATTCTTGAGTTACGACTGGGAGGGCCCTTCCGGACACGTGTTTGTTCAGCGACGTCAGGACTCCTGGTTAGGTGCGAGGGACACCTCGGGATTCTCCTCGAGTCTTGGCATGGCAATTGGGACGCGTCTCCCCGTGATGCTGGATACCCAGTGTCCCTTTCCATGTACCACAGGGATCCTGGGACTCGTATCCATTTTCAAGAGGAGTCAAGCATCTTCTCCTTTGGAAGCATTGATCTCCGTGGACCTCTCGAGTTTTCAAAGGATGTGAGGCCTCCGGTCGCAATGAGGCGGAGAACTAGGTCTTTCTCTGTGGTCTTTACAGGGGATTCAGACATCCCTTCGTCTTGGGAGATGCAAGACGAGCCTGCATTCAATTCACTGCAGGGATATACGACCTTACTTCGAGTCAGAGCATCTCAGTGTCCATTCCATTTGAGGCCACGATCTCAGGGTCCCTCTCACATACCTGTAGCTGAGAGAAGCCTCCTCTTGAGGTGCTTGTGGAAAGTTGGTATTCCTCTTGAGTCGAAGCCAGGGACTAAGCTCTCATCTCGAGTTGATTTGGGGTCCACGGAGCCCTTTCGTGTTGCTACAGTGACCTCAGGATCCCTCTAGACTTGAGACAGTGATCTTGCTTTTTCTCTGGAGTGCCATCAAGGAAATCAAGCCTCCTTACTTGTTTTATGGGGAACACAGAATTGCTCTGCACACAGTGCAGGGGAATCTGGCCTCATCTCGCGGCGAGGGGAAAGTCTCATGGTTTTTCTCGAGTTGCGGCCGGAAACTGGGGTATATTCTCGAGTTACGACAGGGAGGGCCCTTCCAGACACGTGTTTGTTCAGCGACGTCAGGACTCCTGCCTACGTGCGAGGGACACCTCGGGATTCTCCTCGAGTCTTGGCATGGCAATTGGGACGCGTCTCCACGTGAGGCGGGAGACCCAGGGTCCCTTTCCACGTGCCTCAGGGATCCTGAGACTCCTATCCATTTTCAAGAGGAGTCAGGCATCATCTCCTTTGGAAGCATTGATCTCCGCGGACCTCTTGAGTTTTCAAAGGATGTGAGGCCTCTGGTTGCGATGAGGCGGAGAACTAGGTCTTTCTCTGTGGTCTCCACAGGGGATTCAGACATCCCTTCGTCTTGGGAGATGCAAGACGAGCCTGCATTCAATTCACTGCAGGGATATCCGGCCTTAATTCGAGTCAGAGCATCAAGGTGTCCATTCCACTTGAGGCCACAAACTCTGGGTAACTCTCACATACCTGTAGCTGAGAGAAGCCTCCTCTTGAGGTGCTTGTGGAAAGTTCTTATTTCTCTTGAGTCGAAGCCAGCGACTAAGCTCTCATCTCGAGTTGATTTGGGGTAAACGGAGCCCTTTCGTGTTGCTACCGTGACCTCAGGGTCCCTCTAGACTTGAGACAGTGATCTTGGGTTTTCTCTGGAGTGCCATCAAGGAAATCAAGGGTCCTTTCTCGTTTGATGTGGAACACGGAATTGCTCTGCACGCAGTGCAGGGGAATCGGCCCTCATCCAGCAGCGAGGCGGAAGTCTCATGGTTTATCTCGAGTTGCGGCCGGAACCTGGGGTATATTCTCGAGTTACGACGGGGAGGGCCCTTCCAGACACGTGTTTGTTCAGCGACGTCAGGACTCCTGCCTACGTGCGAGGGACACCTCGGGATTCTCCTCGAGTCTTGGCATGGCAATTGGAATGCGTCTCCACGTGAGGCGGGAGACCCAGGGTCCCTTTCCACGTGTCACAGGGATCCTTGGACTCCTATCCATTTTCAAGAGGAGTCAGGCATCGTCTCCTTTGGAAGCATTGATCTCC
Organism: Dama dama; assembly: GCF_033118175.1. NCBI lineage: Eukaryota > Metazoa > Chordata > Mammalia > Artiodactyla > Cervidae > Dama > Dama dama. Next base: position 745,512 of record NW_026870929.1, on the reverse strand, counting down.
ACGGACCTCTCGAGTTTTCAAAGGATGTGAGGCCTCCGGTTGCGATGAGGCGGAGAACTAGGTCTTTCTCTGTGGTCTCCACAGGGGATTCAGACATCCCTTCGTCTTGGGAGATGCAAGAAGAGCCTGCATTCAATTCACTGCAGGGATATCTGTCCTAACTTCGAGTCAGAGCATCTCGGTGTCCACTCCACTTGAGGGCACAAACTCAGCGTCCCTCTCACATACCTTTAGCTGAGAGAAGCCTCCTCTTGAGGTTCTTGTGGAAAGTTTGTATTCCTCTTGAGTAGAAGCCAGGGACTAAGCTCTCATCTCGACTTGATTTTGGGTCCAATGAGCCCTTTCGTGTTACTCCAGTGACCTCAGGATCCCTCTAGACTTGAGACAGTGATTTTGGGGTTTCTCTGGAGTGCCATCAAGGTAATCAAGGCTCCTTTCTTGTTTGATGTGGAACACGGAATTGCTCTGCACGCAGTGCAGGGGAATCGGGCCTCATCTCGCGGCGAGGGGGAAGTCTCATGGTTTTTCTCGAGTTGCGGCCGGAACCTGGGGTATATTCTTGAGTTACGACGGGGAAGGCCCTTCCAGACATGTGTTTGTTGAGCGACGTCAGGACTCCTGCCTAGGTGCGAGGGACACCTCGGGATTCTCCTCCAGTCTTAGCATGGCAATTGGGACGTGTCTCCCCGTGATGCTGGATACCCAGTGTCCCTTTCCATGTACCACAGGGATCCTGGGACTCGTATCCATTTTCAAGAGGAGTCAAGCATCTTCTCCTTTGGAAGCATTGATCTCTGTGGACCTCTCGAGTTTTCAAAGGATGTGAGGCCTCCGGTCGCGATGAGGCGGAGAACTAGGTCTATCTCTGTGGTCTCCACAGGGGATTCACTCTTCCCTTCATCGTGGGAGATGCAGGACCAGCCTACATTCAATTCACTGCAGGGATATCCAGTTTACTTCGAGTCAGAGCATCTTGGTGTCCATTCCACTTGAGGCCACAAACTCAGGGTCCATCTCACATACCTGTAGCTGAGAGAAGCCTCCTCTTGAGGTGCTTGTGGAAAGTTGGTATTCCTCTTGAGTCGAAGCCAGGGAATAAGCTCTCATCTCGAGTTGATTTGGGTTCCACGGAGCCCTTTCGTGTTTCTACAGTGACCTCAGGATCCCTCTAGACTTGAGACAGTGATCTTGGGTTTTCTCCGGAGTGCCATCAAGGAAATCAAGGCTCCTTTCACGGTTGATGTGGAACACGGAATTGCTCTGCACACAGTGCAGGGGAATCGGGTCTCATCTCGCGGCGAGGGGGATGTCTCATGGTTTTTCTCGAGTTGTGGCCGGAACCTGGGGTATATTCTCGAGTTACGACAGGGAGGGCCCTTCCAGACCCGTGTTTGTTCAGTGACTTCAGGACTTCTGCCTAGGTGCGAGGGACACCTCGGTGTTATCCTCGAGTCTTGGCATGGCAATTGGGACGCGTCTCCACGTGATGCACGAGACCCAGGGTCCCTTTCAACGTGCGGCAGGGATCCAGGGACTCCTATCCATTTTCAAGAGGAGTCAGGCATCGTCTCCTTTGGAAGCATTGATTTCCGTGGACCTCTCGAGTTTTCAAAGGATGTGAGGCCTCCGTTCGCGATGAGGCGGAGAACTAGGTCTTTCTCTGTGGTATCCACATTGGATTCAGACATCCCTTCGCTTGGGAGATGCAAGACGAGCCTGCATTCAATTCACTGCAGGGATATCCAGCCTTATTTCGAGTCAGAGTATCTCGGTGTCCATTCCACTTGAGGCCACAAACTCAGGGTCCCCATCACATACCTGTAGCTGAGAGAAGCCTCCTCTTGAGGTGCTTTGGAAAGTTGGTATTCCTCTTGATTCGAAGCCAGGGACTAAGCTCTCATTTCGAGTTGATTTGGGGTCAACGTAGCCCTTTCGTGTTGCTACAGTGACCTCAAGATCCCTGTAGACTTGAGACAGTGATCTTGGGTTTTCTCTGCAGTAAAATCAAGGAAATCAAGACTCCTTTCACGTTTCATGAGGAACACGGAATTGCTCTGCACGCAGTGCAGGGGAATCGGACCTCATCTCGCGGCGAGTTGGAAGTCTCATGGTATTTCTCAAGTTGCGCCTGGAACCTGTGGTATATTCTCGAGTTACGAAGGGGAGGGCCCTTCCAGACACGTGTTTCTTCAGCGACGTCAGGACTTCTGCCTAGGTGCGAGGGACACCTCGGGATCCTCCTCGAGTCTTGGCATGGCAATTGGGACGCATCTCCATGTGAGGCGCGAGTCCCAGGGTCCCTTTCCACGTGCCACAGGGATCCAGTGACTCCTATCCATTTTCAAGAGGAGTCAGGCATCGTCTCCTTTGGAAGCATTGATCTCCGTGGACCTCTCGAATTTTCAAAGAATGTGAGGCCTCCGGTCTCGATGAGGCCGAGGACTAGGTCTTTCTCTGTGGTCTCCACAGGGGATTCAGACATCCCTTCGTCTTGGGAGATGCAAGACGAGCCTGCATTCAATTCACTGCAGGGATATCCGGCCTTAATTTGAGTCAGAGCATCTCGGTGTCCATTCCACTTGAGGCCACAAACTCGGGGTCCCTCAAATATACCTGTAGCTGAGAGAAGCCTCCTCTTGAGGTGCTTGTGGAAAGTTGGTATTCCTCTTGAGTCTAAGCCAGGGACTAAGCTCTCATCTCAAGTTGATTTCGGTCCACGGAGCCCTTTCCTGTTGGTCCAGTGACCTCAGGATCCCTCTAGACTTGAGACAGTGATCTTGGGTTTTCTCTGGAGTGCCATCAAGGAAATCAAGGCTCCTTTCACATTTGATGTGGAACACGGAATTGCTCTGCATGTAGTGCAGGGGAATCTGGCCTCAACTCGCGGCGAGGGGGAAGTCTCACGGTTTTTTCGAGTTGCGGCCCGAACCTGGGGTATATTCTCGAGTTACGACGCGGAGGGCCCTTCCAGACACGTGTTTGTTCAGAGACGTCAGGACTCCTGCCTAGGTGCGAGGGACACCTCGGGATTCTCCTCGAGTCTTGGCATGGCAATTGGGACGCGTCTCCACGTGAGGCGGGAGACCCAGGGTCCCGTTCCACGTGCCACAGGGATCCTGGGACTCCTATCCATTTTCAAGAGGCGTCAGGCATCATCTCCGTTGGAAGCATTGATCTCCGTGGACCTCTTGAGTTTTCAAAGGATGTGAGGCCTCCGGTTGCGATGAGGCGGAGAACTAGGTCATTCTCTGTGGTCTCCACAGGGGATTCAGACATCCTTTCGTCTTGGGAGATGCAAGACGAGCCTTCATTCAATTCACTGCAGGGATATCCGGCCTTAATTCGAGTCAGAGCATCAAGGTGTCCATTCCACTTGAGGCCACAAACTCAGGGTAACTCTCACATACCTGTAGCTGAGAGAAGCCTCCTCTTGAGGTGCTTGTGGAAAGTTGGTATTCCTCTTGAGTCGAAGCCAGCGACTAAGCTCTCATCTCGAGTTGATTTGGGGTAAACGGAGCCCTTTCATGTTGCTACCGTGACCTCAGGGTCCCTCTAGACTTGAGACAGTGATCTTGGGTTTTCTCTGGAGTGCCATCAAGGAAATCAAGGGTCCTTTCTCGTTTGATGTGGAACACGGAATTGCTCTGCACGCAGTGCAGGGGAATTGGGCCTCATCTCGCGGCGAGGGGGAAGTCTCATGGTTTTTCTCGAGTTGCGGGCGGAACCTGGGGTATATTCTTGAGTTAAGACGGGGAGGGCCCTTCCAGACACGTGTTTGTTCAGCGAGGACAGGACTCATGCCTAGGTGCGAGGGACACCTCGGGAATCTCCTCGAATCTTGGCATGGCAATTGGGATGCGTCTCCACGTGAGGCGGGAGACCCAGGGTCCCTTTCCACGTCCCACAGGGATCCTGGGACTCCTATCCATTTTCAAGAGGAGTCAGGCATCGTCTCCTTTGGAAGCATTGATCTCCGCGGACCTCTCGAGTTTTCAAAGGATATGAGGCCTCCGGTCGCGATGAGGCGGAGAAATAGGTCTTTCTCTGTGGTCTCCTCAGGGGATTCAGACATCCCTTCGTCTTGGGAGATGCAAGACGAGCCTGCATTCAGTTCACTGCAGGGATATCTGGCCTTACTTCGAGTCAGAGCATCTCGGTGTCCATTCCACTTGAGGCCACAAACTCAGGGTCCATCTCACATACCTGTAACTTAGAGAAGCCTCCGCTTGAGGTGCTTGTGGAACGTTGGTATTCCTCTTGAGTCGAAGCCAGGGACTAAGCTCTCATCTCGAGTTGATTTGGGGTCCACGGAGCCCTTTCGTGTTGCTCCAGTGACCTCAGGATCCCTCTAGACTTGAGACAGTGATCTCGGGTTTTCTCTGGAGTGCCATCAAGGAAATCAAGGCTCCTTTCACGTTTGATGTGGAACACGGAATTGCTCTGCACGCAGTGCAGGGGAATCGGGCCTCTTCTCGCGGCGAGGGGGAAGTCTCATGGTTTTTCTCGAGTTGCGGCCGGAACCTGGGGTATATTCTCGCGTTACGACGGGAAGGGCCCTTCCAGACACGTGTTTGTTCAGCGACGTCAGGACTCCTGCCTAGGTGCGAGGGACACTTCGGGATTCTCCTCGAGTCTTGGTATGGCAATTGGGACGCGTCTCCACGTGAGGCGGGAGACCCAGGGTCCCTTTCCACGTGCCACAAGGATCCTGGGACTCCTATCCATTTTCAAGAGGAGTCAGGCATCGTCTCCTTTGGAAGCATTGATCTCCGCGGACCTCTCGAGTTTTCAAAGGATGTGAGGCCTCCGGTCGCGTTGAGGCGTAGGACTAGGTCTTTCTCTTTGGTCTCCACAGGGGATTCAGACATCCCTTCGTCTTGGGAGATGCAGGACGAGCCTGCATTAAATTCACTGGAGGGATATCCAGCCTTACTTCTAATCAGAGCATCTCGGTGTCCATTCCACTTGAGGCCACAAACACAGGGTCCCTCTCACATACGTGTAGCTGAGAGAAGCCTCCTCTTGAGGTGCTTGTGGAAAGTTGGTATTCCTCTTGAGTCGAAGCCAGGGACTAAGCTCTCATCTCGAGTTGATTTGGGGTCCACGGAGCCCTTTCGTGTTGCTCCAGTGACCTCAGGATCCCTCTAGACTTGAGACAGTGATCTTGGGTTTTCTCTGGAGTGCCATCAAGGAAATCAAGGCTCCTTTCACGTTTGATGTGGAACACGGAATTGCTCTGCACGCAGTGCAGGGGAATTGGGCCTCATCTCGCGGAGAGGGGGAAGTCTCATGGTTTTTCTCGAGTTGCGGCCGGAACCTGTGGTATATTCTCGAGTTACGACGGGGAGGGCCCTTCCAGACACGTGTTTGTTCAGCGACGTCAGGACTCCTGCCTACGTGCGAGGGACACCTCGGGATTCTCCTCGAGTTTTGGCATGGCAATTGGGACGCGTCTCCATGTGAGGCAGGAGACCCAGGGTCCCTTTCCACGTGCCACAGGGATCCTGGGACTCCTATCCATTTTGAAGAGGAGTCAGGCATCGTCTCCTTTGGAAGCATTGATCTCCGCGGACCTCTCGAGTTTTCAAAGGATGTGAGGCCTGAAGTCGCGTTGAGGTGGAGGACTTGGTCTTTCTCTGTGGTCTCCACAGGGGATTCAGGCATCCCGTCTTCTTCGGAGATGCAAGACGAGCCTGCATTCAATTCACTGCAGGGATATCCGGCCTTACTTCGAGTCAGAACATCTCGGTGTCCATTCCACTTGAGGCCACAAACTCAGGGTCCCTCTCACATACCTGTTGCTGAGAGAAGCCTCCTCTTGAGTTGCTTGTGGAAAGTTGGTATTCTTCTTGAGTCGAAGCCAGGGACTAAGCTCTCATCTCAAGTTGATTTAGGGTCCACGGAGCCCTTCCGTGTTGCTCCAGTAACCTCAGGATCCCTCTAGACTTGAGACAGTGATTTTGGGGTTTCTCTGGAGTGCCATAAAGGAAATCAAGGCTCCTTTCACCTTTGATGTGGAACACGGAATTGCTCTGCACGCTGTGCAGGGGAATCGGGCCTCATCTCGCGACGAGGGGGAAGTCTCATGGTTTTCTCGAGTTGCGGCCGGAACCTGGTGTATATTCTCGAGTTACGCCGGGGAGGGCCCTTCCAAACACGTGTTTGTTCAGCGACGTAAGGACTCCTGCCTAGGTGCGAGGGACACCTCGGGATTCTCCTCGAGTCTTGGCATGGCAATTGGGACGCGTCTCCACGTGAGGCGGGAGACCCAGGGTCCCTTTCCACGTGCCACAGGGATCCTGGGACTCCTATCCATTTTCAAGAGGAGTCAGGCATCGTCTCCTTTGGAAGCATTGATCTCCGCAGACCTCTCGAGTTTTCAAAGGATGTGAGGCCTGAGGTCGTGTTGAGGTGGAGAACTAGGTCTTTCTCTGTGGTCTCCACAGGGGATTCAGGCATCCCTTCTTCTTGGGAGATGCAAGACGAGCCTGCATTCAATTCACTGCAGGAATATCCGGCCTTACTTCGAGTCAGAACATCTCGGTGTCCATTCCACTTGAGGCCACAAACTCAGGGTCCCTCTCACATACCGGTTGCTGAGAGAAGCCTCCTCTTGAGTTGCTTGTGGAAAGTTGGTATTCCTCTTGAGTCGAAGCCAGGGACTAAGCTCTCATCTCGAGTTGATTTGGGGTCCACGGAGCCCTTTCGTGTTGCTCCAGTGACCTCAGGATCCCTCTAGACTTGAGACAGTGATCTTGGGTTTTCTCTGGAGTGCCATCAAGGAAATCAAGGCGCCTTTCACGTTTGATGTGGAACACGGAATTGCTCTGCACGCAGTCCAGGGGAATCGGGCCTCATCTCGAGGCGAGGGGGAAGTCTCATGGTTTTTCTCGAGTTGCGGCCGGAACCTGTGGTATATTCTCGAGTTACGACGGGGAAGGCCATTCCAGACACGTGTTTGTTCAGCGACGTCAGGACTCCTGCCTAGGTGCGAGGGATACCTCGGGATTCTCCTCGAGTTTTGGCATGGCAATTGGGACCCGTCTCCACGTGAGGCGGGAGACGCAGGGTCCCTTTCCACGTGCCACAGGGATCCTGGGACTCCTATCCATTTTGAAGAGGAGTCAGGCATCGTCTCCATTGGAAGCATTGATCTCCGCGGACCTCTCGAGTTTTCAAAGGATGTGAGGCCTCCGGTCGCGGTGATGTGGAGGAATAGGTCTTTCTCTGTTGTCTCCACAGGGGATTCAGGCATCCCTTCTTCTTGGGAGATGCAAGACGAGCCTGCATTCAAATCACTGCAGGGATATCCGGCCTTATTTCGAGTCAGAGCATCTCGGTGTCCATTCCACTTGAGGCCACAAACTCAGGGTCCCTCTCACATACCTGTTGCTGAGAGAAGCCTCCTCTTGAGTTGCTTGTGGAAAGTTGGTATTCCACTTGAGTCGAAGCCAGGGACTAAGCTCTCATCTCGAGTTGATTTGGGGTCCACGGAGCCCTTCCGTGTTGCTCCAGTGACCTCAGGATCCCTCTAGACTTGAGACAGTGATCTTGGGTTTTCTCTGGAGTGCCATCAAGGAAATCAAGGCTCCTTTCACGTTTGATGTGGAACACGGAATTGCTCTGCATGCTGTGCAGGGGAATCGGGCCTCTTCTCGCGACGAGGGGGAAGTCTCATGGTTTTTCTCGAGTTGCGGCTGGAACCTGGGGTATATTCTCGAGTTACGACGGGGAGGGCCCTTCCTGACACGTGTTTGTTCAGCGATGTCAGGACTCCTGCCTAGGTGCGAGGGACACCACGGGATTCTCCTCGAGTCTTGGCATGGCAATTGGGACGCGTCTCCACGTGAGGCGGGAGACCCAGGGTCCCTTTCCACGTGCCACAGGGATCCTGGGACTCCTATCCATTTTCAAGAGGAGTCAGGCATCGTCTCCTTTGGAAGCATTGATCTCCGCGGACCTCTCGAGTTTTCAAAGGATGTGAGGCCTCCGGTCGCGTTGAGGCGGAGGACTAGGTCTTTCTCTGTGGTCTCCACAGGGGATTCAGACATCCCTTCGTCTTGGGAGATGCAAGACGAGCCTGCATTCAATTCACTGCAGGGATATCCGGCCTTACTTAAAGTCAGAGCATCTCGGTGTCCATTCCACTTGAGGCCACAAACTCAGGGTCCCACTCACTTACCTGTTGCTGAGAGAAGCCTCCTCTTGAGGTGCTTGTGGAAAGTTGGTATTCCTCTTGAGTCGAAGCCAGGGAATAAGCTCTCATCTCGAGTTGATTTGGGGTCCACGGAGCCCTATCTTGTTGCTCCAGTGACCTCAGGATCCCTCTAGACTTGAGACAGTGATCTTGGGTTTTCTCTGGAGTGCCATCAAGGAAATCAAGGCTCCTTTCACGTTTGATGTGGAACACGGAATTGCTCTGCACGCAGTGCAGGAGAATCCGGCTTCATCTCGCTGCGAGGGAAAAGTCTCATGGTTTTTCTCGAGTTGCGGCCGGAACCTGGGGTATATTCTCGAGTTACGACGGGGAGGGCCCTTCCAGACACGTGTTTGTTCAGCGACGTCAGGACTCCTGCCTAGGTGCGAGGGACACCTCGGGATTCTCTTCGAGTCTTGGCATGGCAATTGGGACGCGTCTCCACGTGAGGCGGGAGACCCAGGGTCCCTTTCAACGTGCCACAGGGATCCTGGGAGTCCTATCCATTTTCAAGAGGAGTCAGGCATCGTCTCCTTTGGAAGCATTGATCTCCGCCGACCTCTCGAGTTTTCAAAGGATGTGAGGCCTCCGTTCGCGTTGAGGCGGAGGACTAGGTCTTTCTCTCTGGTCTCCACAGGGGATTCAGACATCCCTTCGTCTTGGGAGATGCAAGACGAGCCTGCATTCAATTCACTGCAGGGATATCCGGCCGAACTTCGAGTCAGAGCATCTCGGTGTCCATTCCACTTGAGGCCACAAACTCAGGGTCCCTCTCACATACCTGTAGCTGAGAGAAGCCTCCTCTTGAGGTGCTTGTGGAAAGTTGGTATTCCTCTTGAGACGAAGCCAGTGACTAAACTCTCATCTCGAGTTGATGGGGTCCACGGAGCCCTTTCGTGTTGCTCCAGTTATCTCAGGATCCCTCTAGACTTGAGACAGTGATCTTGGGTTTTCTCTGGAGTGCCATCAAGGAAATCAAGGCTCCTTTCAAGTTTGATGTGGAACACGGAATTGCAAAGCACACAGTGCAGGGGAATCGGGCCTCATCTTGCAGCGAGGGGGAGGTCTCATGGTTTTTCTCGAGTTGCGGCCGGAACCTGGGGTATATTCTCGAGTTACGACGGGGAGGGCCCTTCCAGACACGTGTTTGTTCATCGACGTCAGGACTCCTGCCTAGGTGCGAGGGACACCTCGGGATTCTCCTCGAGTCTTGGCATGGCAATTGGGACGAGTCTCCACGTGAGGAGGGAGACCCAGGGTCCCTTTCCACGTTCCACAGGGATCCTGGGACTCCTATCCATTTTCAAGAGGAGTCAGGCATTGTCTCCTTTGGAAGCATTGATCTCCGCAGACCTCTCGAGTTTTCAAAGGATGTGAGGCCTCCGGTCGCGATGAGGCGGAGGACTAGGTCTTTCTCTGTCGTCTCCACAGGGGATTCAGACATCCCTTCGTCTTGGGAGATGCAAGACGAGCCTGCATTCAATTCACTGCAGGGATATCCGGCCTTATTTCGAGTGAGAGCATCTCGGTGTCCATTCCACTTGAGGCCACAAACTCATGGTCCCTCTCACATACCTGTAGCTGAGAGAAGCCTCCTCTTGAGGTGCTTGTGGAAAGTTGGTATTCCTCTTGAGTCGAAGCCAGGGACTAAGCTCTCATCTCGAGTTGTTTTGGGGTCCACGGAGCCCTTTCGTGTTGCTCCAGTGACCTCAGGATCCCTCTAGACTTGAGACAGTGATCTTGGGTTTTCTCTGGAGTGCCATCAAGGAAATCAAGGATCCTTTCACGTTTGATGTGGAACACGGAATTGCTCTGTACGCAGTGCAGGGGAATCGGGCCTCATCTCGCGCCGAGGGGGAAGTCTCATGGTTTTTCTCGAGTTGCGGCCGGAACCTGGGGTATATTCTCTAGTTACGACGGGGAGGGCCCTTCCAGACACGTGTTTGTTCAGCGACGTCAGGGCTCCTGCCTAGGTGCGAGGGACACCTCGGAATTCTCCTCGAGTCTTGGCATGGCAATTGGGATGCGTCTCCACATGAGGCGGGAGACCCAGGGTCCCTTCCCACGTGCCACAGGGATCCTGGGACTCCTATCCATTTTCAAGAGGAGTCAGGCATCGTCTCCTTTGGAAGCATTGATCTCCGCAGACCTCTCGAGTTTTAAAAGGATGTGAGGCCTCCGGTCGCGATGAGGCGGAGGACAAGGTCTTTCTCTGTGGTCTCCACAGGGGATTCAGACATCCCTTCGTCTTGGGAGATGCAAGACGAGCCTGCATTCAATTCACTGCAGGGATATACGACCTTACTTCGAGTCAGAGCATCTCGGTGTCCATTCCACTTGAGGCCACAAACTCCGGGTCCCTCTCACATACCTGTAGCTGAGAGAATTCTCCTCTTGAGGTGCTTGTGGAAAGTTGGTATTCCTCTTGAGTCGAAGCCAGGGACTAAGCTCTCATCTCGAGTTGATTTGGGGTCCACTGAGCCCTTTCGTGTTGCTCCAGTGACCTCAGGATCCCTCTAGACTTGAGACAGTGATTTTGGTTTTTCTCTGTAGTGCCATCAAGGTAATCAAGGCTCCTTTCTTGTTTGATGTGGAACACGGAATTGCTCTGCACGCAGTGCAGGGGAATCGGGCCTCATCTCGCGGCGAGGGGGACGTCTCATGGTTTTTCTCGAGTTGCGGCCGGAACCTGGGGTATATTCTTGAGTTACGACTGGGAGGGCCCTTCCGGACGCGTGTTTGTTCAGCGACGTCAGGACTCCTGGTTAGGTGCGAGGGACACCTCGGGATTCTCCTCGAGTCTTGGCATGGCAATTGGGACGCGTCTCCCCGTGATGCTGGATACCCAGTGTCCCTTTCCATGTACCACAGGGATCCTGGGACTCGTATCCATTTTCAAGAGGAGTCAAGCATCTTCTCCTTTGGAAGCATTGATCTCCGTGGACCTCTCGAGTTTTCAAAGGATGTGAGGCCTCCGGTCGCAATGAGGCGGAGAACTAGGTCTTTCTCTGTGGTCTTTACAGGGGATTCAGACATCCCTTCGTCTTGGGAGATGCAAGACGAGCCTGCATTCAATTCACTGCAGGGATATACGACCTTACTTCGAGTCAGAGCATCTCAGTGTCCATTCCATTTGAGGCCACGATCTCAGGGTCCCTCTCACATACCTGTAGCTGAGAGAAGCCTCCTCTTGAGGTGCTTGTGGAAAGTTGGTATTCCTCTTGAGTCGAAGCCAGGGACTAAGCTCTCATCTCGAGTTGATTTGGGGTCCACGGAGCCCTTTCGTGTTGCTACAGTGACCTCAGGATCCCTCTAGACTTGAGACAGTGATCTTGCTTTTTCTCTGGAGTGCCATCAAGGAAATCAAGCCTCCTTACTTGTTTTATGGGGAACACAGAATTGCTCTGCACACAGTGCAGGGGAATCTGGCCTCATCTCGCGGCGAGGGGAAAGTCTCATGGTTTTTCTCGAGTTGCGGCCGGAAACTGGGGTATATTCTCGAGTTACGACAGGGAGGGCCCTTCCAGACACGTGTTTGTTCAGCGACGTCAGGACTCCTGCCTACGTGCGAGGGACACCTCGGGATTCTCCTCGAGTCTTGGCATGGCAATTGGGACGCGTCTCCACGTGAGGCGGGAGACCCAGGGTCCCTTTCCACGTGCCTCAGGGATCCTGAGACTCCTATCCATTTTCAAGAGGAGTCAGGCATCATCTCCTTTGGAAGCATTGATCTCCGCGGACCTCTTGAGTTTTCAAAGGATGTGAGGCCTCTGGTTGCGATGAGGCGGAGAACTAGGTCTTTCTCTGTGGTCTCCACAGGGGATTCAGACATCCCTTCGTCTTGGGAGATGCAAGACGAGCCTGCATTCAATTCACTGCAGGGATATCCGGCCTTAATTCGAGTCAGAGCATCAAGGTGTCCATTCCACTTGAGGCCACAAACTCTGGGTAACTCTCACATACCTGTAGCTGAGAGAAGCCTCCTCTTGAGGTGCTTGTGGAAAGTTCTTATTTCTCTTGAGTCGAAGCCAGCGACTAAGCTCTCATCTCGAGTTGATTTGGGGTAAACGGAGCCCTTTCGTGTTGCTACCGTGACCTCAGGGTCCCTCTAGACTTGAGACAGTGATCTTGGGTTTTCTCTGGAGTGCGATCAAGGAAATCAAGGGTCCTTTCTCGTTTGATGTGGAACACGGAATTGCTCTGCACGCAGTGCAGGGGAATCGGCCCTCATCCAGCAGCGAGGCGGAAGTCTCATGGTTTATCTCGAGTTGCGGCCGGAACCTGGGGTATATTCTCGAGTTACGACGGGGAGGGCCCTTCCAGACACGTGTTTGTTCAGCGACGTCAGGACTCCTGCCTACGTGCGAGGGACACCTCGGGATTCTCCTCGAGTCTTGGCATGGCAATTGGAATGCGTCTCCACGTGAGGCGGGAGACCCAGGGTCCCTTTCCACGTGTCACAGGGATCCTTGGACTCCTATCCATTTTCAAGAGGAGTCAGGCATCGTCTCCTTTGGAAGCATTGATCTCCACGGACCTCTCGAGTTTTCAAAGGATGTGAGGCCTCCGGTTGCGATGAGGCGGAGAACTAGGTCTTTCTCTGTGGTCTCCACAGGGGATTCAGACATCCCTTCGTCTTGGGAGATGCAAGAAGAGCCTGCATTCAATTCACTGCAGGGATATCTGTCCTAACTTCGAGTCAGAGCATCTCGGTGTCCACTCCACTTGAGGGCACAAACTCAGCGTCCCTCTCACATACCTTTAGCTGAGAGAAGCCTCCTCTTGAGGTTCTTGTGGAAAGTTTGTATTCCTCTTGAGTAGAAGCCAGGGACTAAGCTCTCATCTCGACTTGATTTTGGGTCCAATGAGCCCTTTCGTGTTACTCCAGTGACCTCAGGATCCCTCTAGACTTGAGACAGTGATTTTGGGTTTTCTCTGGAGTGCCATCAAGGTAATCAAGGCTCCTTTCTTGTTTGATGTGGAACACGGAATTGCTCTGCACGCAATGCAGGGGAATCGGGCCTCATCTCGCGGCGAGGGGGAAGTCTCATGGTTTTTCTCGAGTTGCGGCCGGAACCTGGGGTATATTCTTGAGTTACGACGGGGAAGGCCCTTCCAGACATGTGTTTGTTGAGCGACGTCAGGACTCCTGCCTAGGTGCGAGGGACACCTCGGGATTCTCCTCCAGTCTTAGCATGGCAATTGGGACGTGTCTCCCCGTGATGCTGGATACCCAGTGTCCCTTTCCATGTACCACAGGGATCCTGGGACTCGTATCCATTTTCAAGAGGAGTCAAGCATCTTCTCCTTTGGAAGCATTGATCTCTGTGGACCTCTCGAGTTTTCAAAGGATGTGAGGCCTCCGGTCGCGATGAGGCGGAGAACTAGGTCTATCTCTGTGGTCTCCACAGGGGATTCACTCTTCCCTTCATCGTGGGAGATGCAGGACCAGCCTACATTCAATTCACTGCAGGGATATCCAGTTTACTTCGAGTCAGAGCATCTTGGTGTCCATTCCACTTGAGGCCACAAACTCAGGGTCCATCTCACATACCTGTAGCTGAGAGAAGCCTCCTCTTGAGGTGCTTGTGGAAAGTTGGTATTCCTCTTGAGTCGAAGCCAGGGAATAAGCTCTCATCTCGAGTTGATTTGGGTTCCACGGAGCCCTTTCGTGTTTCTACAGTGACCTCAGGATCCCTCTAGACTTGAGACAGTGATCTTGGGTTTTCTCCGGAGTGCCATCAAGGAAATCAAGGCTCCTTTCACGGTTGATGTGGAACACGGAATTGCTCTGCACACAGTGCAGGGGAATCGGGTCTCATCTCGCGGCGAGGGGGATGTCTCATGGTTTTTCTCGAGTTGTGGCCGGAACCTGGGGTATATTCTCGAGTTACGACAGGGAGGGCCCTTCCAGACCCGTGTTTGTTCAGTGACTTCAGGACTTCTGCCTAGGTGCGAGGGACACCTCGGTGTTATCCTCGAGTCTTGGCATGGCAATTGGGACGCGTCTCCACGTGATGCACGAGACCCAGGGTCCCTTTCAACGTGCGGCAGGGATCCAGGGACTCCTATCCATTTTCAAGAGGAGTCAGGCATCGTCTCCTTTGGAAGCATTGATTTCCGTGGACCTCTCGAGTTTTCAAAGGATGTGAGGCCTCCGTTCGCGATGAGGCGGAGAACTAGGTCTTTCTCTGTGGTATCCACATTGGATTCAGACATCCCTTCGCTTGGGAGATGCAAGACGAGCCTGCATTCAATTCACTGCAGGGATATCCAGCCTTATTTCGAGTCAGAGTATCTCGGTGTCCATTCCACTTGAGGCCACAAACTCAGGGTCCCCATCACATACCTGTAGCTGAGAGAAGCCTCCTCTTGAGGTGCTTTGGAAAGTTGGTGTTCCTCTTGATTCGAAGCCAGGGACTAAGCTCTCATCTCGAGTTGATTTGGGGTCAACGTAGCCCTTTCGTGTTGCTACAGTGACCTCAAGATCCCTGTAGACTTGAGACAGTGATCTTGGGTTTTCTCTGCAGTAAAATCAAGGAAATCAAGACTCCTTTCACGTTTCATGAGGAACACGGAATTGCTCTGCACGCAGTGCAGGGGAATCGGACCTCATCTCGCGGCGAGTTGGAAGTCTCATGGTATTTCTCAAGTTGCGCCTGGAACCTGTGGTATATTCTCGAGTTACGAAGGGGAGGGCCCTTCCAGACACGTGTTTCTTCAGCGACGTCAGGACTTCTGCCTAGGTGCGAGGGACACCTCGGGATCCTCCTCGAGTCTTGGCATGGCAATTGGGACGCATCTCCATGTGAGGCGCGAGTCCCAGGGTCCCTTTCCACGTGCCACAGGGATCCAGTGACTCCTATCCATTTTCAAGAGGAGTCAGGCATCGTCTCCTTTGGAAGCATTGATCTCCGTGGACCTCTCGAATTTTCAAAGAATGTGAGGCCTCCGGTCTCGATGAGGCCGAGGACTAGGTCTTTCTCTGTGGTCTCCACAGGGGATTCAGACATCCCTTCGTCTTGGGAGATGCAAGACGAGCCTGCATTCAATTCACTGCAGGGATATCCGGCCTTAATTTGAGTCAGAGCATCTCGGTGTCCATTCCACTTGAGGCCACAAACTCGGGGTCCCTCAAATATACCTGTAGCTGAGAGAAGCCTCCTCTTGAGGTGCTTGTGGAAAGTTGGTATTCCTCTTGAGTCTAAGCCAGGGACTAAGCTCTCATCTCGAGTTGATTTCGGTCCACGGAGCCCTTTCCTGTTGGTCCAGTGACCTCAGGATCCCTCTAGACTTGAGACAGTGATCTTGGGTTTTCTCTGGAGTGCCATCAAGGAAATCAAGGCTCCTTTCACATTTGATGTGGAACACGGAATTGCTCTGCATGTAGTGCAGGGGAATCTGGCCTCAACTCGCGGCGAGGGGGAAGTCTCACGGTTTTTTCGAGTTGCGGCCCGAACCTGGGGTATATTCTCGAGTTACGACGCGGAGGGCCCTTCCAGACACGTGTTTGTTCAGAGACGTCAGGACTCCTGCCTAGGTGCGAGGGACACCTCGGGATTCTCCTCGAGTCTTGGCATGGCAATTGGGACGCGTCTCCACGTGAGGCGGGAGACCCAGGGTCCCGTTCCACGTGCCACAGGGATCCTGGGACTCCTATCCATTTTCAAGAGGCGTCAGGCATCATCTCCGTTGGAAGCATTGATCTCCGCGGACCTCTTGAGTTTTCAAAGGATGTGAGGCCTCCGGTCGCGATGAGGCGGAGAACTAGGTCATTCTCTGTGGTCTCCACAGGGGATTCAGACATCCTTTCGTCTTGGGAGATGCAAGACGAGCCTTCATTCAATTCACTGCAGGGATATCCGGCCTTAATTCGAGTCAGAGCATCAAGGTGTCCATTCCACTTGAGGCCACAAACTCAGGGTAACTCTCACATACCTGTAGCTGAGAGAAGCCTCCTCTTGAGGTGCTTGTGGAAAGTTGGTATTCCTCTTGAGTCGAAGCCAGCGACTAAGCTCTCATCTCGAGTTGATTTGGGGTAAACGGAGCCCTTTCATGTTGCTACCGTGACCTCAGGGTCCCTCTAGACTTGAGACAGTGATCTTGGGTTTTCTCTGGAGTGCCATCAAGGAAATCAAGGGTCCTTTCTCGTTTGATGTGGAACACGGAATTGCTCTGCACGCAGTGCAGGGGAATTGGGCCTCATCTCGCGGCGAGGGGGAAGTCTCATGGTTTTTCTCGAGTTGCGGGCGGAACCTGGGGTATATTCTTGAGTTAAGACGGGGAGGGCCCTTCCAGACACGTGTTTGTTCATCGACGACAGGACTCCTGCCTAGGTGCGAGGGACACCTCGGGAATCTCCTCGAATCTTGGCATGGCAATTGGGATGCGTCTCCACGTGAGGCGGGAGACCCAGGGTCCCTTTCCACGTCCCACAGGGATCCTGGGACTCCTATCCATTTTCAAGAGGAGTCAGGCATCGTCTCCTTTGGAAGCATTGATCTCCGCGGACCTCTCGAGTTTTCAAAGGATATGAGGCCTCCGGTCGCGATGAGGCGGAGAAATAGGTCTTTCTCTGTGGTCTCCTCAGGGGATTCAGACATCCCTTCGTCTTGGGAGATGCAAGACGAGCCTGCATTCAGTTCACTGCAGGGATATCTGGCCTTACTTCGAGTCAGAGCATCTCGGTGTCCATTCCACTTGAGGCCACAAACTCAGGGTCCATCTCACATACCTGTAACTTAGAGAAGCCTCCGCTTGAGGTGCTTGTGGAACGTTGGTATTCCTCTTGAGTCGAAGCCAGGGACTAAGCTCTCATCTCGAGTTGATTTGGGGTCCACGGAGCCCTTTCGTGTTGCTCCAGTGACCTCAGGATCCCTCTAGACTTGAGACAGTGATCTCGGGTTTTCTCTGGAGTGCCATCAAGGAAATCAAGGCTCCTTTCACGTTTGATGTGGAACACGGAATTGCTCTGCACGCAGTGCAGGGGAATCGGGCCTCTTCTCGCGGCGAGGGGGAAGTCTCATGGTTTTTCTCGAGTTGCGGCCGGAACCTGGGGTATATTCTCGCGTTACGACGGGAAGGGCCCTTCCAGACACGTGTTTGTTCAGCGACGTCAGGACTCCTGCCTAGGTGCGAGGGACACTTCGGGATTCTCCTCGAGTCTTGGTATGGCAATTGGGACGCGTCTCTACGTGAGGCGGGAGACCCAGGGTCCCTTTCCACGTGCCACAAGGATCCTGGGACTCCTATCCATTTTCAAGAGGAGTCAGGCATCGTCTCCTTTGGAAGCATTGATCTCCGCGGACCTCTCGAGTTTTCAAAGGATGTGAGGCCTCCGGTCGCGTTGAGGCGTAGGACTAGGTCTTTCTCTTTGGTCTCCACAGGGGATTCAGACATCCCTTCGTCTTGGGAGATGCAGGACGAGCCTGCATTAAATTCACTGGAGGGATATCCAGCCTTACTTCTAGTCAGAGCATCTCGGTGTCCATTCCACTTGAGGCCACAAACACAGGGTCCCTCTCACATACGTGTAGCTGAGAGAAGCCTCCTCTTGAGGTGCTTGTGGAAAGTTGGTATTCCTCTTGAGTCGAAGCCAGGGACTAAGCTCTCATCTCGAGTTGATTTGGGGTCCACGGAGCCCTTTCGTGTTGCTCCAGTGACCTCAGGATCCCTCTAGACTTGAGACAGTGATCTTGGGTTTTCTCTGGAGTGCCATCAAGGAAATCAAGGCTCCTTTCACGTTTGATGTGGAACACGGAATTGCTCTGCACGCAGTGCAGGGGAATTGTGCCTCATCTCGCGGAGAGGGGGAAGTCTCATGGTTTTTCTCGAGTTGCGGCCGGAACCTGTGGTATATTCTCGAGTTACGACGGGGAGGGCCCTTCCAGACACGTGTTTGTTCAGCGACGTCAGGACTCCTGCCTACGTGCGAGGGACACCTCGGGATTCTCCTCGAGTTTTGGCATGGCAATTGGGACGCGTCTCCATGTGAGGCAGGAGACCCAGGGTCCCTTTCCACGTGCCACAGGGATCCTGGGACTCCTATCCATTTTGAAGAGGAGTCAGGCATCGTCTCCTTTGGAAGCATTGATCTCCGCGGACCTCTCGAGTTTTCAAAGGATGTGAGGCCTGAAGTCGCGTTGAGGTGGAGGACTTGGTCTTTCTCTGTGGTCTCCACAGGGGATTCAGGCATCCCGTCTTCTTCGGAGATGCAAGACGAGCCTGCATTCAATTCACTGCAGGGATATCCGGCCTTACTTCGAGTCAGAACATCTCGGTGTCCATTCCACTTGAGGCCACAAACTCAGGGTCCCTCTCACATACCTGTTGCTGAGAGAAGCCTCCTCTTGAGTTGCTTGTGGAAAGTTGGTATTCTTCTTGAGTCGAAGCCAGGGACTAAGCTCTCATCTCGAGTTGATTTAGGGTCCACGGAGCCCTTCCGTGTTGCTCCAGTAACCTCAGGATCCCTCTAGACTTGAGACAGTGATTTTGGGGTTTCTCTGGAGTGCCATAAAGGAAATCAAGGCTCCTTTCACCTTTGATGTGGAACACGGAATTGCTCTGCACGCTGTGCAGGGGAATCGGGCCTCATCTCGCGACGAGGGGGAAGTCTCATGGTTTTCTCGAGTTGCGGCCGGAACCTGGTGTATATTCTCGAGTTACGCCGGGGAGGGCCCTTCCAAACACGTGTTTGTTCAGCGACGTAAGGACTCCTGCCTAGGTGCGAGGGACACCTCGGGATTCTCCTCGAGTCTTGGCATGGCAATTGGGACGCGTCTCCACGTGAGGCGGGAGACCCAGGGTCCCTTTCCACGTGCCACAGGGATCCTGGGACTCCTATCCATTTTCAAGAGGAGTCAGGCATCGTCTCCTTTGGAAGCATTGATCTCCGCGGACCTCTCGAGTTTTCAAAGGATGTGAGGCCTGAGGTCGTGTTGAGGTGGAGGACTAGGTCTTTCTCTGTGGTCTCCACAGGGGATTCAGGCATCCCTTCTTCTTGGGAGATGCAAGACGAGCCTGCATTCAATTCACTGCAGGAATATCCGGCCTTACTTCGAGTCAGAACATCTCGGTGTCCATTCCACTTGAGGCCACAAACTCAGGGTCCCTCTCACATACCGGTTGCTGAGAGAAGCCTCCTCTTGAGTTGCTTGTGGAAAGTTGGTATTCCTCTTGAGTCGAAGCCAGGGACTAAGCTCTCATCTCGAGTTGATTTGGGGTCCACGGAGCCCTTTCGTGTTGCTCCAGTGACCTCAGGATCCCTCTAGACTTGAGACAGTGATCTTGGGTTTTCTCTGGAGTGCCATCAAGGAAATCAAGGCGCCTTTCACGTTTGATGTGGAACACGGAATTGCTCTGCACGCAGTCCAGGGGAATCGGGCCTCATCTCGAGGCGAGGGGGAAGTCTCATGGTTTTTCTCGAGTTGCGGCCGGAACCTGTGGTATATTCTCGAGTTACGACGGGGAAGGCCATTCCAGACACGTGTTTGTTCAGCGACGTCAGGACTCCTGCCTAGGTGCGAGGGATACCTCGGGATTCTCCTCGAGTTTTGGCATGGCAATTGGGACCCGTCTCCACGTGAGGCGGGAGACGCAGGGTCCCTTTCCACGTGCCACAGGGATCCTGGGACTCCTATCCATTTTGAAGAGGAGTCAGGCATCGTCTCCATTGGAAGCATTGATCTCCGCGGACCTCTCGAGTTTTCAAAGGATGTGAGGCCTCCGGTCGCGGTGATGTGGAGGAATAGGTCTTTCTCTGTTGTCTCCACAGGGGATTCAGGCATCCCTTCTTCTTGGGAGATGCAAGACGAGCCTGCATTCAAATCACTGCAGGGATATCCGGCCTTACTTCGATTCAGAGCATCTCGGTGTCCATTCCACTTGAGGCCACAAACTCAGGGTCCCTCTCACATACCTGTAGCTGAAAGAAGCCTCCTCTTGAGGTGCTTGTGGAAACTTGGTATTCCTCTTGAGTGGAAGCCAGGGACTACGCTCTCATCTCGAGTTTATTTCGGGTTCACGAGGCCCTTTAGTGTTGCTCCAGTGACCTCAGGATCCCTATAGACTTGAGACAGTGTTCTTGGGGTTTCTCTGGAGTGCCATCAAGGAAATCAAGGCTCCTTTCACGTTTGATGTGGAACACGGAATTGCTCTGCACGCAGTGCAGTGGAGTCGGGCCTCATCTCGTGGCGAGGGGGAAGTCTCATGGTTTTTCTCGAGTTGCGGCCAGAACCTGGGGTATATTCTCGAGTTACGACGGGGAGGGCCCTTCCAGACACGTGTTTGTTCAGCGACGTCAGGACTCCTTCCTAGGTGCAAGGGACAACTCGGGATTCGCCTCGAGTCTTGGCATGGCAATTGGGACGCGTCTCCACGTGAAGCGCGAGACCCAGGGTCCCTTTCCACGTGCCACAGGGATCCTGGGACTCCTATGCATTTTCAAGAGGAGTCAGGCATTGTCTCCTTTGGAAGCATTGATCTCCGCGGACCTCTCGAATTTTCAAAGGATGTGAGGCCTCCGGTCGCGATGAGGCGGAGAACTTGTTCTATCTCTGTGGTCTCCACAGGGCATTGAGACATCCCTTCGTCTTGGGAGATGCAAGAAGAGCCTGCATTCAATTCACTGCAGGGATATCCGGCCTTATTTCGAGTCAGAGCATCTCGGTGTCCATTCCAATTGAGGCCACAAACTCAGGGTCCCTCTCACATACCTGTAGCTGAGAGAAGCCTCCTCTTGAGGTGCTTGTGGAAAGTTGGTATTCCTCTTGAGTGGAAGCCAGGGACTACGCTCTCATCTCGAGTTGAGTTGGGGTCCACGGAGCCCTTTCGTTTTGCTCCAGGGACCTCAGGATCCCTCTAGACTTGAGACAGTGATGTTGAGTTTCCTCTGGAGTGCCATCAAGGAAATCAAGGCTCCTTTCACATTTGATGTGGAACACGGAATTGCTCTGCACGCAGTGCAGGGGAATCGGGCCTCATCTCGCTGCGAGGGGGAAGTCTCATGGTTTTTCTTCAGTTGCGGACCGAACCTGGGGTATATTCTCGAGTTACGACGCGGAGGGCCCTTCCAGACACGTGTTTGTTCAGCGACGTCAGGACTCCTGCCTAGGTGCAAGGAACACCTCGGGATTCTCCTCGAGTTTTGCCATGGCAATGGGGACGCGTCTCCACGTGAGGCGGGAGACCCAGGGTCCCTTTCCACGTGCCACAGGGATCCTGGGACTCCTATCCATTTTCAAGAGGAGTCAGGCATCGTCTCCTTTGAAAGCATTGATCTCCTCAGACCTCTCGAGTTTTCAAAGGATGTGAGGCCTCCAGACGCGATAAGGCGGAGAGCTAGGTCTTTCTCTGTGGTGTCCACAGGGATTCAGACATCCCTTTGGCTTGGGAGATGCAAGAACATCCTGCATTCAATTCACTGCAGGGATATCCGGCCTTACTTCGAGTCAGAGCATCTCGGTGTCCATTCCACATGAGGCCACAAACTCAGGGTCCCTATCACATACTGTAGCTGAGAGAAGCCTCCTCTTGAGTTGCTTGTGGAAAGTTGGTATTCCTCTTGAGTCGAAGCCAGGGAATAAGCTCTCATCTCGAGTTGATTTGGGGTCAATGGAGCATTTTCATTTTGCTCCAGTTACCTCAGGATCCCTCTAGACTTGAGACAGTGATCTTGGGTTTTTTCTGTACTGCCATCAAGGAAATCAAGGCTCCTTTCACGTTTGATGTGGAACACGGAATTGCTCTGCACGTAGTGCAGGGGAATCGGGCCCCAACTCGCGGCAAGGGGGAAGTCTCATGGTTTTTCTTGAGTTGCGGCCGGAACCTGGGGTATATTCTCGAGTTACGACGGGGATGGCCCTTCCAGATACTTGGTTGTTCAGGGACGTCAGGACTCCTGTCTAGGTGCGAGGGACACCTCGGGATTCTCCTCGAGTCTTGGCATGGCAATTGGGACGCGTCTCCACGTGAGGCGGGAGACCCAGGGTCCCTTTCCACGTGCCACAGGGATCCTGGGACTCGTATCCATTTTCAAGAGGCGTCAGGCATCGTCTCCTTCGGAAGCATTGATCTCCGCGGACCTCTCGAATTTTCAAAGAATGTGAGGCCACCGGTCGCGTTGAGGCGGAGAACTCGGTCTTTCTCTGTGTCTCCACAGGGGATTCAGACATCCCTTCGTCTTGGGAGATGCAAGACGAGCCTGCATTCAATTCACTGCAGGGATATCCGGCCTTACTTCGAGTCAGAGCATCTCGGTGTCCATTCCACTTGAGGCCACAAACTCAGGGTCCCTCTCACATACCTGTAGCTGAGAGAAGCCTCCTCTTGACGTGCTTGTCGAAAGTTGGTATTCCTCTTGAGTCGAAGCCAGGGACTGAGCTCTCATCTCGAGTTGATTTGGGGTCCACGGAGCCCTTTCGTGTTGCTCCAGTGACCTCAGGATCCCTCTAGACTTGAGAGAGTGATCTTGGGTTTTCTCTGGATTGCCATCAAGGAATTCAAGGCTCCTTTCACGTTTGATGTGGAACTCAGAAATGCTCTGCACGCAGTGCAGGGGAATCGGGCCTCATCTCGCGGCGAGGGGGAAGTCTCATGGTTTTTCTCGAGTTGCGGCCGGAACCTGGGGTATATTCTCGAGTTACGACGGGGAGGGCCCTTCGAGACACGTGTTTGTTCAGCGATGTCAGGTCTCCTGCCTAGGTGCGAGGGACACCTCGGGATTCTCCTCGAGTCTTGGCATGGCAATTGGGACGCGTCTCCACGTGAGGCGGGAGACCCAGGTTCCCTTTCCACGTGCCACAGGGATCCTGGGACTCCTATCCATTTTCAAGAGGAGTCAGGCATCGTCTCCTTCGGAAGTATTGATCTCCACGGACCTCTCGAGTTTTCAAAGTATATGAGGCCTCCGGTTGCGTTGAGGTGGAGGACTAGGTCTTTCTCTGTCGTCTCCACAGGGGATTCCTACAACCCTTCGTCTTGGGAGATGCAAGACGAGCCTGCATTCAATTCACTGCAGGGATATCCGGCCTTACTTCGAGTCAGAGCATCTCGGTGTCCATACCACTTGAGGCCACAAACTCAGGGTCCCTCTCACATACCTGTAGCTGAGAGAAGCCTCCTCTTGAGGTGCTTGTGGAAAGTTGGTATTCTTCTTGACTCGAAGCCAGGGACTAAGCTCTCATCTCGAGTTGATTTGGGGTCCACGGAGCCCTTTCGTGTTGCTACAGTGACCTCAGGATCCCTCTAGACTTGAGACAGTGATCTTGGGTTTTCTCTGGAGTACCATTAAGGAAATCAAGTCTCCTTTCCCATTTGATGTGGAACACGGAATTGGTCTGCACGCAGTGCAGGGGAATCGGGGCTCATCTCGCGGCGAGGGGAAGTCTCATGGCTTTTCTCAAGTTGCGGCCGGAACCTGGGGTATATTCTCGAGTTACGACGGGGAGGGCCCTTCCAGACACGGGTTTGTTCAGCGACGTGAGGACTCCTGCCTAGGTGCGAAGGACACCTCGGAATTCTCCTCGAGTCTTGGCATGGCAATTGGGACGCGCCTCCACGTGAGGCGGGAGACCCAGGGTCCCTTTCCACGTGCCACAGGGATCCTGGGACTCCTATCCATTTTCAAGATGAGTCAGGCATCTTCTCCTTTGGAGGCATTGATCTCCACGGACCTCTCGCGTTTTCAAAGGATGTGAGGCCTCCGGTCGCGATGAGGCGGAGAACTCGGTCTTTCTCTGTCATCTCCACAGGGGATTCAGACATCCCTTCTTCTTGGGAGATGCAAGAGAAGCCTGCATTCAATTCACTGCAGGGATATCCGGCCTTACTTCGAGTCAGAGCATCTCGGTGTCCATTCCACTTGAGGCCACAAACTCAGGGGCCCTCTCACTTACCTGTAGCTGAGAGAAGCCTCCTCTTGAGGTGCTTGTGGAAAGTTGGTATTCCTCTTGAGTCGAAGCCAGGGACTAAGCTCTCATCTCGAGTAGATTTGGGGTCCACGGAGCCCGTTCCTGTTCTTACAATGACCTCAGGATCCCTCTAGGCTTGAGACAGTGATCTTGGGTTTTCTCTGGAGTGCCATCAAGGAAATCAAGGCTCCTTTCACGTTTGATGTGGAACATGGAATTGCTCTGCACGCAGTGCAGGGGAATCGGGCCTCATCTCCCGGCGAGGGGGAAGTCTCATGCTTTTTCTCGAGTTGCGGCCGGAACCTGGGGTATATTCTCGAGTTACGACGGTGAGGGCCCTTCCAGACACGTGTTTGTTCAGCGACGTCAGGACCCCTGCCTAGGTGCGAGAGACACCTCGGGATTCTCCTCGAGTCTTTGCATTGCAATTGGGACGCGTCTCCACGTGAGGCGGGAGACCCAGGGTCCCTTTCCACGTGCCACAGATATCCTGGGACTCCTATCCATTTTCAAGAGGAGTCAGGCGTCGTCTCCTTTGGAAGCATTGATCTCCGCGGACCTCTCGAATTTTCAAAGGATGTGAGGCCTCCGGTCGCGATGAGGCGGAGGACTACGTCTTTCTCTGTCGTCTCCACAGCGGATTCAGACATCCCTTCGTCTTGGGAGATGCAAGACGAGCCTGCATTCAATTCACTGCAGGGATAACCGGCCTTACTTCGAGTCAGAGCATCTCGGTGTCCATTCCACTTGAGGCCACAAACTCAGGGTCCCTCTCACATACCTGTAGCTGAGAGAAGCCTCCTCTTGACGTGATTGTCGAAAGTTGGTATTCCTCTTGAGTCGAAGCCAGGGACTGAGCTCTCATCTCGAGTTGATTTGGGGTCCACGGAGCCCTTTCGTGTTGCTCCAGTGACCTCAGGATCCCTCTAGACTTGAGAGAGTGATCTTGGGTTTTCTCTGGAGTGCCATCAAGGAATTCAAGGCTCCTTTCACGTTTGATGTGGAACTCAGAAATGCTCTGCACGCAGTGCAGGGGAATCGGGCCTCATCTCGCGGCGAGGGGGAAGTCTCATGGTTTTTCTCGAGTTGCGGCCGGAACCTGGGGTATATTCTCGAGTTACGACGGGGAGGGCCCTTCGAGACACGTGTTTGTTCAGCGATGTCAGGTCTCCTGCCTAGGTGCGAGGGACACATCGGGATTCTCCTCGAGTCTTGGCATGGCAATTGGGACGCGTCTCCACGTGAGGTGGGAGACCCAGGTTCCCTTTCCACGTGCCACAGGGATCCTGGGACTCCTATCCATTTTCAAGAGGAGTCAGGCATCGTCTCCTTCGGAAGTATTGATCTCCACGGACCTCTCGAGTTTTCAAAGTATATGAGGCCTCCAGTTGCGTTGAGGTGGAGGACTAGGTCTTTCTCTGTCGTCTCCACAGGGGATTCCTACAACCCTTCGTCTTGGGAGATGCAAGACGAGCCTGCATTCAATTCACTGCAGGGATATCCGGCCTTACTTCGAGTCAGAGCATCTCGGTGTCCATACCACTTGAGGCCACAAACTCAGGGTCCCTCTCACATACCTGTAGCTGAGAGAAGCCTCCTCTTGAGGTGCTTGTGGAAAGTTGGTATTCCTCTTGACTCGAAGCCAGGGACTAAGCTCTCATCTCGAGTTGATTTGGGGTCCACGGAGCCCTTTCGTGTTGCTACAGTGACCTCAGGATCCCTCTAGACTTGAGACAGTGATCTTGGGTTTTCTCTGGAGTGCCATTAAGGAAATCAAGGCTCCTTTCCCATTTGATGTGGAACACGGAATTGGTCTGCACGCAGTGCAGGGGAATCGGGGCTCATCTCGCGGCGAGGGGAAGTCTCATGGCTTTTCTCGAGTTGCGGCCGGAACCTGGGGTATATTCTCGAGTTACGACGGGGAGGGCCCTTCCAGACACGGGTTTGTTCAGCGACGTGAGGACTCCTGCCTAGGTGCGAAGGACACCTCGGAATTCTCCTCGAGTCTTGGCATGGCAATTGGGACGCGCCTCCACGTGAGGCGGGAGACCCAGGGTCCCTTTCCACGTGCCACAGGGATCCTGGGACTCCTATCCATTTTCAAGATGAGTCAGGCATCTTCTCCTTTGGAGGCATTGATCTCCGCGGACCTCTCAAGTTTTCAAAGGATGTGAGGCCTCCGGTCGCGATGAGGCGGAGAACTCGGTCTTTCTCTGTCATCTCCACAGGGGATTCAGACATCCCTTCTTCTTGGGAGATGCAAGAGAAGCCTGCATTCAATTCACTGCAGGGATATCCGGACTTACTTCGAGTCAGAGCATCTCGATGTCCATTCCACTTGAGGCCACAAACTCAGGGGCCCTCTCACTTACCTGTAGCTGAGAGAAGCCTCCTCTTGAGGTGCTTGTGGAAAGTTGGTATTCCTCTTGAGTCGAAGCCAGGGACTAAGCTCTCATCTCGAGTAGATTTGGGGTCCACGGAGCCCTTTCCTGATCTTACAATGACCTCAGGATCCCTCTAGGCTTGAGACAGTGATCTTGGGTTTTCTCTGGAGTGCCATCAAGGAAATCAAGGCTCCTTTCACGTTTGATGTGGAACATGGAATTGCTCTGCACGCAGTGCAGGGGAATCGGGCCTCATCTCCCGGCGAGGGGGAAGTCTCATGCTTTTTCTCGAGTTGCGGCCGGAACCTGGGGTATATTCTCGAGTTACGACGGGGAGGGCCCTTCCAGACACGTGTTTGTTCAGCGACGTCAGGACCCCTGCCTAGGTGCGAGAGACACCTCGGGATTCTCTTCGAGTCTTTGCATTGCAATTGGGACGCGTCTCCACGTGAGGCGGGAGACCCAGGGTCCCTTTCCACGTGCCACAGATATCCTGGGACTCCTATCCATTTTCCAGAGGAGTCAGGCGTCGTCTCCTTCGGAAGTATTGATCTCAGCGGACCTCTCGAGTTTTCAAATGATGTGAGGCCTCCTGTCGCAATGTGGCGAGAACTAGGTCTTTCTCTGTGGTCTCCACAGGGGATTCAGACATCCCTTCTTCTTGGGAGATGCAAGACGAGCCTGCATTCAATTCACTGCAGGGATATCCGTCCTTACTTCGAGTCAGAGCATCTCGGTGTCCATTCCACTTGAGGCCACAAACTCAGGGTCCCTCTCACATACCAGTAGCTGAGAGAAGCCTCCTCTTGAGGTGCTTGTGGAAAGTTGGTATTCCTCTTGAGTGGAAGCCAGGGACTACGCTCTCATCTCGAGTTGAGTTGGGGTCCACGGAGCCCTTTCGTTTTGCTCCAGGGACCTCAGGATCCCTCTAGACTTGAGACAGTGATGTTGAGTTTCCTCTGGAGTGCCATCAAGGAAATCAAGGCTCCTTTCACATTTGATGTGGAACACGGAATTGCTCTGCACGCAGTGCAGGGGAATCGGGCCTCATCTCGCTGCGAGGGGGAAGTCTCATGGTTTTTCTTCAGTTGCGGACCGAACCTGGGGTATATTCTCGAGTTACGACGCGGAGGGCCCTTCCAGACACGTGTTTGTTCAGCGACGTCAGGACTCCTGCCTAGGTGCAAGGAACACCTCGGGATTCTCCTCGAGTTTTGCCATGGCAATGGGGACGCGTCTCCACGTGAGGCGGGAGACCCAGGGTCCCTTTCCACGTGCCACAGGGATCCTGGGACTCCTATCCATTTTCAAGAGGAGTCAGGCATCGTCTCCTTTGAAAGCATTGATCTCCTCAGACCTCTCGAGTTTTCAAAGGATGTGAGGCCTCCAGACGCGATAAGGCGGAGAGCTAGGTCTTTCTCTGTGGTGTCCACAGGGATTCAGACATCCCTTTGGCTTGGGAGATGCAAGAACATCCTGCATTCAATTCACTGCAGGGATATCCGGCCTTACTTCGAGTCAGAGCATCTCGGTGTCCATTCCACATGAGGCCACAAACTCAGGGTCCCTATCACATACTGTAGCTGAGAGAAGCCTCCTCTTGAGTTGCTTGTGGAAAGTTGGTATTCCTCTTGAGTCGAAGCCAGGGAATAAGCTCTCATCTCGAGTTGATTTGGGGTCAATGGAGCATTTTCATTTTGCTCCAGTTACCTCAGGATCCCTCTAGACTTGAGACAGTGATCTTGGGTTTTTTCTGTACTGCCATCAAGGAAATCAAGGCTCCTTTCACGTTTGATGTGGAACACGGAATTGCTCTGCACGTAGTGCAGGGGAATCGGGCCCCAACTCGCGGCAAGGGGGAAGTCTCATGGTTTTTCTTGAGTTGCGGCCGGAACCTGGGGTATATTCTCGAGTTACGACGGGGATGGCCCTTCCAGATACTTGGTTGTTCAGGGACGTCAGGACTCCTGTCTAGGTGCGAGGGACACCTCGGGATTCTCCTCGAGTCTTGGCATGGCAATTGGGACGCGTCTCCACGTGAGGCGGGAGACCCAGGGTCCCTTTCCACGTGCCACAGGGATCCTGGGACTCGTATCCATTTTCAAGAGGCGTCAGGCATCGTCTCCTTCGGAAGCATTGATCTCCGCGGACCTCTCGAATTTTCAAAGAATGTGAGGCCACCGGTCGCGTTGAGGCGGAGAACTCGGTCTTTCTCTGTGTCTCCACAGGGGATTCAGACATCCCTTCGTCTTGGGAGATGCAAGACGAGCCTGCATTCAATTCACTGCAGGGATATCCGGCCTTACTTCGAGTCAGAGCATCTCGGTGTCCATTCCACTTGAGGCCACAAACTCAGGGTCCCTCTCACATACCTGTAGCTGAGAGAAGCCTCCTCTTGACGTGCTTGTCGAAAGTTGGTATTCCTCTTGAGTCGAAGCCAGGGACTGAGCTCTCATCTCGAGTTGATTTGGGGTCCACGGAGCCCTTTCGTGTTGCTCCAGTGACCTCAGGATCCCTCTAGACTTGAGAGAGTGATCTTGGGTTTTCTCTGGATTGCCATCAAGGAATTCAAGGCTCCTTTCACGTTTGATGTGGAACTCAGAAATGCTCTGCACGCAGTGCAGGGGAATCGGGCCTCATCTCGCGGCGAGGGGGAAGTCTCATGGTTTTTCTCGAGTTGCGGCCGGAACCTGGGGTATATTCTCGAGTTACGACGGGGAGGGCCCTTCGAGACACGTGTTTGTTCAGCGATGTCAGGTCTCCTGCCTAGGTGCGAGGGACACCTCGGGATTCTCCTCGAGTCTTGGCATGGCAATTGGGACGCGTCTCCACGTGAGGCGGGAGACCCAGGTTCCCTTTCCACGTGCCACAGGGATCCTGGGACTCCTATCCATTTTCAAGAGGAGTCAGGCATCGTCTCCTTCGGAAGTATTGATCTCCACGGACCTCTCGAGTTTTCAAAGTATATGAGGCCTCCGGTTGCGTTGAGGTGGAGGACTAGGTCTTTCTCTGTCGTCTCCACAGGGGATTCCTACAACCCTTCGTCTTGGGAGATGCAAGACGAGCCTGCATTCAATTCACTGCAGGGATATCCGGCCTTACTTCGAGTCAGAGCATCTCGGTGTCCATACCACTTGAGGCCACAAACTCAGGGTCCCTCTCACATACCTGTAGCTGAGAGAAGCCTCCTCTTGAGGTGCTTGTGGAAAGTTGGTATTCCTCTTGACTCGAAGCCAGGGACTAAGCTCTCATCTCGAGTTGATTTGGGGTCCACGGAGCCCTTTCGTGTTGCTACAGTGACCTCAGGATCCCTCTAGACTTGAGACAGTGATCTTGGGTTTTCTCTGGAGTACCATTAAGGAAATCAAGTCTCCTTTCCCATTTGATGTGGAACACGGAATTGGTCTGCACGCAGTGCAGGGGAATCGGGGCTCATCTCGCGGCGAGGGGAAGTCTCATGGCTTTTCTCAAGTTGCGGCCGGAACCTGGGGTATATTCTCGAGTTACGACGGGGAGGGCCCTTCCAGACACGGGTTTGTTCAGCGACGTGAGGACTCCTGCCTAGGTGCGAAGGACACCTCGGAATTCTCCTCGAGTCTTGGCATGGCAATTGGGACGCGCCTCCACGTGAGGCGGGAGACCCAGGGTCCCTTTCCACGTGCCACAGGGATCCTGGGACTCCTATCCATTTTCAAGATGAGTCAGGCATCTTCTCCTTTGGAGGCATTGATCTCCACGGACCTCTCGCGTTTTCAAAGGATGTGAGGCCTCCGGTCGCGATGAGGCGGAGAACTCGGTCTTTCTCTGTCATCTCCACAGGGGATTCAGACATCCCTTCTTCTTGGGAGATGCAAGAGAAGCCTGCATTCAATTCACTGCAGGGATATCCGGCCTTACTTCGAGTCAGAGCATCTCGGTGTCCATTCCACTTGAGGCCACAAACTCAGGGGCCCTCTCACTTACCTGTAGCTGAGAGAAGCCTCCTCTTGAGGTGCTTGTGGAAAGTTGGTATTCCTCTTGAGTCGAAGCCAGGGACTAAGCTCTCATCTCGAGTAGATTTGGGGTCCACGGAGCCCTTTCCTGTTCTTACAATGACCTCAGGATCCCTCTAGGCTTGAGACAGTGATCTTGGGTTTTCTCTGGAGTGCCATCAAGGAAATCAAGGCTCCTTTCACGTTTGATGTGGAACATGGAATTGCTCTGCACGCAGTGCAGGGGAATCGGGCCTCATCTCCCGGCGAGGGGGAAGTCTCATGCTTTTTCTCGAGTTGCGGCCGGAACCTGGGGTATATTCTCGAGTTACGACGGGGAGGGCCCTTCCAGACACGTGTTTGTTCAGCGACGTCAGGACCCCTGCCTAGGTGCGAGAGACACCTCGGGATTCTCCTCGAGTCTTTGCATTGCAATTGGGACGCGTCTCCACGTGAGGCGGGAGACCCAGGGTCCCTTTCCACGTGCCACAGATATCCTGGGACTCCTATCCATTTTCAAGAGGAGTCAGGCGTCGTCTCCTTTGGAAGCATTGATCTCCGCGGACCTCTCGAATTTTCAAAGGATGTGAGGCCTCCGGTCGCGATGAGGCGGAGGACTACGTCTTTCTCTGTCGTCTCCACAGCGGATTCAGACATCCCTTCGTCTTGGGAGATGCAAGACGAGCCTGCATTCAATTCACTGCAGGGATAACCGGCCTTACTTCGAGTCAGAGCATCTCGGTGTCCATTCCACTTGAGGCCACAAACTCAGGGTCCCTCTCACATACCTGTAGCTGAGAGAAGCCTCCTCTTGACGTGATTGTCGAAAGTTGGTATTCCTCTTGAGTCGAAGCCAGGGACTGAGCTCTCATCTCGAGTTGATTTGGGGTCCACGGAGCCCTTTCGTGTTGCTCCAGTGACCTCAGGATCCCTCTAGACTTGAGAGAGTGATCTTGGGTTTTCTCTGGAGTGCCATCAAGGAATTCAAGGCTCCTTTCACGTTTGATGTGGAACTCAGAAATGCTCTGCACGCAGTGCAGGGGAATCGGGCCTCATCTCGCGGCGAGGGGGAAGTCTCATGGTTTTTCTCGAGTTGCGGCCGGAACCTGGGGTATATTCTCGAGTTACGACGGGGAGGGCCCTTCGAGACACGTGTTTGTTCAGCGATGTCAGGTCTCCTGCCTAGGTGCGAGGGACACATCGGGATTCTCCTCGAGTCTTGGCATGGCAATTGGGACGCGTCTCCACGTGAGGTGGGAGACCCAGGTTCCCTTTCCACGTGCCACAGGGATCCTGGGACTCCTATCCATTTTCAAGAGGAGTCAGGCATCGTCTCCTTCGGAAGTATTGATCTCCACGGACCTCTCGAGTTTTCAAAGTATATGAGGCCTCCAGTTGCGTTGAGGTGGAGGACTAGGTCTTTCTCTGTCGTCTCCACAGGGGATTCCTACAACCCTTCGTCTTGGGAGATGCAAGACGAGCCTGCATTCAATTCACTGCAGGGATATCCGGCCTTACTTCGAGTCAGAGCATCTCGGTGTCCATACCACTTGAGGCCACAAACTCAGGGTCCCTCTCACATACCTGTAGCTGAGAGAAGCCTCCTCTTGAGGTGCTTGTGGAAAGTTGGTATTCCTCTTGACTCGAAGCCAGGGACTAAGCTCTCATCTCGAGTTGATTTGGGGTCCACGGAGCCCTTTCGTGTTGCTACAGTGACCTCAGGATCCCTCTAGACTTGAGACAGTGATCTTGGGTTTTCTCTGGAGTGCCATTAAGGAAATCAAGGCTCCTTTCCCATTTGATGTGGAACACGGAATTGGTCTGCACGCAGTGCAGGGGAATCGGGGCTCATCTCGCGGCGAGGGGAAGTCTCATGGCTTTTCTCGAGTTGCGGCCGGAACCTGGGGTATATTCTCGAGTTACGACGGGGAGGGCCCTTCCAGACACGGGTTTGTTCAGCGACGTGAGGACTCCTGCCTAGGTGCGAAGGACACCTCGGAATTCTCCTCGAGTCTTGGCATGGCAATTGGGACGCGCCTCCACGTGAGGCGGGAGACCCAGGGTCCCTTTCCACGTGCCACAGGGATCCTGGGACTCCTATCCATTTTCAAGATGAGTCAGGCATCTTCTCCTTTGGAGGCATTGATCTCCGCGGACCTCTCAAGTTTTCAAAGGATGTGAGGCCTCCGGTCGCGATGAGGCGGAGAACTCGGTCTTTCTCTGTCATCTCCACAGGGGATTCAGACATCCCTTCTTCTTGGGAGATGCAAGAGAAGCCTGCATTCAATTCACTGCAGGGATATCCGGCCTTACTTCGAGTCAGAGCATCTCGATGTCCATTCCACTTGAGGCCACAAACTCAGGGGCCCTCTCACTTACCTGTAGCTGAGAGAAGCCTCCTCTTGAGGTGCTTGTGGAAAGTTGGTATTCCTCTTGAGTCGAAGCCAGGGACTAAGCTCTCATCTCGAGTAGATTTGGGGTCCACGGAGCCCTTTCCTGATCTTACAATGACCTCAGGATCCCTCTAGGCTTGAGACAGTGATCTTGGGTTTTCTCTGGAGTGCCATCAAGGAAATCAAGGCTCCTTTCACGTTTGATGTGGAACATGGAATTGCTCTGCACGCAGTGCAGGGGAATCGGGCCTCATCTCCCGGCGAGGGGGAAGTCTCATGCTTTTTCTCGAGTTGCGGCCGGAACCTGGGGTATATTCTCGAGTTACGACGGGGAGGGCCCTTCCAGACACGTGTTTGTTCAGCGACGTCAGGACCCCTGCCTAGGTGCGAGAGACACCTCGGGATTCTCTTCGAGTCTTTGCATTGCAATTGGGACGCGTCTCCACGTGAGGCGGGAGACCCAGGGTCCCTTTCCACGTGCCACAGATATCCTGGGACTCCTATCCATTTTCCAGAGGAGTCAGGCGTCGTCTCCTTCGGAAGTATTGATCTCAGCGGACCTCTCGAGTTTTCAAATGATGTGAGGCCTCCTGTCGCAATGTGGCGAGAACTAGGTCTTTCTCTGTGGTCTCCACAGGGGATTCAGACATCCCTTCTTCTTGGGAGATGCAAGACGAGCCTGCATTCAATTCACTGCAGGGATATCCGTCCTTACTTCGAGTCAGAGCATCTCGGTGTCCATTCCACTTGAGGCCACAAACTCAGGGTCCCTCTCACATACCAGTAGCTGAGAGAAGCCTCCTCTTGAGGTGCTTGTGGAAAGTTGGTATTCCTCTTGAGTGGAAGCCAGGGACTAAGATCTCATCTCGAGTTGATTTGGAGTCCATGGAGACCTTTCGGGTTGCTCCAGTGACCTCAGGTTCCCTCTAAACTTGAGACAGTGATCTTGGGTTTTCTCTGGAGTGCCATCAAGGAAATCAAGGCTCCTTTCACGTTTGATGTGGAACACGGAATTGCTCTTCACGCAGTGCAGGGGAATCGGGCCTCATCTCACGGCGAGGGGGAATTCTTATGGTTTTTCTCGAGTTGCGGCCGGAACCTGGGGTATATTCTCGAGTTACGACAGGGGGTGCCCTTCCAGACACGTGTTTGTTCAGCGACGTCAAGACTCCTGCCTAGGGGCGAGGGACACCTCGGGATTCTCCTCGATTCTTGGCATGGCAATTGGGACGCATCTCCACGTGAGGGGGGAGACACAGCTTCCCTTTCCACGTGCCACAGGGATCCTGGGACTCCTATGCATTTTCAAGAGGAGTCAGTCATTGTCTCCTTCGGAAGCATTGATCTCCGCAGACCTCTCGAGTTTTCAAAGGATGTGAGGCCTCCCGTCGCGATGAGGCGGAGAACTAGGTCTTTCTCTGTGTTCTCCACAGGGGATTCAGACATCCATTCATCTTGGGAGATGCAAGACGAGCCTGCATTCAATACACTGCAGTGATATCCGGCCTTACTTCGAGTCAGAGCATCTCTGTGTCCATTCCACTTGAGGCCATAAACTCAGGGTCCCTCTCACATACCTGTAGCTGAGAGAAGCCTCCTCTTGAGGTGCTTGTGGAAAGTTGGTATTCCTCTTGAGTCGAAGCCAGGGACTAAGCTCTCATCTCGAGTTGATTTGGGGTCCACGCAGCCCTTTCGTATTGCTCCAGTGACCTCAGGATCCCTCTAGACTTGAGACAGTGATCTTGGGTTTTCTCTGGAGTGCCATCAAGGAAATCAAGGCTCATTTCACTTTTGATGTGGAACACGGAATTGCTCTGCACGCAGTGCAGGGGGAATCGGGCCTCATCTGCCGGCGAGGGGAAAGTCTCATGATTTTTCTCGAGTTGCGGCCGGAACCTGGGGTATATTCTCGAGTTACGACGGGGAGGGCCCTTCCAGACACGGGTTTGTTCAGCGACGTGAGGACTCCTGCCTAGGTGCGAAGGACACCTCGGAATTCTCCTCGAGTCTTGGCATGGCAATTGGGACGCGCCTCCACGTGAGGCGGGAGACCCAGGGTCCCTTTCCACGTGCCACAGGGATCCTGGGACTCCTATCCATTTTCAAGATGAGTCAGGCATCTTCTCCTTTGGAGGCATTGATCTCCACGGACCTCTCGCGTTTTCAAAGGATGTGAGGCCTCCGGTCGCGATGAGGCGGAGAACTCGGTCTTTCTCTGTCATCTCCACAGGGGATTCAGACATCCCTTCTTCTTGGGAGATGCAAGAGAAGCCTGCATTCAATTCACTGCAGGGATATCCGGCCTTACTTCGAGTCAGAGCATCTCGGTGTCCATTCCACTTGAGGCCACAAACTCAGGGGCCCTCTCACTTACCTGTAGCTGAGAGAAGCCTCCTCTTGAGGTGCTTGTGGAAAGTTGGTATTCCTCTTGAGTCGAAGCCAGGGACTAAGCTCTCATCTCGAGTAGATTTGGGGTCCACGGAGCCCTTTCCTGTTCTTACAATGACCTCAGGATCCCTCTAGGCTTGAGACAGTGATCTTGGGTTTTCTCTGGAGTGCCATCAAGGAAATCAAGGCTCCTTTCACGTTTGATGTGGAACATGGAATTGCTCTGCACGCAGTGCAGGGGAATCGGGCCTCATCTCCCGGCGAGGGGGAAGTCTCATGCTTTTTCTCGAGTTGCGGCCGGAACCTGGGGTATATTCTCGAGTTACGACGGGGAGGGCCCTTCCAGACACGTGTTTGTTCAGCGACGTCAGGACCCCTGCCTAGGTGCGAGAGACACCTCGGGATTCTCCTCGAGTCTTTGCATTGCAATTGGGACGCGTCTCCACGTGAGGCGGGAGACCCAGGGTCCCTTTCCACGTGCCACAGATATCCTGGGACTCCTATCCATTTTCAAGAGGAGTCAGGCGTCGTCTCCTTTGGAAGCATTGATCTCCGCGGACCTCTCGAATTTTCAAAGGATGTGAGGCCTCCGGTCGCGATGAGGCGGAGGACTACGTCTTTCTCTGTCGTCTCCACAGCGGATTCAGACATCCCTTCGTCTTGGGAGATGCAAGACGAGCCTGCATTCAATTCACTGCAGGGATAACCGGCCTTACTTCGAGTCAGAGCATCTCGGTGTCCATTCCACTTGAGGCCACAAACTCAGGGTCCCTCTCACATACCTGTAGCTGAGAGAAGCCTCCTCTTGACGTGATTGTCGAAAGTTGGTATTCCTCTTGAGTCGAAGCCAGGGACTGAGCTCTCATCTCGAGTTGATTTGGGGTCCACGGAGCCCTTTCGTGTTGCTCCAGTGACCTCAGGATCCCTCTAGACTTGAGAGAGTGATCTTGGGTTTTCTCTGGAGTGCCATCAAGGAATTCAAGGCTCCTTTCACGTTTGATGTGGAACTCAGAAATGCTCTGCACGCAGTGCAGGGGAATCGGGCCTCATCTCGCGGCGAGGGGGAAGTCTCATGGTTTTTCTCGAGTTGCGGCCGGAACCTGGGGTATATTCTCGAGTTACGACGGGGAGGGCCCTTCGAGACACGTGTTTGTTCAGCGATGTCAGGTCTCCTGCCTAGGTGCGAGGGACACATCGGGATTCTCCTCGAGTCTTGGCATGGCAATTGGGACGCGTCTCCACGTGAGGTGGGAGACCCAGGTTCCCTTTCCACGTGCCACAGGGATCCTGGGACTCCTATCCATTTTCAAGAGGAGTCAGGCATCGTCTCCTTCGGAAGTATTGATCTCCACGGACCTCTCGAGTTTTCAAAGTATATGAGGCCTCCAGTTGCGTTGAGGTGGAGGACTAGGTCTTTCTCTGTCGTCTCCACAGGGGATTCCTACAACCCTTCGTCTTGGGAGATGCAAGACGAGCCTGCATTCAATTCACTGCAGGGATATCCGGCCTTACTTCGAGTCAGAGCATCTCGGTGTCCATACCACTTGAGGCCACAAACTCAGGGTCCCTCTCACATACCTGTAGCTGAGAGAAGCCTCCTCTTGAGGTGCTTGTGGAAAGTTGGTATTCCTCTTGACTCGAAGCCAGGGACTAAGCTCTCATCTCGAGTTGATTTGGGGTCCACGGAGCCCTTTCGTGTTGCTACAGTGACCTCAGGATCCCTCTAGACTTGAGACAGTGATCTTGGGTTTTCTCTGGAGTGCCATTAAGGAAATCAAGGCTCCTTTCCCATTTGATGTGGAACACGGAATTGGTCTGCACGCAGTGCAGGGGAATCGGGGCTCATCTCGCGGCGAGGGGAAGTCTCATGGCTTTTCTCGAGTTGCGGCCGGAACCTGGGGTATATTCTCGAGTTACGACGGGGAGGGCCCTTCCAGACACGGGTTTGTTCAGCGACGTGAGGACTCCTGCCTAGGTGCGAAGGACACCTCGGAATTCTCCTCGAGTCTTGGCATGGCAATTGGGACGCGCCTCCACGTGAGGCGGGAGACCCAGGGTCCCTTTCCACGTGCCACAGGGATCCTGGGACTCCTATCCATTTTCAAGATGAGTCAGGCATCTTCTCCTTTGGAGGCATTGATCTCCGCGGACCTCTCAAGTTTTCAAAGGATGTGAGGCCTCCGGTCGCGATGAGGCGGAGAACTCGGTCTTTCTCTGTCATCTCCACAGGGGATTCAGACATCCCTTCTTCTTGGGAGATGCAAGAGAAGCCTGCATTCAATTCACTGCAGGGATATCCGGCCTTACTTCGAGTCAGAGCATCTCGATGTCCATTCCACTTGAGGCCACAAACTCAGGGGCCCTCTCACTTACCTGTAGCTGAGAGAAGCCTCCTCTTGAGGTGCTTGTGGAAAGTTGGTATTCCTCTTGAGTCGAAGCCAGGGACTAAGCTCTCATCTCGAGTAGATTTGGGGTCCACGGAGCCCTTTCCTGATCTTACAATGACCTCAGGATCCCTCTAGGCTTGAGACAGTGATCTTGGGTTTTCTCTGGAGTGCCATCAAGGAAATCAAGGCTCCTTTCACGTTTGATGTGGAACATGGAATTGCTCTGCACGCAGTGCAGGGGAATCGGGCCTCATCTCCCGGCGAGGGGGAAGTCTCATGCTTTTTCTCGAGTTGCGGCCGGAACCTGGGGTATATTCTCGAGTTACGACGGGGAGGGCCCTTCCAGACACGTGTTTGTTCAGCGACGTCAGGACCCCTGCCTAGGTGCGAGAGACACCTCGGGATTCTCTTCGAGTCTTTGCATTGCAATTGGGACGCGTCTCCACGTGAGGCGGGAGACCCAGGGTCCCTTTCCACGTGCCACAGATATCCTGGGACTCCTATCCATTTTCCAGAGGAGTCAGGCGTCGTCTCCTTCGGAAGTATTGATCTCAGCGGACCTCTCGAGTTTTCAAATGATGTGAGGCCTCCTGTCGCAATGTGGCGAGAACTAGGTCTTTCTCTGTGGTCTCCACAGGGGATTCAGACATCCCTTCTTCTTGGGAGATGCAAGACGAGCCTGCATTCAATTCACTGCAGGGATATCCGTCCTTACTTCGAGTCAGAGCATCTCGGTGTCCATTCCACTTGAGGCCACAAACTCAGGGTCCCTCTCACATACCAGTAGCTGAGAGAAGCCTCCTCTTGAGGTGCTTGTGGAAAGTTGGTATTCCTCTTGAGTGGAAGCCAGGGACTAAGATCTCATCTCGAGTTGATTTGGAGTCCA